>NC_135426.1:25140824-25802290 GCF_051991245.1 Festucalex cinctus
AGCAGCAACAAGCCTTCGCACCGCCTGCACAACAACAAAAAAGTCAGTGCAACAATATATGTTAATCATAGTAAATGATTGTTTGATGGCTAAATTTTCTTTTTTTTTCTCAATTTCAATCTCGTCTTTGCCATTGAGCATCTAATGACTCAGTGAAGGTTCGGGAGAAAGTTGTGTGGTCGGAAGAAACCAAATTTGAGCTATTTGGAGGTGGGAATGTGTGCGGTTTTCTGCAATCCCCAGACTTCAACCCAATCGAGACTGCGGAGGGAACTGAAGCTTCACGTTTGTTTCTAAGCAGCAAACCAAGAAACTTGAGTGATTCTGCGAGACTTTTACAATAATAAAGCTTAAAAACTGGAGACGGTTCACATATATTTATACAAGTAAACAATCTTGCAATTTTGCAGCTCACCTGGACTTGTATGATGGAGCTATGGAAGTCAAGTCGCACCTTTAAGGCCTCCATCCTGCCTAGGAAAGCATGAACAACACAACTAGATAAGGAAATCAATATTTTTCAGCATGGTTCCAAAGATGGAAGGTGGCGTGGGGGTGTGAGAGGACTTAGCCCCACCCTCCCGTTAAAAACACAAGTATCAGCTTTCAGCCTGTGAAAGACAAGCGATGCGGCCATCTGTCACCAACGCAAAGATTCGGTCGCACTCCCAAGTATGCAGCCTCGAGGCTTTTGAAAGACGATCCCTGTCCTGTGTCGTCACGTTATCAGCTTGAAGCCGTGACATAAATCATTATTACATTATTCACATGGCAACATTATGGTGGGCCCACCTTGGGACAAAATGCACAGTTACGAGAAGCAGACAAGGTTTGGATCTGCTGTTTTTGCAACAAAAAAAAAAACAAAAAAAGTGTAACGCATCAGCACTCGTAAGCCGATATAACGCTTTAACATGACTGGAAAGACAAACAACAAGCCTAAACCCGGCACCCACCCAAAACCCATCCAACCCAACCCTCCCCCCTCAAAACTGTTCTCTATCTGATAAGCAGAATGTGTGTCCTCCTGTCCAACAGCAGCATGCCAGCAGCCTCTGGCTCTCACCACCAAGCTGCTTGACAAGCGACACAAGCAGGTAAGTCACACACAAAAACACAGCAGAGGACAGGACAGATTTCAAACGCTCCTTCTTGTACTGTCATTCCAAAATGAACATCTGTGAAGCTTGATAAGGTGCTCAAGATTCAGTCTTCTATCACAACATGCGTCTCTGGTGTTTTAGATGTTCAACTTCACTCAGGAAAGCCTCTAAGCATTCATGGTTTGTGTTCCAGAGGTTTCTGTTGCATATTTTCCATACTGTTGAACAATATAGAGCTGCAAGTGCAAAGGTCTGCATTAGCGACAGAAGGGAGGACAATGCTGCAGTACTTGTTGAGCCAACAGAGCTTTAGAAAGGACAGCAACGAGGCTTTATTGCGCACGCGTCAAATTCACAACATTGGAGTTTGGGAGGCCTTTCAGGTGCTACAACATGGTCCAACACAGCAATATTACTGGACTTGTTATTGCTAAATTAGTGCAAAATCCCTCTATTTGATTTTAATTGTATGACAGCAGTTAGAACTATTAAATTCGTAATAAAAAAAAAGAGCCTTGCATGAGTTATAATAAACCCAAGCCAAAATACACATAATATTCTATACTTCATGTTCATTTAAGATTTTTTTTTTTTTATAAAAATTTTAAAATATTAAGGTATAAACAAATTTAAAAGTGTAAAATTATTTATTATCACAGTGGTAACTTACTGAAAGAACTTTGCAGAACAATCGAAAATAAAACATGCGCAGAGAACAGTGCCGAATAAAAGTGAATTGTATATTGTTAACACGCAACGTTTCCGGTGGACGTTAGTGTAGAATAAAATACAGCTGACAAGCAAATTTTTTTTAAAAATGGACTCATTTCTAAATGGGGTTTGTCAAGTTAACTTAAATATAATATTAAATCAATCAAGGTAGTGGTGCAGTTCAGCATAATCATCACATTTAGATCTATTTGGACATTTGCATGATACAAAACAAACATATGGTACTGTATTCATATTTATCTGGTAGCTGTGACTGAAAAAAACACTGTGGCTAACCTGCTAATAGCTACACATCAGTTCTCAACGCTGTCAAGCTAATCGGCCCGTCAAGTCATGCAATATAATAGCTATCGTGCATCACGCATATAGAATTTCACATTGAGTAATGCTGGCATCTCAATTGAAGCGAAATTCAAGTTTGTAGTTTGACTGTTTCATAAAGTTTACCTCATTCAACGCCTCACCAGAGCATGGAAGGACGGCAAGCACCGGGGGACAAAATTGAAAATTTAAAGGCGCGATCTTGCGTGGTCGGGTACTGTAAAGCAAACGTTTAATGTATTGAATATACTATTAAACATATTTTAAATTGACTTTATGTGACAACTTAAATCAGGTGTAAGATTAAACATATGGCGTGTTTGTCAGGTTTCCCAGGAAGTATAAAGGCAGCGAGAATGCCGCTTGCCTTCTGTTCTCCCATTGGTTATTTCTCCTCTCGTGCTAGCGCTACATTTGCAGAGCATGCGCTTTGCCTCTCAGTCAACAAGGTGGCGGAATTGAGCAAAGGAATACGGGTAGACGAATGTATTGTTGCATTCCAAATCAATCTTTTTTTTCACCATTAGAAAAGATGCAATGAGCAACGGTGTAGTTTTTCCAATAAAATATTGCATGTGTTTTAGTTATATTTTCATGACTATCTTATAAATTCTGCTTAATGCAGGTTAAGTAAACGTGAGGCCGCGTGTGTTTGTATTATTTTGAAAGTGTATACCGGATGTACTTTTTTGATAATTGCTCCCTTGACCGCCGGCGAGTCTTGGAAAGTCTTGAATGTGACTTGGAGCGCAGTGAGTGGCGACCATGTCCGCCGTCTGGCACAAACTGGACTTCCCTCCACTCTCTTTCCCAACTCGGTCTCCATGAAATAATAGTAACGCGGGGCCTCAGGGATGGCCAACTCGGTGAGTAGCCATTCGGCAGGCCTTGGTGCCGGCTCGCCCGCTTTAGTCAAGGCAATGGATGGATATGTCACACTCGAGAAGTCGGTGCTTTTCACTCCGTAAGGATTTGACCAGCACGTTAGCTTTAGCCTGTACGTGCCGCTATCTTTTGTATTATTATTATTATTATTATTTTAAGTAAAGTATACTCAAACGTTTTACTCTACATTCTAAATGTATTTATTAATGATGTAGTAATGATTTGTGGAGTTGCATTGATATTCCTAGTTAGTCACTATCGATGTTCTTGTTTACAAAATACTGTAATTTTAATGAATAGTCGTTGTTACTCCACTTTATTATTATATTGTAATGTTAGGGCTCATTGTGGAGTTAATTTTCCACAGTACTGACTTGTCTATGATTTGAATGTACTCGAGTCAAATATTCGCCAGCTGTGCAGACCACTTCATTAAGTACACCTGCTAAATCTGTTTTTTGAACATTGAATAAATGAAGTTACTCTGATATGGTGATACTGGTGCAGAAATGCACTTTTTATAATGTTTACTAGATCAGCAACATATGAGTAACCCCTCAGTATGATGCAGCATTCAGTGAAAGTAAAGTAGTGACTGAAATAAAAGAAGTTGCCTCAAGCAAATGTTTCAACCCTTGTGATGAATTAGTGGTGATTTACACAGGGATGTCAAATCAACATCTCCCTTCCCAGGGTGCCGTTCAGGTGAAACTCGAACTCGGCCACCGCGCCCAATTCCGTAAGAAACCCACGGTGGAAGGCTTCACCCACGACTGGATGGTGTTCGTCCGAGGACCGGAGCACAGCAACATTCAGCACTTTGTGGAAAAAGTTGTCTTTCACTTGCACGAGAGTTTCCCGAAACCAAAAAGAGGTGAGGTGTGCTGCTTTTCATACTTTATGTTTTGAATTGCAGTTGTACAAGTTTGCCACACTGTAAATCGCTTTGAACTTTAAACCCCACTGTAATAGGACGAATAAATTGTGCAGTTGGTACTGGAGCACGTTTGTAAACCGTGACAAAAAGGATTCAGTGTTGTGTTCAGCTCTGTTGGGCCGAATTATTGGCACGTCTGTATTTGTCTTAACACCCTCCACACCACAGGATAATCACTCAGGATCATCTTTCAGACCCATGTGATCGTCAGGTTTTTTCAGGCTTTGACCAGAAAGGGGATTATCGGTATGTCTGTACCCATTTTAACATGCCGCACACCACAAATTAATCCCTCAGGATTATCTTTCTAGCACGTGATAATCAGGCTTTTGCTGACTTTGATTATCGGTATTTCTATACCTGCATTAACCCACGTCGCACCACAGGATAATCTTTCAAAGACATCTGTTTATCAAGCCTCTGGTGACTTTAATTGGGAGGAGGAGATCGTGCTCAAAATTGTCATGATTATCAGATTGCCATTCTGATCGGAAGGGCTAATGGCTTCAAAATTGGACCAATTATCGGTATGTGTGTAGTAGCGTGTCAGGTTTAATGTCAGGGATTGGCTGATTATTGCCTGTCATCAGCATCCTGACACACTGTCCAAAAAGCATGTCCAGGGCCAATTTCAAACCAGGTCCAATGGCAATTATTCCCAGATCATCAGATTTCACACTCATTTAAGAAGAATTAAATACTAAATTCTGCTAAGACCAATATTGCGTCGCGTATGGAGTTCAACTGTGGCACTAATCTCATTGTGAAGAGATTTAGAGGTGCAATGGAATCTCATTGCTGCCTGGCACACTCGCAGGCCCGATTCAAAGTCTTTTGTTCGGATCTGTGTCACGGTTTACGACCGCCAACCACCAAGCCGGAGTCCAAACAGACGCTTCCTCCTCGCTGGCGCTACCGTGACTTTTTCATGTGAAGTGTTGAATGACCAAAAAAAAAAAAAAAAAGATGCTGCTGCTTCATTATTACCTCGAACAGTTCTCGGGTAGTTGCCATGGGAACAGCCATTGGCAAAGCCTTCTCGACACATGGAGTCAAGGAAGACCCAGTGCGTTTCCCCCCCCCCCCTTCAACGAGGGGCTCGGCGCCACTGATTGGGCCTAATGGCTTGAGCTCCAAATAGGAAAGACGGAGGGACGACTGGCACGTTGAAAGCTGAACGCGAGTCTTGAAAATGACTCCGTGGCCAGCGCTAACGGCGAGGCATCCCCATTCCTGGAAGAAAGGGCTTACTGTTGGCCAACTTGGCGACAGTACACGGCGCACACACACGGTCTGATGGCGTAATGATTGGTCCAACATGTTAGCCCCCTGGCTGTCTTTTGGCCTCTGCCGAGCACTGGCGCAAACCCTTTTGGTTTCTCTCGTTCCCTGCATTGGCGGTTTCATTTGTGGCTTGCTTGTGTAACCTCACATGTAAGATGCACTACCTCCAGGTCCAAATGTGCTGTGGCTTCACTAATATGCTTTTATTTGTGTTGTGTTTGAGAGTATTCCCCTTGATCACTGGCCCTGGGGTAGCAAAAGACTTGTACTGTAAAGTACAGATACTTCAAAATTGTTTTTAAAACCAATGAGCTAATTCACCTCAGGCGTTTGTTATCATTACGTGTTCCTATTGCTTGACTAGCAAACATGCTAAATTAGCCAATGATAGCAACTTCTTTGACAGATTAGACCAATCATTTTTAGGCTGCCACAAGACACAACACATTCTCCATGAATCCTTCTTGGAGCTAGTGATTATAATAATCTATTAATCTGTCAATGGATGAATGGGATAAAAATAAACTTTATTTTTTTGTGTTTCTATCCTTTTTCTTGAATGATAATCGGTGGATTATTGCCCTTCAAGCATCGGCCAAAACAATTGTTTTCCCTTTTAAAATGTTATACTGTAATGGAAGAAAACCGAAGTTTCTGACGCTGTGAAAGTACCCTGAATGCACCATTTTGCTTGCGCAGCCTTAGCAACAAGCGTGTCGCGTATGTGACTCTGTTGTCCCTAAGCATCCTTTATGATGTTTAAAGACACGCCAGTTGTTGGTACTTATTAAACTTAAACCACAATTAAACACAGAATTATATCCACTGTATATTCAAATACAAAACATGGTTAATTTTTAGCCTCGTGCTAATGCTAAAGTGAATGGAGTATCCCATTTAAATGCTAAAAGGAAGTTAGCATCGACTGCAGGAGTGTTTTTCACACACAGCCACCGGTAAGATAACGCTACATCAAGGCACAAATTCTTCCCAATTTGTGAAAAGAGAGTTAGTTTAATAAAATTATGTATTTTTTTTTTTCAAATAATGTGCAGATTAATGGGAAATCTGTATTTTTTTCTGCCAAAAATCGGTATCGCCATCAGTCTTAAAATACATATCGGTCAGAAAATGTTGATCCTTGTTTTCCAACATAAATCTCAACTGTGGCTTACCTTACATGGACAAAAAAAAAAGTAATGAGGCTATTTCGACACATGTTTAACAGTTGAAGTAAAGTGTGGTAAAAAAAAATAAATGTTACTAAAGTCTACTTAAGTACCAAAAATGTAGTATTTTGTATTTGCTCCTTTCCTTCCTACCACTGCTGTCTGTACACAATAGAAAGCAGACACAAGAAAAAAAAAAAATCCCGGCCAAGAGGTGCAATACAAAGAGAACCTGGGCAATGAAAGTTAGGGACCGAGTGCTGCTGGCAGCATGAAAGGACCACAGAGGCAGGGGGTGCAATTGAGGTGGGGTGCCGATATTTGGGGGCAGCCACCACCACCTAAGAACAGGAAGTGAGCCGTAAATCCTGCCTCTCACTGGGTTCACTCAAAATGAGAGGAGAAGGCTTTAGTCGGGCTGTCTCTCCTGTTCAAAAGAATGGGCCCCAAAAAGATGATTGAACTTTCTGGAAGAGCAAGTGATGATTCGTTCCATTCTCTTCAAGTCGAGTCGTTGTCTTCGTCGCTTTAGCAGGTTCAAGTTCAAAGTCCAGCAGAGTCAAACACTGGATATTGACTGTATCTACCATTAGCTAGTCAAAGGTCACCCGATTGTCAAACGCATTGAGTGGCGCACAAATGATATCAGATGGTTGTTTTCAGCTAATTTATCAGTGTTGATGCACACGATGCGATTGATTTCTTGTGGATTGAGCTCAATAGATGTTGTCGCTTACGATAGTGTTTTGAAATCTGTTTTATATTTTTGGGGTTGTACACCTGCCCAAAAACGATGTGAAAGCATTTTTCCCTTGACCCCCAGTGGCCGTGGCATAACTTCTCCAGACTGGCCACCCGCGGCGCGTCTCACGAGTGACTTGGCTGACGACACAAACTTGGATGTTTCTTGGAGAGCCGTCCTTTTAATCTTGCCAGATTAATCTCGACCCCGTTTGCGTTGTCCAGTCTCGCTGTTAGCTGATTAGCGCCAGGTCGTTGAGGTCAGCCTGAGCTGTTAAGAAAACATAGTGCAAGGTTGTTTTTAAAAGACTGGGCTTGTTCAACCATGCTGCATCGCTAATCACCACCCACCATTGTCAGGGCACCTCCTGTCATTGACCACTATTTAAAAAAAACAAAACAAACCTATATATAAAATACATCTAATATTTTGGCATATGTACTAGTACTGTACTTAAAAAAATCTTCGAAACCACTTTACCAGACACGGGTCCACTGTTCTGAATATATGACTGTAGACGATAGGCCAAGACTTTTGAAGTCGTGAAGCTGCCATCCATATTGCTCCTACCAAGAAACGTTTCTTGGCATACGATCCTATACATTTACAGTAGGGGTGTTAAAAAAAATCGATTCGGCGATATATCGCGATACTACATCGCGCGATTCTCGAATCGATTCAATAATCGGCAGAATCGATTTTTTTTTTCGATTTTTTTTTTTTTTTTTTTTTTTTTTTTTTTTTTTTTTTTTTTTTTAGGATTCACACCTTGAGCATGGAAGAATGTTATATGAACGGCACATTAAGCCTTAATATTTTTATTTTAATGCTGTTCAAATGTGAAACAGATTGCAAACTGTTTGTGTACAGTGGCTCACGGTTATAAGCCTCAAGTTTTAGATAAATATATTCATACAAATCTTACAGTGTACATGTACAAATTTACTGATAGTATTTTCTAAATTTGAATGGAAAAAAATCGCAACAATCGACTTATAAATTCGTATCGGGATTAATCGGTATCGAATCGTGACCATTCGTATCGGGATTAATCGGTATCGAATCGAATCGTGACCTGTGAATCGTGATACGAATCGAATCGTCAGGTACTAGGCAATTCACACCCCTAATTTACAGTATCCAAATCGACAGTACTTAGTAGAAACAGAATGATTTATGGCGTTTTTAAATTTGTTCAACATAAATGAGGACTTCCGAAATTTTACAACTTGCCTTAAATAAATGTACAAATTATATGCTTAATGTTTGCAGGAGGAAACTTGTATATTTATTTTTATTAAAGAATTATAACTCTAATTCAACAAAAGATGCCTCTAATTTTGATGTCTAAGGAAATGAGTGATAAAAGAAAGAAAAGGGTCCACTTTTTTATTTAATTTTTTTTACTTGTTAAAAAATCGTGACCACCCCGGCCTTATACGAACTGCCTCCAAGCTGAATATGCCTCATCTGTACGTATACCGTCTAGTTTTATACAGTAGTCTGCTCACGAGGTGGGAGGAGCAAGATGGCCGCCCTGTGACTTCAATGGCTTGCACGGGCCTGTATGGGCTATCGGCTATCCAGTCATATATTCAGGTCAGTGTGCAGGTCACATTTGAGCCGGAACAGCCTTAGTGTTCAAAAACTATTTTAAAGATTTTCGGAAAAGTTATCACATTTGTACGTGCAAGAATGGCCTGTTAGATTAATAGGTGAAATCACCTGATAGCTGTCGTAGCCCGATGTGTGCAAATGTCCCGTGTGTGTGTGTGTGAGCGCATCCACTTCAAAAGCTAAGGACACTTGACATACAAAAGCAAACATTTATTGGAAGTTCACTGTTGAAATGAATGGCATTGCCGGGATTAGGTCGCGTTAAGAGTCGGATTTTCTTTTTCCTTTTTTTTAATTTTTTTTTTTATTGCCAGCCAGTCTTTTTGTTTTCACCCCCTTAAGCTCAGTGTCGGACGTGGCCTCATTACGAGGGAGTCTGTGGCGAAAGGCCAAATACAGAGTGACTGGCATTGTTCTGTGATTGGCGTCTCTTCTGAAACCAAGACTTACTTGAGTGCAAAGAAAGAGAGAGAAGAAACGCTATGAGCGCTAATTTTCTCTTCCAGGTCAGTGGTTGCTTTGTTCGCCCAACTCCACTGCCTTGACAGGCTTTATTTTTTCCATTTATTTTATATTTGTATCCTACCATATATACAGTGATTTTGACTACGGCACATTCCGACTTGCATTCTGGCATCCATCGCCGCTGTAGCAACAGAATGCCGTAGACAGAGGACCCTTGTATATATTTTTTTTTGGTGTATTCAGAGCAGTGTTGATTCTAAAGTCATCCAGTGTGTCAGTAAGCCCGTCGCTTCCTCAACACATTGAATGGGCCTCTTTTAGCCGTATGTCATTGAACGTGACCCTCAACACAATTAACTCCAACCCATAATATTTGCTTAGCAATGCTGCGCTTTGGTGGTGAGGTCGACCTCGGTCGAGCCATCAATCTGGAGGAAGGGGAGGGGCCTCCAAAATGAATCTCGCAGAGATTGACGGCGACAAGAGTGGAGTGAAATAACCGTCGTGGTTTAGCAGTTTCTTTTCCTAGCCAAGCGTCTCGGGCCTCCCTCCACGTGCTGCGTTCGAGTCCACTGGGAAGACGGGCTGACAAACATGCACCTCTGAGCCAAGAACACCTGAGCTCAAGTTGACTTTGTTTATCCTTAAAGTCCATGGGGGGAAGCGTGGAGGCGGGGTCTTTACACTCCCTGGCATTACTGACAAGGTGGTGATTTTAAGCTTTTCAAGAGGATTGTTTTTGATTTTTTTTTGTTTTTTTTAGCGGAGTTAATCATCCCTGGTGACGAAATAGCTTTGTTGAGTGCGTAGTTGCATTAAACGCTTTCCATTTTAGTTTGCAAGGATCCACCGTACAAAGTGGAGGAGTCTGGATACGCCGGCTTCATCTTGCCGATTGAAGTTTACTTCAGGAATAAGGTACGTTTTATGAATAGTCGATTGATTTTGTCACCTGAAATGGATTTCCTTGGTACGACGTCATCTTTTGCGCCGATTCAGGAAGAGCCGAAGAAAGTCCGCTTCGACTACGACCTCTTCCTCCACTTGGAGGGCCACCCGCCTGTCAATCACCTCCGCTGCGAAAAACTCACCTTCAACAATCCCACGGAAGAGTTTCGGCGCAAGCTACTCCGAGCCGGAGGGGTAAGTGTGCCCGGCGGGTATTTGTTGATTTTTGTTTTGTGTTAAACGCCATCCAGACCGGACAGACACTTTGTACTTTGGTTGTACCGACAGTATCCTTACAGCTGTATGTAGTCATTACTGCTGTGATGAAACGGCAGCAGCTTCCGTTTTATCTGCTGGCCCACAGAAGACCCCTGTCGTCTGCAGGTTTTACGACCTGAGCTAAGTGCTCTGTGTTTACTTTGCCTGCACGCCGTTCTCAGCCTTCAAAGACAAACCCACATTCCCGCTCGGTGTAACCAGCCTCGCCTCACACATGCGCACGATTGTCGATTTTAAAATGAGTCTATCATGAGGAACACGCTAACAACTTCTCTTTTCTTTTCTTTGAACAGCAACGGGATCCGCACAAACGCACCTCGGACGACTCAAAAGTAAGATTTGAATTGTATAGTAATAGGAGTTGACGTTCAAGTCTTCATTTTTTTTTCATCATGGCATACACAGATTTATTTTATTTATTTTTTTACTAGAATTATAACTTTGATCCTGTGCTAGCGTAGGAATGCATGGTTACACAGGACAAGAATTTAGCTCGTCCTGGAAACTCCTTCGGCCTGGAGGACTGTGTGGGTGGTTTTACACCGTGATCAAGCTGGGCCGGGGCTCTCTAGGATGGCAGCGCGCCCTGTGGCCATGGGCTGTCATTACCTCTCAGTGTGGATGAGCTCGCCTTGGGTGCTTTTCCTCGCATGGTTTCTTTGTGCCCCACCATGTCTTTTTATGTGGTTCTCAGGTTATGAAAAGTGCTATATTGTTATTGTCTTTCAAGGTTTTATTTGTAAATGCGTTCAAATGTTGTACACTCTTTTAGTCATTTTAATAAGCTACTTTTGTTATCTTTACTCTGTGAATGTCTTCAGCTGCGTTCCATAGATTCATTGATTCAAAAAATATTCGATCGTGACAGCTCGACTTGCCGACTAACTGAGTTTGCATTCGACAAATCTAAAAGCCAAAACTGGATGAGTGAATGACGGGCCGAGCTAACTGTGGATTGTCGCTGTTCTTCTGGCAGGTGATGGTAATGCAGGAGGGCTCAACATCCTTGTTTGGGCCACACATGAAGCTCCCTTCACTTCCCAACAGCTCCTTGGCATCCGCCACGTCTGATCCAAGGAAGAGCAAAAGCTCCCATGGACCCAAGGTCAGATATGCGTCCGTGAACAGGCAAACTGTGAGGGGTCGAATCCTTGACTTTTGCTTCCAAGTTGTCCATCTGCCTTTCTAAGCATAATCTTGTTAGACAGACAGTGGTTTTCTTTTCGAGCCTTCTTTTTATTGCCACCCCAAAGATCACCCGCTTAACTCGCCTGTGTTGTCGCGCCGACAGCCTTGACAAGATGGCCTCCATTCAGGAGTGTTCATGGCTGCTGCGCGGTCACTTTGGGTCTCTCGCAAAGCACTAAACGCTTCTTTTACGTTCTGCCGTGGAAGGGGAATCGCTTTACTGCTGTGACGGAGCATGCTTGAGTTTAGAATGAGCTGGCAGCTTTATATCCGCAAGGTCTCCGGGTCACAAGCTGGTAGACAAAATAAAGGCTTTGGAAGTGTTTGGGAGTTGGAACACACCCCATCGTCTAGACTTTTTTTTTTTTTTTAATGGCTTTATTGCATTGATGAAATATTGACAAGAGGGCCTGAGGTGAGACCCAGGGCCAAATGACCCCCGTCGTTAGAATCAATCCATTTCCTCTTTTTTTTTTTTTTTTTTTTTCCTCGAAGTCGCCGTCTGCTCCCTTTTTAAGAACTGCACACGTGTGGCTGATGAAAACCACCTCACTGAAACGCTTTTGTTCAAAGAAGCAGACATGCACGAGCTAGTATTTAAAGGGTGCATATTGTGGAAAAGGTACTAAATTCTTGGCTAGGGATGTTTGATGACACTTTTTCTGGCTGATACTAGTGCGAGTACTCAACTATTCAACTACAAATACTCAACTAAACTAGCCAATACCGATAACAAGTGTCCATAGATGCCACGACTACTTTTATTGCATAAAATGCATCTTCTCAAAAAAGATCATTTTAAACAAATTTATAGTTCCTGATCGGAAAATGCCTGCAAGAGGGCGGCCAATTATCGGCCTGAGGCCGATACCGGTCAGCAGTACTCACCCGAACATTAAATCTCCAAATTTGTTTACAAAAATCAGGTTTCCATAAAAATAAAAAAATAGTAGATTTTTTTTCTTTACAGATAATATGTCAAATGTTTCTTTCTTTTGGGAAAACTCCTTCATAAAATAACATCTTACGAGAGCCCAAACTCGGTCTGCCGAATTTAGTCGGTCGATATTAGCTCTGTTAAAATTGGTCAAACTTTGCACATTATAAATGGGCACGTTTTTGGCAATGTTTGGCACAATTTACTCCAAATTACAAATGATTCAGCGTATAGTAACTCTTGTATCCAATAGGATGGCTCCAAAGGAAGCGGTCCGACCCTTCTCACGACGGCCACAACCACCAGCACCAACAGCAGCAGCTTCTCCAAACTCCACAAGCCCTCCAAGGACCACAAAGAAAAGCCTCCAAAAGACTTGAAAGAGACCAAAAGTGCCTTCAGAGACTCGTGCTGGGAGCCCAGCAAAGCCCCGAAAGAACCTGCCAGAAAACCCAAAGAGAACCAGCCACTTCGAAATAGCAATCCTAAAATGGGGTTCAAGGAGCCCAAGTCTTTGTCGCATCGGAGCGAGGTGTCGAGCCACGGGGCCAACAAGCGACCGTCCGCCCCCGATGGGGACAATCACGTAACCAAAAAACGCAAAAGGGGATTTCGGGATTTGCCTGGGAAACTGACATCCGAGTCCGACGTTCAACATTCCGATAAGAAGCTACTGAAGGACAGGCAACAGATGCAAAGCAGTAAATTGCATCTCGAGGGCGATGAAGCGGCACACCGGAAGACATCCAAGCTTGCAACGTTCCAGGAAGTGGTGGACCCCAACGATTCGGACATGGAGTCCACCAAATCAGACGTAAGTACAACAAAGTTGAGCAGATGATTGTCAGACAAACACATTTATTATTACCAAACCAATTATTATTTTTTATTTCACTCTTTAAAGTAAAAGAAATGAAAGGAGTCAAAAAGAAATCAAACTTGTTTTGTCTGTCACTGATCAACACAAAATGAATGACAGTGAGCGGTCAAAACGATTTTAGTGTCGCTTGATACTAACTCCATCAATTCATTACATTTGAAAGTTTTTAGTTGTATAACTCATGGATTAGTGTGGTCTCTGTATCCACAACCGCAAACGACACGAATAGCACGTTCCTGTCGAAGAAAGATGGGTTCGGTTCGGTGTAAGTTTTGCCTGCACACTCCAACGCTTCAGTGCAAGAGGTCAAGTATGGAACAATAACAATGAACAATAACAAAGCATAATTGATCAATTATTCTATATGCACTTTCCTTTTTTTTTTTTTCTTTTTTTTTTTTTTTTCTAAAGATAAGATCTATATGCACTTTCCATGGTAAAGGTTCATCAATAATGATACCGAGAAACTTAATTTCATTAGTCCTTTCTATTTCTATGCCTTGTATACAGTCAGTGTTGCTTCAACATCTATATTTCTACAACTAAAATAATAAATGTGGTTTTATCAATATTTATAGTCTGTTGGCATTGAAACACTTGATAATATTCTTAAACTCTTTCTCTATTACTTGTAATATATATGATTTTGCCAGCATAATATAAAGTGGTGTCATCTGCAAACAAAATACCTATTAACAATTTCAAAATGGTTGTAATTTCATTCACATAAAGAAGAAAAAAGTACTAGGCCCAGAATTGATCCCTGGGGCACCCCACAAGTTACATAACAGTGTTTTACAATTGGACAAAACGGTTTTGTGAATGAAATAAACTCAAAATGAAAACTTAGTGTCTATTACAAGCCTGCCAAATAACCACATTTGTTTCCATTTGTGTCACAGAAGAGTTGCCTTTATAGGAATTTCACTTTCAAGGGAAGTGGGTGAGGAAAGACGTCCTCTTCTCCTCCCGGGGGAGGATTTGCTGGTGGTCACTTGTCGGTGTTGCGGGGCTATAAAATCCAATGGCAAACAGGGAGAAAATGTGCTTTTACGGTGGCCCGCTTGGGTCTGTGGAAAGGTTGGCCAGCGGCACCAATAAAACGAGGAACTCGAGAACTATTTCATTCTGAAACAAGATTAGGCCTTTCCACAAATCGTGCTCTCAAGGGAAAGATTTGATGTTTGCCTACTTTACACACATTCAGATGAAGGACGTCCCCATAAAAAGGGTGTGCGTTCAAGCCAAATAGTCGACTGGTGGGAGGATTTATGGTTTTACAACACCCGCGGATACTTTGAATCACGGCAGCGATTAGCAATAGAATAGCGGCGAGTCGAGCAATATACTCACTGGTGGTTCCATTCCTTTACTTCCAGTGCTTACGTCGAGCTCTTTGTTTTTAATGCACGGTGAAATCCTTTTTTTTTTTTCTTTTTTTTTTTTTTCCTGTCTTAGTTGCGTGGATGCCTTTCTCGGGGGCCGGTTATAAAAAAAGGGTTCAGGGGGCGGTGGGGGGGGGGTGACAAATGCCAGGTGTTTGATTCTTTTCAGACTCGCAACCCTGGTGGCCGCAAAGCGCTGGCCCTCGTTTGTCATGTGACCACTCGTTTGATCTTCGGGTTCCCGCTGCTCACTGGACCAGAAACGGCAGAGACGGAGGGGAAATGTGGATTAGGGACTTGCATCAACTCGTGAGTAGGGCTCAGCAATGAATACAATACAACATACTCAATATAGTACAGGAAAAGACAATTTGGAAAAAAAATAAACAGAATTTATTTGAAGTTGTCTTTGTGAATGATGTTGCACCCATAATGTAATCATTTACTGAAAATTGATTTAAAATGTGCAATTAGCATGATCAAAAATGTAAAACGCAATAATGTAATAATTTCACCAATAATTAATAAAAAAAAAATAATAGTTTAGTTAGTTTCAGTATTAGTTTTAGTTTTTTTTTTTTTTTTTAAATGTGTATTACTTGTGTGCAATATTTATAAACACACCACGGGAGCGATGTCATCTGAAGGTGCTTTTCTATTGGCTGCTGCTAGATGATGTCACTTCGATGTGACATGCTTTCAATCGGCATTCGTCCGATTTTTATCAAAAATAAATGTACTAAAAATCACATTTGAAATCATCCCCAAAGGCTCATGCATTCAATGAATTACCAAATTAGAGTTAGTTTTGTAAACATAAAATGTAGTGTGTTAGTTTTCGTTTTTTAAAAAGCGTTTTTGTTTTTATTTTATTTTGTTAACAAAATTGTTTTTTGAATTTTAGTTTTAGTTATTTCGTTAGTTTTTTGCAATTATATTATTTTTCAAAATTGTTCAGCCCTGCTTTTGAGTCAAGTTGAAAGACGGTGCAAAACCGAAATATTAGCACATTTCCTCAAAGATTTCTTCCTTACATTTTTTTGTTTTTTGGGAGTGCCACTGAAAGATACCAGCCCACGTCCCAGCGGTTGTTGAGCACTGTTTTTAAAGTGTCCTCAGACTGCTACTAAAAGTCAATTGATTGTCTTTGAAGCGGGCTTCTTTGTCGCTTTTGGTGAGGCAGAACAAAGAGCTTGAAAAGGAGCAGCGGCAAGATTTGTGGCACTCTGTCCACGCCGTCCCATAAAGCAACAGAGCAGCTGTGTTGTTGGTTGGCAGGAGGTGACAACTTTTCAAGTCCTCCTCACGCCTTTTGTGCTCGCCGCTCCATTTTGACGTGTTTTTTTTTTTTTTCTCGGAGCAATTGGCACGCTAAGACCTATTTTGACACATTTTCACCTCCACTTAGCGGGACGCTCTCCACCCTTTGCACTTTTTTGTTGTTGGACACTGCTTAGCTTTTAATGAGCATTGGCAGATGCTAAACATAACTGCCAGTTCAATCAAAAGTATTTATTTATGTATGTATGTATGTATTTTTGTCTCCCGCCTCTCTGCTAGTCGGAACAGCCCAGTCCGGCCAGTTCCAGCTCCAGTTCAGGCTTTGCTCCCACCCACCACAAACGCCAAGGTAATGAATGCGTTTAATATTTGGAGCACTGTCGCCGTGCGATTATTATCTTCACTGCAAATGACCTTCTTTATGGTTCACTGCATCCAAGTTGTATTATGCTACAGTGTCGTGAACTCTTTGCTGCAAATGGTGTGTTTGTCATTTTTTTTCTCTGGATGCAGTGGTGGATTTGATCATCAGAAAAAGGGTGGCTATTCCTGACGCCACCCACACAGGTAATCAATCGTCTCCCACCAGCGGACCGGCGAAACGCTCGCCCATGCGTGGAGGATGACGATTCCCGTCCACTTGTAGCACCAAAAAGCATTCGTTCATGTCTTTCATCTGTAAATCGTCTTGTCAGGAAATTGGAGGACATTTTCAGTTGCAATTTTTTTGAAAAAGTGGCACGCTGGATGAGTGCTTTCTTCATTTGCCTCACACTTTTGGGCCTTCCTTTTGAAACTTCAACACATTACATCAGACAAAGATGATATTCAAACATTAACCCAAAAATGAGGCCTAAAATGAGGCCAAAAATGAGGCCAAAAATGAGGCCAAAAAAGGGCCTTTTTTAAAAAAAAAAAAAATCTGCAACTATCTTAAAACCCCCCAAAAATCCATATTGATCGGACCCGTGTCCTCGCATCCCCATAAAGCCTGATTTTCATTTTGATCTCAACTTTTCAAAATGTTCCCCCTGCTTTTTTGTGTGTGCCTATTGTTCTCCTCACGTAGTTCTTGGCCCGCTGCAGTCAGTGATGCAGGATCTGCACTCGGACGACCACGACGATCATTCCGAGGAGGACGACGACCTCGACTTGGATTCTGACGCCGAGCGGCCGGCGCACACGCATCTCGCGCACCACCAACGCAGGTTGGCTCACAAAAGCTGCGAAGCGCAAGCCTCCAAATCCATGAAAAGCGTTAATACAAAAACACGTATACCGAATCGTCCCAAGGGTCACTTTGAGTGACGGCAGCGAGAGTGACAGCTCCGCCCCCTCGCCGCCTTCACGTCATGATGTCACAGGCTTATTAAAGAGTACAAGTAACCAGGTAAGATGTTTAATAAATAATTTTATGCTAAGTGACATTTAATTTACCCTTAACAAAACCACCTCTATTACAAAATTTTGCTAGCTTAATGCTAACACACGTTGCAAAACACCACAGATGAGCTAGCAAAACTAGCATCAATGTTGTGATCGTTTCAGTACTGCTAGATGATGTCACTTCTGTGTGACTTTTAAATCCTTATTCCGTTTAATATCAAAATAAATTGACTTCAAATCACATTTAAAAGCATTCGAAAAACGGCTCACGCGTTGAATTAATTAGCACAGACTAAAACGAAGGACATTTTTGCTATAATAATAGTTCTAGTTTTGTAAACATAAAACGTAGTTTCAGTTTTGGATTTTTAAAAAGCATTTTCATTTTTATTTTAACAAAATTGTTTTATGAATTTTAGTTAGTTTTTCCGTTAGTTTTATTTAACTAAAATAACCTTGTACAAATTTGAAAGATTACCAGTGAATCCTTCGTGTAATTTTTCTGCTATGTTCTCCTTCCATCAGATACTGGAAGTGAAAAGTCCCAACAAGCAGAGCAAGCTGGACAAAAACCAAAATCTAGATTGTGATAAGGTACTTTTTTTTTTTTTTTTTTTTTTTTTTTTATTGTTGTTGTGGTCATTTTAAGACCTGGCAAGCGCTTGAGTTATTCCACGTTGCGGAACACTTTGCAGGCGTACCTTGATGAGCTGGTGGAACTGCACAAAAGACTGATGACCTTAAGGGAAGGTCACATACTGCAACAGGTAAACAGTTGCTGGCGTCAATGAGGCATAGTTGACATTTTTGTCCGCAGTTCGAAACTGATTTCAGTTCCCTTATTGACCCGAAAAACAGAGACGGCCCCTCCACCTGTTTGCAAATGGTCCATTTCAAGCGATTGGCAGCCAAAGTGACCTGTTTGCTGAGTCTGCGTTGCCTCTCTTTTCCAGATTGTCAACCTCATTGAGGAGACGGGCCACTTCCACATCACAAACACCACTTTTGACTTTGACTTGTGCTCCTTGGACAGAAGTACAGTAAGGAAACTTCAGAGTTACCTGGAAACTTCCGGACTGTTCTGAGCAGCTGGCAGCTTGAATTCTCGACATATTTCTTTTTTTTTGTTCAATATTGGATGCAATTGGAAATGGGGGTTGGGGTTGTCAACCAATCAGATCACCCACAAAGCCTTGAAACTTTCTCTTCCCTCCAAAAAAAAAACAAGTTGTGACCTTTTTTTTTTTGCTCTTAATGAATGTGTGCGTGCTGATAGTTGGCATGCGTGTGGTCAACATTGCCTTACGAACGCTGTAACGTCTTATTTATTGAATTTGAATTTGCCTGTGTGTGAATGCGTGTGTGTTGCAAAAGAAAAGAAAAGGACTTGACTGAAGCACTTCACAGCAGGCGTTTCACAATTGTGACTGACCGTGGAATCCGACAAGAAAATATGCCCCCGCACGTGTTTACAATAATTTGGCCCAATGACCAATCTTAAGGCGATTAGTGAAAAGTGAATGTTGAAAAAAATATATGCAAGCCTCTGAAACTCTGCAAGGTCCAGCTACGTTTTCGATGACTGAAGTTGATTTGCGGCTCGTCCTGGAATTTCACCTGAAAGCGGAATTTTTGGTGGGTCAAGCATCATGACAATTATTTTTTTATGACCAAATCCATGAAGAAAGCAACTTCACAAGCAGTCACGTAAGTGCTAGCCCAATTATTTGGGTACAAAATCAGTTTTCCATATTGTGGCAAAAATGAACTTGTTGACAGGAATGCGTTGGATTCAAAAATACTGTTACGGGTGTATATGATTCACATGTTATTTATTTCTGTTGGACTGGCAGCTGTGGCCTCAAAGCTCCAGCATAGGACAAATGTTTTTGTTTCATTTGTAAATGATGGCGGTATCACTTACGAGGCCTTCTTCTGGTTTCTTGTGTATTTTGTGGACATACAATAAATATTCTGTATGGCGTACAGATGAGTTCAGCAACTTGGTGATTGATTTTTGGTTTTAGCGCAAACTGAAAACGATTCATTTTGCCTTTGTCCAGCAGTTTTTGGGGGGGAAATTGAATTGAAGTTCGAAACCATCTTGAGGGCGATCCAGTCACAGCAGTCGACCTCCTGACGGCGTTTGTGGGGGTTCGTCTTTTGAAATAGTAAACCTGCCAAGTTACCACCAGGACTGACACAAAGTCCCAGCTGTGAAAACTTTGGGAAACATAATAGTGAAGCTGTTTCTTTACAAATGCATTTGTGGACGAGAAGAACCACTGGAAATGGTCCAACTTTTGTTGTTGTTTTGGGTGGGTATTGGAGGGGAGCATCTCACTTGTTTATATCGAATCGTTTTTATACAGACATCGTAGAGAACAAGATGGAAATGGTCCATACAGAGCTTCTAGATATGCTGTCAAATGTACAAGCCAGGAGAAAGGTACAAAAGTTCAGTGGACAAAATATGGCACACGAATGACATGCTTCTGAAATTGATGAAAAGGTGAAGGGGGGAAAAAATGGGCAGGGAGGTTACCAAGAGGCCAACAACAATGAATAAACTGCAGTAATAAATCAACAGTACCTCAGAGAATAATTCCAATGTTTTTATTTTGTGTATTTTGCATTTTCTTGTTCAGGCTCGCTCACAGGATTGGAACTGGCGACTGCCAAACCTCATCGATGAATTTCCGCTGAGGAGGTGGCGGAGTCATTAGGTGAAAGAATGGAGCTTTCTTGTGTTGCAGGCGGGCGGGGGTCCCGTCTGGCCAGCAGGACATCCTGTTTTCCTCCAGTTAAAAAAAAAAAAAAAAAAAAAAGTGGGGGAGACCTTCGAACTAATCTCCCACAGAAGAGACTTTGATTGTCACCCTGGCACAAGGCCAAGGCTAAGGAGAAATCCCCCGTCCCCCTTCCCGCTGAGTCCGAAAAGCACCTCAAGGAAGTCATTAAGGTTAAATTGAGGATGAGGAGAGGTCAGCGCTCTCTCCTTCAAAATCAGACTTCTTTGCACTAAAGCAGGTGGAAGTCGGCTTCAATGTGGCCTTGAAAACGTTTGATTCAGATTTGATTGCACAAAATATCAATCGGTTAGTGTTTGTCTCTATGAACTATTAGAATTAAACGCTCACACATTTGAGCTGCACACTTATGGCAAAGAGGGTCAAAACTGACAGGGGAAAAAAAGGCTATGGATGCAGGTACACTAGTACTGTGTATAATAATAATAGATATCAATGGCACACACTTCAAGTGTGTAAGTCTCAGGAAAATCGTTTCACAAATTAGCAAGTCGCCCCTGCCAACATGGCTGCCACGTTAGCTGGGCTCTATCAGCACACTGACCAATCAAAGGCCAGTATTTTGGGTCATGAACTCTCAACTCAACTTTATTTATAAAGCGCTTTAAGAACAGGCGTTGCTGTATACAAAGTTTTTTTTTCTTTTTCTTTTGCTGTATACAAAGTGCTGTACATAAACATCAGTTTTGCAGTAAAAACAAAACAAAACTGTGAATACAGGTTTTGTTTTGTTTTTTTTTTTTTACAAGTAAATACATTATACATCAGTGAACAAATAAGTAGTGAATAAAGAGATAAATAAATACATAAAAAGATTGAATGATTCCTGACATCACATAGTTGCTGGTTACATGCTGATTACATCAGTTCAAAGAAAATAAAACATGATGTCAGACATCAGGCGTTGCAACAACAAAACAGTCATGATGACAGATACAGCAAAAAGGAATAACAACAAATGCGCACAGACAATTTAACAGTACTCAGCCAAGTGTGTTATACTGCCCCTTGGTGGCCAAAGTGGGCACAGCAGAAGGAGCAGCACAATGACCACTTACTTGTTACAGTGTGACAAAAACTGTTCCATTTAAATTTTAACTATTCTAGAAAGTTATTTTATTTTTTAAAAATGTATTTCTTCAGCATTCTTATAGTAAGCCAAAGTTGACAACAGTTGTGGAAATTCTGCACTTTTGAATATTCGCCGTCGTTGAGGCGATGCATCAAAGACCAGCAAAAGCGCTTCCCTTTTAACCGCACCAGTATTGTCTCTTCAATTTACAGAGCTGAGCTACAAAAAAAAAAGAAAAAAAGACAATTATGTTCTTTTTGAAACCCTGTTGGCTCCCCCCTGTGGAATTCTGGGTGGCACACAAATTCGCCTCACCAAAATCAAATGGAGTTACGTCATGAGCAAAAGCAAGCAGACTTGTATGCTTTGCTGGATGTGATCATTGTTTTTAACTTCCCATCCCCACAAATAGCGTCCAGCTTTCGAGAGGGGATCTTGAACATGCTCTTTGATTTCAGGCGGTTTGGCACTGTTCCTCCCTCCCTGCTTTGTTGGATCCAGGCGGCCCGGCGAACCGTGACCCTGCCAGCCCACCCCGACTGTGGAAGTACACACATGCAAAAGAGGAGAATGGCGCTGAAAGAGGATCTCTGATTCTCCTCCCCTGACAGACATTACAGGCGCGTCGAATGTGGTCGCCGCCTCGGCTTCATGTTGTGTCCGAGCGTTCTGATAAGTCGCCCATGTGTGATGGGCGACGACGAGAGTCGAGACTGGACGGCAGGCCTCCATTATTCAGCTGCGAGCAACACCTGTCGCCGCATGGGCCCGGGCGGAAAACCAGTCCAAGGAAGTGGAAAGAGAAAAAACAAACAAACAAAAAAGAAACATTGGAGTTAACTCATGCCTCTCTCTGGAGAGGATTTGATGCAACTTTTTTTTTTTTTGCATATTATGGAGTCGACAAGACGAGTTGAATTGAGTGCAAAAGTGTATTTGTCATGAGGCCTGTATGTCATCTCCCCAGTGGTGAAGGCTCCATGCTGCCTAATGGTTTCCAGAGAGCATCAAGAAAGCCCGGCCTGGAGGTAAGCACTTCACTTCCTTTGCTTGAATTAGAACCAAATGGAAAATCCCCCCACAAGCAAACACACACATCCAAGGTTTCCTCCTAATCGAGGCGCAGACTGGCTGATCGTGTTTTGTCGAATGTGCCAAGTGCAAAATGTCCGCTCAAAAAGTGGTGCATTTACTTCATTATTACTGTATTTGGAAACCAAAACACTTGCATCGAAAATTGCCTTTTCCCTTTGAAATATTAGAAATGCATTTAATCGGTTACAGCATACTGAAAAAAATGTTTTGTAATGTGGTTTTCAGTTTTTAAAATAAATATTTTAAAACGCGGTCAAGAAAATGGATGGATGGCATAGTTGTAGCATCATGTACTTGTGACTTGGCCACAAGGGGGCAGTATAATACCTACAGGCATTCTACACGTAGACACCGAAGAAGACCAATGTGTTGTGGTTGTTTGCTGTGACAAGTATAAATAATAAATAATATAAACTATCTTTCAAAAACAAGTGTGGTTTCACCACCCCACCCCCAATGAAAAACTCAGCCCTGCCGAATCTTGTACATGTGGCATTGGTTTACTCAAGTTACTTCGGCTAAACGTCTCTATGAGAAAAGGAAGTGCCACCTAAAATATGAGTTTAAAATGATGGCTTTTCATCTTGAAGATCTCCATTTTTCTCATATACAGTATACATTGTCAAAAAAAATTCAGCTAAAAAAATGAGTGTTCTTTCTCAAAAATATATAAACATTTTTTCTTCAGAAAACACGAAAAACGTAAAAAAAATAATTCGAAAGAATTTTGCGTTAGCTGTAAAACTTGATGTAGGCAATTTCAACAGGTGGCAGCATTCTGAAATTAAAAGGAAAAAAAAATTACAGGCCATTATGTTAGCAAGGTAACAATATGCAGCTATTAACTATTATTGTGATATAAGTATTTATATGATTTTAAATTAGTACTTCTATCCCGAATATACAAATGTTTCAAAAATGTGCCTACTCAATTTCGACACAGCCCGAGTAAATTTAATCTTGACCTAATTTAAGCTCGTTTGCCTCTGCCCTTTTAGATGCGTACTACTGCCACCTGGTGGAGGCCAAATTTCATTTTGTTGTTGAAAATCAAACATTCCAGTCAAATATCACTTGAAAACAATTTTTGGGAAAATTGTGACTATTTTTTTTTTTTTTTAACTTAATGACAGCAGGGTGTGGTGTAATGTCATTAAAATTAAACTTTCTGCTGGCCTATTTTTTTTTTTTCTAAAATTGTAAAAATGCTAAAAAAAGGTAAAGGGCAACTTAATTTGCTACTAAATGTCAAATTTTCCTAATTTAAGTTGTACAATTCTACTGGCCCATGTGAATTTCTTTTAACTACTAAACATTGTGGGTCAAATGGTATAATTTGAAGAATATTTTTGTCAAATGCAAAACGTTCAAACTAAATTGGTTACAAATGAAAAGCAGCAAACCATTTTTAGGAAGCAGATCCAGACACACATGCCCCGTAAGAGCTTTATTAAAACACCACTTTAAGGGAATGCCACAAAAAGCAAATTAATAGGAACTGCAGCACCAGTAAAGAAATAACAAAAAACAACAAAAAGAGCTTCTTTGAAGCCACTTTTTTAAAAAATACCCCCAGGTGAGTAGATGCAAGCTCGAACCATACAGACTCCTAACAGGTGTTCTACACTAAAGACAAATGGAAAACGGCACAACGCAGACGTCGTCCTGAGATGGCGCAATTTCCAAGAGGACTTCCGCCTCCCGCACCCGTTATACGGTCTTCTGCTGGCCCTTCTTTCCAATCAGAGATTTGTGGATGTGCGGGATCACGCCTAGAAAAATAAAATAAATTAATTAGAATAAGATGTTGACACGGTGCGGAAAGCACGCAACGGTGGCGTAGGCGCCGCCGTCTCACCTCCGCCGGCAATGGTGGCCTTGATGAGGGAATCCAGCTCTTCGTCTCCTCGGATGGCCAGCTGCAAGTGGCGAGGGGTGATACGTTTCACTTTCAGATCTTTGGAAGCGTTCCCGGCCAGCTCCAGAACCTGAAAGGGCGCAAAAGAAACAAACAAAAAACTTCAGAACAGAAAGCCCCCTTCCTTCCATACCTAACAATTTGCTGTTTCACTGAATCCTTTCCAGACGCTCCATCCTCATTCTCTAACCTACCTTACATCAAACAATCATTTCATCCCTTCCATACAAGTTACAACCCATTACTTTCCTTTCATACCATCCCAAAAAAAAAATTCTCGTGCACTCCCTAACTCCACCTTTCCTTCCACAAGTCCTCACTTCCCACCTCCGACTGAGAGTGTAGTTTGCTTTTGATGCCATCCTGTTGCACTTTTCCCTTAAAATCTGACCAGTTTACTTCCATTCTAGTATTGCAAAAGCGCACCCAAAATCAAACTGGGGGCTTTGGAGTACCTCGGCGGTGAGATATTCAAGGATGGCCGCGCTGTACACGGCTGCAGTGGCTCCAACCCTGCCATGACTTGTGGTCCTGGACTTCAAGTGTCTGTGGATACGTCCCACCGGGAACTGCGGGTGGGAAATGCGCGGCGAATGAGTCTTGAGCTCGACGTAAGGCTTGCGGAATAATGAATGGAAGCCAACCTGCAATCCGGCTCGCTGAGAGCGCGAAATCGCCTTCGTCTTGGTCTTTCCGGAGTCCTTGCCCGCCTTGCCTCCAGCCTGGACCAACAAACCATCAAACACAACATCACGAGTTGGAGTCACTCGACAGCCACGTGCTAGAAGAAAACGCAATTAAAAATAGCCAGCGTTGAGTTTTACCGCCATATTTTTAATCGCTCACTCGCAGCATATCAAGGCTAGGCTAAGCATGCTAAGCTAAATGGAACGCGTCGCGGAATATAAACGCATCGGCACGGAGCACAAAGCCACGACGTTTCGGTGAGGCGTAAAAATGCGCCCCAGCGGCTCACTCAGCGAGGAAGACGGAACTTACCATTTTTATTTCTTCGGATAGATTCGGGCCGCTTGAGCACAAAAGCTAACTAAAAACCAGCGGTGCTAGCCGCAGTACATCAACGGACGGTTTGAACTACAAACCCCGCCTACAATTGTCCCGTATTATATAGTCGAGGTACATCCGGGTTCGCCGCCAGGAAAAGTCTAAGCCAATCACGTTGTACTATGAGGGACGTTCAACCAATCAGTAAGAGCAGATTGAGTTTTGCGGGAAAAGAGAACTCGTTTCCGCCCCCGAGTTATTATGGGTAATGTAGTTGTAGCTTCTCAACCCTTTGTATTGCCCAAACAATAATAAGGAAACCGTTGAGTTTTTGTTTGTTTATGGAATCCTAATGTTAAACGTGCAAGTAACTAGATTCCATATGCACTAATTCCTGAAATTGTATTTATATTCTTAAGAAATGGAAAAGAGTATTGAAACGGCAGGAAAGTATGTAGAATTTTTAAAAGAAATAAAATGGACAACCGTTCAAACTTATATTCGCACAGACTGTAGGGAAGTCAGACAAATTATTTTTTTTACTAAGTCAAGTCAAGTCATCTTTATTTATAAAGCGCTTTCAAACACGTTTAAAAAAAAATGATTGTATGTATTTTGCCGATTTTTTCCCGACTGATTGGTAAATTGAAACGTATTTATTCATTTTGATTTATTTTAGAATCATTTATCTCACTAAATAATTTTCGGATTGATTTAAGAAGTATGATAAAACAATTGTTTAATCAACTCCGAGAACATTTAAATGAGAACATTTAAAAAGTGGTGCAGCGTCTGAAATATATAAAAGAGCCACACGAGGGTAGTAAAAGATCAATTTTAAACACGCAAGGCGTAATTGAAAAGCAAAACTGACCATATTCAAAACAAGTCTTCTGGGATTTGCTTTATTTCTCCTGATACCAGACATGCTTTGATTTTCCTGCATGTTATTTTCTCCCAGCATGCATGCAAAAGTTACAAACAAATATTTTTTGCTCTTCAGCCGTTTCGAAATTCAGGCACGAAATGCCAGCGTGTGCGCCTTCCTGCACCGTGCACACTCACAGCAGTTGTTGGGGCTGGTCGGCATAAATCACGTGCCAGTCATTTTTAGTGACGCTCCCCATGCAGCAGCCACTTTCTCCCTTGACCTCGAAAAAGTCATTCCACGCTGCTGCCTCTGTAGCTTACAAGACTGCTGGCTTGTTTTCCAAACTGGGTAGCTGTGGATTTGGAGCAGACCAAGGTTGGGTTATTTTCACGCAGCAAATTGGGTTGAAAGTAGCTTTATTTGTTTTCTTAGTAAAAATGTTGGGAATAAAATGTGTATTGTTTTAACCAACAGGTATACTGATAAGCTGGTCATCTGTTTCTTGTTATTTCTCAAAATCTTGACTAACTGCACTTGTAGTCGTTAAAGGCGCCTTTTGGTCACAGTGACTTCTGGTAGATGCCAAAGGAAGTGACATTGAGAGCCCAGAGGAAAGAAGGACGGACAAAGAGCGTGAGAACGTCTGACCCTTTCTGCTGTGGGCCTCCAGGCTGACCCAGTAGAAGCCTTCATGGTGAGAAAATACTTCAGTTATACACTATATTTCTTTACATACTGCATGTTAATCAGTAAAGTTTCGGTTGAATTGCCATATTGTGGTATTGAGGGCGATTTTTAAATAGAACCACCAAGCATTATTTTCACAGATTGCATGGAGATGTAATACACTAAATGAGATGATGCAATAGACTCTTCATGGATTTTATATATGCATAATATATCCCACCCTCCCAACTTACATGCACATTAGTCCCAGTTGCAGCACTTTGACAGATGGTCCAATGAGGATGCCGAGGTGGGAGGAAGGGAGGAAACGGGGGCTAAAGAGTGGGATGGATGAAGAGGACAATGCAAATTAAAGTGGTATGTGTGTTTGGGTGTGTCATCTTGTACTCAAATAGGAAAGACTGAAACCTAAAAGATGCATAATGATGTCCTACTGACAATGCATTTGCGTGGACATTTATCCAGCCACCTTCTGTGAAGTTTTTCCTCGTTAATTAGGATCTCAGGTGAGCCGGAGCCCATCCCAGTTGATTTTGGATGACTGGTTGCCTGCTGCCAATGGCATGCTACTTGTAGACAAACAACTATTCAAAATGTGATGAGCTGACAGCCAATCATTTTTGGTTCAGATCAGGGTTTTATGTCGCTGATTCCAATCATTCATAAGTGCGACTGGCCGATGATGCCGAGCTCATGATTTAGATTTTTTTTTTTCAATGATATAGAAAATCCATTCATCTGTTGAATCATTTAGTATTTGTTGATTAATTGATGAAAAGGATTAAAAAATATGCTAGAAAAAAAAATGCATATATATAAATGATTGAATTAACTCCAATTATTTATTTTTCACATACTCGGCTCTCTTTTCTATTGTGCGGGACTAATGATTGGTTGGTAATGTTGTTTGGTACATCCAGGCCACCGTAGCAAGAAGAGGGGACCGCCCCGTCAAGTACCGCTGCTTATGGGAGTTCTGGACTGTAACTGTCAGAGTAAATATATACAAACGACAACCACTTAAAGCGCAAAAACTTTTCCGTTTAAAAATCCCATCCGGTACAATACTTTTTCTTTAGATATTTGACGTGGGACGGAATGACCACTGCTGGATGTTATTGTTTTTTTGAGTTTCCGAGTTGAGAGCTTTATTGTGTAGAAAAGGCAAGCTTCCGGTGTTATTGTTGCGACACATGCGTGCTGGACGCCACTTCCTGGAAGATTGACAGCTTCAGCCCACTCGCCAGTCGTAGCGTTGACGCGAGGTTATGTTGTGTGACGGCCACAACGAGCGTCGAACACTTTTTTATTCGATTTTCGCTACCATGTTGACCGGTTCGTAATTGTTTTTTTTTTGTTTTTTATACGAAAAGAGTCGGCGTGGGGCCGGGAGAGTGAGGCGGGCGCTGGAAACAAAGTAAAGCGAGCACCCCCGACGCGAGGGTTTGATGGAGGCTGTGGATGGAGCCCAGCTGCCGGCCACAGTCGCGGCCAGTCGAAGTGTGGAGAAAGCCCTGGAGGACGCGGCCGCCAGCGGGGCTCTTAACTTGGCCAACCGAAAACTGAAAGAGTTCCCCCGCAGCGCCAAGAACTACGACCTATCCGACATTACACACGCAGGTAAGTTCAAGTTTGAAGTTAGCGTTTCGCCTTTTGTTTTGTTGCCTCCCGCTTTGAGGTTCCACCCTTAATCTATTTTACGCTTCACAACTATTGTTTATTTTTAAATCTCTTCTATCTTGAATCTATGCTTTATACTTCAATAAAATGATGTAACATAGCCAATGTACATACTAGTGTGCTGTTTAAAATCAATAGTTATGACAAAATAACATACTTTTTTTTTTTTTTGACAAAGCTATTGAATTTTGTTTTTGAATGCTTTGCTTTTATTAACACATTTCAACATAGCTTTACATTTAAGAATACGTCTTATATACATACCGGATACAAAAATCGTTGTACAATTTAAAAGCTATTGAATTATTTTATCTCATTTGGCAAGCATTATAGCATTTATTAACTCCTTCTACTCCAGTATTGCAAATATCGTAGAAGCAGGGGCGGAGCAAAAGAGCCAATGGGGTACATGGCACGGAAGAGGTGGGACTGTTTGTGCACATCAGCTTCGTTTCCGGTTCCGTTTACGACGTGTGGGCTGCGTCAAAATACTGTACTTGCGCTTCCGACTTTGTGCCCCTCGGTTGCGCGTTTGCAACCCGGACCGGAACCAAACTGATGTGCAAAAATCCCGTCCCGCCTCTTCCGTGGCATATACCCTATAGTGCCCTTCAGTGAGTCGTTGTCACCCTGGCAACCCCAATGGAGAAGCTCGTACTGCTTCACCAGGTTCTCTGCACGCCACTTTTTTAGGTCCCAGAGTTAGAAAGAAAGAAATTTGACAAAATACCAACATAAAACACAGAAAATGAGAGTATTAACGCATATCTTTACTTTCACTGCAACGTAACCATGTGAACTGATGGTGACTGGATGTTGCAAAGTTCACTGCCGCCAGCAAGTGGCAACTGAAGATTATAGAAATCTGTATATACAGATATAATATATACTAGGTGTGAATTTTTTTTTTCCAGACCAAAATTGTTTTTTTTCCAGTAAGGAGAGAATTTTCTTGGCTTTCCGTCGCTTCCGTCTCTGTCAGGGCGGTCACACTTCCTTGTGCTTCAGCTTTTGAGTCCTCTTCAAATAGACAGGCTACGTGAATGTGAGTGGGAACAGAGCAAAGCATTCTTCATTGCAAGCAGAAGCAGTTCTTCATTGCAGCAAATGTACGATAACTTATTTACAATTATTCCTCCAGCACCCCACACTCAGGATAATCTTTCACAGATATCAGACTTTGATCTCAAGGTGAGGAAAATGCTCACATTTGGCCCGATCGTAAGTATCCAGGTATCACGGTTCAGTTTTCATCGCCGGCCTCACGGTTGGATTCAAGACAGACTACATTGTCGTCACCGTGTGCAAAAAGAGGATTACGCCGTCCAGGTTGACTGAAATCAATCTTCAGCTCTGCCTTGACCTAAAGCAACACGCACTGTCCTTAGCTCATTATGACCATCTGCTCATAACAAGCCAGGTGTCCATCCAGTAGGGACGAGGTGGCAAAACACATTTTTCAAGGTCTCCTTGTTTTGGATAGTTTGCCGGTGAATTTGCTCTTTGTGCTTAGATCGTGTTGAGACGGTGCCGAGAAAGCCCAGAAGTGTTTGCGATTCAAAATAAGCCCCCTCCTTCCCGTCTTCCTCTCTCCCTCCCGGCAACTTCCCCGCTCCACGAAGGTCAAAGGTTCGTACGCGCGCACACAAAGAAGACGCTGCTGGCGAGAGGCAAACAAAGCTCGGGCCTCGCAAGTGTGTGTTTTTGTTTGGCACGCTTGCCGTTTGATGAGCGTGCGTGCCGGCCATCCTCAGGCTGGACAAACCATCAAGGGTCTACTGTAGACACGATGATATCGAATACCTTTGCTCCCGGACTAACTTTGATAGTGATGCTCATGTTTGGAATTCATTGCAGACAAGGTGCAGCATTTTCTCACGATGCCACAATCATCTTCGTAATAATACTCTCATACAGTATTCTGTTATTAAAAAATAATAATAATAATACACAGATGAAGTTTCTTCATTGAACAAAAATACTGCTTCAAAATGTACTCTGGTACTTGTCGTCTGTATTTAAGTACAAGTACAAAGAGCTATGTAAGAAATAGACTGGTGAACGTGAATTGGTAAAAGTATATCATATTTTATAGCAGGAGTCAGCAAGCTTTCCTTTCCGCTTGCTTTATTTCCTCCAGGCGGCGGATGTGGGCTCACCGTTCACTTCTGCTTTGTCTTGTCTGGCTGCTATAAACATGCGACGACGTATTTCCGTCCTGACTTATGTTAGCATGCGTCTGGTAACGTCTCGAGATTGGGCTCACTGTCAACTGATGAAAAAACACAAGTCAGTTTTTAGTTTGTGGTCGACCCCGGAAGCGCCACGACCAGTCTTGGTTGATGAGTCAGATTGTGAGTTGCGCTTTGCAAGTATTTTAAAGCTCGACGGCAGCTGGTTGAAAGCGGTGGGTGGGGGGGGGGTTAGTGAGCCCTCACGCCCTCCCCAGTCCCGTGGGAGGTAACCAGAGTAAAGGCAGTCCGCCTACAAGTACTCACTTGACTAGCGCAAGGCCGGATTCAAGGCGCTACTTTTTGGTGTTTCATTGAGTTTCCTGGCCACAACACAATGAAACTCGATGAGGGTGTGTAAATAACTGACTGGTTTGTGTGTGTGTGGCGCTACTGACTGGTGAATAATGAAAGGCCAGGCAGGCTCTGTGTGTCTTACGTAACCATGCTGATTCATGAACCTCCCCACTGAGGAACTCGATGATACGGTGTGTTCGGGGGCCTCCGAGGGTCGGCCGGAGATGAACCTGCCGTTCTGTGTTAACAGGCCACATGACATGCGGGGACGGACAGTGGAACGTCGGTGGCGGCGCAGACTTTCCTTTTCCGCGGTGGATCGCCGCTGTTTTTTTTTTCACAGCTCGGCTGTGCGCATACCGTTGCCACGGTGATCAGATCGTGTCGCTACTGCCGCCATCTGTTTACATGTCTCTCACTTATCAGTGCTTGTCGCAGAGTAGTCAGGATTTCGATTCAGCATCATTAGTCCAATCTAGCACCCCCAAAAACACACCAAAAAAATGTCAATTGTTTTTTTTTTTATAAGAAAAATAGCACTTGACAGTATTGTACTGCATAAAAACGCAATTAATTAGAATGCAAAGAAGGTAACATTTTTTTGCGTTGTAATTTAATGCCTTATTTTAATGGCCATTGTGCTGCTCCTTCTGTGGGGTGCACCTTGGCCTTCAGGGGGCAGTATCAGAAATACATACTTGGCTAATTCGATTTAAAAGCTCTGTGAAAATACGTTGCTAGTGAGGCATAATGTAAACACCCAACTTCAAGTAGGTTTGTGATGCAAAAAATGTGCATTTCACTTGCCCAGCATTTGCCCTGAGCTGCAAGTCGAGTCAGCGGGAGGGAAGGCTGTGCGAGGAGGAGGTGAAAATGGACGTGTGGGAGGAAGTCAAGTCAAAAGGGAGTTCTTCGCCAAGGACATCATCTGCTGTCGAGTTAAACATCACTCAGCGTTGTTCTCTTTCGCTTAAGCGCTCTTTGGTCATGATAAGCGCTTGTAGCGCAACGTGTAGAAACACTTGATACATCCGACCATTGTGAAAGTGCCTCAGGAAGCTTTTGGTTACAAAGTGTTCGCCGAATGTTTATTATTGCCTGGAATACTTTCTGAGTTCCGCGTGCATTTTGAGTCACTCTCCTGGCTGACAGACTTCATTTGAATGATGAAATCATTGACATGGATTGAAAAAGAACTTCTTCCCAACATGCAGCATGGCCTGACTTGGTGTCTCACGTGTGACGACGTGGTGCATCAGGGATGCGGTGCCAAATTGCCATGTGGCCCGAAATGCTTGTGATTCGCCTTTGGCCACACCTCAAGCAGTGATTTCATAGCAAGTGTTTTGTAGCACCAGCAAAAAGATAATTATAATGTTGCTTTATGGCATTGGAGACTGTTAAAAAAATAAAAAGGTCCACTACAGAGGACAAATTTGAATTGCTGGTAGTCAGGAGGAGATCACTTTTTAACGAGTTTTACCCCTTCAACATCTTTGAACCGCATTCTTGGACTCATTCAAACAAAACATACAGTAACTTTACAGAAAAGTGCATCTGCAATATCGTGTGGGCATGAATGAACAACACTGATGGAGCAGGAAAACAACTTTCATTCAGTCAGGGAAGGGAAATATCCTGCCCTGTATCGGACTCCGTTTCGTGCCGCTTGATAAGGAATGTTGTCCCACTTCTTGCGGGACTGTGCAACATTTTGATCCCTTGTCCAGTGACCCACATAGAAATAAAAGGAAACGCCAGCCAAACAAAGGCTGGCTGAATGGATGGATGTTGACACGGAGGAACGCTGCCGTATCAATCTGGGCACGGCCAAAATAATGATGTGTCGCTCTCTAGCAGTTGTGCGTGTGTCAGGATTGTGTTTCTCCGCGCCGTGACATGTTGGCAGCTTGCGTGCCTTGACGCCAGCCTGCTTGTGTCATGCTGAATCACGGCAGAGCTTGGTGTTTTTCGACGGCGGGAGGTGTCAACTCACTGTAGTTCAGGGGCCACGTACAGACCAGATGTCAAGTGGGCCGGACCAGTGAAATCATAGCATCATTAAGCAACAGGTGTTTTGTTTTGTTTTGTTTTGTTTTTTCACTTGACCTGTGAGCAATTCCGATACTTGAAACGGGTATATGGTGCTGTTCGCCAGTCTCTATAAGTCTCGGGCTGACGAAGCCAATACGCACTAAAAGTGTATCAATAACTGAGGAATTAGTACAAAAATACCACCGAAGAGAATGTTCGCTGTGCGCTGCCATCTTGGCTAGCATTAGCGCTATTTTACATAGCTGCAACTTATTTAGTGAACGAAGCATCACAACTGAATCTTGATGATGTGTGTATGTCAACATACACACATTTAAATGACACTTTATGAAGTCCAGAAAAAACTAATGTGTCCGTTTGATTTATCAAACGATAATTCGATATAGTAATTCCGAACACAACAAAAAAAGTATTTGTTCTCTCAGTTGAAGTTGACTAAAAACCTAAAGCTGAAATTTTGATGTTCAACTTCTTCTTTGGAAAACGGGGTGCTGCACTTGGCATCTTTGGCTGTCGGTTGGACAATGTCTAGTTGGATACGGATATCAGAAGGGCCCGTCGTTCCATCCCCCAGTGGAGGCACAGCGTCCCACCCCCACCTTTTGTTCACACGGCTCCCCCGCAGCTATGGGATGGCCAAGATCCACCGCGACTGTACACGGCCTCCATCCATTCTGTGTGCTTCGAGGAAAGGCGCAGACCTCGCTGCTGGGTGGAACTTCCTTGTGTCATCATTCCTTTTCCATGCGTTTTTTGTTGAAATGTCTTCCTCCAGCCATGCTGCTTCCAAAAACAAATCAATAAACAGCCACCGGGCAGGCTGCCATTGACTTCCGTGTCAATGAAAGCTTAGTGCTAATGGAGCTTTTTAGACTCACCAATGAGGGCTTATTGCAGTGCTTCTAAAATTGGGGTTTAAGTCTGGGTCAGCAAAATAATTTTGTCACTGTTAGCAGAAACCCTTTTTTTTTTGGTCCAAATTTGGTCAACTTCATATTTTCCCACAAATCAATAGTATTGCTCAGTCCCCATGTTGTTTTTAAGAATTATTTGACCAATCCAAAGTGTTGAAAACAGATGCACTAATAAAAATGATAAAAAAAACAAAATTGAAATAACATTTTCATTACTAAATAAAATAAAAATGACAATGATTTAAAAAAAAATATACGATATTAAATTCTAAATCTAAAACAATGCTTGCAAAAATGTCTTTCATTTTCGTCTCAATTAGTTGTGGGTTTTATTTTAAATGTAGTTATTTTGGTGTTACTGTTTGACCGCACAGAAGAAAGAAGAAGTTAGCATTCGTTTGGGAATTGTGATGGACTTTATTGCACCATTTTTATTGCGACTTTCCCCCTTCCTCTTCCAATCAGTAAATACTCCATACATTACAAAAATAAATACATCTAATAACAACTAACAAACTTATGCTAAAAACTAAATCAAACTGAATAAAAAAAAAAAAAAAAGTCAAAGCAAAATAAAAACGAACTACTGTATAATGAAATCTCTCAAATGATTACGTATAGGCCTTGTAATCACTGAATTAAATGTTGAAAGTGTACATGTTACAGTTGTATTGTTTTTGTTTTGTTGGTTTGTTTGTTTTAAATTGAGGACAGTACATTTGTTAAATGCCATTCAAGTTTATTTATTTAGAGTACATTTGCAACTAATGGTTTAAAACTGTTTATTTTCAAGCATTTATTTCGAGATGACATGATTTTTATTGAACTGATTGATGAGATTCCTGTTTTGTTTTTGGCTAATCTGCACAACTGTACTGTTCTGTACTGCACTGGACGATACTGTACTGTCGTGTGCCAAACTCAGTTGAATGAATTGGTCGCCAGTGAATAACAGGGCGGGAGTGGGAGACAAATAGAAACGATTGAACGTGTGCTTTTTCCAGATCTGTCCAAAAATCGACTATGTGAGCTGCCGGAGGAGCTCGGTCACTTTATTTCCTTGGAGACGCTGAGTCTTTACCACAATGGGATGCGTTTACTCTCCCCCTGCCTGGGGAACCTCCAGGCCCTTACCTACCTCAATCTCAGGTACACACACACAGTCACATGAATTACGAGAGCATCCGCATCGTTTTAGAATGCAACTTTTAAATGGCAAAGGCTGCAATTTGAAAAATAGAAGTTGAAAAAAAATTCTCAGTCAGTTTGTTAGCAAGATTGTGATCGTTATCGGAAAATAACTCCATATGTTAAAAAAAACAAACTAATGCTAAAGCTAATAATCACAATCACAATAATGAGGAAAAAAAACTATGCAATTAGATTAGATTTAAAAAACCTCAAGGTCTAAAGTACAGCAGACCCACATAAATATCAAATGTTGTCGTTTTCGTCCACAGCCGTAATCTGTTGTCCAGTTTATCGCCATCTGTTTTTGAGCTTCCGCTCCTACGAGTGCTCATCGTCAGCAACAACAAGCTGTCCTCGCTGCCTGCCTCCGTATTCGCCCTTGCACATCTCCGGCAGCTGGTAGCACAAATTCAACTTCTTTGAATTGAATTTCAAAACATGTTGGCCTCACTTTTTTTTGCTCATCCCTCGTCAGGATGTGAGCTGCAACGAGCTGCGGTGTTTGCCGCCGGAGCTCGGCCAGCTCGAGTGTCTGCGGGACTTGCGACTGAGGAGGAACCAGCTCGCCGCTTTGCCCGAAGGTACGCCGAGGAAATGCCCTTGGCCAAAAGTGAGCTTGCCGAAATCAGCGACAATGTGAACATTCTCCTCCCGTGCGCAGAAATCTCTGAGCTCCCGCTCGTCCGCCTGGACGCGTCCTGCAACCGCATCACCCAGTTGCCCCTGTGCTACCGCCACTTGCGGCACCTCCAGACCATCTCGCTGGACAACAACCCGCTGCAGATGCCCCCCGCGCAGATCTGCTCCAAGGGCAAATATCACATCTTCAAGTATCTCAACATGGAGGCCTGCAAGAGGAGCCAGGAGCAGCTGGAGAGACACCTGAGGCCGACCGGCTTCAACAGCTGGTCAGTGACTTGAGCCACTCGACTGCAAACGCCACATAACACGTCCTAACACGTCCTCGTCTTGCAGTTTGTCCGACCAGGAGCTATTCACCAGTCAGTTTGGAGGCCTGGACTCTGGTTTTAACAGTGTCGATAGCGGCAGTAAAAGGTGGTCTGGGAACGAGGTAAGTCCATGCTCGAACCGCCGTCTGCTACTTTGACTCATTCACTCGCAGCCATTTCCACTGAGGCAACCCACTTCCCTCCTGGCGGTTTTACTGGATTTTGCAAGAATTGCCCACAGAATATTGTGTTCTATTGCTGCAGCCTTTTGCAACATGGCCCTGGCTGATCTCTTATACTCTGCTGCCACCTGCTGGCCGTTTTTGTAATAACCATTGCTTCAAGCATTCTCTTCAGTTCAGAGGCTGCATCAAAGCCTTCTGTATGCTCTAGCACAGTGGTGTCCAAACTACGGCCCAGGGGCCATTTGCGACCCGCCCCGCAGCAAATACTAAAAACAATTTTTCAATGCTGTTTAAAAAATAAAAAAAAAGGGTGGATTAAACGTTACGAGCTATGCAAAGATACAAATTTGCAGCTAATAATTCTGTTTCAGAAATAAAAATGGTTTCATCCACTTGTTGCATAGTGTCAAGGTCCAATTTGTGAAAATATCACATGAAACTGATGGTTCTTAAGTGTGCTCAGTTTACTACTGATTGTTCTTGTGGGTCAGAATGTGAAGTTGTGAAGATTCAGCTGCTGCTCAGTGGAGAGATGTATATATTACAGTGACACACAAAGGTCACTATTTGCCTTGTGACTGTTAGCAGTTTTCAATAAGTAACTGTACATTATAATTGGTTCATTGATGTTTACCGGGTTTAATAAATAACTAAAATAAAAAAAATTCAAAGTGGCCCTTGCAGCTTTCTATTTTTCTGTATGTATGTATGTAAAGCATAAAAAAGAAAAAAGAAAATGTATAAATATTTGGTCTTTGGGTATTCAAAATAGAACGTATTTATACGTTTTTGGGAGCAAATGCGTTAATAACAAACCCATCACAATGCATATGTGTGTCTAGTCGGCAGATGACTTCTCAGAACGTTCCCTCCGCATTTCTGAGGTCAGCAGAGACCAGAGAAACCTGGAGGAGGAGGAGGAGGAAGAATCTCCTCTAGAAGCCAACAAAGGTGAGGCTGACAGCCATGTTGAATTCTTCTCAGACGGACGATTACTTTTCTCCCGAGAAACGCGAAGAAAGAGGAGTATATAAGAAGCTAGGCTAAGTGTTAGCTTGTTTTCTAATGTGGTGAGTGACTTGGGTGACCTCCATTGTGCCACTTTGGTAGTCAACGGCCAAGCGGAGCATGTCGACTTCATTGACAGCATCGTGACGGAGGAAGAGGAGGAGGAAACGAAGACGGATCCTCCCACGCCGCTCTCAGCGCTGGTATGAGGCAAAAGATGCTGATTGCGCAACATCCGGTTTCTGTTCTCGATTGTGTCACTGATTTCCAGGAGCTGAAAGAGAGAAGAAGCGCGTCGTCTCATCACAAGGACTCGACAACACGCCGGTATGTCCCGTCGTCATCGCTTACATGCTGACCAGTTGCTTAGCGCCTTTTCCCGCGGCCGCGACAAGGTCGCTTGACACCATATTTGAAGAGCTGGGGAAAGTCAATAGACGAGCGTTCCCATTCCTTACTTGTCCGTCAGACGTTGCCTCAGCTCTGCATGTTGTTCCACAGCTTTCACGCTCATCACAATTTGGAAGGGAAGTTTCAGTGCCATTAGAAATACATTCACGCCGCTTAACTTTGTCCACAGTGTGTGTCGCAAGCTCATTCCAAAATGGCCGAATCTATAAACAGCACCCCATAATGACAACATTTTTTTTAGTTTAAATAATAAATGTTGGCAAAGAACTTTGACGAGCTGCATCACGAGCGAAGCAAAATCCTACTTTGATTTCACTTATTTGGCCCCTGCTTCAATGATCAACTTTTCTCAACAAATTTATGGGAAAATAGTAATACATGGAAGAATGATGGTGCACACTCGTAGGGCTGCTCGATTATGAAGAAAATATTAATCACGATTATTTTGGTAATAATTGAAATACGATTAGGGCAATCATTAATTTTTTTGGTACAAAACAAGAAAATTCTTAAGACAAATCAAATTCTTTGAAACTATAATTATGCTTAATTAAGTTCCTCTCGGATGAAACAAAATGGATTCAATTATTTTAAAATGTAAAAAAGCTGCAAATGTGAATAAATTTTAACAAATCAAGCAACTCAAAATTAATATTATTAATCTTTTTGACGGTTATGCTGATTTTGTAATTGTGGAGTGTAATAATTGAAATTGTAGTTGAATTTTGATTAATTGCACAGCCCTATTTTATTTGACCTTTTAAATGCTCGTCTTTAATTTGGATGGTTTTGATCCAATGTCTTTTCTGTTTGATTCTCTTGAAATATCTTGTCATACACAGGTGATAAATAATCTTTAGGGCCTCAGCGATGAATCGGCCACCATTTGACTTTTGACACATGAATACTGTTTTTGTTTGATTATTGTCCGGCGCAGATCCAGCCTTCACGTGGAGGTCGCAACCCCGCCAGCGCTGACCTCGCCGTCACCCCAGTCCCCCTCCAGCCCCTCCACTGAAGAGCGCCGCCGGCCGGGAACGTTGCTCATCTGGCAGGAGCGCGAGCGACTGCAACAGCAGCAGCAGCAGCAGCAGCAGCAGGAGGAGAAGGCCAGGTAAACACCCAATTGAAGGGCGGACGATGAAAAAACTTGTATTGTAAAGTAAAGATGACATTTTTGATAAGCACCATGTCACGTCTCTATTTTTGCAGCTGGCTGAAGTCACTAAACAAAACAGGAAGTTTTGCGGCTTCTACAGCGCCGACAGGAAGTAGTAGCTCGGAGTGAGTTGAGACACATTTCAACGCCGCGGCTACTTCAAATGCTCATAAATGGTCCTCTGCCTCCCTCTAGTGGCCCATGCCCAGAAGGCAGTCCCTCCCACTGTGGCCTCCGACCGAGATGTGCGGTGAGTTGAAATACTCTTCAGTGGTTCGCACCACAAACTTGCAAACATGTTGACTGTTGTCGCTTCTTTGCTTCAGAGCACTGAACACGCCACCGCTCTGTCGTCTTCGACAACGCAGCATCTTCAACGCGCCAGGAGCCGAACAGGTATTTGCATAAACAAGAGTGCTGTGCCGTCATTGCCTTTTGTATTTTTGTGGTCCCTTCAACTATGTGGGAATAGAGATCACTTAAAAACATCATTTAATCATAAATAAAGATTTGTGCACGTACAAATTATTAACATAGTGTCATCTTTTGGGATCATAGTAAAGGTCTCGTCTCAAAAAGAAATAATTAACATTTTAAATACAAGTTTTCAAGTTATTGACAGGTGATTCTAGGTGACATATGACAAGTTGGATCAAATCATTCTGGTATGGGGGAGATGCTGCCTTTTTAAGACTGAATAGAAAAATCATTTTATCAGCTTATATATATTTTTTGTATCAATATTTCCATATATATTTCACGTGCCCCCATTTATGTGTAATACATCTGATCTTTCTTCCATAGTAAATATTGATTTATGGCTTGTGTTCAATCATAAACGCAATGAATTATTTTTCACAATTGTTCAGCTATATCATTAACAAGTGCTTACAAATGAGGTCTTCCAGAGGGGCCGTCCTCCCCGAAGTCGACCTCGCCGCCGGCGCCCAACCAGAAGCCCAACAGCTTCCTGTTCCGCACGCCGTCCCGCGGCAACGTGCGACCCGCAGGTGCCCAAAGGCAAAACCAAAACCAAGTCAACCGTGAGCCCAGCAAGGCCGACCCGCTTGTGCCGCCGTCCGCAGGTTTGCCCTCAAGCGAGATGAGCAGGAGCGAGTCCCGTGCGACCGTGCGCTCGCCTACACAAGAGAGAGCGGACGCCGCGCGGCTTCGCAAGGTCGCTCGGATGATTTGATGCCGTCTGGAAACGTGTCCGCTACATCTTTTTTATTTTTTATTTTTTTGCAGACGCTGGAAGCGCGACTGAAGATCCGCCTCGGCGAGGATCTCGTGGCGGCGCTGTCTGACGGCACCGTCCTCTGCCAGCTGGTGAACAGCGTTCGAGCGCGCTCGGTGTCCATCATCCACGTTCCGTCCCCAGCAGTGGTGCGTCTGCTTTTTGATGTGAAGTGGCCATCACCACGAAGATGGCAAATACAGCGGGCACAAATATGACAGTGATGTTGACATAATGTGTTTTCAAATTAGAGTTTGGATTGTGTTGCTTTTTTGTTAGTGTGTTTTCATTCGTTTTGAGAGCGGGTTTGTAGTCTTTATTAGATTTTGTATTAGTTTTACCAGGGACGGTTCCAGGATTTTTTTCTCTCCCAGGCCTAAAGGGGGTCTTGACCGATACATACAAAATTATTTTGAACTCCTTCACTCGCAGCCATTTTCACTGAAGCAACCTCCTTTGCTGTTTTACTGGACTTTGACTGATTTTGCAAGGCCCACAGAATATGTTGTGTTCCTTTAGAGTCTCTTCTTTCATCAGGAGGAAGAAAAAAAAGAAAAAAAAAAGTATATTTCTATCTCTTTCCGTTTTGCAGCAATGAGCATTTAGAATATAACTTTATCATTATTCACATTCCTGGTGAAAACATTGACAAAAAGAGCTTGTGGCAACATGGCCCTGGTTGATCTCTTATACTCTGCTGCCACCTGCAGGCTGTTTTTGTAATAACTAGCATTGCCATTACCATTCTCTTCAGTTCAGAGGCTGCACCAAAGCATAATTCCTGTTTTTCGATCAGCTTCCACTTGCATTTGCGCCTCTTTTCACAAATGTGCCCTTGATGCGCCGACGATGTCCTTTTTGTCTTTCAGCCCAAACTGAGCTCAGCCAAGTGTCGACTCAACGTGGAAAATTTCATTGCTGCTTGCCGCAAGCTGGGCGTCCCCGAGGTAGAGTAAAAATGTCAATAACTTGGATTCAAATGGCTTCTTTCTGGCAACAATCATGTCTAATGTGATGTGTATGGAAGCCACAAGATGGCGGAAAAGCATTCCTGTTCTGCCCCTCCAACTTGTCTTGCTTCCTCACTATATGGCGTGTTGGACGTGCGACTCGAGCAGCCCGGCATCGCACGAGTCGCACGTCCAAACTGAGCGTTTGTCCGCCCCCAAACTTTTAACCCCGTCAAACATGTGTTTGTATGTATTTTTGTCCAGACGGACATGTGTGTGTGCTCTGATGTGCTTCTGTCTAAGCCGCCCGGCGCGCTGCGCTGCGTGGAGGCCTTGCTGGCCCTGGAGGGCGGAGCCACGCAGTCCCCGCTGCTGGCCGCAGATTTCCTGCTCTTCTACTGCGCCGCCATGCTGCTGCTCTACATCCTCTACTGCTACCTGCTCGCCTAAGACCAAACACACTCGCAAGCATCAACACAAAGCACTGAAATGCCTTCGATTAGCCTCGTCACACGCAGAAAAACCACGACAGGTCCTCCATTTTCCTCCCCACAATGTCCGTCTTATTTATAGCATATTATACAGGGTGACTTTTGTTTGTTTTTTTTCGTTTATTTCTATGTTTTGCACAGCTTGGGTCTGAGAAAAAAAAAGACCAAAAAAAAAGGAAGTGAGCATCCTAAAGGGGCTGAAGATGAACTGTGAACGTCGACCACATGATCCGTTTCAACATGTGCAAATGAGACCCGAGTGCCTCCGAACTGACATTTTTATTTGTGTCCAAACTAGAACGGTACAAACTACACACGATATATCTATAAATAATATATTAGGGGTGTGCATCTAAAAAAAAATGATTTGATATGATAACATTTGGTTTGATTCAGTAATAATTTGATGCTACAAGAGGGGATGATGCAATGAGATTCCAGTCATGTGACATATGAATGAACTTGTATGTTGCTCTAAATGTGGCCATCAAAGATTTTTTCTTCAATAAGACGATTTGATACATGCTTTGATATAAAAGGGGAACGATTAGAATCTTATTTTGTTACGCCCCTTATATATGTATGTGTATATATATTCAACGTGTCGACCGGCTGACTTTGTATAAATGTAAACAGGTTATTAAATTATATATTTTTTTTTAATTTATTTTCAAGTTTTTGTTTTAATTACTGAAAGCTTCAACAGGGAAGTTAAATGTGATCAATATTCTATTATTCAGGCTTAAAATAACTGAAAATTGATCCCCCCCAGCATTAGTAATAGTAAACGATTGATTTCACCCTGAGGCTTTCCCATGTCGACCTGACTCACTACACATTTGAAATGCATATGAAACGTTTCTACGTTGATCCCAAGGTCAAATGGATGACAAAGATGTGGGGGGGGATCATATTTGGTCTCGATTATCAATACTGTATGTGTGCCGCTTGCTGTCTACGATTGTCTGCTCAGACCGATTTCCAGTCTTGACAATCGAGCTTTTTGCCAACTTGGTTCCCAAGTGGGCAAGAAGCCGATTATCAATATGCGTATCTGATTGATCTGCCTTATTGCACATATACAGTCAATGTCAACTAACTTGCTGCATTGAAACGTGTTTTTGTTTTGATACCAAGGTCAAACGAGTGACAACTTTATTTCTCCTTTGTTTTTGCTTTCTACATTTTGTCCCGTTTGCTCAGCTGGCTCCTGCTGCTCTTTTCTACTGTTCGTCTTTTCTATTGGCCACATTTTATGTACACTAAGAATTCAAAATGTCTATTTTATAAGTCGAACCGGCTCATCTCGCTGGTTTCCGAATACGTCCACAGAGCAGAAATTTGCAATGATCTTTTTTTTTTTTTTTTTTAAATATATTTATACATTATTGAGACTCCTTTTTCAAATGGATATAAATTTGTTACATTTGTTCTGCCCCTCCTGTTGTAAAGAATTTATTAAAAGTGGAATTTGATGCTGTTTTGGGTGGTGTTTACTGTAAAACAAAAAACATTGGACCACACATGCAATATATCCCAATACAATATTATGGAAGCTGGACCTGCCAAGTGTAAGTATTATGGAGCGAGCAGTCGGAAGCTTACCATTCAAATTCAACATGAATTGTGTATGTTTTTACAATCAAATCATTGTCTTTCCTCTTCCGGCCCAGGATGCCTTGTGCTCACCCCAGCTCATCTTGGAGGACGACAGCCTGAGCCGGTTGGCCCGCACCGTCCGAGTTCTGGAGGGACTGGCTGGCTTGACGTGACTTGGGGGGGGAAAAGTCATTTCACTTGCCATCAATTGACTCATTGTGGAGCACTGCAGTGTACAAATGTTTTGGAAGCCATGATGATGTGTCCACACGATGAAATTTCAAGTCATTTTTCTTGTCCCTCATCAGTTAGCTTAGCAGCTAACAGCTACCATGTAGTTTTGAGCAATATTTGATTTTCAACGGAGTAATTCTAAAATTAATATTGAAATATGTTACAATAACAGATTTTTAAAAAGCAGTATTTTTCAAATTTTGTGTGGCAGGGTTTTGCCAAAAAAAAAAAAAAAGTCAAATAAAATGAGCTGGATGTCTGCTTTCGTTTAAAGTTCAAAACAAAACAAAACAAAAATGTCCAATACTGGAGTGACCCCCCCACCCAAAAAAAAAATAAATAAAAAATGGTTGTGGTGTTTTGGTCACCAGTTTGTATATTCAGCAAATCAAGTTACACACTTTAAGGCTATAAAGGACAAATGATAGACCAAGAAAAACATGCATGGATTGTCGTGTGCGGTTGGGCAGGTTAATAGTTCTTTTTATGTGGTCGTTTTAAAAGGTTTGCGCTTGGAGGGTTTTCAATCAGGTTAATGATCCCTCTGGTCAGCCTCCCCTTGCCCTTGAGTGAGACTAAAAAAAAATACATTTAAGGACACACACGAGTCGAGAAAATTGCTTCAATATGCAAAGAGATCAATGGAATGAATTAATGAGACCTCGGCCAACTATATTTACCCTTTGGAGTAAATCAAGTCATCTGTGAACTCAATCCAAAAACATTCCCGAATAATCTATAACTTACATGAATTGACTTTTACAACAGCACAAGACGTCTCACCTGTTTCGCTTCTTTTAGAGACAATTCCGAGCTCACGTGCAAAATGGCGGTCACTCGGTGAAAGGAAGCTCTTCACTTATTGAAACGCATTGAACTGTGGATCATTGTAATATGAGTTATGACGATGATTTTATTTCAAAAAGTGACGATATGTTGTTTGCCTCCTTTAACAATCTGCCCGCCTTCTTTCTATGTGCGAGTCGCAGCCTCGACGGAGTTTGTTTTAAAAAGGAACCGTTGCATTGCAGAAATAACATAAATGCCCGGATGTTCGGAGTTGTCCATAAACGTATGCCATACATACATGATGACATTTTCGCAGCAGAGACACAAAATAACGTGAAAAGGCCGCAGAGAAATCTATGTACTGTATTCAAATTAGGCAGATTTAGCGAGTGGCAACGTAAGATGGCCGCCGGTGAGAACTTCTCCGATAGCTAGAGAACGGCCTTTTTATTGAGCCATTAAAAATGAGCAGATAATCCCTTGCCTGTAGTTACCTGAACGTTTCAAAATTGTTTTACAGCAAATATGAGTCAGTTGCCCCAAGTACCTTGAACGCTCGCCTTCGGTACCAAACTGGTGTTGCTGGCAATCGCTCCAATTCACAATGAATAACATAACAATTTACGGTGAAAACATTAGAATTCATATGGCGATACTTCTTGATAATATAAGTCGTAAGAAACTAAATTAAAACGGTAAATCTCATGACAAGTCCTGACAATTGTCAAGATTTTTTAAAAATCTATTATGCAATCTAAATTGAATTTATTGAAATAAAGTATTAAAGTAATTCTATGTCAATTTAATTTAATTTTACAAGCTTCAAATTTTCGAAACGTCAAGGACCAGCTAGCTAAATATTCAACAGGATTAAGTGTGTGTTTGTGTATGTGTGTGTATGAGTAAACGGCGGATTGAAAATGGAGCCCAATGCATGTATTATTCATCTTTCTCTTATTTTCATAGCTGGGTTTATGCAAATGAAAAAAACAAAACAAAAAAACAATCATTAAGCGTGGAGGGAGGTGGCTAATGCATCTGACCTCTTGTCTTCAAGTTAAACATCGTACAGGCAAATAATTCGGACTTCATAGTAAAATTCAACCTCGTGGCCCATGCCAACGCCGCGCTTTATTTTGAAGGCCCCAGCCGGATGCGTCGCCGCCTCCTGCAAGCGGGTGAACACTCATACGAACCGGAGAACGAAGGGGAAGCACAGAGGCGAGCAGAGTTGAGCAGCCGGGCGAGGACGAGGGAGGACGGGGCGGCCGCGGCGGCACCACGGAGGGTCACAGGGATGTACAGTAAACACAGGCAGAAAAATGGCCACATATCGCCGGCGGCGTGCGCATCTTTGTTCTTGTTTCTCGCCTTCTTCTCGCTGAACGGCAACCCGGGACGAGCCAGCGGCGCTGGTAAGTCAAACTTGGATTCCATTTCAACCAGTTGCGCGTGGATGCTGACGAAAAAAATAAAACATGCTACAACGAGTCATTTCACAGCGTCTTGGACGGATTTCACGCCGTATTTAATGCCAGAGAAACTTTCCGAAAAGCCAAGTTTGGCATTCTTTTGGCCTAATGAGTCATTCGCCGTACGTTTCTCGGTTCATCGTTTTCTGTTGCTTCGAACTCAAGTCCCAAATTGGCATCTTTGACTTTGGTTGTTCCCCGCTGCCCTTTTTTGCTCTCTCCGTCCTTAAAAGGCAAAGTCGTGTTGGTTCCAAATGAAAAGCTTGTCCACGGTTACGACGGTACCGAGATACGCTTTTCGAATTACGAACGGCGCTTGCAGCAGGGGCGATTCTAGAATAAGAAATTTTAGGGCTGCTGACAATTTTGCCATGGCATGGCAAAAACTTGCTTCTCTCATTGCAATTCAAATGAGACAGTAGCCACCTGCAAAATTTCTGTCAGGCAACTCCAACCTAACAAAACACGATGAGTGATTTTTAAATGTTTTTCACACAAACATTTAGTATTATTATGATTTTACCACTGTTAGCAGAGGCTTGTGATAAACTGCTAAATATGACCAACACATAAACCTGATATGTTTTTTTTGGAATGCAGAATCGACCTCCTCCCTGTAATTTGAATGTACTGACAAGACTCGATGACATATGCGGTCATGTGAACTGGTGGACGAGCGGAACAACAGCTGCCATTGATGAAAGCGCAGCATTCAGTTCGTCTTGTTGCCGTGAAACCGAGATCTGTGATGCTGCGAGGTCGCAGCGGATCTTTCTCGTGCTTCATCATCAGCGCAACTTCTCTTTCTGAGCTCCTTCCGGATCCCCGATGTGCCACATCGTCCCCGCTCGCGCTCAACGCAACAGACATCTCGAGGTCGTCGCCTCTGGTGGGCTTGCGTGGGCTCCGTCGCGTTAGTCATAATTGAGTTTGGAGTTGCCGTGTGTTAAATGCTCATGGAGTAGGGGAGGAGAGTTCTCCATTATCAATGCTTCCTGTTGCGCTCTAAATGCTGTTGCAGCTCTTAAACGAACCAACCAGTATGTAAAAAAGAAGAACAACACCCACGGAGGTTTAACGAGGCTATATTAGAGCAAATTAACTTTTTTTTTTTTGGCTTGTATACAAATAGCTGGTTCTGCCTACAGCACTGTGAATAAAGATGCTTTTGTCATTTTTCCAGAAGACCCAAGTGCTGCCCCTGGTTGTCATGGTAACAAAAGGAGTCATATTGGGTGGACTATTAGCTACTATAAACCGTTGTCAGCCTCAACAAGGGCTAATTTTGCAAAGTATTCAATTGTTAAAAATACAGGAGGATGCAGAAATGACAGTAAATCCCCAATATAATCATTTAAGTAACGGCTGGATGGATGAAAGTTCACAACACATCTTTGGCAATGTTCGACTTCCTTCACTTTCTCGTTATATGTCAAACCTTCATATGTTTTTTCAGCTCTTTTTTCAGGAGTAGAAATATTCTGTTTTGAAAAAGAAAACAAAAATCGTTCAGTTCAAAACTTTATCAAACAAAACAAAACAAATCAGCACCAAAGGGTCCAGTCAGCCATGTAACAAGCATCAGACACCCGTAAATGAGTATGATGAATAATAATAATCATCATTTCAAAAAGTCTTCCGTCCTGTTTCCTTCCTCTGTAATTATTTTGGTGGCCCCAGGTGGCTTCAAATCGCTCACTGTTTCATTTGCTGTCTAATACCCGAAGCGCGAAGGCACCGGTGATGATGACCAATTGTTTATTATACAAAAGTGAATAGCGGGGAGTCGTCAATGAGCGGAAATTTAGTGGATTGAGCAGGCCGATTTTCAACACTTGCACTTGGAATTGATTAGAAAAAAAATGTATTCAAATGGTTCTTTTCGGTTCGGTTTGATGCACTTGCAAGTTTTGAATAAGAAAAACAATTTTACAGTTCAAATCGTTGATATATTATGTACACATGTATGCATGTATGTATATGCATGTTGTATATGTATGTACAATCGTCCGCGTGTTCATGAAGAGACCTTGCAGCATCCCTTTGACAAAAGGGAAATCCAACAAGCATTTGTCAAGAAGATAAGAAGGCCGTGCCCGTCCTTCTTCCTCTCCTTCCTATCTTTGTCTGATACAGTCGATCTCGCCGCACTGTTTGAATGAGTTATGAGTGCCAGTGTCATCCGAGAGTCCCTCAGGGGCCCGCAGAGGAAATGGCAGAGTGATTGAAAAAGAAATGGGGCCGCTTGAGTGTCAAAGGTCTGGAGGCTGTATGACCGTGCGAATGTCAACAGAATGTGTGAAATATTGGATGTACACGACATGAACAGAAACAATGTGTTGTCTGAAAAGTGATGTCTTTAATGGATGAACTATTCAGTGGATCAAGAAAAACAAAACTTAATTTTCCAACAAATCCTATAGTGTTTATTATATCATATTGAGCGGCAAAAAAATTTCAATGATTGTTTTTCAAAAGGGTTCAGCCCGAACTGAAACATAAGTTTGGCACAAGTGCAGCGCGATCCGGATCGCGTCTCATATCCAGGTTGCAGCCTCCCCATCAAAACGCTGCTGTCTCGATTGATCGTTGTTTTTTCGACACTGCAACCTGCTGATGTAGTCACAGATTGTCGATTGTAGTCACATTATTCGCTTTTTTTTTTCTCCACTCGGTAAATCACGACCCAGCGAGCTAACGATCAGCGCAGAGCACGCCGAAGCTTAAGAGCTCCTAATGACGCCATCTGCCTCGTTTACTCACTCCTCAAAGGAAGTCGACTTCAAGTTCAGCCTCGGACCTGTGGACTCGTTTTTTTTTTTTTTAATGACTCCCCAAGGACGTGCCGCCTTTTGTCAATGTTGTGAATTGATCAGTTACAAACTGATGGGCAAACATTAGCCTGAAGGATTTTCTAGTATGCAAAAAAACACATTTTCATGGCACTGTAAGTACAACAGCACAACAGTGGTGACTTTTTTGAAACAACTTTTTTTTCCACCATATCAAAGATTTTTTCAAGCAAAATTTGTTGAGATGACTTGTGCATTTTCCGGTAAAGTACACACTCAAGTCGCAGGTGCACACGTAGCGTTTATGAATGTAGGGCGCTTCTCTCCAAAGGAGGATGATGTCAATTTCAATGTTTTTTTGTTTTTTTTGCTTGTGTTTTGGAGCCTGCAGCTGCACATGGTGTCCAATTCTGTTGATGTGTACAGCACCAAATCACAACAGTTGATTTTATTTTATTTTTTCAAGAACTGACCCAGCCTCTGCTCGGAAGCACAAGAAAAATGAGCGTTTTATCGTTTTTGATGCGTCTGCATTCTTATTATTTCATCCAAATCAATTTGCCTCCCCTCGCGTTCCACTTGTGATACTTTGTGTTTTGAGATGGCGTCAGCGTCTCGTTGCCTGCAATTGAATTTTATGCAAATGAGAGGCTGTAAAGGACGGACGAGTCCCGCGCTGGGACGCGGCCTCTCCTTTTCAATTCTTCTTTGTCTTGGCTCAAATGCCACTGACATGTTTGCTCTCGCCTGTCGGGAGCCGTTCCAGGCCCAAGTGCTGCCGCTGACATTTTATGGATTCTTTTATCCGCGAGTAATCATGACTTTTCCTGGAAAGGGGTGGGGGGGGCGGTTGAGGTATTTGATCTGCCTTACCTTGTAGAAACAAGTCGATCAGCAATTTTATTTTCCTTTTTGATAAAAAGGCACGCATCTCTCTGCCAATCTTTGTTGTTTACTGATGCAAATGGGGCACGTCGAGTCTTTTGTTGTTCTCGTTGCCTTCCCGCTTGAACAAAAGCTTCCAGACTCAGTTTTTGTGTGAATCACACGACTCAACTTCATGTCTGGAGATTTTTTTTTGCCCAGTTTGAGGTGAGGCGCGTGATTCTTCTCAGCGAAACGAGTCATCGTTTGGCGAGATGGGAAGAACGACGGAAAGAACCGCAGAGCTTAATTTGGAAATAACAGAACAGACTGTTAATCTTCTGCTTGTGTTTTCTGCTTTCCAAAAGGGTCACAGAGAGGACGGACAGTGACGGCAAGATGGCTTTCTCAAGGCCGAAACAAGAGGGAGGCGGACATTTCAGCTCAGGTCGGTCAACTTCTCATCTGTCTCCACGTTGAAATGTTTTCAAATGATTACACCAGTGATTTGCAGTGTGGTTTGCTCGTCAGTTGAGGATAAAGCGAGTCCACAGAGTTTGATGAGTTTTCAAGCATCTTTAAGTCCCCAATAATGAGAATAATTTCTACACAAACAATAGGAACCTTGCAGCAGTTGCCGCATGGGCCCTAACTAGAGCTGCAATGGCACAATTCAATTCAATTTCAAATTGTTATTTCATTCTTTAAATAAGGAAATGAAACTTCGAAGTCAACGTGTGCAAATTTGAATGCGTTTTCACGCATGTTTCGGGACCCTCATCCGTGGTCTCTGTGGTTCTCAAGGTTTCTCCTTTTGAACGCAAAATAAGATTTTGAGTTTTACCTTGCCTGGTTACGGGGTGAACATCGGCTTGTCATGTTCAGATGTGAGAGAAAATGCCAACATGCAAGACTGGAACAGAAAATTGCCGCTGGCATTTTGGCTTCGGCTGCATGCACGTGTGGACTTGAAGTTGTTGTTGTTGTTTGTCATGTCATCCCCAGTCAGTGTTTCACAAAATAAAATGCACATATTTCCACAAGTTTGCAGATCAAGTCTACGTTGAAAGCGGCTAGTACTATATTTTAATGTTGGCCATCATGGTGGTAATTAGAAAACAAAGTAGTTGTTGAGATAACGCTTGTAAAAAAAAAATGAGAGAACTCCTGGCTTACACGAGTAAAATAATGTTGTAACGAGAGTTACTTGAGTGTCGAACAAGACTAAAGATAAAATAAATCAGGGCTTGGCTTTTAATGCATTTCAACAAATGAAAATGTATTCATATGTGTCCAACAAATAATTGGATTGTTTGCAGACAATTTGATGTCTGCCTGTTGTGCTGCAGTCTGCCAGGGAAGGACACAAGACAATTGTGATCTCTGTTGTCATTGACGACCTGAATGGTCATCTGTGACTTATCCAGGCGAGTACATCATGATCATCGCCGAGCTCTCTACCGGTCCAAATCAAATATAAGCCGTCCAATCCTTTCTCAACATTTCTAACTTGGGAATTTGTCCATTTTTGTAGCAACCCAAGCATGCTATCCGTTCTTGTTGACACGCAGTCGGCCGAGCTTGTGGATGTAAAAGAATGCAAACGTGGCTCGGTGCCGTTCTGTGCAGATGTCGCCGCTTGGCCCCTGACGGCCATCTTGGCAGAGGACAAATGGGGAGGAAGTTTGATGCTATCAATTGGCCCATCTTGTTCATGTACTACAGACAACCTCATTCACTTTTGACATGTTAGAAATTGTAAACAACACCAACTAGAAAGAATGCTTATTTATGTGACATGCTTGAATGTGTCATTACAAACCGCGCAACATCGATGTCTTTTCTTTGTCACAAGAACGTCATGGTTGGATTGATGTGTTGACTGTGGCCTGTTAATCAATCAGGAAAACAACAACAACATGCATCTTGCATGCATGTACATAATCATGAGCCCATCTTATATAAGCCAGCCTCATGAAAACAAGGCATCCGTTTCACACAAACAAAAATCTCATAGCACACCACCAAGTAAAGAATGAGTCTTAAAAAAAAAAGTGGAATCCCAAAAGTTTGTGCACCGTAATAGATTCAAAGAGTCCGTTTTTCGCTTGTTGCTGTTGACGATTGCCCGACCCGGTTTTCAGGGACCCGCGCGACCGACGGTGATCAGCGAAGGATATTTCGCATCCTAATGATGGAAACGAACGGAACGGAGGAAATGGGAGTCGTGCCGAGAAACGTAACCGCGCCGGATGAGTCGCGGTCACGCGTTGGTCTGCGTAGCAGCGTCGGCGCGCATGCTAACGAGCGGACGCTCAAATGGCTGGGAGAGAAGATACCGACACAATGGAGTGCTCTGTATTAAGTAGAGGGCGGCAGGGGGGGAGTCACATATGGTACGTGCGGGTCACAAGTCGGAACGTTCAACTTTCAAGCAAGTCCCAAGTTACGGTGGAAAATATCTAAAAAGACAAGTCAAGTCTTCACTAAATTCAAGCTAGTCTTGCCAAGTCTTGACTTGGGTGAAGCAAATAAGTCAAGTCATGCAATCTTGCTCGGTCACAACATATATGAAGAATACAGTGCAATTAGTTAGCTTTACTGTATAGTCTCAAAGCAGCCTTCGTATTGTTGTTCGACACTCTAAACAGTTGGGTAAAAAAAAAAAAGGGACCCATCCATCTATTTGAGTATCTCAAAAAGTTGGGACAGTCCAAACATGAATCTCGCTTATGGCGACCCCCGACAGAGAAAAGTTGCAACTTCTTCAAATGTTGGTATCATAAAATTTGTATTATTTTGAACCGCAGCTATACTGACAACACGGTCAGCCATTTCTCTGTCACTTTAACTCATTAATTTTCACCTGTTGTTGGAACAAAATTTGGACTCATGTGCTGGCCCAATGCGGTTTATAAATCGCGCAGCCAGTTTGAGTTCCTTTTGACGCACGACTTTTAAGAGTGGAATGACGGATCCGAAAATGGGCAGCTTGACATGAGTCAAGTCATGTGACTTTTGTTAAGCGATGTGACTTGATTCCCTCGTCGCTGGTATTTAAGGTTAACTCACTAAAAAGAATTGCGGAAGGCGGATGAAAATCAATATCTGGATGTGTTTCAACAGCTTGCAAAAATGGAGATAACGAGTCACTATTTTGTTTTGCAAATAAGTGTCAGAGCAGCTGCAACAAGGTCCTGTCACATCAGCGCACGCCTCCTAATGATTAGGCGATAAGTCACCTCGCCGAGCGCGGCGGCGGCCATATTTCACCCGGTTGACATTATTAGCAAGTGCACACGTGGCGTCAGCGTTTTATGGCGCATAAATTGTTTGCGCTTTTGTCTTCTTACAAATTTGGCTGCTCACAGAGGACATCTTATAGAAAATTCACATTGGTGGTGTGTCTTTCTATGTTCTTGGGGAAAAAACATGAGAAGATCAGAAGAACATTTTGTGTTTTTTTTTGCTAAAGCATCCAGCCGCCCTAATTGGCACGCAAACATTTAGTGGCTTGCTTGAAAAGACATTTTTCGTTGACTTCCAAACAGCCGAGTCGGATTTCTGAGCGAGTTTCCGCCAATTCCCAAACGGTCGCAAATGGCCATCGTTGGGAATTGTGCCTCTTGGCCCAGCGTGTGCGTGCTTCCTTCATGCTGTCATCATTGCTTTTGCGACCAAATAAGCCCTTGAGCAAGAACCTTCCACACAGCGCCGTCGATAACCTCTCGCCGATTGTGCCGTGTTTCAAACTACTTGTGTGTGGTCCTGATATACAGCAGAGACAACAAGATGCAATCCGGGGAATTCATTAATCCATAATTCATACTCTGCCCTGCAAGGATTGCCGGCTAATAGAATTCCAGCGTGCAATTTACATGCAGAGCGTTGAATGCGTTGGGAAATTGACTTGGAGAAAATCATTTCTGCGTGTGTCGTGGATAATAGCGCCCGCAAGTCTCAATGAAATAAATGCGCCTTGAGAGGACCACTTTGCTGTACCTGCAGTTGGCAAATGTCATTGAAAGTGATGCGTCGAAAGAATCCAGATGGGTGTTTTAAAGTAGACTTTGAAATGGTATTTTTAGTTCACCTTAATCGTCCGAGCTATTTTTGCTGTTGTTCATTAACATATTTTGTTGTCGTTTGCAACAAGAGGTGTCATCGTCTGTCATCTCTCTGCGGGGAAAACAAAGTGAGGCAAACAGCACCGTCGACGGAGCCAAACGACATATTTGCTTGTTTCCAAGCTCTGATAATCACACGGATCTCCGCTGACACGAAAGGAGCTGCGCAACACGTCTGCTTCTTTCCTCGCTCTCGCTCTCGCTCTTGCTTTGTCGACATCTGGATTTTGTACGCTCGTTTCCGCTTGGCGTCGTTTGAGCAAAGTCAGCAGTAAGCCGCCATCGGGCGCGCTTGCCAAGCTCTCATTCACTCTTTGCTTTTCAGCTCCCAGTCATACATTCAAGATTCAAACTTTTGGTATCTTCATCTAAACAATGTTCGGTGCACGTCACTGGTTAAATATGCTGCCAGTCGTGTGGAATTAATTGTTGATTAATTGCATATAGATGGCAATATTCGGAAAATAATTTTTCGAAATTGCAATATTGGGGTCAGAAAAAAAATCACGATTACTCGTAGGTTATTTTTCTAGGTTGTTTGGCCCTACTTGACTGTATTTCAGGAAAATAAAATTGGAATTCTGCATCCGGTGACGGTGAGTCATCATGCAAGGTCGGGTCAGGAGTGTTTTTCTCCCTTGAAAAAAAATGTGGTTCTTCTTGCATCTTTTGAATTCTTACAAACAAACACCGCCAGGCAAACCCCAAACTGACAGTCGAATTTTGAGGGCGTGGGAGTGGAAGAAAACGGTTGTGATTTCGCAAGTAGTTTCCCGTCCTTGACGGGAATCGGCAACTCTTGTTAGGGGACACACAAGCGTCGTTTCGTGTCGCTTTTCACACCAGTCAATGATACGGTCCACATTCAAGGAGAAAACACGATCATAAAAAGACACTGCAGGCTTTCTTGAATATTCATTTGCTCACGATAAGTTTGTTTTGTTTTCTGCTTTGTTCAGCTAAAACACATTTACTTGCATATAGTCGTAATAATTACCCAGTGGGTGCAAGTTACCTCAGAACATAAATTGAACTTTTCAGAAAAAAACGAATACTCTTTAAAAATGTAAACCCTTCACAAACCCTCTGCATGGTGCAGACTATTCGGCCGCCCAAATATAATAAAAAACAAAACAAAACACTGTCCTCATGTCCCGGCTAACAATGGGATGTTAAGCTTTTACAGTGAACATCTGTTTCCTTCCCTGATGAGCATTATTGAGCAATAATACATTGGCAAAGCGATGCTAGTAAAGCTCCATCTGGACACACGCATGACACAAGTGACTTAACTTAAGAGCTCATTTTTAAAAGAGGACATTTATTCATTAATTTATTTATTTTTACATTGTTTATGAGTAGATAGTTGGCCAGGTGGCGTGGAAGGACTTCATGTCAAAGCCAAAAAAGTCGTAAGGTTAACATAAAAAAAACAAAAGCAATCCAATTATAAACCCAGTTTTAAGTTGACAAACCGTATTTTAAAATAGTTAAAATACGTTTTATGAGCTATACTGTAAATCAGCTAATGATTTGTTGTATATTTGAATTTAATAAACGTGGAAAGTTTGAGCTTTGGAGAACTTTGATGTGATTTTGCGTATTAATAAACATGGCAAAAGCTACAGCCATAACATTTTGATTCAAAAATGTAATAGCACCGAATGGAAGTGAATCTCTGCATTTGGAAATGATTATCTCGCATCATATTGTGAGCCGCGTATTGAAAAACGTATGGAATCGTCTTTTGTGGAGAGATGGACACGCCTTTGAATTGAATTTTGAACATTTTGATTCTGAATTGCTCCAGATGATGTTCAGTACGTAGAAAAAAAATTGAGGACTCAAGCACAGGGACACCGTGAGAAAAAGTAGGATAAAAACTCAGAAACAGGAAATGTATTTACAGCCAAAAAATAGCAAATGTAATGTATCAAACAGACGAATAAAACGAATGCGATTATTGGGTCAAGTTGTTTTGCGATGAAAAGTCGAACTTTGCGCAATGACATCCTAATAACCTCGAAGGGGATAGAAAACAACTCTTCTTCCATCCAAAGGACTTGAAGTCGCAAAAAGCAACCACAGCTATTAATGTTTTTGTTGGAGGATAAATGGATTTCGATGTTATATATGATGAAGGCAATGTGGCGAAAGAAGCAGACAACGATGGCAGTGAAAGAAAGCGCGGCGAGATCCTTTGGGAGTTTTGTTTTGATGGCAGCGGGCCGCGCTTGTGAACGCCGCGCGGGGAGAGTCGCGCTGTTCCAATAGAACGCCGGCTTTGATCGGGTCCTCTTCAGAACGTCTTGTGACAATGAGACGGGAGACGTCAGTCTGTTGGGCTTTACGGATATTTCAGGGAGCGCAAATGGGATACGACTCGCTTTCAGAGGACATTTTGGGGTTTGAAAAGTGAGCAGTGCATTTTTGCCGACATACCCGACCGTCTTCGATTAAAAAAAAAAAAAAAGGACGCGGAAAACTCGAACGTCAAGGCCGAACAACTCTTGTTTGAATTGGAGCGGTCCCCGTTGCGAAAGTCGACTCGGATGCCGTTTCCAAGAAGTGGGCCAGTGACACGCGGAACTGGCGTCTGCCCGCCCCGCTTCCAAATTCAGCTCCTCCAAGTCACGCCGGACCAACATTAAGACAGAAGCTTTTTTGTTTTTCCTGATAAACTCATCACGATAGCATGTTGTCAAACATCATTGTTGGGAAAATTGTTGTCGAGACAGAAACACAAAAGACGCATCACGTCTGCCAATCTGGTTTGAAGTGGCCATTTTTGGATCATTTTGGCCAACTTGATCTATTGTGACCAAATTTGAACCAATTGTACTAGGCAGATTCACGGCTAATTCTTTTTTTCCTCTTCAGCCAAGATGTCAATTCAAACCACATGGCTTGAACATGAAATGGTTGAGCTCCGCAAAATGTCTTTTTTTTGTGTTGAAATTGATTGCTTTGTTGACTTGTAAGAAATGCAGTCGTCACGGAGAGAAGGAAATGAGGGCCCTTGTGAAACGGATAATTGCGATTGTCCGCTTTCCAGTGACGAGATTTAAGATTGGCACTTTAATAAAGCTTTTCTTTGCAGTTTCACTTTATGGCGCGCGTTTGTTCTTCAGTGGTTTTTCTCATGGAATTGTCGGTGAAAAAGAAAGCGATCATAGCGCTGAAAGGGATGAAAATGAGTTGTAAAGAAGCGCCACGTTTAAGCTCAGACAGTCTGAGGAAATAATAGTTTTAATTTGGGCAATGAGACGCCGTGCAAGGGACAGGACAGGACGTCAGATGGGACTGAGGATGAAGGTGAAGGCAGGCTGGGTTCACTCAGTCTTCTTCACATGGCAACCATCTTGAAAACACACGTATAGTGTGAGAGTGTACTCTTGCCTCTATGCGTTACAGTAAACAAATTCGTTTTTCCCCCCAAACTAACAAAATTGTCTTTTGCTTCGGAATTGTAGCAGATTGAGGATTGGATTTTGGTCTTCTGTCTTCTGTCGTCCCTTCGGTTTGCTTCCAAAAGTATCCTACAGTACATATTTTACAGGACTAACAAATAAACATTTTGAAGCAAGCACACTTAGCATATTTTTTGGCTAGTTACTGAACATTCGTTATGTTGTTGTTTAATTTTTTATGACAATGTATTGTATGCATAACTGCGAGTGACGACAAAAAAACAAAACAAAAACAACCAAACAGTTTAAATGTATGTCTGTTCATGATTCCTCCATAATTGCTGCCGCCCAAGCACTGTTATTGTGCGCCGTGTTCTCGCAGAAGGTTAATGAGCTGTTGCATATTTAACGCCCGCCGCCATTCGTCATGTGCGAAAGGACAGCGCATCCCCGAGTGAGACGCGGGTCAACGCGGGAATGAAATGGTTGGAAAACAGTCACGTTTAAACGCTGCCTTTAAGTTACATCAACATTTGAGTCTCTGTCTGTTAAATCGGCGATTCCCAAGTACTCTTCCAGTCTGTTTGTATCTGTTGCAACCTACTGATGATTGCGTGCGACTTCCTTCTGAGAACACTTTTGTTTCAAGCCTCAAGGTGACAAAAGTGTCTCTGTGATATATGTTCAACTGTCAATTTCCTGCCATGCTATAAAAATAAGAACCAAATGCGTTCTGCAGTCAAATTGTCATGCAAGACATTGTTGCGTTCCGCGCTGCAAAGTATCCAGTTGAAGCTGAGTTGAAAGTGAAGAAAAACTCACCATGTGGTCACCATTGCCCGAATTGTTGGTGACATCTTGACTATTTAGGAAAATGAACTCGTACAGTACATAATAATTAGAAACACAGTTGGCACGTGCAGGCTTAGTCGTGGGCAAGGTCGAAATGATCAACCAACCAGACTCATTTTTAATCCACCCTTCCTGAATGTGAGCTGAGCTCAGAGTTCAAAGTGTGACTATAAATATGTTTTTCTTCATTTTGCCACTCGCTCTTCTGACCGGGACTTGTGACTTGCGAGTCAGGATTAGGTCGAGCGCATTAAACATTGGAATGTATTCCGTCCTACAGGATTTGGATTTGTGTCTGATTTCCGACGGGAGCCATTTTGTACGAGCTGGTGACGCATTGGGATTTCGCTCGCACTGTTGGCCGATCCTGAAGCCGACTCTGGATCTATAACAGTCACTTTGCTTTCCAAAAGAACGATACAATAGCATCAATAAAAAAACAAAATAGTTAGCAACTCAGCAAACCCCTGAGAACCAACAAATGTATTTAATAAGGAGAATAATAGCGCTATAGTATTGTACTGTTTGAAAAATGAATATTATTCACGTAACTAAACAGAATGTAAAAAATGGAATCGTTTTGGTCGATCTCAACCTGGCTCGCATGCCGACCAATTCGTCCTTTGGCTCATTTTTCCCGTCTCGAGTGTAAAATCCACAAGTGTCCTTTACGAGAAGGAACGATTGTGCTCATCAGTTGCTTTTCCCCATTTTCAAGTTTTTACTTGCCGTGTGGGTGTTTAACGGGCAAAAGTGCACTTCTGGTCCTGCTGGGCTTCTCTCAGGAGGCCGGGTGGGGTGAGGCGGGGCTCGTGAGAAGCAGCGAGAAAGGGGGGGAAGCAATGTTGACCTAAATGTGGCTCTCATTAAGATGGCCTGCACATGAGTGCATACAAGCTGCCCTCAATCTTTCCTGCTGGTCTTCTCTCCCATTCAGCCTCAACATGCTGTATTTATTATGTATCTTCATCTTACTACTCTCCTCTCTTCCAGGTTTTTCTTTTTTGGGGCAAGTAGGAAAAAGTTCCTTTGCAGCAAGCCTCTAAAAAAAAACGAAAAAAACAAAACAAAGCAAGACTTCCTTTGAAGATTCTTGTACATCATATTGTGTTATTTCTGTTTAGCAAGATTGAGGTGTTGTTTTTCCTTTTCTAATTCCATTCTCGCCACGTCAGGTATGCATTTAGAAAATGTGAAAGGCTGGCTGACACAGTTTTTTATTGCTTTTAGCAAAAAGTGGAAAAACGATTACCAAAGGAATGAAAGTGCTGAAAACATGAATGCTCAACAGGAAATGAAGATAAAACAAGCAGAAGGAATGCGGCGACGTATGGAATAGCAATTTCAGCCACGCTTTTTGTTATGGCTGGCTTTGCGTGGTGGAGTGTGGCTGCAATAGGTGGACCCAAAAAAACAACAACAGGAAATCACTCCCCGCCATGACATGAAATTCCACAAACGCACATCATGACGGCTTGTCCATCTTTTGGTTGACCGAGGTCAGCAGCTTAGAAATGATTTCAACACTTTAGTTAGCACTTTAGTTGACTATTGGCTACATTGCAGTACGTATCGTAGAACTGTGCTCGTTCTATTTGCCAAATCAACTTCACACATACCTCGTTCATGATTTTCTATGAGATGGAATTCAATTGTCATCATTCACTTCATCTTCTCAGCACTCAAAGTAATTGCCCAAAAAAGGAAAATGGAACAGATACGTTCACAAATTTGGGAAAAACATTCGGAAAGACTGCAAAAGTATTTTCGAGCACTGAGCGCTGGTAAGACACGGTACCATTATACCAAATCAAACAAAGGTTACCTGCATTTGTGCTTCACCTGGGAATTGAGCCTGCCCCACTCAGATAAGGACTCCTGCCTCCTTAAGCGTATCAGGTGTCGTTACGTCCTGCCGGATCGCATTCCCCAAGGACGGGAGCTTCCGTCAGAATCCATCTCTTTCGGCGGCTCGCTTCCAAGTCAGAGCGGAGGCGCTTGCGGCGTCACAGGTGAACATGAAAGCATGAACAAATACCAAGTTGCATCATATACCAGACGCATTCACCCAAGTTTGGAGTTGAAAAATTCACCCTCACTGCTGGCGGGCTCAGGAGAGTTGCCGAGTCGGCCTCTAATCCGCCGGCTTGATCCTCGCCTCGAGCGATACGCTCAACCTTAAGTAGCTCCTAATGGCCAAGACGGCACCTCGCTTGTGAAGCCCGAGTGAGCTGCAGTACCGTAAAGTGTCTTGACCGCCGTTAGAAAATTGCAGATTAAACCCAATCGCGTCCTTGACGTCTTGTGACACCTCTTAGTCACGTGATGTAGACACTGACTGACTATTTATTTCTCTGTGAGCAAACTTGTAATTTCAGTAGAGGACAAATACTTATTTTCTGCACCGTACGCCGACGATGCATCACCGTCCGTGTCTGTGTAACTTAAGAAGAAGAAGAAGAAATTACTTCTCCTCTCTTCTTTTGTTAAGCCGTTTTCTTTGTGTTCAAGGCTTCGAAATTGTAGCTTGCAAACACTCGTTCCTTCAAATGTATTTCTTTGTTCGCCAAGCCGAGGCCAACCATTTGACAAGAAATATACCGCAAAGCTTGTTGGCGTTGGCAAGCAAGAAACTCGACCTCGTTTTAATAAGAACGTTCTGTTTTTGGTCTCCCGCCCTCCGCCTCAATCGTGATTTCTGAATTCCCTTTTGAGAGATGGTGGTAAATATGAGGGCGATGGTTTGCCATGAGGGGGGAAAAAAAAGCACCATGTGTATTCGTAGAGTGCATCGTGATGCTGCAGGGTGCATGTGATTAGCCTGAATTCACGACTGCACGTCTTCCGTCATGTCAACACGCTAAGCAGCATCAATAGAGACCAAGAAGCAGTTCATTAATGAAGTGCGCATTTCCACATTCACGAACCCGTTTCTTATTTTCCCCTGATGGGTTTCTTGAGTTTTTCCTTGCCCTGTTGTGGTTCGATCAGGGGATGTCGTTATTATGTCAACCTTTGTGATTTTTGCGATTAAGGGCTTATAAATAAACTCGCCTTGACTTGACTTCAAGATCATCGATATTTGCACTAATTGTTTGTTACATTCTCATCTTTGTTTCAATAATGGCCACCATGTGATTCCTTAGCAACTTACTTGGTATACTGCGTTTTTACTGTAAGGTCTGAACATAAGTCCTCACAAATCTTGCACATGATCTGATTTTTTAGTTTGTACCCTAATGAATGTTTATCCAGACGTTTGCTTGTTTTGTTTTGTTTTTAAGAGCTGAACAGAGGAAGGAAATAATAAGGGGGGAGCACTTTCGGTTAATTTACTCATCCCCAGAATTCCTGAAAGCAAATGCCCGTCACTTTGTGCTGCTCGTTTCTCACAAGTGAAGCTCCATGGCACTTTTTCCCCGGTCCTTATCCACACCGACCGGGTGAAATTGGACCTAAGAAGAGTGACACTTCTTTTACCATCTGTTGGCCTAGTTTCACTCGGATAAGGTGGAGAGAAATGGAGACGCCGGTGTGTACGCTTATAAGCTTCCAATCGGCGTATTTCTGGTGAGGAAAAGCTCACATTCACGGGATGTATGCAAACTGTCCAATTTTTACACACATTAGGAAGGATAGAACGGAATTTTCAGCTAATCACTAAAGACTCCAAAAAATCATGAAAAAAATGAATTGAGTGGATAAACAAACTCATAATTGATTATATTCTATACATAAGCTTTAAACAACAACCAAATTAGCCTGTGATAAACTTAGCATTAGCATTACTACCACTTAGGGTAAACAAACACAAACTACCATTTCCACCAAACATCATTATATCTACATTACACATGCAATAGTGTCTTAAAAGTCACGAAATATACGATGCTTCAATATTATTCCGTGAGTAAACAAGAGTAGAGCTAGCTGTTAGCTACATGATGTCAATAACTTCCTGTTTCGACTTATCCAACTTGGTTGGCGTTTGGTTGGTTGGCCCTATAATCGATTATCCTACTGATTATTCCATCAATTACTCAAGAAATGAATGTGTTGATGTATTCTTCGTTATGCCAGACAGGGAAGATGACATATTGGATTAGGACAAAATATTCTGAGCTTCAACTTTAAATCTGCTTTCAAAGTCAAATAGTTCCATGCAGACTTCATTTCTGTTTCGCCAGGGAAGGAAATTGATATCTGATGTGTTTCAGCATTTGTATTTCGCTCACACGCACTTTTTCAATCACAAATTCTGGCTGGCGCTCTCTTATCGTGATGCACCCCGAAAAATGCCAGTGTCACTCCGAGTTGTTGTTATCAAGCGCATTTGAGAGAGTAAATGGTACGATGTCAGAATGTTCCAGAGGAACTCGTGAATCCCATACGCGTCACTTCAGCACCTGTCTTTCTTCCTCTGTCTCTGTCATTGTCTGCTGGGCTCTCCCGCCATCACCAAAATCTCCTTCTCCGTCCTTCTAAATCCTCACATCCCATTTCTCATCTTCTCATTCGCCGGCTAGGATTTGGCCAACTAATGAAATCCCAATGACATTCACAAAAGCGGCCGTCGCTCGGCACGAGGTAACGGCGGCTTTGCGCGTCACGTGTCACGCGTGGGCGCCAGGGTGAAGATTAAACCTCTTTCGCCATAACTCGGCTCACGTCACCAGGAGCCGAAACACAAAGAGCGAAAGAGCGGGGGCAAAAAAAAAGGAAAAAAAAGCAAAGATTTGAAAAGCGTTTTTCAGTATGCAAAATCAATCAAATGGAACTACAAAGACATGCGAGTGGAAACAAAGACGACTGCTGTGCTGCTTCAGAAAATGCAATACGGTAGAACGGGAAGCGAGATCTGCCGCCAATTTCGAGTAATTGACGTTGTACGATATAAACGACTGTATAAGTCATAAATATACCACAAACTGTTCATTCCTGAAACTCTCAGGTGGCTTGAGACCAAATATGGAATAGAAAGAAGCATGTGAAGGTGGTTTTGTGGAAAAGCTCTCGAGGAACAAACGTTGATTTTCGCCTCCATATAATGACCTGACTCTCGAAATGTCTCTTCTTAATCCAACAGGATGAACAGCCAATTAGAGGGGAAATTGTGCTCTCCTCCGGTGACCTCCAACTGGTGCTACAAGTAGAACATAACCAGTGAGTATTCCCACTGCAATTTGAGCCGAAATTTCCTCCTTCGCCTCGATAAATGCCTGCTTTCCATCTTTGAGAAAGCGCAACCTTGAGTTGTTTGTTCCAGCGCATTTGCCGCTTGGAGCGGCCAAAAAGCTCCAAGGTTTTATTCACTTTTGGTTTTATGTGTTAAAGGAGACTTTATGCATATTCCCAGGTGCTTTAAAAAGAAAATATCCCGGGGCCAAGGATCAAGAATTATATTACAATTGACACCGCTGCCTTCTTTCTTCGCAAACTTCATTCGTTCCTAAACTATGTTTCAAACTGAAGTCATTATATAGAATGACTTGATTTGCTTGATCAAGAATATTACACATGAATGTAGATTTGATCAAACTATTTCAAACACCACAAACTGTGTAATGAGATCAGAAACACAAACGCTGTTCTCATGTTCCGCTCTTATTTCCTTTAAGAGCACTTTTTGCAGTTTTTATTTTGTTGGAGGTCATCTTGATGAATTTAGAGGAAAATAACAACTGTGAAGTGGTACCTTAACTGATGAATTTTAATTCTTAACATCATTTAGTAGAGCTTGAACAATTCACGGATAATATTAGCTCTTTTAAAATCAGGAAAAATCACCCGATTGTTTTGTTTTTTTGTTTTTGGTTTTTATTTATTTATTTTTTGACACATTAGCACATTACAACTTAATATAAAAATATCTCCTCTCAAAATAATGAATTTTTCTCTCTGTTGTATTCTGTCGGATTAGTGTGGTCTCTGTATCCACATCCGAAAACGACACGAACAGCACGTTTCTGTAAAAGAAAGATTCAGTGTAGGTTTTGCCACACCTCAATGCAATTGATCAGGTATCTATGAATTATAAAACAATAACAAAGCATTCTTGTTCAATGATTCTTTAAGCTTGTGTAACACGGCTACGGTTCGTGACACCTTCCATTTGACATATTTTATATGCGTTTTGATTGTTAAATGTTCATCAGTAATAATAGCAAGAAACTTCCTTTCTATTTTTATACCTTCCACAGTCAGTGTTGCTTCAACATCGATATTTCTACAACTGAACATCCTAAATCTGGTTTTCCACATTTTTATAGACAGTCTGTTGGCGTTGAACCACTTTATCATACATTAGGTGGTGTCGTCTGCAAACAAAATACATTCTAAGAATTTCAAAATGGTTGAAATATCATACACATAAAGGCGAAAAAGTAGTGGCCCCCGAATTGATCCCTGGGGCACCCCACAAGTTACATAACTGTTTTGATTGTCGAGTATTGAATTCAACATATTGTTTTGTATTTCTTAAGTAAGTGGGAACCCAGTGATGTGCAGCACCTCGTATACCATATTTCAGCAATTTATGCAATAATATTTGGTGATGTAAACTGTCAACTGCCTTTTGACGATATATGTAAGAAAGCGGACAGCTCCTTGCATCACCATCTTGTAGTTGGACATGAACATAACATGAAGAATCCGACTTTTTGGGGGCGGAGGATGTGGCGAGCGAGAAGCAGCACGCTGGATGCGGCAGGCTCCAGTTGCTTGGAAACAGATTGACGTGTGTCGAGTCGGAGGAGACAAAGCGGCCGCTTTTCGGAAGGTCAGCGGCAAAAACAAGAAGCCGGGAGACAAAAAACTAAACGCAACCACAAAAGTTGGCATTCAGTGAAGACGCATCGCACAAAAGCTGATCAACATTAGTCGGTGTTAGTAGTGCACAAGTTTGGACCAGTGAATGTTGGTCCCAAACAGATGGGGGCCATGAGGAGGAGGGGGCGGGGTTTACTGGCCACCAAGCGTGCTTGCGTTTCACTTCCAGTTGAAGTTGTAAAATTCAGGGTGGTGGGGAGGGAAGCCAATTTCACATTGTGTATTCACAAATTTGGTTTTCTTCTCACAAATGTTGTTTTCTTTTCACTTTTATTTATTTATTTACTTATTTATTTTTGATTTTTGGTCCTCCATAGTGTTCATTGGATTCATTATTGTTTTCCATGTTTTCTCCTTGTCGTTTACTGTACAACTCATAAACAATGAATGGGTCTGTCGACTGTAATCCCCCAAGTGTGGAAAAAAAAAAAAAAAAAGGTTTTATGGCTGACTCATAATGCTGTAGACAGAATAAATGTCCGACCATCCATGTAGTGGTTGGTTGGCCACACGTTTTTAAAAATTATTTTTTTTTCAATTCAGTCCCATGAGACTGGTATGACAATAAAAGTGTGTCGTTGGAGTGGTCGCATGCCTCCCGGACATTCCGGAGAAATCTGCAACGGCGACCACACAACATGTCGTCGGATGTTTGAATAGCGAGCGCGTGAGTCACAGTCTGCTATTTGTGTAATGGGAGCGAGCTGGTCTCCGGGTCCAAAACCTCACAAGGACAAGAGTGTGACCAATAATGTCAAAGCAACTGGCAATACGATCGCTTGTCACTGTATTCTAATCCCAGCGTTATCGCGGAAATTGCCGCAACCCCGAACAAACCAATTTATGTTGGATTTTTTTTTTTTTTTTTTGCCGACAGTCTGCTATCAAGACCATCAGAAGAAAGTCAAAGCTCTTCTTTCCCAACTGGGAAACGTGTCCTAGATAACGTGCTGATTTCAGCTTAATGTATTGACACGACACCCAACATGACCAGGTGGGAATTTGGACTCCTGCGAGACTCCAGATCGTTTTATGGAATGACATCAGTCTGTTTTAGTAGCCCACTTTTCTTCATTGATTTCTTTTTCAAACCCAAGGAAATTATTTGTTTGAACTCAGCGCCAGCCCGTCTGTGTTTCCACTTTGTGATTTCAAATCAAATACGGCCTTTGTTCTTCTTATCGGCGTCTATTCCGGCTCGGGATGACGCGGCTGTGATGATGACTGGCAGCTCCAAGTCAACAGTGGTGTGAAAAAAAAGAAAAAGAAAAAGAAAATGCTGATGAGCTTTCAGCTTGCAGGATGTCAGTCCTGGGAGGGGCGGATAATACCCGATTCAGTAGCGATGCGGTACCTTGACGTGTGCATTTATTTGTTATCTGTTGCCAAGCTTGCGACTCAAATCAACATGAAATGAATGGACGTGACATTAGTCTGATCAAGAAACAAAAAAACAAAACAGTGAGAGGACATTGTGATTTTCTAGAAATGTTATAGAATTAATTATTTGAAAATGGAAATGGAAAGAAATATTCGAGTATCTTCTTTCATCAGGAATAAAAAATGTACATTTGTATCTGTTTCCATTTGCAGCAATTAGCATAAGAATATAGCTGAGTGTCATCATTATTGACAAACCTGTTGAAAACACTGGGGAAAGAGCTTGTTACAAGATGGCCCCAGTTGATCTCTTATACTCTGCTGCCACCTGTTGGCCGTTTTTTTGTAATAACTACCACTGCTTTAAGCAACTTCTTCAGGTCAGAGGCTGCATCAAGCCTTCTGTATTCTCTATCATTAAAAAAAATGTTTTTGGGACCATGGCAATATTTAAAATGTGCAAATGAGTTAATAATCGACAAATCTCAATTTTTTTGTCAACTAGTCAATGAATCATATTTAAGAAAAATATGTTTTAGTTTCCATTCCTTTGTTCTAAAAAAGGACTTTTTTTTTTTTTTTTTCTTCAACTTGACAGTGCAGAAAATGCACAAACATAAACGAGTTACGATTCTGGTTTGGTCAGTAGTATCAGAAAATTGGCAGCAATGTTGATCATTGTTTTTCAAAATAAAAGCAGATTTAGCAGATGTCTTACTTAAAAAAAGAGAGTCGGTCTGCCCTCATTGAGGACTCGAGAAATTGGATATTTATTGTCGAGAGGCTTTGAAACGATTCTAAATTAAACAAGATTTCTGAACAATTACTTCAAATTTTTATCGATTCATTTCAGAATCAATTAGTTGTGGATTAGTCAATGACTCATTGTATCTCTAATAACATTGTTAAATGTGAAATTTGTTATTTCAGAAGTGTGTATAAAACTGGCAAGAGGGCAGCACAAAGAATCAAAGTTTCATTGATGAGGTTTAGTTTGACAGTAAACTTGACCTGCGAGTGTCAATAAGTTTTTCATCTTTGTTGAAAAACTCTTTGTCAAGATATGACTGTACTTGTAAGACTGGCAGGAAGTGTTGGTGAGTAAGTGGCGCTCGGCAGCAGAAATCCGTTGAAGACCGAGAACAGGTGCGGCTGTCGTCAACCGTTTCCTGCCCAGTTCAGGAAGTAGCCGACTTGATGGCGTGCGTCTCGCTTGAAGAGCAGGTGGGCCTCATCGCTCACGACGTGACCTTCTGAAAGCGACTGGCCGAGACGGGCCGCGAGCGAGCGACGCGACGCGACGTCCTGCTCGCCATCTTTCATTTGGCAACAGCCCCCATCACCTTTCACGTCACGGTTTTTTGATGTGATTTTTTTCCCACGAATGACTTATTTAAGCTCTCAAAGCATTTTTGTGTTTGTTCCCTTCACTTGGCAGACGCTTTGCATGCAAATGGACTCACGCGGTCTGAATGCAAGTTTGCACCAGACCGATCGTGTGCCTTCAATTGGCAAGCGTGAAATATTAATACGGCCATTTTTCTTCACAAGGGTCGCGGGGGGTGCTGGAGCCTATCTCAGCTGGCTTTTGGGCAGTAGGCGGGGGACACCCTGAACTGGTTGCCAGCCAATCGCAGGGCATGGATCAATACATTCTATCTTAAATGTTTTAAGTGTCCCAAAAATGTCTTCTTTTTTTTTAAGATGTTTTTTTTTTTTTTTGATGCTACAGCATACAGACAGCTTTGGTGCCGTCTCTGAACTGAAGAGAATGCTTGAAGCAATGATTTGTTGTTACAAAGACGGCCAGCAGGTGGCAGCAGAGTATAAGAGACCGGAGTATGAAATATTAATATATATTTTTTAATTTAACTTTACAACAGAGAGAGCAAGAGAGGGAGAGAGAGTGAAAAAAAAAAATGGATTGATTTTTGTCGATTTTTGTCTTATGTTGTAATGTGTCATGCAAAAAAATGTGTCTTTTGTGTCGAATCATTTTCTTGTCCCCCATAAAGCAGCAATTGTGTGTTTGATTTTGTGCAGTGTTGCTATCGTTGACGTCTGTTTTTTCCAGATGTCTCTTAGAGAAGCAGGGAATAATATGTCATCACATTAACGACATTGATTTGCATTTTGGTATTTTTTAACCAGAGGCCAACCAATTTGATGTCATCATGGGAAGAAAATATTTTCCCCTCCGGCTCCACACAGAAATGTAATTGCGCCTCATTTTATTTCCGACTGGAATTCAAGCCACAGTAGGTGTCGATTTTCCAACGGACTCATGCGAACGCGTGCAAACGTTTGCGGGTGATGGATGCGTTTTCGCTGGCAAAAACCGCTGGCAAAAACCGCTCGCAAAGCTGCAAGCTTTCATATTGCGCATGTGACAGGCGATCATTGTGAAGCGCTTTTCGGCCTGTTGATGCCAGCGGGCACCGTCCGAGACAAAAGAGCGTTTCAGTCCTTCCTCGTAAGTCGCCAACATGTGACGTTTACAAGGCGTCTCACTCGACTGTTATAGTGAAAGTCGAGCCTGTTTGTGACGGTAATCAACGTGTTCTTCTCTTTTAGTGAGCTTTTGGGTCCAGACTTCACCGAGACTTACTACGCAGTCGACGGGCGGCCGCTGACCGTGACCAGTAAGAATTACACCGTAAGTAAAGTGAATACAAATTGGGAATTAACACAGCAAAAAGCAATAAACGGGCCCTGGTGTGTCCTTTTTAATGACCAATCCACCATTAGCTGCCGACATTGGCTGATTTCGACCAGTGTGTGTGTGTACGCAGGCTCCCTCTCGTCCAGGGGTGTCAAACTCACGTTAGCTCAGGGGCCACATGGAGGAAAATAACACGATATCATTAACAAAAAATTGCCGACATTTATACGCAGATTTTCTAAATGACGGAGCACAACTGTCATCGTATTGTTCCCAAAAATAACACAAATGCAATTTGCCCGTATACGTGTTAAATCCACCTGTTTTGCATATATTGTTCCCAGAATGCATTGCGTGGCACAATTAATGATGTTATAGGGACGTTAATCCTTGTCATATCTATTTGTGTTACCAGTTATTGAATTTGTGTCGTATGATACAAAATAATAAAAATTCAACAAACCGTAGTTGAAGTTGCGTGTAAAATAACGACCATTCCCCGTAAAAGTTGCGTTGCACATCTGAGGACTGCTTGTGAAATTACAAATGTATTTGTTTTGATTAATTAGTCCGACGTTAGATTTTTTTTTTTTTTCACTTTACAAAATCATCTCACTGGCCGGATTAAACCCATTTGTGGGCCTGATGCAGCCCACGGGCCGTATGTTTGACACCGCTGCTCGAGTCATTATGGTGAGCTTGCGAACTGGGGGATGCTAGCTTGCTAAGCTAACTGTTTGCTATATGGCAAGTGTGGAGTAAATATTTTTCAATGGCAAGTACATTTTCCCCCATAATTCCACGGGGTATCGACTTGCACTTGGTAAAACATTTTAGCCTATAAGTATATTCAATTGTATTTCAATTCTCTCTGTAACTAATCCTCATCTCCACGGCGGCAAATAAAGTCCGCTTGTAATAAGCGGACGAGGAGTCGAGCGAGAGAGAACAGACGAAGCCAATGCTAGTTGCTAAGCTAACAAACACTTGAGTGTGCAGTCGACTTTTCACTTTTCAGTCCGTCTGCAGTCGCATTCAAGCGGAGAGCAAGCCAAAACTGACAGAATGATGTTCTGCTTACATGGCAGAAGATTGAAGGTGAGACACTTGACTCCAGTCGGACTTGTGAGGTTTGTCTTTCCCAAAGCAATTACAGCGTGACGTCATTTCATCCAAATTCACATGCGGTAAAACGTCACAGCCCCCTTAAAGATTGCTGGGTTTTTTTTGTTTTTGTTTTTTTTAAGCATTGTCCTGATTAGAACTGAAAGATTTTCAGTTGAGATCTTCTTCTCAATACGATTGCAATTTTTTTTCATCCATTTTTGGGTCTCATAAGGTTTATGTTAAGACATTAAAAGTGAATAAAGCAAAGTTGTTGTTTTTTTTGCAGCCATAACAATTTGAAGAAAAAAACCGTTCTTCTACGGTGCGATGTCGATTTCAATGTGATGAATCGTTCATCCGTCGTCCTGAAGATATTTTACATCACGAAATATGCCAAAATGCATCTCCATTCGGACGCCGCACCCGCTTGTCTGCGCACACACGTGAGAGCCGCTGCGTTGGACTCACACCCTGGCAGAAGTTAATTGCTGGTTGGTGGGTGGGAGGTGGGCCGGTCGCCCCCCCCCCACTCTCACTGACAATTAATTTGTATGTTCGCTATAACCGAGCTGGAATGAAAGAGCTCATTTCACGCTCTGATGAACTGACAATTTGGGATGCTTTAAAAAAAAAAAAAAAAAAAAATCCAACCTGCTTGCATAATTTAAACCTGGTGGCGATAAAGTCTCCTTTTAACATTAGCAGCTGGTAATAAGGCCAAAATGGCGGCGTTTGACATCTTGAGCTACTGTGATTCTTTTTCTGCTTCAACAAGGATTCACAGCAGCCGATTTGCTTTCACTTTGATGTCGTGTAAAAAGCGACTCAAATTCAAATTCCGAATTCGGACGTGACGAGAAGAAACGTTGCTCATCCCATGTGGCTTTTATGTCATGTCTTCATCAAAGATTTTTGTTTGTGTTTTTCTCCAGGATCACTGTTTCTACCACGGCAGCGTAAGAGGACATCCGAATTCCTGGGTGGCCGTCAGCACCTGCTCAGGTGTCAGGTGTGGACGACAACTCGACGCTCTTGACTTTTTTTTTTCTTTTCTTTTTTTCCTGCAGACATTGACCGCACGTCCGCCGCTCGCTCTTTAGGGTCTCGTACAGTTTCACCTTTGTTAATATTTCAGCAAGGAAAAAGAGATGTGATTCATGTCCCGACTGATATGCATGCAAATTGGCTCCTGTTTCCGGCACAGGTGCCGTCTGTGTGATGATTCCCACTTTTGCACAAGATCCTCATTAATCCTGACAGACGTTCGTCCTTGAAGACGACTCATTTGATCCTCTTAGCAAGCGCTTGGCAAACTTTTTTGCAAACGCCCGACCGATTCATCGGCTAAGGCAAAGACTTTCCATCCCCCCCCCTCAAAATTTGACAGATTTTTCCTGATTTTTCTCTTTACACATATTGTAAAACTGTCCAAAAATGTTCACATCTTTGATATTACAAGAGTTATATACTTCTTAACAGAGACAACTTCTGTGAACAAAATTGTGTATTTCTTCAACACAATTGTCATGCAACATGTCAGTCAGTCACATAGTGTAAACTGTGACACATTTTTTTTTTTTTTGTGTAACATTGCAAAGGTAAATACATCAATAATATTACTTCAATATTAAATCCAGCATTATTAATGTTCCTCAGAAATTGTGTGCTTCAAAAAGTCAAAACATAAAATATGTTTTGAGTCACAGATACATTTCTTACGCACGTCTTCTTCGCCTGAAGACTTCCGTACATTTTCCCGCCACTCTTATGAGGAGCTCCCCCTAGCGGCCCGCCAAGTAATTGCTCAATAAGTAAATGACAATGGAGCCGTTGTAGAGGCTGTATATGAACTACAAATATCGATACTTGGCATAAGGCAAGTATCACAATTTATCGCGATATCGTCACACTCCCACAAGAGCGAGCTAACTGTCGACGCTAGTTTTAGTTAGCCCCTCTGTGGCGTTTCAATTCTGTTAGCATTAAGCTAGTGGTTATGCTAAGAATAACTTCTTAGTTTGTCTGTCGTCAAGTTGAACACGCTTGTTGTCACCTTTGACCCAGGGGCCTGATATCTTTGAATTGGAACAACACCTACTACCTGGAGCCGATGGTCGGCGCGGGTGCGCCCCTCCGCCATTCCTTGCTGCCCGCGGAACAACTGGAATTTAGAGGCGGAGCCTGCGGCCAACAAGGACATCACGTTGCGTTGTCGAACCGCATGGCCGACTTCCTCAGACCGCATCATTTAAGGGTGAGTGTCAAAAACAAAAAACAAAAATGGATGCAGGCATCGTCATGAGCTGATCACTTGTCCTTTGAGTCCGTTTTGCTGGATGGATGCGGAAGTCTTTTCTTAGCTGGATGTAAACGGTCGTGAATCGCTCTCAGGGTGCCGCTTCCAACGTGTCTTCACAAAGGAAGATGAATTGAACGTAGCTTGCTTAGCTCCACTTCTCCTCGGTATCCTCCGCCATCATTTGTCTTGAATGCTTTGCGTATTTTCTTTCTCATTTATCCCCCCATATTTCTATCATCAATCACTTGAAAGGGTTCACATCATTAGCTGAAGCGCTCTTAGCGCTCCACTGGGGCAACATCCATTTCTTTATCTTCCTTATTCCCCTGGCTCTCCATTTTCCGCGTGCCGGCTCCCCATTAACCATCCCGGTTTGGAGTGCAGAACTGACGCCGCTTTGGCTTTTTGTTTGCTTCTTTCCAAATAAAAAGAAAACGGTGAACCATGAACTCATGTTACATCCACTCAATTATTCGACACAAATAGCGCACATTCGCCTGAGGCTCATCAAACGTTTGGAAGCTGTTAGAATGCAGCCAGGTTAGTTTTATCTATACGTATGTTTGCATTAGTCATCCTCCTCCTAATTCCAGGTGAAAAGAAACACGTGGGGCACCACGAAGTACATGGAGCTCTACATTGTGGCTGACAACACACTGGTAAGCCACGCCCATAATCCATCATCTCATCCCAAGAGCCAACGGCTCGCTTATTTACACTGCTCACAACAACTTTGCCATATTCAGCTTCCGAGTAGGGCTGAGAAAAAAAAAAAGTCTTTCTTGCAAAAAGGTGCAGCGTCTAATTTGTGTAATTACGATGATGGACAAGAGTGAAAGCGGCAAAGCGAGACTCATCGCGTTACGTTGAAACGGTTGGACCTCATTATTGCTCGGCTGCGTTTTCCTTTCCTGCAGTTTAAACGACAGAATCGAGACTATGAGAAAATCAAGACGAGGATCATGGAAATTGCCAATTACGTGGACAAGGTAAAAGATGCGCTTTTGTCGTGGAATTGACCGCATCATCAACAGGAACTTTTTTTTTCTTTTTCAGTTCTACAGGGCTCTCAACATCCGCGTGCCTCTCATTGGTCTGGAGGTGTGGACGGAGCGCGACCAATGCATCGTTACGGAGGAACCCAACGCCACGCTCTGGTCTTTCCTGCAGTGGAGACAAAAGTTGAAGTCCCGCAAGAAGCACGACAACGCGCAACTGCTCACGTGAATACAAATATTATTTCGCTCCTTATCAAAGGATGGGAACTTAGTTTGAGAAGGCGGATGGAGGTTGTCTGGGTGTCCTCCTCCTCCTCCTCCTCCTCCTCCTGGCATCAGCGATCGATGTGCATCCACCGTGAAGTCACTAAATCAACATGGAGGAGGAGGCGCTTGAGTGATGTTTACGCGCGCGCCTCTTTCACAGCGGCGTGATCTTCAAGGGGACAACGATCGGGATGGCGCCGCTGGAGGGCATGTGCAGTCTGGAGAACTCCGGAGGGATCAATGTGGTATGTGCGAAGGACTTTTTCTCTTTTTTTTTTTTTTTTCCTTCTGCCTCACTGATCAACATGAAACCTGTTGACATGACCGACTATGATGATTTTTTTTTTTTTAGGACAAAACATTCCTTCTTTTAGCAAAAATAACCCGATTATGAGTCAAAAAGACAAAAAAATAAATAAATAAAAATTGGATTGTTTTGTGCCCGCTTTTTGAATCATAATTTGATTATTTTTGGACGTCAAGTTTTTTGGTTACTATTGTACAATTTTTGGGGGGTTATTTTTTTTTGGGGTTGGTAGTTGGGTGGTTCAAAAAAAATAAATCAAATCAAATAAAAAATCAAATTCATCCAAGTAGTACTGGTTTCCTTTTTGACCAGTAACTGGGTCATTTTTGTACAAAACAGTCAAATTTTGAGGGTTCTATTTGTACATAGCAATCCAATTTGGGGGGCTATTTTGTACAAAGAAAACATTTTTTGTGTTGTTTTGTGCCTAAAAAAACAACAACAAATTGAGCCAAATAGCAGTCAGTCCCCGTCTGGGCTAAGAAAGAAACCGTTATTTTACTCTGTTATGCTGTTGTTCCATAATGTTGCCCTGTTTTTGGCGTGTGCGTTTTGGGACTGAATCGTAAGCGTTTTTGCTTTTTGTAACTCAGGACCACTCGGAGCTGTCCATCGGCGCCGCGGCCACCATGGCCCACGAGATCGGCCACAACTTCGGGATGAGTCACGACCACGACGGCTGCTGCGTGGAGGCCACGGCCGACCAGGGAGGCTGCGTCATGGCCGCCGCCACCGGGTGAGGCCCGCCTTCCGCCTTCCGCCTTCCGCCTTCCGCCTTCCGCCTTCCGCCTTCCGCCTTCCGCCACTCGCTTGCCCTCCAACGTGACCCGCCGTCCGTGACTCCCTCCCAGGCATCCGTTTCCGAGGGTGTTCAGTCAGTGCAGCAAGCGCGACCTCGACAGCTACTTCCAGAAAGGAGGTGGCATGTGTCTCTACAACATGCCCGACATGAAGGACCTGGTCGGGGGGAAACGCTGCGGCAACGGCTTCGTGGAGGACGGAGAGGAGTGCGACTGCGGCGAACTGGATGTGAGCGCGTCGCCTTTTCTCTTTGTTAGCACCTTCGGCCATTGATTAGCAAGGTCTGTTTTGCCGAAGAGGGATCGTCCGTCTCCTCAAACGTGGACCAGATGTTTGCCGTGTAACTCCAAAGGTTAAGCCAGCCTTGTTTCGTGGGAGGGGCGGAGCAAATTGGTGTCTGACTGCCGCGAGAGGCTCTTTGCAATTTTTGCATTGCACATGAGACAAGCTGCAAAATTGCATCAACTTCCTCAACGTCCAAGTTGACGCGTGCTCACTGAAGTACTCATTCTTAAAGTTAAAATAAAAAAAAGGACCGTCCACAAGTACAATGTTGTCAGTTCTGTACAACATTTGATGACTTGGCACGTTGCTTTGTGCGATGCTAATTCAATCATTGGTTCTTTGTCAAGCGAGTGTCAGAGCGCACAACCGCACGTTGTTGTCGTCGTCGCTCATAATCCCGTCTCCGTTCCGTCACGCCAGGATCGTTTGCCTGCTCCCCCGTGCTCGAATCGACTCGCACGTTTGTTTGGAGGAGCGCAGCGGCGGGCGCTACAGAGGGCGCCATGGCAACAGGCCATGCTGTGTGTGTGTGTGTGTGTGTGCGTGCGCTGTGACACAACAGCAGCAGCGTGTCGCACCTCTGCGTTTTTATTTTTATACTCGGCGCCCACCGCTCGCTCCTCGCCAACATTTTGTCAAGTTTCGACTCGGCTGTCATCTTCTTTTAATCTTCTTGCCGCAGAAGTGACGCTGTAAAGTGTCTCAAGTTTAACCTTACAGAGTTTATTTGCCATTGAAAGCTTTTCCTTGTTGACGCCGACTTGCTGATTTCCACAGCCAGCAGAGGGCGCTTCAACTTCTCAAAGAGGAAGTCAACCCACAATTTTTCTTTTCATAAATATGTTCGAGGTGCCCACAGTAGACGAAACACAGAATTCTGATGAATATTGTGTTTGTGGAATATGGATTATCCATTTCAGGGGGCGGCCATTTTACCAATTGCTGTAGACTGAAAATGACATCACAGTTGCTCAGGGCTCAAGTAATGACCAATCACAGCTCAGCTTGTGCACGTCATACGAGCAAAGTCAGAAAACAGGTGAGCCGTGATTGGTCGTTACTTGAGCCCTGAACAACTGTGATGTCATTTTCAGTTGACAGCAAGTCGCAAAATGGCCGCCCCCAAGATAGGTGTAAATGGGTGAATTTTGATGCTTAATTCATATTACGCAATTGCAATATTGACCAGAATATTGCTTAGACTAGAAGGGCTGCATAGAACATATTTTTGTACTGTGTATATATATATATAAAAAAAAGAGAAACATTTGGATTGAATTCCCTTTAAATGAAAATGTAATTATTCTCCATGGTCAGCAGGGTATGGAAACACATTCCGGAGTGGCGAAATCATGTTTGCAAGCTCTTAGCTTCAATGTGATGGCCGATTATCGCTTATAAATCCACAACTCACATCATTTGAATGCATTTAGTCAAGTACAAGTCAAACAATATTTTCATTATGTCAACTCTCAGATACATGTCAAGTCAGACATGTTTGTTTGTTTGTTTGTTTGTTTTTACTGGCGGGAAAAATGTCTTCCCAAACTAAAATAAAATGTTTCTGACAGCTTTTGTTTTTTTTGTTTTTTTTACTGGCAGGAATATATTTTCAAAGCAGAGAATATTTGCACTTCTTCCAATCAAAATGACCTCATTCATTTTCTCCATTGGAGTGCAGTTAAGTCATCTTTCAGAAACACAAAATTGCTCCCTCGTGTTAAAAACAGGAAGTTATTAAGAAGAGCGCAAGTCAGAAATGAGAAAAATCCTCAGCCTGAGAAAATTTCATAACTGTACATATGAAATAAAAAAAGAAGAGGAGGTGAGGTGGACACAAATGTCCCACGAGGTGACGAAATAACAGCTGACACGTGTTTGCTTGCAGGAATGCACCAATGACTGCTGCAACGCCAACAATTGCACCCTGAAACAAGGAGCTCAATGTGCGCATGGAGTGTGTTGCCAAGGTTGTAAGGTAGTGCAAACACGCACACCGCATCTCATCTCTGCTCTCATCGCTTCCTTCAAATGTGCACGTTCTGATGTCGCTCAGTCAACTTTTCACCTGACACAAGTGACAAAATCAGCAACTTGTTTTTTCTCTGAAAATCAAAATGCAATTTCTGTTCCAAGCAGTTCAAAGTGCACCCAAACAGTCTCTGTGCTTGCCTCGCCAGTTGAAGCAAGCCGGGACCTTGTGCCGGGGCCCGGCCGGGGCCTGCGACCTGCCCGAGTACTGCACGGGGGCGTCGCCTTACTGCCCCGCCAACGTCTACCTGCTGGACGGCTCGTCCTGCCAGCACGGACGGGCCTACTGCTACAACGGCATGTGTCTGACCCACCAGCAGCAGTGCTTGCAGCTGTGGGGATCCGGTGAGCACAAGCAGGCCACACAAACTCACCGGGAGCGCGAGTGCCGTTCTCCGAAAGCAGGAGCTGTGGATTTTGGGCCCAAAAGTTGCTGAATCATTTTAAGCCATGATTATTGCATTATTTTCAACCACAGCAAAACCATTTCATGCTTATCAGTATGGCTACTTTTTAATAAATAAGCCAATTTGGGTCAAAAATGGAGACATCCGCTACATGTGTCAATTTGGTCCAACTTTCTGGGTGCGCTTGTTTTAAACAAAATGAGACCATTTTTGGGGTTGTTTTGCACTAAATGACACCATTTTGGGAGGGCTGTTTTAAACAAAATGGCTTCATTTTGTGTTTTGTTAGGCACTTATATGACCAACATTTTTTTTTTAGTTTTTATTTATTTATTCAAACAAAATCAGCCAATTTTTGGGGTTGTTTTGCACCAAAATGACCCATTTGTTTTTAGGGTGTTTAAAAAAAAAAAAAGACTCCATATTTTTGGGTTGTTAGGCACTATACGGCCCAATTTTTGATTTGTTATCCATCCATCCATTTTCCTGACCGCTTATTCCTCACAAGGGTCGCGGGGGGTGCTGGAGCCTATCTCAGCTGGCTCTGGGCAGTAGGCGGGGGACACCCTGCACCGGTTGCCAGTTAACTCCCAATCCCTGTCTAAATTCTGGGAATTGATGTCAAGGAAAGTCTTAATAAGAGAAGTCTTAATTGGGTGGTTACATTTTTCTTTTCGGGAAAGGTAGCCAAGAAAGTTATGGAATCTCCCAGCACTTTTTTTTTTTTTTTTTTGCAATTACATCAACTTTTTTAAGAGTCAAATAAGATGGCTATGAAATGATTTAAAACTATTCTGGCTTCATTGTGATATATTTGCAAATTAAATTATTAGTAGAAGCAATTTGGGGATGGATCAATTAATTAGTCTGTTTTTTTTTTCTGTTTGCCTAAAAGTTGTGAATGACTGTCCAAAGAGTCCAAATTTGGGATGCGGCGTGTTTTTTTCCAGGTGCCCGTCCGGCCCACGACGCCTGTTTCCAAGACGTCAACGCAGCAGGAAACGCTTTCGGGAACTGCGGCAAAGATGAGCGTGGAAACTACGTCAAGTGCGCCAAAAGGTGATTGCGACACCGTGAGCGGCATCATCGAGGACGCCGACACCGAAAGGGAAATGGTGGACCAGACGTGCGCATAATCCTTTCCAATGTTAAGGATAAACAAAGCGGCCAATTTATGCGCAGCAACTGTCTCGTTCTTTTTATGTTTCGCGTCCAAGAAAAAAAAAAATTGCACAGCTGAGTGTGAGCACTGGAGATGATTTGTGGGCCCGTTTGTTCTCCCCCTCCAACATCTGTTTTTTTCTTTTGGAGGCCGTTACCATGGCGCGATGCTCCGGCTAATTAATGGATCCAAATGAGCAATTGAGTTATGTTAATGAACCTGCGGATTAAGGAAGTTGATTGCCGCGCTGCCCACAATGATTATGTGGTCCCACGGGAATCATTAGACGTTGTTGCGGTCGCTGATTAGAGGAAATGTAAATGGCATATCTCCCCTGTTACAATCTGACTAATCTTTGCATTAGTCACGGCAACAACTCTGCTTCATCGTCCTGTAATTGTCGTCCTTCTTTTTGTTTTTTCTTCCTCAGATGGCGTGTGTGTTTGTGTACTTGCCTGTTTTCATTTGCATATCAATGAGGAAGAAGGTACAAAGAATTTAGAGTACCTGGAAATGACCTACTTCATTTTTTTTGTCATAGCAAAGTGGAAAAATAGATGAACATTTTTATTTCAGTTCATTTTAATGATTTTTTTTAGAGCAGGTTTTATTTATTCAAAAATGCTTTGTGCTCATTTAATTTTAGTTTTTAATATATACATACATATGGCTTTTTTTTTTTTTTTTTTCTGAACTGCAATCACCTCGTGCCCAGTGACGCCAAATGCGGCAAGATCCAGTGCCACAGCGCCGCCAAGAAGCCCAAAGGCACCAACGCCGTCTCCATCGACACCACCATCAAGACGGGAGGCATCGAGGTCAAGTGTCGCGGCACTTACGTCTACAGCACCCAGGACGGCCAGGGCGACCTGCCCGACCCGGGCTTGGTCATGACGGGCACCAAGTGCGGCGAGGGAAAGGTGAACTGTCGCTCGCTTGCAAATCTCTCTGGCTTTTGTTTTGTTTTGTTCCAGAGACTAAGAAGATGCACCGACTACGGCTTGCTAGACAGTCGATTAAACTTGCCTCTCAAGACGAGATTTATTTACAGTATATCTTTTATTTTTGTTTTGTTTTATTGTCTGCCGTTAGAAAGTGCATATATTGTCATGCAGCGAGCGTTCCCAAGCAAACCTCGCAGGGGGCAACAATAATTGGACTCTTTTGCATGAGCTGTTTAAAAATAATACATATAAATAATTAAAAACAAAAAACTCGCCGCTAACAAAAAAACTTTGACTTATCAGTGTGAATAAAAGCCAACCAAAAGATTCTGAGAGCAAAATATTAATGGCGCCCTGGGCACTTTTTACCATCTCAATAGCGACTGTGAAATTCCAAATAAAACAGCAAGCAGTAGTCTGCCCTTTCATCCATTCCGCCTCTCATGGAAATTTTTATGTATTTGCTTAGACTGTCGTGCCACTTCCTTTTAATGTGATCAATCATTATTATGCCGCTGGAAAAAAATTGCTTGAATAATAAGTTTGGAGGTTTGTTTGCTCTGTCTGTAAACGAGAGAGAGAAAGAGTGAGAGAGAATGTGTTTGAGAGAGCATGAGTTTGTGAGTGAGAGTGAGGAAGAGACATTGAGTGAGAGCACCTGAGAGAATATGTGCGAGTGAGTACCTGCATGTGTGTGACGGTGTGAGAGCTGCGTGTGATCTTCGCCAGCATGCGGCTCCAACGTTTTGGCGTTCTCTTGGCAGGTGTGCCGGGACCGCCGATGTCAGAACGCATCGTTTGCCGAGCTGGAGTCGTGCATCTGGCGCTGCCGTGGCAACGGGGTGAGCACACAAAAGCCCGTCCGAGCGTCACGCCGCTCGCACCTGTTGTACAATGGCAGGAAGAAGAAGACGCCGGCAAAAATCCACCACGTGTGCGAGCAGCCTGAGGCAGATAAGGAGACATCGTGCAAGATTGACGAGTCCATAAACCTCTTGGCGGGTCAGCTGGCTGTTGGCTGATAATGGAAGCAGCCGGAATTGTCCATTGCGTTGCCTTATTATCAAGTCGTCCGATATCGCAGCCCATGTTTGTTTACACGCTGTGAAATCATCCAGACTTGCTGCCGGGGGCCGTTGGTCGTTCTTTTTCCCGCTTTGACCGGCCTTGACCTTTGACCCCAGGTGTGCAACAGCAACGGCAACTGCCACTGCCATCGAGGGTGGGCGCCGCCCTTCTGCGAGAAGCCGGGACTCGGAGGCAGCGTGGACAGCGGCCCCGTGCAGTACGATAGTGAGTACGCACGCACGCGCGCTGTGAAAAATGTATCAAAGTGGAAGCTGACGAGCAACGTGGTAACGTCGCGCGTGCAGGTCAGGTGGGCTTGGTGGCGGGACTGTTGTTTGCCTTCCTGGTGGTCCTGCCCGGCGTGCTGCTGCTCTTCTACTGCTACCGGATCAAGACGTCCTTCTTCCACAAGTGGCTCGCGCAGAGAGAGAAGAACAAGAGCAACAAGTAGCCAACCGATTCTCAAAGTCATCGCCAGAACGCCTTTGAAAGACAGGTTTGGTTGTAATGCTTGTATTGCGCCCTCTTGTGGTCAGGACGAAGTTGGAGAAAGCCAAGAACAGCCACCTGAATCCTGCCTTTCACCTGAAGGTTGTCGGACCAATCAGCAAAGCCAGCAGCCACAAGGGAGTGAGCGATTCTCTCAGGGGTCACGTTCAATGAATTTCAGAATTTAAAAAACATGTTTATATATTTTTTAGTTTTGTATTTTTTATTTATTTTTGTCCTCAAGCAGAAACATTTTCAAAAATCAGTTATTTTATTTTTATTTTTGTGTTTTTATTTATTTTTGTCCTCTAGCAGAAACAAAAAAATATTGTGTTTTTATTTTGTTTTTGTTTTCTAGATTTATCTATCTATTTATTTATTTATTTATTGTCGTCTGGTAGAAACAAAAAAATATCATGCTTTAATTTTATTTATTTATTTATTTTTTACCTCCAGCAGAAATATAAAAAATATCATGTTTTTAATTACTTATTTTATTTAATTTAATCCTCAAGCAGAAACGTAAAAAAAAATCATGTTTTTTTTTTTAATTTTTTTTTTTTTATAGATTTATTTATTTATTTATTTATTTATTTATTTTTGTCCTCGAGCAGAAACATAAAAAAATCATGCTTTTTTTAAATATATTTTTTGAATTTATTTATTTATTTTTGTCCTCTAGCAGAAACATTTTCAAAAATCAGTTATTTTATTTTTATTTTTGTGTTTTTATTTATTTTTGTCCTCTAGCAGAAACAAAAAAATATTGTGTTTTTATTTTGTTTTTGTTTTCTAGATTTATCTATCTATTTATTTATTTATTTATTTATTGTCGTCTGGTAGAAACATAAAAAAATATCATGCTTTAATTTTTTTAATTTATTTATTTTTTACCTCCACCAGAAATATAAAAAATATCATGTTTTTAATGATTTATTTTATTTATTTATTTAATCCTCAAGCTGAAACGTTAAAAAAAATCATGTTTTTATTTTTTAATATTTTTTTTTTTTTATAGATTTATTTATTTATTTATTTTTGTCCTCGAGCAGAAACATAAAAAAATCATGCTTTTTTTAAATATATTTTTTGAATTTATTTATTTATTTTTGTCCTCTAGCAGAAACATTTTCAAAAATCAGTTATTTTATTTTTATTTTTGTGTTTTTATTTATTTTTGTCCTCTAGCAGAAACAAAAAAATATTGTGTTTTTATTTTGTTTTTGTTTTCTAGATTTATCTATCTATTTATTTATTTATTTATTTATTGTCGTCTGGTAGAAACATAAAAAAATATCATGCTTTAATTTTTTTAATTTATTTATTTTTTACCTCCACCAGAAATATAAAAAATATCATGTTTTTAATGATTTATTTTATTTATTTATTTAATCCTCAAGCTGAAACGTTAAAAAAAATCATGTTTTTATTTTTTAATATTTATTTTTTTTATAGATTTATTTATTTATTTATTTTTGTCCTCGAGCAGAAACATACAAAAATCATGCTTTTTTTAAATATATTTTTTGAATTTATTTATTTATTTTTGTCCTCTAGCAGAAACATTTTCAAAAATCATTTATTTTATTTTTATTTTTGTGTTTTTATTTATTTTTGTCCTCTAGCAGAAACAAAAAAATATTGTGTTTTTATTTTGTTTTTGTTTTCTAGATTTATCTATTTATTTATTTATTTATTGTCGTCTGGTAGAAACATAAAAAAATATCATGCTTTAATTTTTTTTATTTATTTATTTTTTACCTCCAGCAGAAATATAAAAAATATCATGTTTTTAATTACTTATTTTATTTATTTATTTAATCCTCAAGCAGAAACGTAAAAAAAAATCATGTTTTTATTTTTTAATTTTTATTTTTTTTATAGATTTATTTATTTATTTATTTATTTATTTTTGTCCTCGAGCAGAAACATAAAAAAATCATGCTTTTTTTTTAAATATATTTTTTGAATTTATTTATTTATTTTTGTCCTCTAGCAGAAACATTTTCCAAAATCAGTTATTTTATTTTTATTTTTGTGTTTTTATTTATTTTTGTCCTCTAGCAGAAACAAAAAAATATTGTGTTTTTATTTTGTTTTTGTTTTCTAGATTTATCTATCTATTTATTTATTTATTTATTGTCGTCTGGTAGAAACATAAAAAAATATCATGCTTTAATTTTTTTAATTAATTTATTTTTTACCTCCAGCAGAAATATAAAAAATATCATGTTTTTAATGATTTATTTTATTTATTTATTTAATCCTCAAGCTGAAACGTTTAAAAAAAATCATGTTTTTATTTTATTTTTATTTTTTTTTCTAGATTTATTTATTGATTTATTTTTGTCCTCGAGCAGAAACATAAAAAAATCATGCTTTTTTTAAATATATTTTTTGAATTTATTTATTTATTTTTGTCCTCTAGCAGAAACATTTTCAAAAATCATTTATTTTATTTTTATTTTTGTGTTTTTATTTATTTTTGTCCTCTAGCAGAAACAAAAAAATATTGTGTTTTTATTTTGTTTTTGTTTTCTAGATTTATCTATTTATTTATTTATTTATTGTCGTCTGGTAGAAACATAAAAAAATATCATGCTTTAATTTTTTTTATTTATTTATTTTTTACCTCCAGCAGAAATATAAAAAATATCATGTTTTTAATTGCTTATTTTATTTATTTATTTAATCCTCAAGCAGAAACGTAAAAAAAAATCATGTTTTTATTTTTTAATTTTTATTTTTTTTATAGATTTATTTATTTATTTATTTATTTATTTTTGTCCTCGAGCAGAAACATAAAAAAATCATGCTTTTTTTTTAAATATATTTTTTGAATTTATTTATTTATTTTTGTCCTCTAGCAGAAACATTTTCCAAAATCAGTTATTTTATTTTTATTTTTGTGTTTTTATTTATTTTTGTCCTCTAGCAGAAACAAAAAAATATTGTGTTTTTATTTTGTTTTTGTTTTCTAGATTTATCTATCTATTTATTTATTTATTTATTGTCGTCTGGTAGAAACATAAAAAAATATCATGCTTTAATTTTTTTAATTAATTTATTTTTTACCTCCAGCAGAAATATAAAAAATATCATGTTTTTAATGATTTATTTTATTTATTTATTTAATCCTCAAGCTGAAACGTTTAAAAAAAATCATGTTTTTATTTTATTTTTATTTTTTTTTCTAGATTTATTTATTGATTTATTTTTGTCCTCGAGCAGAAACATAAAAAAATCATGCTTTTTTTAAATATATTTTTTGAATTTATTTATTTATTTTTGTCCTCTAGCAGAAACATTTTTAAAAAGGCATGTTTTTATTTATTTAATCCTCAAGCAGAAACGTTAAAAAAAAAAAAAGGTGTCTTTTATTTGTATTTCTGTATTTCTTGTCTTGTAGCTTCCTGCCACCAGCAAAGAGGTCCTTCCTCTCCGACCAGCCCCGGCGGCAGGCGGCAGCCAGCCGGTCAACATCGTGCGGCCCCTGCGGCCCGCCCCGTTGACTCGGGATGTCAAGGGGCCCTGTCCCCCGCTCCCGCCGGCCCCCCGCAAATCCCCGCAGCAACTGAGCCCACCCAAGAAGCCCCTGCCCCTCAACCCGACGCGATCGCCATTGGTGAGGGCTGCCTGAAGAACGACTGCTTCCATCTTGCCTGAAGCTCACTCACTTTTTGTTTTTTGTTTTTCCAGCTCAGACCGTCGCCCTTGCCCCCCCAGAGGCCCCTTCCCCTCAGTCCCGCCAGGGGAGGCTCCCCAGTAAGGGTGCTTGCCTCGAAATCGCCGCCCAGCTTGCTGGTCATGATGCCACCAGCAGGAGGACTCAAACCTGCGGGCAGGGGGTCAGGCAAGCCCCCTCACAGAGCTCTCAGGTGGGGATTTTGCTGAGCATTTTCTTTTTTTTTTAATATTACTGCAAATATTCTGCGGTGTTGTTGATAACAAACATTGATTAAAATGAAGCGCAAAGTTAATATCAAACAATGAAAGTTCCACATCAACATAACTGGCTATGGAATGTCATACATAACTTAGGAATGACTGCCATCTAGTGGTGTTCACTATTAGCTATTTGTTTTTTGTTTTTTTACAACAGCTTTGCTTAAAGTTCTTTATTTACATGTGTTGTCCTTCAAACTGTGGATATGATTCTAAGTACTCATTAAACCCATTCCACTTGTTTTTGGAAAATTCTTAATAAGGGTAAAGAGCAAGCAAAATAAACCAAACATATTCTTGCCGCCTCTGTTCTCTCCCCCAGACCGGTGGCAGGTGCCAAACCCAACGTGGCCTCACCGCCATCTTCCTCTTCTCCCTCCAAGCCTCTTTTTGCACTAAAGTAACATTGCTCTGTTGGCAGACCACAAGCGGTCCCGGCACACGGCGGAGGGAGGACGACGTTTCCACAAACGCGACCAAAGGTCGGCGCGTTGGAAATCTTGGCCACATTTGACGCAGTTTTGCACTGACGCCTCGCAGACTGAGACGAAGCGGCAGCGCGTTTTTTGCCAAAATCGCTTCTTTTAATGTCTTTTTTTCAACGTTTGTGTACGAAAACTGTCGTCCTGTTTACAGCTTGTCTCGGATTTGTGTTCTGTGCCAAAGAAGTCTCTCCATGCGTGGGGGGTCCAGAATTGCTTGAAAAGCGTTACAAGTCCACGCCTCCAATTTAAAACCATTTGAGCATTTATTGACGACAAAGTGCGCGCTAGTACACGAAGCTGAAGTTTGATATCAAGAATACTGAATAAATGCTCAAATGAATCATGAAAAGTCCAAAAACCAGCTGCACACCAAACAACAAATACCACTTCATCATCGTGGAAACATAACAAGCAAGAAGATTCCAAATACTGTTTGGGGACGGTGAAGCGGTCGCTCACCAACTGGAATTTGTTCGCACTTCTGGTTAATTCACGCGCTCGGTGTGCAGCTGGTGACGGTGCGGAACTCTGGAGACGCAGAAGAAGAGCCTCAGTTGCTTCTTTTTAACACTGTTTACATGTTGACCGAGTACTTGATGGAACCCCCCCCCCCCCCCCCCCATCCCTTCCGTTACTCCACATACTCGCATTGATTTGAATGTCTTTTGCTTTGTTTCACCACTTTTGAAGTTCCATAAAATATTTTTTACAAAACACTCGCGTTGTGCTCCTTTACAGAACATTGACTTCAGACAATCTACTATTCTAATTTTCTCTCATTGGTAATTGGTTGATTTCTAAGTACAACACTGACCAATGATGTCATGGATCCAGTCCCCTCCCCCAAAAAACCCACCCCCAAAAGAAAAACGCTGATAAACGTCCATTATATTTTCCATCAAAAAGGTAGGAAGGTGGGGAAAAAAATCCCTGAAAAACAATTCCACCCACCCCACCACAAAAAAAAGCAATAAACGGAATTTGCCAAACCGCCAACATGCGGGAGTTGACGTTATCCTATACTACTCCCTTTATCCACTAGGTGGCGGTAACGGCGTCTTGACGCAGGTTTGACAACCACCAATGAGCAAGAGGCTTGCTCCTTTGCGCATGCGCGAAAATGTCACCCTAGTACTTCCAGTATGTTACCGCACAAGTTGTCGAAAACTATCGCTTTTTAATGACTTCCATGGCTTCTTTATCGTGAATGTTTGGCCCCGCGAAGAGAGTACGTCACGGCCAAACGAAAAGGAAACCATGACAGCGAATGAGGATCAAGAGGTGGGGCATGAATGGACAGTTATGTGGCTAGCGGCGAATTGCTAATTGGCTAACACAAGCGAGTTAAAACCGCTTTAGTCAAATGAGTTCAACAATGTGCTTGTTTTTAGATGGAGTTGGAGGCTCTTCGCTCTATCTACGAGGGTGACGAATGTTTTAAAGAGCTTAGTCCAGTTTCATTTCAATTAAGGGTGAGTACGTGTTCTTTTGGTTGGAGTAGAATTCAAAGAGCAGGATTTATGTGTTTTTTTTTTTTTTTTTATAAGCAAAACAACAGTCTGGAGACCTATTTACCAAACACAAATCTGTATTATGTAAACACTATTAGATTCATTAACCGTTTATTTCTGTCTGACATGAACTATGAAATATGAAAGATAGTTGTGATGAAAACTGTGATCTGAAAGCCAATTGTTGAGAAAATGCTCATTCGAATTTATAACCAATACGTGGACAGATAGGAGACCTGGAGGACTCCAAAGCCTTCATCTTGGACATCACGTGGCCAGAGACGTACCCCGAGAGTGGTCCTCAAATCTCCCTGGATGGATTTTTTAACAACCGAATGTAAGTTGGCCAGCCAGCTACACGCTTAAAAATTAACAAATAAAATCAAACTGTTTCGCCAACGTCAGCGCTCCCGAAACCAAGCAGCTCATCCTGTCGAAGCTGAAGGAACAAGTGGAGGCCAACCTGGGCGACGCCATGACATACACCCTGTTCGAGTGGGCCAAGGAGAACCAAGAAGCCCTGATGGAGAACCACAGACCCGTGGTCACCGCCGTGGTTGGTTTGAAGTTCGGCGTAGCGAGTCGGGAGCATTTGCCGGGGCACTGACCGCTTCCTTCCCGTCGCCGTCAGAGTTTAACGTCCAGCGGTGAGGCGATACCGAACTCTGCCGCAGCCAAAAAGAAGGAGCGGAAGGAGCAGCTCACCAAAGCGCAGAAGAGGAGGATGATCAATCGGACAGGTGGGGGGCACAGGACATGAGCCATAATTGTTTAGTATTTTTTTTTTTTCATGTGAACTGCTTGATTGGGCTTTCAGATAACAAAGGAGAACTGCCAAGAGGTTGGAACTGGATTGATGTCATCAAAGTATGTACATTTAGAGTTCTTCTACTTGATTTTAAGAATAGAATGCAATTCAGTTTTATATTGTTTTTTTCCCCCCTATTGTTAACAACGGACATCCAGCATGTAAGTAAAAACGTCATCATCCATTTTTGAACAAGTCACTTTTGTTGTGTCATGATTTTTATTCTACTTTTGTTTTAGCTTAGTAAAACAGGCGGCAAAGATGACGATTAGGCTGCCACCTCGCTGCCATTTTGCATTCGTCTTTGCGCTCGCCGTGGCTGCCCGCTACCTCCAGAACAAGTGGAATCCATCAGTGCCACCGTCAGTGCAATGTGTTCCATGTTTCATAAAGGTTACTTGAAAGCCTCCGTTCTTGAAGGTACCGCCTCTCACTGCCTGGAACCTTGAATGAAGCATTGGCCTTCCAAAAGGATATTTTGTATTGTCATAAGACTCGCTGGCAAATAATTCCATCAAAATTGACTTTTCTTCTTTCCTCATTTATTTGACCTGATTATTTTTTTTTTTAGTCTATTCAAATAAATCTCGATTTGGAGTGACCCCTTCCTGAGGTCACTTTATATTGAATGTTTGCTTTTATTGATCTACATGTGATCTTTAAAGTATAGCAAACCGCCCATTGCGCAAGAATTGGGGAAACATTTGGTGTAAATGATGCTGTCACCAGGCAAAGTGTGGTAAAATGTGAAATTCCATTTTTGTTGGAATTGGTGCATGTATATCTAATACTTTACACAAGTCTAGTGAAAGCAGTGGACGTCCATGTTCCCATTAAGTCATTTGTTCCCAAAATTGTATAAATACGTTATATTTTAAATATCAGTGTCCCAAAAATGTCGTGCTTTTCTAACGCCTTGATTTCGGCTCTGAACTGAAGAGAACGGTCGAAGCAATGGTAGTTATTGCAAAGAGATCAACCAAGGCCAAGTTGCAACAAAGCTGCTATCCGCATCGTTTTAAACAGATTTGTGAATAATGATGAAACTTAGCTACATTCGAATGCTAATTTCTGCAAAATGGAAATGAAAAGAAATGAAAGAAGAGACTCGAATCTTTCTTTTGGGAGGTTGCATATTTTTATTCTGAGGGCCTTGCAAAATCCAGTAAAAGCCAAGAGGGCTGCTTCAGTGAAAATGAGTTGAAATCGTCCACAAAAACTTGAGGGGATCTTAAGGTGTGTTACTTTTTTGGTGGTTTATCTGCAGAGCCTGGAATACATTTTTCAGGGATATAATCATTGACTACCTCCAAGAGACCCCTTTTCAGGGATTTTTCCAATCTTTTGGAAAACTCCTTTATGAACATGTTCTCAAAGAAGCTGTGGATATCGTGGCCGTCCGCCATTGACTGCGCAGCTTTTGGCCTCGAGCGCTCGTCATCGTCATCGTCATCGGGCGGTAACTCGACTGATTTGATCGACGAGGCAACGGAAGCCGCCCTTGCCTTTTCACCCGAGACTTGTGCACGTAGAGGTCGCTCGGCTTTTCTGACGCACTTCGCTTTGACCCTCTTGCTCTTGCGGCGCCCGTAGTGAGTCTTCCACATGGACTTGACTTTTGTGAAAATGGGCCTCATGATAGCTGGTTTTGCTCTGATCGAGTTGATGAAGGCAGTGGGACATTCCTGCAGAAGTGGCTGCATCTTCCTCGGACGCATTACTTGCAATCTCTTCCAAAGGGATCTTCTAGGTTGAACTTGTGCTGACACTTTCTTGCCACTGACTTCTGATAAAGACTTGCAGCACAGCTTGTCTCTGAACAATTTGTGCTCAATGTCTCCCATCACTTTTGATGAAGACCTCCTTGATATTTGGTCTTCTGACAATTTAGAAGCATCGCTTGCCATTCTAGATGAGGACCTCCTTGATATTTGGCCTTCTGACAATTTCGAAATGGACTCGACTGCTGTTTTTGATGAAGACCTCTTTGATATTTGGTCTTCTGACAATTTAGAAGCATCGCTTGCCATTCTAGATGAGGACCTCCTTGATATTTGGTCTTCTGACAATTTAGAAGCATCGCTTGCCATTCTAGATGAGGACCTCCTTGATATTTGGTCTTCTGACAATTTTGAAATGGCCTCAACTGCTGTTTTTGATGAAGACCTCCTTGATATTTGGTCTTCTGACAATTTAGAAGCATCGCTTGCCATTCTAGATGAGGACCTCCTTGATATTTGGTCTTCTGACAATTTAGAAGCATCGCTTGCCATTCTAGATGAGGACCTCCTTGATATTTGGTCTTCTGACAATTTTGAAATGGCCTCAACTGCTGTTTTTGATGAAGACCTCCTCCTTGATATTTGGTCTTCTGATAATTTCCGAACTTCTGACGCTTTGGATGAAGACGTTGATATCCTGTCTTGTGACGATTTACGACCAACCATCTCTTCTGCTGGAGATAAAGACTTCCTCGAGACCCTGTCTTGTGACAATTGAGGTTTCACCTCTGCCGCCACCAGGTGCAAATCTGCTTCAGCTGAGGGCGTCTTGGATACGCCGCCGCCTGACAGTCTTGTGTCCGTATCAACTGCCATTTCATTTGAAGACATTTCTAATAACTTTCCTGCTGACAAAATAGCATCGTCGTCTTCTACCGTTTCTACCGATGGCATCTTAACATCAAACTGATGAGCAGCATCAATTGCTTCTTCCAAAAGAGGATTCCTTACTTCCTGGTCTTCAATTAGTTGAGGGTCAGCGTCTGCTAATGCTTCTGCTGAGGGTGTTTTTGCATCAAACACATCTGGGAACAATTGAGGGTCAGTGTCTACTCTGTCTTCAGGCGACTTGAGATCGTCCTCTCCTGTTTCAGACAATCTCTTTTCGATGATGTCTTCTGGCCACTCAAGGTCACAATTTTCTAATAATTCTGCTGAAGACATCCTTGATACTTCCACAGCATCTGTCACTAGTTCCACTGAAGGTGTTTTTGATACCCTATCTTCTGGCCATTGAAGAAGAGTATCTTCTGCTTCTGATGAAGAAATCTTAGCAACATCCTCTTCTGGCACCTGAAGATCGTTATCTTCTAATTCTAACAAGGAGTTCTTTGCTACTGGGTCTTCTTGCCACTCAAGATCAGGATCTACTAATTCCAATGAAGTCCTCTTTGCTAGCAGGTCTTCTTGCCACTCAGGACTGGTAGCAACCATTTCTGATGAAAACGCATTTTCTACCCTGTCTTCAGGCCACACAAGATCAGCTTCTACTGCTGCTCCTGGTGAAGGGCTCATTTGTACCTGGTCTTCTGGTGACTTAAGATCCTCTTCTAGCGTGCCTGATGAAGACCTCTTTGTTATGCTGTCTTCTGGCCACTGAAGGTCACACTCTACTATTTCTTGGTCTATCTGGTCCATTGGTGACTTAAGCTCACCAACTACTTCTTCCGATGAAGGCGTCTTTGCAACACTGTCCTCTGGCCACTTGAGATCAGAATCTAGTTCTTCTGAAGATATCTGGTCTTGGTGGTCTTCTGGCAACACAGAGTCATCATCCACTTTTTCTGGTGAAGGTGTCTTTTCTACACTTTCTTCTGGAAACTCAAGATGGTCATCTACTGCTTCTGATGAAGACCTGCTTGCTAGCCTGTCTCGCGGCCACTCAAGATCATCATTTGCCGCTTCAGATGACGACTTTGTTGCTCGCCCTTCTTCTGTCGACTCAAGATCAGCATAGGCTTCTCCATCTGGTGATTTGATGCCATCAGACGCAGGAACTGAGGAGGAATCTAGCCCACCCACTGATTGATCGTTATCCAGGTTACTTGCAGTGCTTGTGCTCCCAAGTGATGCTGTCGAAATCTTTAAAGGATCGTCATGAAGAATCGCTTCACTGGGAGAATCGGGAACACATGTGGCCTGATCGTCAGCTTCTGTGTCCTTCAGTGGAGACTCAGCTGCTTCTTCAGAGCGGTCACATCTCTCCACCGGTGCCACTTGATGGAAGATTTCTGGATGTAGCGGGCTCTCACCTTTGCCGTCACTCAAGTTTGGCGAAGCAGCTGCTGAGAAAAAATTAGCCAGATTTGGCGTCCAGCTTTCCTCTGATGTGGCCGAAACACTTTGGCCTGATTCCATCTCTGAGACGGACGACTCGTCTGCGCTGTCCTCCTCTGATTCCTTTGGCCCCACTTTCTGCAAAGTCGACTTCACTTTTCCGACAATTGTTTTGCTAGCTGTGTCGATGCCAGCAACAACGGGATTAAGTACTTGGCCAATCAAATCTTTGGCCTTGTCAAGGAAGCAAGCAGGTGAGGTGGAGGTCACCGAATTAGGAGATGGTGAGCCGTCTAATGTTTGGGAAAAGCCTTCCAGGCGACTATGTCGATCATCCGAGCAGGCGCTCGATTCCTCGTCGGTATCCGAGTCTGAAGTCTTCACGGTACTTCCTCGCGCAAATCTCCTCAAGGCCGAAGTGTCTGCGGCATGCTGACCCTCTTCCTGCTCCGCGATCATGAGCCGCTCATTGAAGAAGTCCTTGAGGTGTTGCTTGATCTTCTGCTGGGTGACCACGCCATAGGACGACTCGCCGATGAAGGCGTTGGACGTGGCGCGCTCCTCCTTGTCCCAGAGAGAGATCAGCTGCCTCAGGTTGGTCAGATCTTGGATGCTTTTCTCCACAATGTTCTTAATGATATTGTTGATCTTGGCATCTTTATCTTTGTCCTTGAGACTATAATTGATGTTCTAGAGTAAAAAAGAAAACATCTGATTCGCATGCCTTGTGAGTACAATTCATTTTCTGTTCAATTCATTGTTTATCGATGGGGGATATGACCATAAAAATGAAGGCTTAAAACATCCAAATGTGGGACTAAACCGTATTACACGTAAGGGTGCGGCGTCTCGACCTCAATGCTATTTTGTGGCACGTTGAAGACATGCAACTACATTCAGACTTGTACAGTATACTGTGAAAACTAATTCACTGCCATAACAGGTAATATTGATCTTTGACGTCTATGGCCGTCATTGGCAGTGAATGAGTTGAAAATGTGCTTACAAATCTGCAACAGCTCGGATGATGTGCACCGATTAGGGGCACACGATCATAACGTAAGCCACATTCATTACCTGGCCAGCCTGACAAACTTTCACATCATCGCCAAACATCCCCCGTTGGGCAAAAAAATTCTTAATGCCATTTTGAATCTTTTCTATGGTGAGGGGGTCAATTCCCGGCAAAAGTCTGGGACTGTCGCCGCTCATCTTCTGGGCTGTGTGTGCAGTCTTCTCTAGCGAGGGTGCTGTGTTTTCGGAGCTTCAAGCTTCGCAATCCCTCTCTGAACCAGGCCACAAAGGCTGCTGTGACAACATCGTCCGTCTTTGTCATGGAGCGGCGACATCACTTTAAGGCGTGCCGCCGGCAGGCGTTGTCATCAAGGCACGTCGCCTCGCGCGTAATGAGCCGCCACCAGTCGGTCCAGTACGAACCAACTGACAACCTGGTTGTCCTCAATGTTTCTCTGTACCAAAATACTGGATCCAGTCATCCATTTTCAGTTGGGTTCGATTTGAGCAGGAGTGTATAACAGCTGAATTTGGACCCGAGGCTGGGGTACCTTGTGTTGCGTCGAGAACTTCACCTTCCAAAAATAATACTTTTTTTTTTTTTTTTAAATAAAGAGGTAGATAAGCGTAATATGCGTAACTCAGGGTATCTCCCGGGGGATCATCATTCCAAACAGCTTACCACTTGCTAAAAGTTTTGCTGTTGCTGCATCATGGACTGAAAATGAAACTGAATAAGACCTTGTCAACAATGAAAAGACATTGCAACCAAATGGAGATGCATGAGTTGTATTTATTTTTATAAGTCAAAAATAAAGAAAGTTCTCACAAAAACAAAGTTTGACGACGGTGTCACAGCACAAGTTGTCGGTGATTAACAAGCGGCTCCCTTCGATTGTGCTCTTAACGTACTCTGATAAATCTGCTGGTGGGTCACTACCTGGACCGGCGGTCTTTTCTGTTCTTGTCCAGACTTTTGTCCATGGTCTTTTCATTGTCCCCCCTACATTTGGGACAGTACCACTTGCCCTTAGGTTTGTAGGTCAGCCCCACGCAGGAGAAGTGGAACCACTCAATGGGGCACTGGTCGTTGTCGCAGCCAATCATTTCGCCGTAAGACACCTGCTCACACAAACAGTAGGTGGGCTCGTTGGGGTCGATGGCGAAATCCACCGGCGACGCATCCTGCTTGGACTTGCGCTTCTTCTTCTTGGTGGACTTGGACTTCTTCTCTCTGGGAAGCGGGATGGGCGGCTCCTCCGCGGCGTCGTCCGCCACAGAACCGTTGGCCGACGGGTGGCTGGAGTCTCGGCTCTCGCTGTTGCGCTGGCGTCGCGGCCGGCGGGCCGAGGCGCGTTCGCTGGCGGTCGGGGCGGCGACGGCCGGCGCGACGGCCGGCTCCTGGACGCTGGCGCGCCGCTCCGGCGCCACCCGTTCGGGATCGCTGGGCTCCTGGAGGCACAGGGAATGAGAGTCCATCTGGCGCGAGCGGTTCTCCACCAGCTCGGTCATCTGGGTCACCACGTGGATCTTCTCGTCGCCCAGTTCCTGGCTGACGATCAGGGCCCGTTGCAACTGGACTTGCAGGCGCTTTCTCTGAGCGCCATCCTGCTCCGCCTTGTACTTCTCAAAGACTTCATCCACCTCCTTCAGCACTTCTGCAAATAGGAATACAGTACAAATAAAAATCACGTTCCAAGCGAACACTGCGTTTAAACTCCCACAAACAACACAGACTGTATTTTTAAAAATGTGAAACAACCCGCCCACCGGAAGTGACGACACCGGGTGATCACGTGACGGGGGCGGGACACTGGAGCAGCAGTTCTTTTAGGCGCTACAACGCACACCGGAGCACAGTCTGCCGAGCACCACCGCGGAGGTGTCAACGTAGCAATTTAACGATCACATTGTGTTGGCGCCTACAATAAAATGACGCCGAACGTCGTAGTTTAACGACAATAACTACCGCGGACAGCGAAAAACGCAGGAATGCATGCGTGTGTTTGTTAGCGGGAGCGAATGTAAACAAATGTCCGCCTTTTGCAATCGAGTATGGTGCGTTGACGTAAATGGGGAAAGGAGGCAGACGCCAGCCTGCACCCACACAAACTGTCGTAAACACGCAACGGACTCTCGTTACCTTGATACTTTGCGTCGATTTCCCGGAGCACAGAAACATTTCTTTGTATGTCCAAAGGCAGCGACTCTACGCATTCCAGATAATCCTCCACGTAGTTGGCGAGTTGTTGCGACTTGTCAGCATTCAGGTAGTGGTGGCCTAACATGGTCTCGACGACGCATCGAGGAGCGGTGGGATGAGCGCGGTGGAAATGTGCGGAAATAGTGCGAATCCACTCAAATGCCGGACGACTTTGCGAGCTCGTCAGGGCAGTTCCAGGCAGCAGTTCACTTCAAACAAAACTGCCAGCAGCGCGCATGCGTGAGTATTTTCCTTTTATGGCGTTGGACTGTTTCTCGCCCTCTAATGTCGTCATCGAAGGCGGTGCCGGTGAGGATGCGGCGTCGCGATTGGTTGAGAGGAGCCCTCATTAACATAGTGTTTTCCCGGGAAGTTGGAGAGGAAATGCATTTACGAGTAAGACAGAAAATATATAAAAAAAAAAAAAAAATGATGCACCAGTTAGTAATTTCTTGAAGCAGGCTCTTATTAGTTGAAGTTTGTTAAGTTTACTTCAAGCCAGTGTTGTCCAAACGTGGTCCTCGAGGGCCAGAGTCCTGCAGGTTTTGGATGTTTCCCTGCTCCAGCGCACCTGTTCCAATGAACAGGATCATGATCAGGCTTACGCAGGGCTTGCTGATTAGCTTCAGGTGTGTTGGAGAAGAGAAACCTCCTAAATCTGCGTGACTCCGGCCCTGGAGGACCGAGTTTGGACACCACTATGTCTCCTCTAGAGGTCTCTATTGCGCAGTCTGCTGAAAGTGATTTTTAAGGACACTGTACTATTATTATTACACATATAATGTAAATGCGCTTGATAAAATCTCACATTTTTCATAAAAACTCCTATTTAAGTTTTTTTTTTTTTTTAAATAAAGAATTTGTGCTTTCATATTTCAAGAACGCTTTTATTTTCAGGAGGAAAAGTATGTTTTTGATAATCAAGTTGTATATTAATTACAGTAAAATATATTTTTGAGGAAAATAATAGAGCTCAGTAATAGCCACAGTTATATAATTTGAGTTTCAAAGTTGTTATTTGTGATAAAGTCATGATATGGTGCAAATAAAGTAGATCTTTTTTTTTTTTTTTTCTTTTTTTTTAACTAATCTCGAAAGCCAACGACTCAATGTCAAATCTCATTGTTTTTTTTTTTGTTTTTTTTCGTTGTTGTTTTTGGTCATTTGTGGTTTATTTGTTTGTTACTCTCGATGCAGTTTCCTTTTTTTTTGTGTGTGTGTGAACGTCCATCAATGACCTCTTCCCGAGCTGAATGCTGCTCCAGTTTCGCTTCCCGAAAATGACCAGAAGTTTACTAATTACCAATTTCCACCGACCACTTCTGGAAGCGGCTTTCAAAATAATAGGTCAGGGCGTGCGTTAACGTGAAACAAGTTTGGCACGAGCTGGACACACCCACGTCCGATGAGGCTCGTAATCAATAAACAGCTGGACGTCTCAAGCTTGACGAGAGTTTGACTAATGAGCAATAAAGGTTTCAAAGGCAGGTTTTATTTTGACTAGGCCCGTGCGCTTCCGATCCTACCGCGTTCTTTTAAGTTTGCCTCGTCGTAGCAACGAGGAGTCACTCAAAACTTCGTCGTCTCCGTGAGGGTTCAAACTAAGAATTGCACCTGTCGCCATGAAAAGTGCACTTATAATCCTTTTTTGCTGTGGATTTTCAGGTAACGCAGCTTACGATAACTGAATGTTTTTGTTCTGAATTAGTTTAGGTTTTTTTGTTTGTTTGTTTTTTCCCCCGCAGTGTGCGTGGTTTCGTTTTCTTTGTACGTACAAATCGTGACGTACTATTAAGTGTTTTAACGGCTTTTAACATGTGGAATACGGACTCAAACTGTTTGGCTTTGTGTGTTAATTTTTATTTTTTTACTGATTTAGCAAGTACACGGGGTCTAAGGTTTGTTCATAGTAAGTGTTTCTGTAACTCATTATGACGCTCATCAAACTGCGGGACATCTCAAACGGATGAAAGATGAAAGCCATGATTTTATTTCGACTGCGTTCGTGAGCTTCCGGTCGTGTGCGTCTTCTTTTGTGTGCTTCAAACTCGTCGTAGGACCGAGGCGTCATACCGTCCGTCCGTCCGTCCTTGTTTTCGAGAAGTTTCAAGCTGCACCTGTCGCCATGAAAAGTGCACTTATAATCATCTTTAGCTGTCTTTTAGCAGGTAATGCCCCTTTTGAACATTTGAAATGTATCTATTTATATATTTTTTAAAACTGAAGTTTTTGCGGTGTGCGCCGGTTTCGTTCTAGTTTTTATGTTTTCGTGCCGTTCATACGACCAAGTGCTTTACTGGCTTCTAAAATGTGGAATGCGGCTTCCAAAAGTTTGGATTTGTTATTGTGGACCAACAATATCTATTTGGAACCGTCATCAACACGTCGTGGACTTTTGAACTCGGGCGTCCGCAATGTTATCAGACAATTTCGACTCAAAAGTCACTTGGCTCGCACTCTGATTGACGCCGTCGAGCATTTTTTTGTATATTTGTTTTAAACCTTGCTGTATATTTTTACAAAGTGTCTTATGGCTAAAAGTGTGTTGAAAATGTTATATTGTAATTGACTGAATTGAGAATAACTTGAGTATCCGCCACCCCAACCACTTTTGTCTTTTACATTGAAGCACTGTCACTGGCGCATGATGTCAAACCCCCAGCGACTGTGACTCCCGCCAAAGAATTCTTTCCAAAAAGTGAACCGCCGACAACCGGCAAAGCGACCACCACGGCGGCCGGCAAAGCGACCACACCCCAGCCGACCACGCCGGCTGCCAATGGCACGAGCGGACCAGTCCCCACGACGTCCCGTGCTACAACCCAGCCTGCACCTCCCACAAATACGACCGCCGTACCTCCCACCGCGACTCCACCCAAGCCAACTCCACATGCTGATTTGAGCGCAGGGGACTATCGGCTGATGAAGGGCAAAAGCGTTTGCCTGATGGCCCGTGTGGCCCTGCAGATCCGACTCGTGACACCCAAGGTACTTTTTTTGCTCGTCTCTTGAAATGTTTTAGTTTTATTTTTTTTGGGGAGGCTGGAACAGAATAATGGTGTTTTGATTTCATTGGTGAAAGATGACTTGAGCTAACTGAAGTATTTCTATTTGATGAAAAGACGTTTTTATGACTTGATTTTATTGCATTTCTAGGCCAGTGGGACGTTTATCGTGCAGCCCAATAAGACGAAAGCCGTTGGGGAGTGTCGGGAGAACACGGCCAACCTCACGTTGGTCTTCCAGGAGGGTTTCATCACCTTCATGTTCAACAAGGTTCACGTCGCTCACATCTGGCCAAAATATTCCCACGCTGCACTTGAGTGGAAAAAAATCAAATAAGGGGACAATTTGCAATTGCATTATTTTTCAACCAGAGTAAAAACAAATTATGGAACAAAAATTGAAGGACTGATTTAACTTCAAAATAATTAAAATCAAATTACAATCGACTTTGTATTTTGTGACTTCCCATCACTGGTTTCTCTTGATGGGTCACACAGATTTGACTGCTGGAGGTCATGTGATTTTTTTCAGCCTCAAGCTGTCACGATTGGAAAAGAGGAAGTGGACTTGATGAGCCAGTTTTTTTTTGTGTCACAGCATGTGATCTGGATCAGTCAGTGCCTCACCCACAAAACGCCATTTAATGTCTGGACTGATTTGTTGACATGGCAAATAACAATCACGGGCCAACATGTTTTGTTTTCTTCAATTTCCTCAGAGCACCGCCGAAAACATCGCCTACGTTGACACTCTGTTGTTCAGCCTTGTCTACCCCTTAAGCAATGGTAAGGCCGCTTTTTTTTTTCTTTTTTTTTTTCTTCTTCCCGTGCATGACCTTTAGCTTCAGGGATATTTGAAGTGCTTATACAAAAAATACATGAAGTGCTGCCTCCACAAGTAAAAAGTCAACAAATTTTGTCCCATTCACCACAAAAAGTGTCTGAAAATAGTTGCAAGAGGATTTTGAGAAGTCGAAACGCTGTTTTTGCACTCATTTTGGTTCAACACCCAAACTTTGCCCCCTGTCGCCATGGTAACAAAAGGTCATCCCTCATTTATGTAGTGTGACAAGTCAGGCATGCAGCAATGTTCTCCACTTTTTGTGTATTATGACCAAAGAATATTTGACAGTTTTCACTCAGACACTTGGAAATAGAAAACGATATTAAAAAAAAAAAAGTGCCTAATCTTCCCATTTTGTGCAGGAAGTGGACACTACGCTGCTGCCAACAAGTCGTTGCGCGCTTTCCCTGCTAAGATCAGCCACTCGTACTCATGCCGGAGCGAATCTGTTTACATGGGAAACGGCTTGTATTTGGATGTGAAGGATGACCGGATGCAGGCCTTCAATCTGACCAAGAGCGCCGAATTTGGCGTCAGTAAGTGCCCATCACCTCGTCGCCATTTTGTTTTTGGTTGGTCGCCGACGTACTCGTAACGGGCGGCTGCGTTTGTTTGTTTTTTTTTTTTTTTTTTTTTTTCAGCCGACCACTGTGCGGCCGACCAGCCTGACTACAGCGTGGCCATCGGGGTGGGCGTGACGTTGCTGGTGCTGATCTTGGTGGTGGTGGTGGTCTACCTGCTGGGGCGCAAGAGGAGGACGGATGGCTACCAGTCGCTGTGATGACCTCCCCCAAGGCCCGGTCCAAGATATGCCCAACTTTTTGCTAACGCTTCGACTCATCTGTGTAAAATCCTCATCTTATCATCGCTCGCCTTTGGCACTTTCCACTTCAGATTGCTGTCTGTCATGTTCATTCTATGTTAGCATAGCAACGGCTAGCATGTTGCCATCAAAATCCCTGAATCTGAATATGGCAAAATGCCGACCGCAGGAACAAAAATGCCAGGCAGATTTGGTAAAGAGGTTAGAAATGGTCCAACCTGTATCAATTGGCCTCTGCACTTTCACTAGTTAGTTTCAACATCTTAAGCATAAATGTTAACATATCAACTGTCAGCATTTGAACAGAAATGGCACCAAAATATGAGAGGAAGCAGTTTGCGTTGGAAATTGTGCCAAAATGGCTCATTGAATCAAATTAGTTTTTTGTTTTTTTTCCCCTCAAAGTAACTTTTCCGAGAAGTTAAACTTTCTTCTAAGTCACAACAATGCCAGTTTTCCCTCAAGTTGTTTCGAAGCCAGTCGCTACTTTCACACGTTTTGTTTTGTTTTGTTTTGCGATGAATTCACTAAAAGGGACGCCATGGGTGCTTTAAGCAATGCTTTGCCAGCAATCATTATCAATTGGTACGATCAATAATTGCACTAATTGCGGGCCGGCGCCTGCTGAGGTTGTAAATGCATTTTTCTATTTGTGTAAAAGCCGACAAAGCGGATGTTGCTAGCTGCTAAAAACATTGGGAAATGCACACACTTGTTTTTAAATGTGACTGGGTACATTGAAACTTTAATGAGGGAATTTATTGCTGTTTGAAGTTTTTATGCCAATAAAAAAATGATCCATTTCTAAGTGTCTGTCATAGTTATTTTAGTAGTTAAAAAAAAAAAAAAAAAAAAAAAAAATCCGGGCCGGATAAACAAAGGAACATTAGACTAGATTTTTTTTTTTAAATAGGTGGGTCAGATTATTCATGATTTGACATTTTGTGTTAGTCATGTCATTGCCGTTTCATAATCAGTGGGGTTGCAACGGATTAATTTGTACTGGGTAATTATGCATTCTTAAAAAAAAAAAAAAAAGTTTTGACTATATATATATATTGTACCGTTCTGAGTAAGCTGGGCGAAAGGGTAGCACCCTCTATTGAGCAGTAAACAATCTCGACCACATACGAGGTATTAAATTTTAAATACTGCATTTTTCTTTAAACGTTGAGAAAGTGAAATGGCCGGTTTTCCGACGGTTTCCGCTGCATTTGAAGGGCTCTTCCGTGACGTCATTTACGTAAAACGCGTAATGACGCAGTCCGGCTTACTTTCCGGGCAGGCTGAAGTGCGCGGCAAAAGAAGTGGGGCACAAAACAAAACACAAAACATGTGGTCGGGATTCTGCTGAGCAAACGGGGTACGTGACCCGTCCCAGGCCGCGTGTTCTTCCGCTACCGGAACGACGCCTTTTCGCAAGGTGTACAACAGAGGGGACATTTTCCGCGGGACTTTTGACCTAACATCGATACGCGTTATCTGAAATTGTGCCATTGAGCTAACTAGCCGCTCATTAGCGTGTAGCTACACCTGCTCGCCGGTCAATTCAAGCCGCTCTTTGTCGGGGTCTGACTCACGGTTGCTTTCGCGTACACTCCCGGCATGTCGATACGACGGTTCGACGTTGAAGTAGTTACTTTCGAATTGGAAGTGAGGCGGCGTAACGCCGGTGTCAATGAAGCTCCAAATGCTAACGTTAGCCTAGCCTATTTGTGTGTGCGTGTATTTTAGCTAGTAGTGCCCCGCCCACCTACGAGCAATGCAAGCCCCCCCAATGTCGGTTTGAAAAAGATAAAATATAAATGAATGCTTTACATATATGTCCATAAGCTACATTCAAATACGGTATAGTCAGAAAACATAAAACTTAACTACATTTGAATTCAATTTCGACCCCCCCAATAGCTCCCAATTCATTGCTAAATTTTAGTACAGCAGACCCAGCACACTCGCGGTTCGGCACCCACGGATTCACCTATGAATGAAGATTCACTTATTCATTCATTCATTCATTTAATAATGTGTATTGCAATGAACAATTGTTGAGAGGCTTATTTTGTTGTCACATTAGGCACTACAGGTGACGATTACCTCAGAGGACATAATGGGTTTGCACTCATCCCAGAAGAAACACTTCCCCCTGCGGGGGATCGACGGCGTCGTCCAGCTCTTCGACGCTGAGCTCCGCAAGTCCGAGCCTGACCTTGCCCTCCTCTCCCTGGTCCTGGGTTTCGTCGAGCACTTCCTCGCCGTCAACCGCGTCGTCCCCGTCAACGTGCCCGGGGTGCGTTTCGAGCCGCTGGAGCCCGATTGCCCCAACTCGTGTTTCCCCACGGTGGAGCTGGGCATGATCTCGGCGCTGTACGAGCGCTTCACGGCGCAGATCCGCGGGGCCGTGGACCTGTCCCAGTACAGGAGGACGGCGGCGGGGTCCAGTCGAGAGCTGGTCAAGAAGGTGTCGGATGTGATTTGGAACAGCCTCAGTCGCTCTTACTTTAAAGACCGTGCCCACATCCAGTCTCTCTTCAGCCTCATCACTGGTAAGTAGGAATGGGCGAGAAGGATTTCAAATCAAATATTGGGTCAAGGAAAAACATGTTTTTTCCTTTGAACACAATCTGTTTTGATTTGAAAGAAAATGTCAAATATTAAGATGAAACAAACAAAATCAGTGAGAGCCAATATCGGCTTTTCACAACCACGGTAAACCGTCAAATCGCTAATCGGCGCACGCCTTCTGTGATGTCAAGGGACCAAATTGGACAGCTCGGGGGTCGCCTTCGCAGTGGTGGCAGCCTGCCAAGTCCTGGCCCTGAAGGACGTGCACCTGGCCCTGTCCGAAGACCACGCCTGGGTCATCTTCGGCAAGAGTGGGGAAGAGACGGCTGAGGTCACCTGGCACGGCAAGGGGAACGAAGACCGGCGAGGGCAGACGGTCGCGGCGGGAGTCAACGAGAAGGTGAAGCCCGATCTCGCCTGAAAAGCGTCAATGATGCGCACGTTTTCTCGATCCAAACCTTTGTGTTTGCGCCTGCGTCAGAGTTGGCTCTACCTCAAGGGTTCCTACATGAAATGTGACCGCAACATGGAGGTGGCCTTCATGGTGTGCGCCATCAACCCTTCACTGGACCTTCACACTGACAGCTCGGAGCTTCTACAGCTTCAGCAGGTGACAGCACAACGATGGTCATTTTCCCCCGATCAGCACATTTATTTTGTTACTTGTAAACTTAGAAAGTTGGCTCTTAATTCTTTATCCTTTGTGTATTTTGACTAGAAAATGTCATTCGAGACCTTTTCATTAAGACACCTGGGAATTGTTTGAACTTGCATAGTGTGTCTCGTTTAAGCCATTAAGGCTTAAAGCACCTGGCAAAATATGCCTCTAATTTGATTAATAATGGTAAAGTTACTTGTTAAAAAAAATTCTGTTAGTATTTATTTATTATTTTATGTCTCCGTGGCGTGATGTAATAACGGTAAAAGGAATGCTAAATTTCTGACACCTTCACAAATTCATACACATCTGAGAAGTATTTTTGCTGTCCGCGATGGTGTGAATGCAAAATGGCCGCCGCATCGTCACCTCAGCTCGAGCATATTCAGAAAACATGTTGAAAATTGTGAAATTTTGTTTGTGACACATAACGTTTAAATACATTTGGAAATTAAAAGTTTGAAAAATATTGCTTGAAGTATGGATTTTTTTTTTTTTTTGCCATTTTGCCTTTAACTCTTTTACTGCCGCACGTTATCAAAACGTTATCATTCACGTCATCCTTGAAAACGTTCTATTTCATCAGATTTCGTCATCTTTCATTGTAATTTGATACACTGGCAGCCCATTGAAGAGATACAATGCTGCCATCTGGTGGCCATAGTTAGTGAGTGTTTTTGATTCCACAACCCATTGACCAGGCGGCGCTGCACTTAGATGTTGCACTGCCCATTGATTAAAAAAAAACAAACAAAAACAACAAAACAAAACGTAGTTGACGTCATTTAATGTTTATGGCGGCATACATTGTGATTTTATTAATCGGGATTAAACGTTTTTGGCAGTCAAAGAGTTAATACTTCCAATGCTCTTTAGTTTCAAAAGGAAATTGTGGAAGGAAGTGGGGCAGTGAAAATGACCCATATTTGCAACAATGACGATTAAATATTTCCGATCCTGGATTTTCTTTGCACAGAAACTACTGTGGCTGCTCTATGAACGAGGAGACCTGGACAGGTGAGTGTGCTGAAGTTGAAGATGAAAAAAAAAAAATGACCATGAATTGGGTATCCACAAAGTCTCGTGTGCATCATCTCAGGTATCCGATGGCAATGGGGACTTTGGCAGACCTGGAAGACCAGGATCCAATGCCGGGCAAGGAGAGCCCACTGGAAATCCACATGAAAGTAAGCGTCTTCTTTTTTTTGAATAGTTGAAACTGTAACTATCCCACAAAAAGTCCGTTATGATATGATGATGAGATGTGTTTTCTTTTCTCTGTCTCTCATCAGGCCGTTGGCTCTGCCCAGAAACATTACAACAACGAGCACATCTACCCCTACATGTACTTGGGGGGCTTCCACTACAGACACAGAAACGTGCGAGATGCGCTGAGGGCGTGGGCGGACGCCGCCCAGGTTATGCAAGAGTAAGTTCTTGACGTTGCGTTCGCATGACGCCAGGGGGCAGCAAATACTCAGCTTGCGACAGCTGTCATATATTTGTTGTGGTCATCATATGCTCATGTGATGCTACTGCTGTTTTCTTCTCAAATGATTAGCAGACACATTTGTTTTTATTTCTCATCACGATGCCTGCGTTCGCCGCAAACATCCAGTCAGCCTAAGAAATAAATTGATAAATGAAATAAAAAATCCCTCCTCGTTGTACCTAAATATAGACACGGGCAGATTCAACTTCCTCGTCATTGTTCTGCAGGTTCGGCCTCTTCCTCTCAAACATGTTGGAGGTTCTTTCTTTGCATTCAGTTCTGATTCGTCATCATACTCCAAATAGGATCATTGCATCGCTTTTCGTATAATCAGCGGGTGGTGAGCGTTTTACAAAATCATTTTTCAGAAATGTTTCATCAACCAAAAAGAGGCATACCTGAATTAAATGTAATAAACCAAGTACTTCTCTTCAGTTGAGCTTTAGGTCAGGATTATATAGCCCCCACCAATGAATGAGTGAGTGACCTTTTTTTCATCTTGCTCCCCACAAATACATTTGATATCTATTAAGAAAGTAATGAAAAACTCAACTAAAACGAACCATTATTGAAAAACTAAAAGCTCATTCTTAAAACAAATCAAAACTTACTGAATTTAAAAAACAAAATTAAAACTAATTATAATAAATAATGTCAAACAATTCCTCCTATGTTGTAAAATTAGAGTACAGGTAATATATATATATTTTTTTTAAAGGGCTACATGACTTATTTAGCCATTTTTGTCAGTCAAACATTCACATTTTGCCTATAACAATTTGTATCATTTTGCAACTTGCTGTCAACTGAAAATGACATCACAAGGGCTCAGATAACCACATGTCACATGACCAAACCTAGAAAACAGGTGAGCTGTGATTGGTTACCTGAGCCCTTGTGATGTCATTTTCAGTCATTGTTTAAAGGTATTAATTGTGTGAAAAATAATAAAAGTATCAAATTAACTTTTTATTGCTATAATGGGCTAAATAAGTGAAGTATTAATCTGCTGATTACTCTGTTATTGGAATTAATCAGCATCAGTCTCAAAAGAGGTCAGCCCTAGTAGTTCCAGTAGTTATGATTTTTGCTGCCTTTGGAATCATAAGGGAGCAAAATCCCGTCTCTCTTCGCAGCTACAATTACTTCCGCGAGGACGAGGAGATCTACAAAGAGTTCTTCGACATAGCCAACGACGTCATTCCCACTCTGCTCAAGGAGACGGCCGCCACCGCCGAGAGTCCCTTGGAAGGCGGCGACGCTGGGGAAGCGGTTAGAAAGAAAAGCCTTCGTCAAGCACTCCTCTGGGGAAAAAATCTACTCTCATCTTGATTTTTTGGGACGTAGGAACAGCCCAAGCAGCAGCAGCAGCAGCAGCAGCAGCAGCAGCAGCAGCAGCAGGCGGCTCTGTCAGCCCTCCAGGACCCGGAATGCTTCGCCCACCTGCTGTGCTTTTACGACGGCATCTGCAAGTGGGAGGAGGGCAGCCCAACGCCCGTTCTGCATGTGGGCTGGGCCACCTACCTGGTCCAGTCCCTCAGCCGCTTTGAGGCGCAGGTGAGGAACGACCTGCCGACGACTTGAGAAGAAATGAGTTGAATATTGGACAAACTGCATTTCAGGTGCGTCAGAAAGTGTCCATCATCACCAAAGAGCCCGAGTGCCCGGACGAGGACGACGCGTCCAGCGAGGATCCGTGGGAGGGCCGGCGGCGGGGTCCCCGCAGGGAGTCCAAGCCGGAGGAGCAGAACTCGCCACTCCCCGCCGCCCCCACCTCCCCGACGGCGCCCGCCGCCGCCGCCGCCCCGCCCAAGAAAGTGGGCGAGGGTGGCGCCCGCCGCCGCTCAGAGGGTAAGCCCGCGCAGGCGCCGCCGCCGCCGCCGCCCCGCCCGGCCGCCCCCGTGGTGACCTTCCAGAGCGAGAAGATGAAGGGCATGAAGGAGCTGCTGCGCGCCGCCAAGGTGAACTCCAGCGCCATCAAGCTGCAGCTCACCGCCCAATCTCAGGTCCAGATGAAGCGGCAGAAGAGCACGCCGCCGGGCGATTACGCCATGTCCTTCATGAAGAGGCAGCGCAAGTCGCTTTAGGGTCCAAACTACTGTGAACGCCCGCTCGGATTCAAACAATTCTCAGTGCTGCCATTCGTCAAAACGCTCGCCGACTTCCCCTATTGATTGTTTAGAATCGCAAAAGTGATTCTCGGGTTCCCAAATATGCTTATGAAATCGAGTTTTACAGTCAACTCGGTTCGCTTTTCAACTTTGGCTTTAAATAAAGCGTACGTGGTTTTGCGTCAAATCGAAATGAGTTGCTCGAAAACATGCAGTGACGGCTTCGGAACTTTGAATGCATCACCTCAGCGTACTTGGACACCAATGTACTACTTTCCTATTAGACAGGGCTTCGTTTGGCACAAAAACACTGGCCATAAATTCCACAAAACAGTTACATATCAGACCTAATGTCAACAAAGCTGATCCTAATTGACTTTGCCTCATCAGGACATGTCGGAAAGACGGAAAGCGGGAAAGTCATTTTAGTATAGTTACTGTGTAACATTGTCCACTTTGCGTTAAGGATAGCTTCTTTCTTGCTAGCTGGATGTTGCCTTACTTTGCTGTGTTTGTTTTGTTTTTTAGAAAGGGCCTTTTAGTTGGGACTCGGCCCAAATTTGTGCTTTCGAGAAGCCCACAAAGATGTCTGCACAGAAGCACACGAGGTGGTCACTCAATGTTGCGTTCACTTGTGGTTTTCTTTTTTATCTGCAAGTAATAAAGACAAATAAGTGGATCCTTGTTTCCAAACCTTTTTGTTAGGCAATGCTCATATTCTCCATCAAGTATATTACTGTACATACATAATTATATTTGGCATGTTGCTGCTGGCATAGACAGATCAAGTTTTTTGTTCCTGTAGAGATTTAATCAATTTCAACTGAACCTCAGTGAAATTGAATAATTTGCCTTGGCAGACGTCAGGATGGCAATGTTGCGTTCAAACTGACCTGTTTGATAATAAATGCAATTTGTGCTTCAGTCTGACCCATGTGAGAATTTAACATAATGTCACTCTCTTAAAATAATTGCCTGTCATTTTTTTGGAAAAAAAAAAAAAATCTATTTTGCACAAATCATCTCATGATGCAAATGGTTCAGCTTTTTTTTTTTTCCTGAAAAATCTGAAGAAAAAAAAAATGACTGGTGGTTATTTTAAAAAGGTGTCGATAAATATATTGTGAAAATTAGGTTTGAACTTGTTCTTTTGGCCATATTTTTCCCTTTATTAAAGTAATTAAATTAATTTTATTAGTTAAAAAAAAGTGCTGGTATTAATTTTGCACTGTGCTCATGTATATTTTTTTTATTATCAAGTGTAGAATGGGTCAAACTGACCCGTGGCCTTGTCTTGACAGCATTTTTGGTCATTCCTGTTGGTTGAAAATCGTATCTATCCATCCATTTGAAAATCTAAAATATATCTCGAAATTTAGATATATTTATATATTTAATATGATTCATATGCTTGATTTTTTTTCTGGGACACAAGTGGATGATCTAATAGCAATACATTTATTCTTTTGTCTTTATTTTTAAAGCTCCTGTCATGGATCAGAATGACCCGTTTGTAAATCTAATACAATAATTATACTTTTAGAAATTTGTGATTACATTTATTCATCTGTTTTATTGGATGATTACACAACAAGCGGATCACATTGAGTCAGGTAAGAAAGCAACACACAAACATGTGGGTCAAATTGACCCGTTTGAAAAATGTGTGCGTATGTGTATATTTTCCTGTTTAAAAAACAACAACGAAGAATTAATCCGGAGTTGCACGTTTGTTATTGTTCGTTTTTTTTTTTTTTTTTAAACAGCGTGCGTTTTTGTTTTGGTACTGAACTCCAGCAGGTTTTCCTTCACGTGTTTCTTTAAAAGTGGTTTGTTTCCGCGTCTTCTTCTTCTTCTTCTTGTTCTTTCGAGGGGGCCTCCCGATTGACGTTCTTTGTCCTCCAAGTCAGTCAGGAGCAGCAAGCGCGATGTGCGCCGCCTAGACGGAAAAACATCCCGAAGGTGCCAGCAGCAGCAGCAGCAGCAGCAGCAGCAGGACAAGCCAGCGAACATGGAGCGGATCGGGGTGTCGTTCCTCGACCCTTTGGACGACTACGAGCTCATCCACAGGATCGGCTGCGGCACCTACGGAGACGTTTTCAAGGTGAGAAATCTGCCGCCTTTTCAACTCACAACGTGCAATATTTCTTTCTCACAATTTGATCCGTTGGTGATTACAGTACCACATCAAATGCAGCAAAAAAAAAAAAAGCATGTTAAGAATGCAAAGCAATGCAAAACTTCCTTTAATCATGATGCCACTGTTGCTTTTGCAATTCCTGCGCAATTATTTCTTCATATTTTTGTGCAGGACACTTCATTAGGTACACCCTTTTCATACAGTGGGGAGTTATGATTTTCGAAAAACACCAAAATATGTTTATTTTGGGTAAGAGGCAGAAATCATATTGTTGGTTTTTTTTTGGGACATTTTAACATGATGCCAACTAGTGCAGTTGTGTCTTTGTCCTGAAATTTGTCCTAGTAGTGTTGACAGTGATATTGAAAAAATGCTCTCGCTTTCACTGATTTTCTAAAAAGACAATTGAGCCACTGTGTCCTACTTGTAACTTTCACACTTTTTTTTTTTTGAATAACATCTGAACATTAAGAAAACTTTGTCATACTAGTAGGACAACTAATCACTCGTGAAACAAAACTGCACTCAACATTTACATGCTACTAGTGCTAGTGAGTACTAGTTGCTAGCTAGAATTTTATATTGTCTTAAAGAGTATACACAGATGTCAACTAGTGCACAGTTTTAACTCACTGATAACGTGTTACTAGTGTGCAAAAATGTCATGCTTCAAAGAAAAAAATGTTGCTAGTGAGACATTTGTTCTACAAGTCCATCCTAGTAGTTTTACTAGTGTTCTGAACTCAATGAAGACCGATATACTTAAGGCACATGTACTAGTATGCCTTTTTTCCACTCACTACTAAAACAATCGCACAAATAGAACTAGTATGGTGCACTCATAGAATGAGTCATACTAGTAATGTTTTTTTTTTTTTTCCCCTATTGCAAGATATTTCTGTGCACTAGTAGTACAGCTGGAGAGTAGTGAGGAAAAACTGTACTAGTTGCAACACTAATACTACTAGCGAAGCACAATATATTAACGAGTGGAATGACGAGTGCAGTTTTGCTTCACATAGCATATCGCTGTTCTGCTCGTATGCCAAAGTTGTGCTACTAGTGAGGACAAAGAAAGTACAAGTAGCCTACAATTGAGCGGGGTCAAGTGATTATTCGATTTCACAGACTTCGACGCATTTGAAGGCACGATGATGACGTCATGAAATTGTTCGTCCCTTCCACTTCACTGAAGAGACATGAGACATGGAAGGGCGTCCAGTCGGGGACAATGGCTTGTAAAAAAAAAAAAAAAAGGTCTCCACCTCCGGACATGCGACAGTGTGAGACTTCAGTGGACTCACATTAAGATGCAGCGAGATGTTTTTATTTTGTTGGCATGAATATTGATCCGTGAAAAGTCCACAAGTATACTTTAGTAACTGGTGCTGGTCCATTGGAATGTGCGCATGACCCTAATATATATTTATATAAGCATATGGGACTGGTGCATGTAACCCTAATATATATATGCATAGAAAATATTGTGTAATTAGTGGTTAATTGGAATGTGCATTGTGTAAATTGTAGGCTGCTATTTTGGGCTAGCTTGCGTCTCTCAAACTATCACTTCAGTGACAGGAAGCGCAGGAAGGAAAACAGGAAGTGAACGCACGTTTGACGTCGTGCGGATGCCAGAGTGAAAATAATACACATCACCGCTGCATGCGCAGCCAATAGCAGGGCACAAGCACACAGCCATTCACGTACCTACATCATTTTTATAAATTTTTTTTGTTCTCATACAGCAACGCCATCCGTGGCTGATCAGCCACCAGCGTGTTGAGACCATTTACATTTTTTCTTTTTATTAAAAAAACGGTTCCTTTTCTGTGAATAGCAAAATAAAATAAACAATCTTACACTTAATATTCTTGCAATTTTAATAAATTGCTTCACTTTTTATCTTAGATAATTACTTAATTAAAATGAATTCATTCATTAAATGATTAGAACATTGAAAAAAAATTACATCTCACTGGTATGGTAGTTGTAATTGATTGGATGTAAATAATAAAACAAAAATATTCATCAATTTTACACATTTAACATCAAATTTTATGAAAGAATGAGTAAAACAAAAACATTCGAATAAATGACTGATGAATCCATGAATTTCTCTATTCCTGTCATCCCGATCCAGGCTCGGAACATCCGCACATCGGAACTGGCCGCGATCAAGATCGTCAAACTGGACCCATGTCAGTCGTAACTTTTCTTTCTTTTCACTCACAATCTTTGCTGCTTTCCCACTCGGACCTTCAAGTCGTCGTTGTGCTTGTCCAGGTGATGACATCACGTCCATTCAGCAAGAGATCACCATGATGAAGGAATGCAAGCACAAGAACATTGTGGCCTACTTTGGCAGTTATCACAGGTATTTGAAAAAAACAAAAACAAAACACAAGACAAGCGTAAATTGTGTACAAATTCAATGCTACTCACTCTTTAGTTGTGTATATTTGAAAGAAGAGTGAAAACAGGAAGTGGTTTTGCCTATTTTTGGCTGAATGTGAAATCCTCATGAATCCTGCTTTTTATGCCTACAAAAAGCAACAGCTGTAGGTTTATGATTTTGTAATGTACATCTTTGGGCATGGTTATTGATGTGAGATAAGTTTGAGAGAGGGCTTAGCACAATATTTTACGTTTTAAATGTGTTTGTATTATTTTAAACGTGTTTTATTGGGAAGCTCAGCAAACTGTTTGTGTTCTCGGCCAGGAACACCAAACTGTGGATCTGCATGGAATACTGCGGGGGAGGTTCCCTTCAGGATATCTATCACGGTATGAATAGATACAATTGTGTGTTTTTTTTGTTGTAAATTCGCTATTTGCACCTTTTTTTCCCTCATAATTTTCTTGTTTTTCCCGAAAGTGACGGGCCCATTAAAGGAGAAACAGATTGCGTATGTGTGCAGAGAAACCCTCCAGGTAAGTTTGTTTTTGGTTGATTCTGTTACAAGACAGGCTGCTGTAAGATTGTGAAATCTTCGATGGTACACTGCCAGCACGGTGACTCACGTTTCCCGCCCGCCATGGGCCAGCTACAGAACACTTTTAACCCTCAAATATGACGCAAGTGCGGCAAAACATGCATTGTGTTCTGTCATTACGGGTGACTTTGTCAAAAGTTTCACATCGTCTGATTTAAGATACACTTTGAAAAACTTCAGTGGTAAGAAGTCCGCTGCCTTTAAATTTGTCGCCTTATACAACAATGTAGTACATTGGCAGTGGAGGAGTGGCGGTTAAGGGTTTCATGTTTGCAGCACTGGTAAACAAATGCCGTTTTGTACAAACTTTTTGTAGGCATAACAAGCAGGATTACAGAGGATGACGTTCAATAATTTTCGACAAAAGCTAGGCTGTGCTGTCAAGCCTCCTGTTTTGTTCTTCTGCTTTCAAATTGACACTGTCTCAAACAAAAGGTGCCGCCATCTAGTGTCAGATAGTGGAATTACACCCACATAAGTCCGGAGTTGCTGATAGATTGTGTGCGTGATTGTGTTATTAAATGCACTTTTACGTGTCTTGTAGGGTTTGTATCATCTCCATGAAACAGGCAAAATGCATCGAGACATCAAGGTAAGGCGAGCTGCGTCGCGCAACAGGATTTTTTATTATTTTTTGATTGTGCATGAAAACATAATGTCTCTCCCCAGGGAGCCAACATTCTTTTGACAGAACGAGGGGACGTCAAACTGGGTCAGTTGATATCTGGACGCGTCCCTGCTTGTCCAGATAATCGGACCGTGTGGTACTAAACTCACGACGTGTGTGCATGTGCCTTCGTTTTAGCGGATTTTGGTGTGGCTGCAGAGATCAGTGCCTCTGTGGCCAAAAGGAAGTCTTTCATTGGGACGCCCTACTGGTAAGGGTTACAATGAACAGCCGGGGAAATTGCTTAGAAAGAAAAAAAAAAAAAAAAAAAAAAAAAAAAAAAACGCCAGGAAAATTGCTCAGCAGATTTTCGAGACATAGTCCAGATGATCACACACACCACACATAACGATAAGTTGGCAGACAATCGAGAGTCTCCTCGGCGCAAAAAAGTTGACCGCAGGTCTTGGGAGTTGAGCGGACAAATCAGTGACGATTGGGTGTACATAAAGAAAATCACGCGACCTTGAGGAACTCCGGAATCTCTTTGGCACATCCGCATGTGTGCAGGATGGCTCCGGAGGTGGCGGCAGTGGAGAAGAAGGGCGGCTACAACCACCTGTGCGACATCTGGGCCGTGGGTATCACCGCCATCGAGCTCGCCGAGCTCCAGCCGCCCATGTTCCACCTCCATCCAATGAGGTCAGACCACGCAAAACCGCACTTTGTGCTCGTCCGCAACATGCACGTGCTCCATTTGGACTGTTTCAGAGCTTTGATGCTGATGTCCAAGAGCAGCTTCCAACCGCCAAAATTCAAGGAAAAAACCAAATGGTCAGTATAAACGACGACTCACGACACTTGGACAAGTGGTCTTGAATCTTCTGGCTTTTGCAACGACGACGCCACAGGTCCCCGGGCTTCCAAAGCTTCGTCAAGATGGCGCTCATCAAAAACCCTCGTAAAAGGCCGTCCGCTGAGACGCTGCTGCAGGTGACATTTGCCATTTGACATTCGCTCGCCGTCCGCCGGCTGACGCTTTCCTCTCGCTTCACCTCCAGCATCCGTTCGTGACGCAATTGTTGACTCGCAACTTGGTCATCGAGCTGCTGGACGCTGCGAGCGACCCCGAGCTGCACGCCTCGCACAACATGGACGACAACGAGCTGGAGGTCTGCTACAGCAGCTTGCTGTACTCTTATCGAACTCCCTCGTATATATCGAACAGTAATACGAACGTAGTTCCAGAAATCCCTGCAAGTGACACTGAGTACACTTTAAAAACAGTTGTGGCCAAAACTTGGGCCATTTTGTAGAGAGTAACCCAGAAAGTTGGGTCAAATTGACCCGTAGATGATCTGACTCAACTTTCTGGGTTGTTTTATACAAAATGACCCATTTTCTGACCCAAAGTTGGGATTGGTTTATACAAAATGACCATTTTTTTGAATCCAAAGTTGGGTTATATTGACCCAAGGAAGTTTATATTTTTATCCAAAATTACTTCCCCCCCCCCCCTGCAAAACAACCCAGAACGTTATGTCAAATTGACCCAAGTAGAGGATCTGACCCATCTTTATGGGCTGTTTTATACAAAATTACCCAATTCTTAACCCAAAGTTGGGTCAAATTGACCCACGTACTTTTATATTTTTTACAAAATTACAATTCCCCCCCCCCCCCCCAAAACAACCCAGAAAGTTGGGTCATATTAACCCAAGTAGAGGATCTGACCCAACTATATTGGGTTGTTTTATACAAAATGACTTTTTTTTTTTTTTTTTTTTTATTGTAAAACAGCCCAGAAAGTTGGGTCAACTTGACCCAAGTAGAAGATCTTAACCAACTTTTTATTTATTTTTTATTAGAAAATGACCCCATTTTACAACGGATCGGTCCACTTTTGACCCATAGTTGGGTTATTTTTGACCCAAGTGTTTTTGGAGTGTAGGTCAAGAACCACATAACTTCTACATTATGCTGTGTAAATAGGAAATCCAAGTGAAGGCCAATATTGAGCAAGCACTTAATAACCGAGGTAAAGAGCATGTGTGCATCCCATTTTTGTTGACAGACTGGGATCGAGGCTCCGGACAAGATCCAGTCAGCAGGGAAACATCTGCCTGTTGAAAGAACTGCGTCTGAAGAACAATGTAAGATCATCGATTCAAATGACTTCATTTTTGTCATTGATGGCATATTGTCACAATGGCAGAATTGATCAAATGTGTAGCTCCTAACCGGATGTCTGGACACGTTTTGCCATGAGTGTCTTTCCTTGTCTCGACATTCCGTGACGTCATCGCCGTGTTGTGAATGAGGAAGGACAAAAGGCTCTCAGTTGGCCTGCCGATGGCCGCCCTCGTGCGTACGTGTGGGATGGAGGGAGGCCTGCCTGCTGGATGCCACACAACATGCCACTGCCACTTTTATACTCGGCCAGTTGTAGCCGGCGGTGCTGATTGTGGTGGGGGGCGGGGACTGGACTTGTCTGCGTTCTCAGACCAGTTCCAAACCGTTGCTTGACCTCATCTTGTTGTCAAGTATTAACTTTAGATCAGAGTTTTTAAACAATGCATTTTTAAAATGGACAAATTATTTGGAGGTGAGATCAAGAAAAAAACTTGTTTTCATAATAATAATTTCAATAGTAGGTGCCAACCCAGATATATTTTTTTAACGCAACAGCAACAAAAACCTGAATTACAGGCAGAACATTTTGACAAAGATTTGCCTTTGAGTATTTGTTTAACTTTACAACTAAGAACGAAATGGGCTGATTTTTTTTTCAAGTTTGTCTAATCTTGTAATGTGTAAAAACTGCAAAAATCAACAGAAAATAAAATCAATTTTTTTGAGGGGGCAGTGCTGGAATGTCATCATCTTTGTCTTATGTTATTAGTGTGTTAATATGTATTTAAAAATAAACACAATCGCCAAAATTGGCCCCACAAATCAAACGATGATTTAAAAACAATTTTTAAAGCGTTAATAATATAGACCCTTTAGGTAAATTAAATCAAGCTTGCAGTTATTTATTTCCCAAATATTTTTTATGTTGAATTTTTTTAATTAAAAAAATAAAAATAAAATTACATTTTGTTATTCATAATTTATTTCATGTAATGAATTAACTAATTTTTCCAATGCCTGTACAATAATATGCAATACCCCCCCCCCCCCCCCCCACATGTTATGTACTATTGTTTTTTGTTTTGTTTTGTTCTTGTAGTTGGTCAAGTGAAGTTTGGGCCGCCACTGAGGAAAGTCACAGAACCTTATCCGGATCTGGTAACATTCGCTCCGACCGCCATTTTTACTGACGCCCATAAATAAACAATCAAGTACCCGAGCCGACGTGGTTGTTTCCTCCCGAACAGAACTCGTACGACGACGACTGGAGCTTGTCTGGAGATGAAGACGACTCACCGTAAGACGCCTTTCTGTGTCGCAAAAGAATGATCTTTATGTGAAGTTTACTTGAATTCAGTGGACATTGGCCTGCTCCTTCTTGTGTGCATGCACTGGCCACTTGGGGGCAGTATAAGACTTGATACAGACATAGAGGCACCCATGAAGAAGTTTCACAACTGCGGCATTATTGATTTTTCACAGAGGCTAAAAAAAATATATGCCTGTGAGTGTTGTTTGCCCGATATTAGCTCCTTTAAAATGTAAAAGCTTTAATAAATGAATGGATAATTTATACTTTTGACAAAAATTCATGCTAGTTAAGAAAAAGCTTCAAAATGAGAAGCCAAGTTGTCTTGTAGCCTTTATCGCTATGTCGGCACCATGACCGGTCTTTCAATTGATGTCGGGGCGCCCCGCCCGGTTCCTTCCCCGCCATTGTTGTGGGCCGCCAGGGCCTGTAGCCAGATAAACAGCAGGTCTTCCTGTTGCAGGAGCCTGCTGGAATGTGTGGAGCAAGCTCTGCAGCTGAGGTAGGCCACGCCCATCCTCTCCAGCTCGCCCGTCCCGTTTGTGATGATGACGCTGTTGTTGTTGTTGTTGTTGTTGTTGTTGTTGTGTAAGCTCCCTGGCCTCATCCAGCCCCTCCTCCTAATCCAGACCCCAATCCCCCCCCAAAAATCCCGCCGTGCTCATAATCTGGATTTTGCGATTCACCACAAACTCACTGGTTGGCAGCTTTGTGCGAGTGCGTTTATGTGCTGTTGCTTCTCGTGTGTGCGGCTTTGGTTGTGCCCGTCATGTCATCTGACTCTCACATTATCCCCTCTCTCAAACTGTTTTTACCCGAGAACATTTTTTTGCTCCTTTTTTTTAGGAGTTTAACCATAAAGAGGGCGCCATCTACTGATGTGAGTGAAGAAACACATGCACACCAAGAACATCTTATTTATACATAACAGTTCAAAAGGAACTTGTAAAACACAATTTTTGGTTTGTAAATGCCCAGGATGCCCCTTTTCAGGCTTTTAGTTCATCGAAAATCAAATGTGCCTGAACACAACGCAATTCAGGTTCTGAATTAAACCAAAACAAAACACGATATTTGCTGTCGTTTGTCGCACTAGGGAGGGAGGAAGAGTGGTTTGTTGAGCCCAACGACAGCCTCCCTGCCCGCCTTTCGCTCTTTGAACGTCAACACCGGTGACGACGACGTGACGCAGAGGCCGACCTGCACGCTGGGCCCGGATGCTTCCATGGCGCCTGACTCCGCCTCCTCCTCCGGTACGGCCTCGTAACGACGCTTGGGCCACGCGCGTGACTTATAAAACGTGTCTGTCAGCCATTTTGGCCCGATGCTCGGCCACGCAGGATATTCGGCAGCGCTGCAGTGAGCCGTGTGTGCCCGCGGGGGGCGCTGTGACGGCGGAGACGAGGAAAGCCGGTTTGGAAAAAAAGACGCCCCTCTCACCTGAATGGAGCACGCTGAGAAAGAAGACTGAGGAATCTGTGAGTTGAAAGCGACGTCATGTTCACGTTACATTACATTCAAATGCAAACATTGTGGCTTGAACTGGTATTAAAAAGCATTCAATGTCCTGAGGCATTAAAAATGCAAATGCAGTTGATGTATGGGAAGGTCCAACATGAAACACTAATCCCACCTAGTGGCGGAAAATGACCTCAACACAAATCTATGAACTGTTTCATATATCTTTTTTACTTCAAATAACTTTATGACTTATTTACTATCAAATTACTGTCAATGGTTGGAAAGATCCAACCACATTTGTATGTGGTAACCATCTTTGATCACTATTATGTTACCCTATAAAGCCAAACGTATCGTATTAAATACAAGACATTTTGTGCCCTCTCTTCCATGAGTAAAATATTGACTTTCCATTAAAACCCTGACGTATATGATCTGACACGTGCATTGCACGGATAGTCCATTAGAGGGCAGTATCAGCCAGCTGGTGGCTTTTCCAGCGACCTTTGACCCAATTGAGAAAGACACCTTATTAATAGTGAGTTTTTGGAATGACCAATATGTCGGATGTCTGTTTAACTATTATATTTTTGACAGTTATAAACATATGAATTTAAAGCATTGTGACCGGATGTATCAAATATGACAAAAATCAAAAGGAAGTTGTTCAAAAGGACCAATAAATTCTCTATTTACAAAGAATCTAATTTTTTCTCATATATTTCTTGGTTCAGGATTTTTAGGGTTCGTTAACAAGACTGAAAACTTGATAAACATTTTTTGTTGTTCATTAAGAACAGATATAATGTGTGATTAATTGCAATTTAACTATGGAAATAATGTGATTACTTATGATTAAAAACAGTATGTATATGTGCATGCTTGTGGATATACAGTGCAACAAAGGCATTACATTTCAATTGCATTAAAAATAGAGTTTAATTGGACTTGCTGATATCTGATTGTCTCATACGCTAACCTTGTCATTTCCTAATTGAATTTGAGCAAGATTTTGAGTTCAAATGTTGAAGAGTGTTCCCCCACTATATCGCAGTTCGTCCATTGCGCCGCTAATGCTAACAAATACCATTGACAAGCTAACAGTGTCATTGGTTACGTTTTTTTGAAACAACAAATATTTGAAATGAACACACATCGTGCAGCTACCAAAATAATATCAAGTGTGTTTACTTTGTATTTAGATGAGATTAAATAAACTGCGTTCACTGTATCCTTCCTGTTTTTCTTGTTTTTATTATTTGTAACTTTTTTGGGGATATTTCTAGAGGGCGGAGTTTCATGGACTTCCTCCCACCCCTCAAGTCCATGTAAGTGGTCCCATCGAACCGCATGCACCTCCCCTGACATAGCATGCTAAAAGCTAGCTTTAGCTCATACTCAAAAAGAATGGATTCTTGTAACTAATCAATTTCCTCAATCGTCCGTACGATTTACAGTGAATAATATTGAAGCACTGTACTGTAACTTATTTTTGGTGCAGATGGGCGCCTGCTTTTCCAAAGTCTTTAATGGCTGCCCTCTCAAAATCCACTGCGCTGTCACCTGGATTTTTCCCAGCACGAGAGGTCAAATATTCATATACTTTCAAGTTCTTAAGAGCATAATTTAAATGAGCGTTGACAGCCAACCCTGATGTCTCCTTCTCAGACCAGTACCTTATTCTTGGGGCAGAGGAGGGAATCTACGCACTCAACCTGAATGAACTTCATGAAGATACACTAGAGAAGGTCAACAAATGACAACATGTTTTGTGCTGAATACTTTTTGTGGAATGGTTTACAGTATAGCAATATATTTTTTTTTTACTGTATGACGCCTATAGTAGTCTTGTCGTCCCTCACACAGCTGCTACCCCAGCGATGCACGTGGCTGTATGTGATGAACAACGTGCTGATGTCCGTGTCAGGTAACGACTTGACACAAAACACGGCGCCAAGTATTCCGTACCCGCTCTCACCGGAAATCTCCCCACGTCAGGAAAGTCGTCACAGCTTTATTCCCACAGTCTGACCGCCCTGTTCGAGCATAAGGGACATTTGGCGAAAAAACACGGCAGCCTGTCGCTCGGCACGAATCGTTTCACGGAGAAGATCGGCACCAGGTCGGACGTCTTCATTCTTGATTTTGACGTCCGTCATGATGTCATCGTTGTTTTCCTGCCTGTCTGAAGGATTTGCGAATGTTGTGTCCTCAGAAAGTTTGCCTTATCCGTGAAGATCCCTGACACGAAAGGCTGCAGGAGATGCAGTGTCGGTAAGACGACGCTGGATTTCGATTTCACGTCTCGTCTGCGGTCACTCAACTCGTCGTTTGTCTTCCAGCTCGAAACCCATACACAGACAGTACTTTTTTATGCGGAGCGGTTCCGTCCGGCCTCGTTCTGCTCTTGTGGTATGAGCCCCTCCAGAAGTTCATGCATCTCAAGGTATGCTGCCCTCTCATGGATTATCCGTGCAATGCATGTGTCAGATCATATACGTCAGGGTTTTCATGGGGGAAAAAAATTAGGGTACTTGTATTTAATATATGCTTGTCGTCCGCTCTGCTCCGTAGCACCTACCCATGAGGCTGCCCGACTCCCTGGCGATATTTGAGCTGCTGGTGTTGGTCACCGACGAGTTCCCCGAGTTGTGCGTCGGGGTGAGAGACTGCGCCAATGGGAACCTCCAGTTTGATATCATAGAGCTTAATGGCACGCCAGTTTCCGAGCCAGGTACGGATGCAGCCAAGAGGTCTCTTGGTACAGTTGCAAGGATTTATTTATTTTTGGAAATACTGTCATAATATATCTTTTTGAAAATATACCTTCTTGTAAATTTATCATTTTAATTGTGGAAATAGTTTTTTTTTGTTTTATGTAAAAAAAAATGTTTTTTTTTAAAAATATATATATGACTTTATTCGATTGATAAAGTACAACTTTTAATCTCATACTGTACAATTTTATCTCTCTGTATTATGACTTTAATCATGCAAATGTATTACTTTTTACCTCAATATTAAACTGTACCCTTGAAATATTCTCTTTATTATCATATTATTTTTCGCTAAAAAATATATTACTTTTAACATGAAAGTGTAAATATGATGACTAATCCCGAAATATACTACTTTTTAGCTAAAAAAAAATAAAAAAATAAAAAAAAGTGCTACAATTTATCTTGAACGTTATTATTAATGGAAAAGATATATCACATCGAAACAATATTCAACATTATTCTTGTAGTATTGTGACTTTATTTTTAAAAATACGTGACTTGTCTCAAAAATAAATTCTTCACTGAAGACAGGACTATCAAGGCACGACAGGCCAGTTAGATATGGAGAAAAAAATTGATATTTTCAAGGCAAAAAAATATAATACTGTATATATTTAATGACTTGGCTCGAAAACTCTGGAAAATACAGAAAATTGATTTCAAATGTTTCTTTGCAGAAAATGGGGCTGTGCAGGCCGTACAGGTCACCCAGTTGGACCGAGACAGCGTTCTCATTGCGTTAGAAAGTAAGCTACCTCCATTTTGACCGAGCAGCTTTCACCCGTGACGGTAATGTGCTCAATTTGATTTTTGCTGCTACAGAAACGGTTAAGATTGTAAACCTACAGGGCTTTCCATCCAAGGAGCTAGCTGCTGAAATGGCCTTCGACTTCCCCATAGAAACGCTCGGTAAAAAAATGAAAAAACAAGCAATGATTGATTCAAAATGGGTGATTTCTTTCTTTCTTTTTTCTTTTCAACTTGTTTGATTTCCGTTTGTCACAGTTTGCTTGCAGGACAGCGTGCTGGCTTTCTGGAAACACGGACTGAAAGGGAGGAGCTTTCACTCAAATGAGGTGATCAATTTTCAAGATGTTTTGTTGCAAACCGCACCACTGGAGCGTAAATCGCTCACAGGATGATTTGGACGCGATTTGCAGGTAACTCAAGAAATTACAGACGAGAGTCGAGTATTCCGAGTTTTGGGAACAAACAGGTGCGTCAACAAAGAAACCATAGTTGTAATCTTGCGAGAATGAAGTTAGTTTGACTTTTGTCTTCCCTATAGGGACATCATTCTTCAGAGCACACCGACCAACGAGCCGTCAGCACTGAGCAACGTCTACATTCTGACAGGCCACGAAAGCAGCTATTGAAACTTGCCTCCAACAAGTCTAAAATGAGCAGAAGACATATCATGTCCATCCAGAAAGTATTTACAATACTTTCTCGTTGCACTGTATACTTGAGAAAAGTTATTGTTGCCTTTGTCCTAATGTTGTGAAGGCATCAACGTCGACTTTAACTTGAATGTTCTGCCCCTACACATGTTAGCATGACCAGAGTCACCTTGCTTCATGCTGTATGCGCTGCGAGATAGCGGAAAACAACAATGCAATCGCCATTGCACAAGACTGAATCATGCCAAGTACTTTACATGTTGTACTGATGGGTGTGGTTTCTTTAGATATGAATAAATACTGTTGTCATTTTATTAGACAAACATGGAGGTGAGGCTAATGCTAAGTGTAAACATCGTGGTAGGTATTTATTCTAATTTACTTCATTAAAAAGTTAAGATTAAGTTCCCTTTTTTTGACTGCAATGTACGTTCCACTACACTAAAAGTGTTTTTGTATATTTATATTATTTATGGAACGTGCGCTGTATAGGTCAACGCTCGCTTATCCCTGAGATACTTGACGATAATTAGCATGTAACCATGTTTTGAAGGTCACCGTTCTTAAATGTATAACATTTTTACAATATACTTGGAATGTGTATATAAAATGTTGTTGTTTTAATGTAGCTCATACCCTTGACAGAGAATGTGTCACAATACTGGACCTTGTAATTGTATCACACATGAATTAAACCTGCTGTTTCTATTTCTATATGGGCACAAAAATGATGTGGTTTGTCTTAAACATGATAGATGTAATTTAAAAGTGACGTTATTATTATTATTATTTTTGCTTGTTCTCTGTGAGCTGGAGCCTCCTCCAGCTGATAAACAACAATTCACACTGCATATTTTTGGGTGGGATTCGAACCCCGAGGCTGACATGCTAGCCACTAGTATTCACTAGTGCTGTTGTTTCCATAATGTCGTATTGAAAATGTATGGCATATTTAATGCAATACGTTGAAGTCATTTTAATTCAGAATCATAATTATCACCGTATGACAAAAAAAGAAACGAAGTGAAATGAATACGTCTGTGATTAAAAATACGCCATCGACGCCCTGTGTGACCAGTAGGAGGTAGCAACGTGCCTTTGTGCCGTTGAGTCGCACAGTTGGAGGACGCGGAGGCGCCATTTCACTCCTCATTCATTGGCGGCGAGGCCTGTTTTCTTTTACACCGGTAAGTTGGGCGGCTTACATGACATATGTTGTGTAAAAGTGACCAAGAGGGGATATTTAATAGTCTCCCGCTGTTCCCAACCCTTGTTGGCTTTGACTCGGTCACCAAATTGGCTGCTAGCTCACGTTTTGTGCCCGCCTTTCGCAAACGTGCGGACGCCAACTCTACCGACCCCGGACAATGGACGGTTTCGTAGTTTGAAGAGGCTCGATGCACGCCGACGTCACGTTAATAAATAGAATGTTACTTTGGACAAGATATCTTTGAGTCAATTAGATTGGACAAAGTGTAAATTATGGAAGCGAACCTCGTGCCTGTTAGCATAACATAGCTTAGCATTGTGTAGCGCGTGTTAGCTGTCGCTAGAAGTGTGAGCTACTACGTCACAGCATCAAAGCCGACTTGGCGTTATTTTCGTCTATTGATGAACGCTGCCCAGTTACTATTTTATTTTAAACATTGGATTTTAGAAGTAGGGCCGCATTGCGGTTGAGTAATTAGCACGTCTGCCTCAGCTTGTGGATGGAAGTTCGTATTTTGGCTGCGGCCTTCTTGTGTGCATGTTCGCCCTGTGCTTGGTCCCTCCCCCAGACACTACAAAAGCCATTCAATGTTCATTGGGCATTATAAATTGCCCGTAAAATGGAATTTGAATGGTGGTTTGTCAAAATGTGTCCTGTGATTGGCTGACGACTAATATTACATGCGTCATTTCCAAGGTACAGTGGACCGGGCCGGCCCGCGAATTCTGGGATACACTGTAGTTCCCCCCCACCCCCCTGTGTTGAAAGTGCGATTCATTATGTAAACACAGCTATACTGTGATGGTTATACAGTTTAAATCTGAAGCGATTAAAGTAAGCTGTATGTCCACTGGTCCATATATCTTGGGGAAGATTAACACGGCACCACCTCCAGCTGGCTTGTGTTGAGTTGTACAGGTAAGACAAGTCAACCTCGGCAAAATATTAGCATCTTGGAGACATTCCTTCAAATGGTGAATGTGTACGTTTTTGTTTGTCTGTGTATGATGACAAAAGTGGTAAGTACAGTCCCATGTGTTGACATGGCATTAACTAAAATAAAGTGGGAGGTTGCAATTTATTTTTGCTAAATATTTCAGCCCTACTTTGAACTACAGAAGCCTCTAACATCAATGAAAAAAATGCTGACAAATATGCATTAATCACATTTTGTTGGACTCTTCCAGGATCGACAGAGCATCCGCAGTCATGGTGAAAATCTTCATCGGCAATCTGGCCTGCAACTCCAGCGTAGATGAGCTGCGGGGCCTCTTCGAGAAGTATGGCAAGGTCACCGAGTGCGACATAGTCAAGAACTTTGGCTTTGTGCACATGAGCAGCCTGGCCGATGCCGAGAAAGCCATCGAGAATCTCAACCAACACCAGCTGAACGGCTGGCGCATAAACGTGGAGCTGAGCAAGGGCAGGCCCAAGTCCAGCACCAAGCTGCACGTGGGCAACCTCGGCGACGGGGTCACGGTGGACATTTTGCAGGCTAAGTTCGAAGAGTTTGGCTCGGTAGTGGAATGTGACGTAGTGAAGGACTATGCCTTCGTTCACATGGAGCGAATGGAGGATGCCATGGATGCCATTAATAGGTTGGACAACACGGCCTTCAAAGGTGACCTCGCGGTTCGGTGCTCTATGCTGTCCTTAGATTTGGATTGTGCTCTCGTGACCCTTAAAATCCCTTAGCTGATATTTTCCCGAGCGAGCGAGCGAGCGTGACTAACCCTTCAGGTGGACTTAAAAGTTATGTTTTTACGGACAATTTTACTTCGACCAAAACGGTAAATAGTGTCTCGATGCAAAAAATGTGACTGGTCGTATACCTTCCGAAAGTACCGCTAACTAAACGGAAACGATACCCCGGAGAAAAGGTTTAACGTCAATAAACGCAATTGTCATCGATGACAAAATTTCAAACTTCACATTCTAACTTTGATCAGCTCGATATTTGGCAATAACGGATGTGAATTTGATAATGGAATTATGTCAAAGCTTTGGGAGCTGTCATCGATTGAGTGAAGGATGAAAGACGGAATCATTTGTTCAAGATACTGTTAAAATTAAGAAAGCAAAAGTGTTAAAAGCTCCGACATGCCACTGATAACTCATCAATGAATAGTTGAGTCTTGATGGTCTCTAGAGCAACCCGACTGGCTAATGGACACTAAACCACAATTTTGACGGTTTCTGCTCGGCTTTTGCTTGTTTCAAGTCGGTGACAGCCTTCGTGTTGGAAGGCTTCCTTCCGGTCTCATCCGTGTCTTCTCTCTCCTTACAAGGCAAACTGATGAGCGTACAACTGTCCACCAGTCGGCTGCGCACGGCCCCGGGAATGGGAGATCATACCGGCTGCTTTGTCTGCGGGAAACATGGTCACTGGTCGAAAGACTGTCCAGTCGATCGGAACAATAGCCACGGTGACGACATGAGAGGTTTCGGCGGCCGGGGCCCCCCACGCGGTCCCCAAGGTTTTGGCAGGGGCGGCTACGGAATGGGCGGCGCGCCCCCCAATTTCATGGCCGGCGCTGCGTTTAATCGGGGTAGTTACGGCGGCGGCGGCGGCGCCCCGCCGCCACCGCCGCCGCTCCCTCCTCGGAGGCCCGGCCCCGAGGCGGGGGATCGGTACGGTGAGAGGTCTTCGTTTTACGAGCGAGACCGTGTGCACAGTAGTGTTGACTACTATGAGAAGTACAGGGCTCGCCCTTATGGCTCCAGTTATTTCGAGGAGCGCCGCATGTCCTATCTCCCCCCTCCCCCTCCCCCCCCACCCCCTTCTGCCATCTCAAAGTTCTCGAGCGTGGACCCGTACGAGCGGCGTCCGCCGCCGCCCGCGCCGGCCCCTCCCTCGGCTGCCGCTGCCGCTTACTATGCGAGAGAGCACAACCCAATCAGCCGGGTGCCCGTCGCCCCGGCAGGCTATGCCTATGAGCGAAAGCGGCTGTCACCCGTGACGGCTGCCAGAGGCGCCTATATGCCGCCGCGGCCCAAGGAGCACTACATGCAACGCTACGCGCCGTACTGAAGCCCACGGTAAGCCTCGGCCATTTTGAATGAAACCAGAAATTAAAGCAATTACAAAAAAAAAAAAACATTTTTGCATTATCTTCTTTTCATGTTTTAGGTTTTTGACTACTTCTCCGACCATTGTTTTGTCAAGCCTCCAGACTCCCATCAGACTACGTGGTCAATTTGTTATTTTAGTTGTCAAAACTTGTTTTGATTTGAAATTGTTTTTTTTTAAATGTACCCTATATTGCGGGATTGTTTTGCCCGATTTTCAGCGGGATTTTTTTATTTTTTTTTCATCTTTTGCCAATTCACACAAGTCAACATGAAAGTTTATCAAGCATCACTTGTCATTTAAAAAGTATGTTTGTTTGTGGTTGTCACGATCATATGTGAATATGGCGGAAGATCCAATACGTACTCATTTCTTGTATCACAAAGTTTGTTTGCTTACTGAAAGTAATTACTGATGTTCTCATTTGCTCATCCGTATTTCAGTTAAGGCGTTTCTTGTCAAAGTTTTTTTTGTTTTTTTTTACTTGTTTATGCTATTTCATTAGCGTTCATAATAAAATGATCCCACTGTTCCTTGAATAGGAGTGAAGACGATGCTTTAAAAAAAAACAACAAAAAAAAAAACATTCCAAGTTCAAATAAAGTGTCTTTGAGTGATAGTGGGGCATGTAACTTGTCATTGATCTGCATCTTTCTGATTTCATACACAAAACATGTTTCAGTGTGTTGAATCTGGTCTTCAAAGATCCAATGGGTGAATGACTCAGGGCTCGGCCTTTATGCAAGAAGTAGAGGCACCGCTTGTTTTTTTGTTTTTTTAAGCATATAGGTGGAGTTGAATATTGTATTTTTCATACTAGCTGTAATCGTACCAGCATACTTTTTTTTTTTTTTTTTTTTAAATAAAATCATTTTGTTGACAATTTTGCTTTTTTTTCAAACTCTTGAAAATTACCCCAATTTCTATTTTGAGGATGTCAGCATCTAGTTATACTGTAATCCCAAATGTTTAGTATTTCTGAATCACACCGGTGTTATATTCAATGATAGGTAGATGAAAACATTTGAACATACAGTATAAGAACTTGCAGGGAATCTCCGTTGCAAAACATTGGAATTGAGATGCAGCAGTGGTTCAACCCGATCAATAAAGCATCAAATGGACCGCGTTAAAGTATTCAGTAGTGCAAGTTCAATATGTTACTGAAATTGATGTTTAGACTTGGGATAGTGCCGAAAAGTACGCGGAGTGTTACCGATTTACGAAGCCGGAAGTTCTTCCTCAACTCGAGTTCAGAAAATACGCGGAGGGTTACCTTGGTCGCCAGGCCGGAAGTAGCATTAGCAGGCTTGGTAAAACAGTATATTTACTCAACGAAAACCGTGTTAGCGGGTTAAGTGTGAATAGTGTAAAACGTGTTCATTGTGTTTTTACGCACTTGAGCACTATGTGACGCTAATGCAGCATTAAGTTGGTTTGCCATCTGGCAGATAAACACTACAGATGAAGGACCACGAGCCGAAAAGTAGTCCCAGCCCAGCCCCCAGCAGCACTAGTGTTAGCATTTCCGTCAGTCGCCATTTTCTAGTCTGACGATCGTGAACGCTGATTGCGTCTTCATAAGGTAGGCCGTTGACGTGCAATTGGGGGAAAACAAAAAGTCGACGAGTTTTAAGAGCAGGAATTTACAAATCATTTTATTTTGTTTCTATTTCGCCATTAAACCGCAGAGATGACGCAAAAGTGTGGATGGCTCGATAAATCTTGAGGTTCCTTTACACGTGCGATACATGATTTCAAAGTGTTGCGGTACCTTTGAAATGTTCAAATGTTTATTTGCGTTTGATGTTACTGGTTTAATTTTGTTGCTTCGATTGAATGTTTAATTGTGCTAAATCGCCTTTTCTTTTTTCAATAATAAAAAGGTAGGCCACGATTTGCTACTACTGCTAAGGCGGCTATTTTGAAAGCTAACGCGCCTAATACTTTAGCGTCTCTTATCTAATTCCGTATTATAGTCCGGGACCAGTTACGGTGGCGTTTCTATTGAATGTAATCAATCGATTTGAGTAGGCTACTTGGAAGACGATGAGGAGTCGGACATTGATTTAAATCGAGTTAGGCCTCTCGGGAACTCGGCGGCATTTAGCTAAGCTATTGTGTTTAGCGCAAAAGGGTTGGCAGTATTGCGCAGAAAGCCACGTCGGTTGGTGCTTACAAATTTGTTGTACGCATAAGATCACGGAGGGGTGAAATTATCCATATTTAATAATTAAACATCAGTATATGAAGTGGTTATTTTGAACCTCGCGTGATTATGTCGTGAATTGCGCGAGAACTGCAGGTGCAAAATTTGCGCCGCTGAATGTGGACAACAAGGTCGTGTAGTAGTGGTTAGAGCAGTCGCCCCCAAAATACTTGGTCACAAATTCGAATCCCAATATGAACATTATTTTATTTATATTTAAACTACAATTTATTGGAGCCATTTTGTTTTCTCGTAGGTGATGATTTCAAATGTTTTTTTCCCCTCCCTTCAGGAATAAAGTGTAAAAAAGTCACAATGGTGAAAATATTCGTGGGGAACCTGTCTCCTGAGACCACCTCAGACGAACTGCGAGCGCTCTTCTCCCAGTACGGCAAAATCGCCGAGTGCTCCATTCTGAAGAGTTTCGGCTTTGTGCACATGGACAGCAAGGCGGAGGCGGAGGAGGCCATCCGCAACCTACACCAGTATCAGCTGAACGGCCAGGCCATGAATGTGGAGCTGAGCCGTGGCAAGACTCGAGGCTCCACCAAGCTCCACGTGGGCAACATCGCCTGCTCCAACCAGGAGCTGCGGGCCAAGTTCGAAGAGTACGGCGTGGTGGTGGAGTGTGACATAGTTAAAAACTATGCCTTTGTTCACATGGAACGCATGGAGGATGCCATGGAGGCCATTAATCAGTTAGACAACACTGCTTTTAAAGGTGACCTCTTGGGCTGGGCTTATTGGGGAGTGTCTAATGCTATTTAACTGTTCTGTTGTTTAAAAATCAACAGGTAAGTCTTGAATGTGCAACAGGTGAGTGAAACATCGAAGGTCAGCTGCAAGGTAGGGCTGGGCGATTGATCATGATTCATTTGAGTATTGATTTTTGTAGTTCCATGTGTGTCCTTGGTGATGTGCACTGCTTACACTAGCGAGTCTTTAGAGGCGCTAGGTTAGTCAAGCATGGTGTTTTTCAAAATAACAACCAGTGAATTTGGGAACGGAAATAGAATCATGTTGGACAAGAGCCTGATAGAAGGCTGTCGCTGAATGTCATTTCATGATGTTAAATTGAACATTTTCAATGAAATTGTTTGGCAACAGGAAGAAAAAGCTGTTTTATTAAGTGGTGAGGGAAAAAAACGGATTAAAATTTGATTGCTTAGTGAGGGAAAATCAGACGTTTTATTTTCAGGCCATATCGTCCAGCCCTGCTGAAGCGCTATTGTTATAAAGCTGGTATCCGTAATGTTGCATTTTTTGCAAGCTTTGGTCGGTCCCACCTATCATGGGCTGCCTGCATTGGATTAATGTAGTGACTATCAATTGGTATTTTCTTTACTATTGAGTGCCTCATACTGGAATGTGCATGCCCAGCCGTTTTGCTGAAGTCTGAAATCTGAAGGTGAGAAAGATTTGTGAACTTTGCGGAAATTTTACCATCGTTTACCTTCACTGACCCGACACGGGCTTCTGCAACCAACTTTCATCAGCAACGAGTTGTGCTGCCTTTTGTAATTTGAGCGTTGCAGTGTTGTTGATCTAACGGCGAATCAAAAATGGTGTTAAATGATTTTCAACAACAAAAAAATCATTTTTTTTTTTTTTTTTAAGTACAAAGCATGATCCAGCCAAGCTGTTTCCAATACAGTATAAAAATGGTTTTGCACGAATGCACAACTGTATTCATAATTTCACATGTACCTTTTGGTTCAAAAGCAAAGTCTTTATGCAAAATGCAGACTCTGAAATATCCACGTTACTTAATTATTGCCCATATATATTTTTTGCTAATATAGTTACAGTGGGCGGGGCAAATGGCTTTTTCCTTGACAATCGCACTGATTTTGTGGTTCAATTGCAATTTCTGCGGTACCTCAAAAGTGGCGTAGTTTTTCCATTCCAGCGAGTCGGTTGGTGTACAAGGTTGAGTCGTCACGTGTCCGAGCGTGCGCCGCCGACTAAATTAACCATCGTCCTGTTCGGTCGCGTCGCGCGGCGTGCGACGGGCTCGAGCTGGGAAAGTTACGGATTTCAGCTTTAATAATGTGCTGTGTTGTGATGTTTGATATTTCAAGCATAATTTGGGAGTAGCCAAGCACGATGTACAGTTTTGTTTTCCATGATTATTGCACACAAGTCCTTATTGAGTGTTTCTTTTCCAAGGCAAACTGATGAGCGTGAAGCTTTCGACTAGCCGCCTCCGTACTGCGCCGGGAATGGGAGACCGGTCGGGTTGTTATCGTTGCGGGCAGGAAGGCCACTGGTCCAAAGAATGCCCGCTAGATCAAAATGGCTACCACAGAAACGGCTCAGAGCCACACTCTGATGGATTTGATGCCTCGAGATTTGACGGGCGTGCTCAGAACCGGGCTTATCAAGCGGGCTTCAGCGGCGCGGAAGCGGAGTACGGCGCCGGCTACGCTCCTGTACCTGGCGTTTCCCGTGGTGGCGCTCACAGCGGCAATGCGGCGGCGTTCAGAGCGGGTCCGGGCTTCGACAATGCAGCGAGATTCGGGCCGCATCCAGGTTACGGCGTGTCCGGCAGCGGGGCCGCATACCAGACCGACGGCTCGTACTATGGCGCGGTGCCAGGCTACCCGGTGCGCCGGTCGCCTTACGAGGAGCGAGATCCGTACGGAGTTGTGGACTACTACGGGAAGTACAGGGCCAATATGTACGGCGCCGGTTATTACGAGGACCAACGCGCCGTACCCACGCCTGCTGCGACGGCGGCCTCTTCTGCACCTGTTATGAGGGAACGTGCTCCGCCGTCGAGCATGGACCCGTATCAGGTCGCTCAGGTCCCGCCTGCACAGATCCCGGTCCCCCCATACGTCACACGTGACCGGAGTCCGATTCGGAGAGTCCCCGCCGAGGGCGAAGGATACACGTATCCGGGGTCGCAGATCCCCACGGTGGCCACGACTGCCAATAAGTACTACCTCTAACTATCCGCCGGGTCCGCCGATGTTTGTCTCACGCAGACATGACAAGTGATAGTGGGGTAGCTTAGCCTTTAAGCAAGTGGTCATTAGTGAGAGAATGAGATCTAGTTGGTCATGTCGTGACCCCTCCCCCCCGGAAAAAAAAAAAAAAAATCAACAGTGTCCAACTTTGATAGGCAGAAAGTCAGTGTGAATACATATTCGTTCCACTCCATTTGAAAGTAGCAACATTCTTTAAGAGTTCAGTCAGTGTAATATTGGTGCATGTATTTTTTCTTAGGCAAGTTTAATTAAATTTTTTCTTTTTTTTGGCATAGTTTGAGACCTTAACAGTGTAGCTACATATATGGGCAATGGTGTAACATGTAAATACTATGCTTAAATTGCCGACATTTTAGTTAAGCCTTGGATAGCATACCTGTTTGTTCTAGTGGGAAGGCCTCCTTTTTTCCCTCGTAGTATAATAGAAATGTCTGCTTGGGTTATAGTAAAATAAAAGTTGTGATTTGCATTGCTGTAAACACCCACTATTTTTTTTTCCATCAAATTTTGATTCATTATATGGACCCTTTGATGTTTTTGTTGTCGCCTCCTAAATAAACAGAATTAAGTCAACTGTTGGGTGTGTTTCAATTCAATTTGTTGGAATAGAGACTAATGCTACTTGTAGCCATCATATAACTCCAACAAGCAAAGCTCCGTTTATCGTTGATTGGACTTTTTTTCTTTTTTAATACATTCATGACTGGACATAAAAGGTGATTTATTTTTTCGCCCTACCATCAGTACATTGACTATTGAATGTGAATACTTTGCATTCACCATTGGTTCTTGTCACCAGCCATTTAGAGGTCACGCAAACACGTTAAAATTGATGTACTTTTTCCTATTCGTAGTATAAAATGAACCTAATTTGCGCACGTTCTTGGAATATGGGAGGAACTTCACACGAGATTTGAACCCTAAACCTTCCAATTGTGCGTTGCCACTGTCATGGAAAAAGTTTTAGCATTTAAAATGTGAAAATTACTCGACATTGTACTGTTTTGATAGTGCTCAAGTTAAGGGTGAAGCCAGCACGCTGAACATGTCGCTTATTTCATCTCCGTGTGACGTCATTTAGGTGATGCTTATGCCGACCAATAGGAGAGCACTTTACTGCTGCGTTTCCTCCCTCCCGCGAGCAAGTCTTTTGTGGTTTCTGAGCGAGACGCCATTTTGATTTCTCGAACGAGGGTCGCGAAAATAACAGCGTGAGGCGTTCAGCTTGTTTTCAGCACATTCAGGCACTCAATTAACCCAACTTTTTTTTTTTTTTTTTTTCCGACAGCGGGTGGACGGGGGCAGCCCAAAATGGCTACGGGCGCAAACGCAACTCCTTTGGGAAAGTTGCACCCCAGCATCGGCGCTAAACGAGGCTTCGACGCAGGGCCGGGCGCCGGGAACGGCATGATGCCGAGCCCGGGCCCCGCCGCGTCCTTTCCGCCGTTACAAGGATTCCAACCTCCGATGCCAGCCCCGGCCTTTGCGCAGACGCACCAGTTTAGCGCGCCGGGTGGGTTTTCACCCCAGCCTCCTCAACCACAACAGCCCGGCGGTCAAGGTAAAGCACATCTTTCTTCAGCAATGGCTAACGAACGTCAGCTAACGACGATAACGTGGCTAGTTAGCTTGATGGCGCGGGTTAACCAACACCGCCTCGGACCAAAAAGAAACGAGCAAAATAGTTTGTGCTATTTGTCGTACTATTTAAATGTACATTTCCCTCGGCATTAACGTTACGGTCAGTTGAAAGTGCCCCATGTTGTATGATAACACACGGTAATTTGAAATGAATTGAAATTCCGTCGCAGCGCAGAAAACCAAAGTTGTTTTTATGAAGAAAAATGTCCACCACCGTCATCAAACTGGTTTTTAAATACGTCCGGAAAAGGATTGGATGCCCGTAGTGGGCGTGGCCTAGTGAATGACGTCGGGTTTCTGGTTTCCACAGGTGCATTGAATCCCCGCGTACTGGCGGTTTCGCACCCCCTGATTCACATATTGGCAATTTGTTTGAATATTTTAGTTAGTTCTGCACAGTTTTAATTTCAAACAATCAAAATGAGATGATATGCATTGGTCACACATTTCTGTGGTTTTCTCAATTCTATTTCTCTTTAGATTTCAGCCAGAAGAAACAAAGGAAGAAGAGCCGTTGGAGTAGTGAGACACCCGATCAGAAAACTGTCATACCGGGTATGCCCACTGTCATCCCTCCTGGTCTGACCCGGGACCAAGAGAGAGCCTATATAGGTAATTTTTAAACAATAGTTAACTGTTATCTAATGTCACATTGTCCGTGTAATGTACGGTGTTGATTCCCTAACACGTTTCAATATAGGAGGTTACTTTTGACATTTCATTTTATTGTATTTCATATCTACACAATGCAGAGAGATGACTTTTTGATTCAATTTTTACTCAACCACCCGAAGTTAATGGTTAACTCTGGTCATCTTCTGAGTGGTGTTAAAAGTGCTGTGGCAGTTGTTCCCTGCCGCTGTGCGGTTTGCATACCATTGGGCATCCATAAGCAAGTCAGTGTCTGCCGAATGAGAAAACACCTTCGCTTGCTGTTATCTGTCCATAAACTGCAGGTCACAGTCTTGCCTGACCCACCCCCCCTTCCTATCCACCCAAAAACACATCAAAATTGTTCCTGTGCATGGAAGCTCATAACGTCCTTCTTAACAAGCTGAAGTTCTGCTTTGTGTATTTTTATTTTATTTTTTGTTTGTGTGAGCAATGCTGCTTCAATGGCAAACAGATTTGATCAAAATTGTAAAGCGAACCACTTATTTCATCAGTGCAGCTACTCTGGGGCTAAACTAATCTTGAGCAATTATTTGCATTATAAGTGCCTTTCAGCAGCAGTGTGGCACCCACAGACTGCCTTCATGGGCCCTCAACAGGGTGTTCTGAAGCACAACACGCGTCCTTTTCATCAATAACTGACATTGTTTTCGATGTCGAGTCATTTGGTAATGGTTATTTGTAGCTGGTATGTGAACATTCATTTTTGGCCACTTTTACGTTGTCACACTTGGCTGTTTCTTTTGCCCATTCACTAATTATAATACAGGATGTCTCAATAAAATAGACACTATCCACTCCCCCCCCCTCCCCTTTTTTTTGTTTTTGTTTTAGATATCATTTAGACAGATGTGAAGCCATAGCATTTGACAGCGTAGGCTTTCTGAGGCAATTGACATTCGGGCAGCATCGCCACAAAGAAAGATCTTTAAAAAACAAAACAAAACTGCAACGCCTAAGATGTCAAATGCTGAGATGGTTTTGCGTCTGTGGAATGATACTTGGAACAAAATTGACAAAAAGGAAATGTGTAGTGATTTTTAGGACACCCTGTACACGGGGAAATGCCTTTCATAGAAGCAACGTGACAAGAGAATCTGCAAATTTGTCAAGACAACTTTATCTTATTGTTTTGTTTTGTTTTGTTTTTCTCCATAGGGATGCACTGATTTAATGAGCAGGCAGTTTTGCCCCACTCATTTGCCACCGCTATCCACAGAATAAAATAATTGCAATCCCTTCTGAAGAAAATGTTTGAGTAACCAATGGCACTTAATTTGGTCAAGCTAAACGCAATCGGTGCATCTCTACTCACGGATATATTAGTAATTGCAGCAAATAAGATGTACAGTAATCACAAGCACAGGGCACAAGTCAGTTTCACAGAGAAAGTTGTTTTTAAAAAAATCAAATCAAATCGGAAAAGCGCTAACTTTCTCTGTGAACTACAGACATAAAGGCTGTGTTCGGAATCACGAGCGATCCCCTATATAGTGAGATATTGTAGTGCTGTTCAAATGTACAGTGAGTGTCAGTTAGCCCCTGTAGAGCGCCTTCAATATATCCTGCAATGTTTTTTTCAAAAGGAGTGAACAACAAATGGTCAAGCAGAAAAGCTTTGCATCCCATTAAGTCTTGCGGTGAAACAGAACAAGCAACATATCACAAATATACATGGATATAAAATGATTTGGGAAAATTCTGTCCGTTAAATAAGGTTAAGAATAAAGTGATTGTTTATTTTAGGACTGGGCGATTAACCGAAAATTTACCGTAACCGAAATTTACGACGACGTCATTTTTTCTCATGTCGGTAAATTCGGTGTTTTAATAAAAAAAGAAAATAAGTCTTTTCATCTGTTTTGGCTATATTCATTCCCCTTTAAGACAGTTCAGCGTGTGTCGTCACGTGACTCCACCCAGTCCTAACACGAAGGGAAACGGATGAGGAAATGGCGGCCGCGGCTGGTTGAAACAGCGGAACTGGTAGTCATGGCAGGAGAAGTGTCCTTTTTACTAAGCGGGACATACATCTGACTTTCATCCGCATAGCGGTGAAAAGAAATTCCATGTTTTCTAAGGATGGAGCCCAAGGGCAGCAAATATGAGAACAGGATGGGCCCCAATACAGATCCTTGTGGAACACCATAAGACAGTGGGGCGGGGCGGGACTCGGAGCACCCAAGGCGAACACAGAATGTTCTGTCGGCCAAGTAGGATCGAAACCACTCGAGCACTACCACCAATGCCCACCTGGTGCTGTAAACGAGCCAACAGAATAATAATAATAATAATAATAATAATAATGGTGTGCCCAACTGGCCTTTGAAAACTATTTTGAATTCAACTGATAAGTGAACTATCTTCTGGTGGGTCGGAAATGATTCCGAACACAGCCGCACACTTGCTTTAACTGTATTGCCATTGTCTATTGTTGTTTGGTAATTATATGGTCTCTTACCTGCGTACGTTTGAATGTTTATATGACAAACCGTTTTAAATGAATCGTTGTTATGGTGAGCGACTGTGAGATGTTTTACTTGTTTGGTCATCATCCAGGAGGAGCATATTTGCTAATGTTAAAAAAACGGGTAGAAATTAATATCTTAAATGCTGTTCACATGTATTTGAAATCCCTGTTGCTTTACATCCCTTTTTTTTTTTAAACCTCATAAATGAGCGAGACCGTACTCCCCTGTGTGGAGTGTTGTTTCTTTTTGATGGTGTTGTGATAACCACATTTTCCCCCATCCTTGTTTTTCTTTCCTAACCTGAATTCTTCCAGTCCAACTGCAGATCGAAGACCTGACACGTAAACTGCGTACAGGAGACCTGGGAATCCCTGTTAACCCTGAGGACAGGTCGGAAAAAGATTAAACCCATCAACAGTAACACTTTCTCTACCTTATTGACTTATTTTTTGTTTTTGGAAGAAAACTGCTCATTTTCAGTATATTTATGTTGTGCTGTGCTTAGAAATTAGTCTAAAATCTTAGATTTGACATATGTAGTTTTAAAAATCCTAGTTTTAGAGAAGTGACTTATCATTTGATAATTATTCATCATGGCTGGCCTATTAATTTTATGTATGACAATTGGAGACTCTCCAGTAAACTTGAAGGCAAATGTTTGCCTGTGTGACATTGGTGTCCCATAACAGCAAAACAAAACTATGTATAAAATAAGATTTGCAAGACTCTTAGGGTTGTGTAATTAATCCAAATTCAATTTCAGTTATTATTACACTCCACAATTACAAAATTAGCATAATCGTAAAAGATGATTATTCATAGTAATTTGAGTTGTTTAGATTTATACATTTGCACCTTTTTTAAATTTTAAAATAATTTAATAAATTTTGCTTCATCCAAAAGGAACATGCACAATTTTGTTACACTCCACAATTACAAAATCAGCATAATCAAAAGATTATTCATTCTAATTTGAGTTGTTTTATTTATACATTCGCACTTTTTTATTTTAAAATGATTTCATAAATTTTGTTTCATCCAAAATGAAGAATTTCATTTGTCTAATCTTTGTTTTGTAACAAAAAAGTCCAATACTGCACAGTGCACATGCTGCACTCCAATTTCAAAACAAGTAAATATATATTATAAATTCTGTTTAGAAACTTACATAGTGTTTCTATTTTTTGTATTGGGCTTAATATTTTTAAATGCTTAAACATTTTCTTGTCTTCTACCAAAACACATAATCATTTGAATAATCGTGATTTCAATTATTGCCAAAGTAATTGTGATTGTTTTTTTTTTCTCCTCCATAATCGAGCAGGCCTATATACTCTTCTTCAATCCTGTTCTGTTAAAATAGTAGTAGAATTTTTACACCTCAGTTTTTTTTGGGTTTGTGGGTACTGTTGTAGTTTTTGTCTAGCAATTAAAAAAAAAAAAAAAAAAAAATCATTATGCGTAAAATGATTTTTGATTTTTTTCCCCAAACACAAAATTGTGTAAATCTCTCATAGTTCAGAGGAATTAGTTCTTTTTTTAAAGTACCGACAAAGAGATGCACTTTCCAGCCTGTTGTCTTTTCTTAGTGGACCCCAAAGTACAAGAATAGCACTCAACATATTTGATGAGTTTAGCAGGAAAATTCAGAAATGTCTGCAAGAAGATGTCCCACAGGAAATGGCTTGTTCTTGGGTGTGAAGTGACTTTTTTTTTTTGTTTTTTTCTTTTAAGTATTTAATGGCAACATAAGGCAAGCCTCAGGGTCCCAAGCAAAAGCCACGTGTGTCCCCCTACTTAACTGTTAGCATACCTGGTAACTACGTATGTTGTGGTGGCAAATTCGACTCTTCACGGTATTTTTATTGAATGTTTTGGTAGACCCGTTATATAAAGTCTCAACAAAACCAGTTGCACCTACAATCGGATCTGGCAGCAGGATGATTCCTGATTGCTATCGTTAGTTTCATATCGCAGTCGAAGTCGATGGCTCGGCCAAATTTGCATTTGTCTACAGTGAACACGTCTGATACACGATTGTCAACCCGCTACTGTAGAGGGAAAAAAATCGCCCCAACACACCACACATACTAGGGCAAAATAGTTTTGAAAAATTCTACAACCAAAGTTTTTCTTTCCCCCCTCATATTGCGATTCAATACAGGGAGTCCTCGAGTTATGGATGAGTTCCGTTCCAACGCTGGCGATGTAAACCGAATTTCGACTTAAGTCAGATTTCACCGTTAAAGTCAATATTTATCTCAAAATACTTTTGTGCCACCCGGAAGATGCCGAAGCCAATAATTTGTGTTTCTGAACACACATTCATTGTTGACGGACAGCAAAGCGGAGCCACTGGAAACTTAAAACACGGAAATGTGACGCGCCTGATGGCGAGTTGACCTGCTCGATGGACGTCGGTTGCCGGAGGTCACAACACAACTTGAGATAACTTTCAAATGCATGCTTACTGTTGGAAATTAATCAAAAAGAAGGTGCTACCAACGAGGCACGAGGGTCGTGAAGTCGAAACGTTGCAGGCCACATGCGTCGTAACTTGACTCCCTGTATGCATTTATTTTTTCAAGGTACTCCGATTTTCTTTTTGTTTTCTTAACACAAACAATAAATTGATCTGTATTATAATGAACAATGTCGTTATTGTTCTACATAACCGTTTTGGTTATATATATCTTAAGTTATGCTCAAATAAAGGAAAACGAACAATGAATTAATATAAATGTTTACATTCCAACTTCAATTACAGTTGATAACTTCCTAAACACTTTGATTTGCAGTCTGTGTTCACGACGACAACTTGACCACCTTCTACCAAACAAGTGTGGCGTAAACATGTCAAGTCTGCATCATAATGCAATTAAGTCTGTGGCTTTATCAATCATGTAACAATGATATGGAAACGTGAACTGCGTTTGACATGCATGAAACCTATTGAGAGCGTATATGAATATGAACTAAAGCCACCGACCAACCGAAATGAAGCGGCGGTTTTGTCCCCACCCCAATTTGCAGTCTTTACGATTTGAAAATTGCATACGACTAGACTGCAAAGTTGATTCAAATTCAATTAATTGTTCAACACTACCACACTTTACAGGATAATCTTGAGGGATATCCGATAACCGGGCCTGTTCTGACATTGTGAATTCCGCAATTCGGCCCAATTGTCAGTATGTGTGTACCCGGCTTTAGAGTCCTTGTCAACTGTACATGCTGAAGAGTTTGTAAACATACAAACAGACGTTTTCACAGCAACCCAAAGGTTGATTTTTGCAGCTGAAACCCTCTAATGCATCGTTCCCGCATCTATTGGGACAATCAAGCGGAGGTGCTTCACGTCGTCAGCGCTGGAGTGATTTTTTGGATGTCTCCCTCCATGTGCTTCGCGTCACATGGTGAACAAATGTGTTTCTCCGCTGGGAGAGCGTAGGAAAAGGTGGATATCTAATCCTAATTCCTTTCCTCTAACCCAAATTACCCCACGTCAACCTAACCCTTTTTCAAGCACAGAGCCTCCCTAACGCAGCGCCGCAGGTTTTCAGCATCCACGGGGAGGTCCGGACCTCTTCCGCCACGTCAGCACCGAGCAGCTCTCAGCGCCTCTGCTTAGGATTTCATTTTCCTCCCAACTTTTCTCTCTTTTAGGCCAACAATCCTGTACGCAGGTGTAACTATGGCCAATGTGTTTGGTTGCTTTCAGAGTATTGGAGCGCCACGTAACTCTGGTTACGCTCAAGAGTTCTGTTGAGCAGCGTGTGACGTGTCGGTGCCATATTCCTGAGTCACTTCCTCGACCACTGGCAACAAGTCACATAGAATAAGGACTTATTCAGTAGATCGACATTTTATGCCATATTATCTCATCATGACAGACAGACATTATATATATATATAAAAAAATAAAAATCAAAAAGTTTGCTGAGTTTAGCCATAGGGAGATTTTCTGACAATTGTAAATTGGGGGTGGGGAAGGAGCCACTGACAGTTTCCTCGTTGTCTTCCATTTTCCTCCAGGTCTCCCTCGCCGGAGCCCATCTACAACAGCGAGGGCAAGAGGCTGAACACGCGCGAGTATCGCACGCGCAAGAAGATCGAGGAGGAGCGCCACGCCCTCATCACCGAAATGGTCGGCCTCAACCCCGAGTTCAAGCCGCCTGCCGATTATAAGTACGTGGCCAAACGCCCTCAGTGCAGTTGCTGGCTTTGAGGCGGGGGTGGGTCAACGTTATAAACAGATCTTTTGTCGATTAGGAGGAAAAAAAAAGGGAAACCATATATGTACTATTTTTTGCTATATTTGACTAATTATGTCATGTTAATTATTACAATAGAATCTCAATTTCTATATAATTTAGTTTGGTTACCAATTATTTAATCAAATGAAACTTTTTTTTTTTTTTTTTTGTATATGGAAATGTAATCTTTTTTTTATAATGAAGGTTGCAGCTAACCATTTTTAGTCTTTTTTTTTTTTTTTTTTTTTTTATGTCAATGAATCAGATTAAAAAAAAAAAATCAAATGAACTTATTTCAAATTGGCAGTGCAGATTCACAAATTTAGTAATTATGATTCATTAACTGGTTTGGGCTGTGAAATTAACAAAAATGTTGACCATTATTTATCACATTAAATAATGTTTACCAATGTTTTATTTTGAAACGGCTAAATTTGCTTTTATGGAAGACCACAGACATCTCAGAAAGTTTCCTTCTGATTTGGGCAATTTTAAATTAAACGAGGTCCCTAAAGGATTTCATCAATTACAGATGACCAGGAATTAATTAGTGGCAAGAAATGATGTAACCATGTTTTCATGAGAAATATAAAATCATTAACTATTTTTTAAGAGGGAGAAACTGCAAAAATGAATGAAACTAATATGACAGGACTCTTGATAATGTAAAGGCTAGCCTGGGTCAATATTGGGCATTCTTTGGTTGGTTTTTGGTTCCACGGTGCAACTAAAAGGCTCATTTTTATGTCACTGAGTCATCAGTGTATTGTCCTTTTTTTTTTTTCCTGCGCAGACCTCCAGCCACCAGAGTTAACGACAAAGTGATGATTCCTCAAGACGAATACCCTGAGATCAACTTTGTCGGTCTGCTTATTGGACCGCGGTGAGTTAAAAGTTCAGGCTTAAGTCAAAGTCATCTTTGTGCGTTCTTATTTGTGTGTGTGTGTTTTATTTTTTTAAATTAGTGGTAACACTTTGAAGAACATCGAGAAAGAATGTTGTGCCAAAATCATGATCCGCGGCAAAGGGTCCGTGAAGGAGGGCAAGGTGGGCAGGAAGGACGGACAGATGCTGCCCGGCGAGGATGAGCCTCTGCACGCTCTGGTCACGGCAAACACGATGGAGAATGTCAAGAAAGCGGTGGAGCAGGTGTTTACTTCAGCATCCGCACCCACCCATGTTTTTTCCTTTGGCCTCGCAGTGGCCATTAATAAATGATGTGCCCTTAGATCCGCAATATCCTTAAGCAAGGCATCGAGACGCCCGAGGACCAGAACGACCTGCGAAAGATGCAGCTGAGAGAGCTCGCCAGGCTCAACGGCACGCTGAGGGAAGACGACAACAGGTTGGTTGGAGGCTTTTATTTCCACACCGACGATTTGGATTCTTCCAGGCTCGTACTGATTCCGATATAACCCAAGTCGCAGTTATCGAGACCCCCCTCTTTGTCCGTAGGATCCTGCGTCCTTGGCAGAACACGGAGCCCCGCAGCATCACCAACACCACCCTGTGTACAAAGTGTGGCGGAGCGGGCCACATCTCCTCTGACTGCAAATACACCAGGTGAAGATGAAATCCTGGCCGTTTTCGTCCACTTTATTCTGACGTCCAAACTAAACGTCTTCATGTTTGCATCGCGTAGTACCTTTGCTGCCCAAAGAGCGACGGGCGGCGAGCCCCCACAGTCAGCGCAGGATAAGGCTCGGATGGACAAGGAGTACCTGTCGCTCATGGCCGAGCTTGGGGAGGCCCCGCTGCCGGCGCCGGGTGGGGGACATGCTGGCGCGCAAGGAGGACCCCCCAGGGCGTCTGTGCTCAACAACAGCCAGGCACCGCCAGTAAGTATTTTTTTTAGATGTCGATCTTCCCGTTTCGATTTTGTCTGACTCATTGCATGTCCAGCAGAACCGGCCTCCATGGATGGGTTCTGGTTCCAACGACAACAGGAACTTCCACGGCATGCACGGGGGAGGCCCTCACAACTTCCCTCCCCCCATGCCCAGCATGGGGGGCCCTCCGATGCCCCCCAATCCCAACGGCATGCCTCCCCCGTGGATGCAACCTCCCCCTCCGCCCATGGGCCAGGGCCCGGGACCTCACGGGCACCCCATGGGTGAGCACCAACCCCAACTCGATGAAGACAAATTTGGCAACAGGACGTTGCAGAAAATGCACCAAAAAAGCAAACAAGTGGCTGGTAATATGTTAGACTTTTCATTTGGATTGTTTGGTCCTTTTTTTTAGGCATGATGCCACCCCCGATGGGCATGATGCCCCCTCCGCCACCTCCTCCCAACAGTCAGCCGCCGCCTCCCCCTTCCGCTCCTTTGCCTCCATGGCAACAGCAGGCTCCTCTTCCACCTCCAACAAGCAGCATGGCAACAAGTTCACCGTTGCCCTGGCAACAAAGTAAGGACACCTAAAAAATAGAGATGGACACTTGTTCATTCAACGCTCACACCATCCCCCACCTCCCAATTGTATTTTTCCGCAGATACCCCCACCACATCCAGCCCTGGCACGGGCTCTCTCCCTCCATGGCAACAGCCGCAGCAGCCCGCGGCCTCAGCGCCTCAGCCCCCACCTCCAATGGGTGCCCCCTCCATGGTGCCGCCTCCCCCGGGCGTCCAGCCCCCCCTGCCCCCCGGCGCGCCCCCTCCTCCGCCGCCGCCGCCCCCCGGCTCCGCCACCATGATGTACGCCCCGCCGCCGCCGCCCCCGCCGCCGATGGACCCTTCCAATTTTGTGATGATGGGGATGGGGGTCCCGGGCATGCCGCCGTTTGGCATGCCCCCAGCACCTCCTCCTCCCCCACCCCAAAATTAAGAGCCTAATGTGAAGAGAACCGCCCACATCACAACATCCAATAGACCGAGATCATCATCAGATTGTCCGTCTGTTCACAAATAAAACCAGTGCTTTTATTTTTTGTATGCCACCGGACAGATTTAGGGAGAAGGAGATATTTGGTATTTTGGGGCGTGTGGGGGGGACAGCTTGAAGTACAAAGTGTCAATTGTAAAACTCCCTGACAATGTCAATTAAAACTGGCCATAGTTAATGATTGGCAGGTGCCTGGTGGGATACAATGCGGTCGTGTATGAGCACGCATTTCTAGTTTTGTACGGTTCCTCTTGTAACGACACGTCTGCAACAGATAGGATGTTAGTTCACGTTGTGTAAATTGAAGAGTTCTGCTCTTTTTAAAGTTTGTATATCAATGCAAAGGCTCCATCTGTGTCTGAGTGTGTGTGTTGGGGGTACACACAAACACTTGCTCTCAGGCCTCAGTTCTGCAGTGCTATGCAGTATCTTTTCTTTTTTTTTTTGTCTACTGAATAAAAACCTCAAATGATGGTATTTGATTACTTGCATGATCCATTTCAAGAGATGATTGTGTTAGGAGTGGATAAAGGTCTATTCCGATGTTTGCTGTTGGGTTTGAGTTAACTTAGAGTAATATTTTTGTAAGACGTGTGTTTTTGAGGATTTGTTTGCATGGTTCTCAGTTGTGACATTTGAGTTTGAACGGGGAAATGTGTCCTTACCAACTCTTCTGGACTACTTGAATGCTGTCTGAATTTTTTTTTTTTTTTTTTCCCCCCTCTGCATCACCCGTAATGAAGCTTTGTTTTGCTTCTGCAAGGCCAAACAAACCAAGTAACTGCAGTTCAAATGTTTGTTTCGTTCTGTTTCTCCATCGCTTGTTTGAGTTAAATTGCTTGATTAGAAATAAAATGATTCAATGGGTTGAGTGCGGTTTCCTGACAACGATTTTTTTCTCTCTGCCAAATAGGGGGAGGGGGGGGGTCTGTTTCCGTTACGTAACCTCTTATTCAGTGTGCAACTAAAGGGGGTCCCTTGGTTTTCTAAGACGGATTGAGTTACGAAAGTGTATTTGTGTGTGTGTGAAACACTTGAAGGCCATAATGAAAAACATAAGGTGTCGATATTGACGTTTTTAGCGGCAACATCTCCCCATGATGAGGCTTGTGACGCACTTTTCGGGTTGGGAGTCGCGTTTACCGGAAAAGCTTTTATTTTGACAAGCACAGCCCGGAACTAGGCTCATTCGCATCCGCTAACTTGACGTGCCGTATAAGTACCGCAGTGAGCCGACTTCCGACTTGGCGCCCGCTGCACAGGTGGTATTGACGTTCCTAATTCCGTCGCGAATCCGCTCGCCGCCATGTCCAAGCCTTTGACAGACCAGGAGAAAAGAAAACAAATTTCGGTTCGGGGTCTGGCCGGCGTGGAGAACGTCTCGGACCTTAAGCTCAATTTCAACCGACATCTCCATTTCACGCTGGTGAAGGACCGCAATGTGGCCACCAAGCGAGACTACTACTTCGCCCTCGCCAACACCGTCCGCGACCACCTGGTGGGCCGCTGGATCCGGACGCAGCAGCACTACTACGAGACGGACCCGAAGGTAAGCGGACGTGGTTCGGCTCGGCTCGGCTCGGGTGCCGCAGTCGAGGCGCAGGCACGTACGCCTCAATGAGAGGGAGGCGGGGGCCCCTGCAGTCACTCAGTGTTCGTGTGCTCCAGAGCGTGAGAACGACAGGAAGATGGAGAGAAAAAAGATCATTCGGACGAAGCGAGGGAGGAAGAGAAGCGGGAGTGAGGAAACGAGGAGCACTCTTGTCTCTTTTCCCAAGTCGTCAATAAATCCTGTTTATCCCGCAGTGAGCGTCGACGGCAACTGCTTACGTAACACTTGCTGCCGCCCTCCGCTTCCCTTGTACGGCCTTGCTGGAAGCAGATCAAGCTGCGCCGCATATTTTCATAGGCCAAGTGTCATTAAAAAAAAAAAAAATGTCAGGCTAGAAGGCCCCAGTTGGGATGTCATGTCCAAATCAGTGTTCAAACATCTCACCCCTCGCCTTGCAGCGGGTCTACTACCTCTCCCTGGAGTTCTACATGGGCCGAACCCTGCAGAACACCATGGTCAACCTTGCTTTGGAGAACGCCTGCGACGAGGCCACATACCAGGTGAGGTCAAAGGGCACGGGAAGGGGTCGGACGACAACGGCTCACTCGGCGTCCCCTGTGGTGTCGTCTGACAGCTGGGCCTCGACATGGAGGAGCTGCAGGACATGGAGGAAGATGCGGGCCTCGGCAACGGCGGTCTGGGTCGTCTGGCTGGTGAGCGCTCGCCGTTTGTCCTCCTTCCCGGACGTTCTTCTGAATGGGGAGCGTCTGTGTCCTCAGCTTGTTTCCTCGATTCCATGGCCTCTCTGGGCTTGGCTGCTTATGGATATGGCATCCGCTATGAGTTCGGCATATTCAATCAGAAAATCGTCGACGGTCGCCAGGTATGGAAACGTTCTTATACCAACTTGTAGCCAGCCGCGATAGAAGGGCTGCAAATAATGATTATTTTCATCATCGATTAATATGTCAAATGTTTTTATAAATATATATATATATATTTCTGCTTTCATGGGGGACAACAGCAATATGAGAATATTTACTGTTGAGTGGCTGAAATTTGGAGGAGTTGGACAATCTGAACGATTAATCAATTATCAAAATAGCTGAAGATTAATTTGAGAATTTTGTACACCGTAGGGAAGGAAAAAAAAAGTTTTTCAAAAAATTCAAAGTGCCCAAAATAGTCTTCAAAAGACATTTTATAACATGAAAAACAGGGTGAAAAAAAAAAATAATTTTAAAAATCACCCCCAGACATCGCTCACTTGGCCACGCCCCTTAAAGACACACATCACCAGTAATCCTGAAGCCCGATTATTTCTTCACATTCTCGATGCTTTTGTACAATACGATGGATCATTTGTCACAAAAAGTATCAAATAATCAAGTGAAGAAATGGTCAGTTTTGTGCTTGCACAGGTGGAGGAAGCGGATGACTGGCTCCGTTACGGGAATCCCTGGGAGAAGGCCCGGCCCGAGTACATGCGCCCGGTCCACTTCTACGGACGGGTGGAACACACGGCCGAGGGTGTGAAATGGGTCGACACGCAGGCAAGTGTGACCGGAGCATGAGCAATGTCAAGAAAAAACACAACACAAAAACATCCCCATGGAATTCCTTCTCCGTGGTTTCAATCGCACGGTTCAACTTTTTCCTCAAGGTGGTCCTGGCTCTTCCCTATGACACGCCAGTGCCCGGCTACCGAAACAACATCGTCAACACCATGAGGCTGTGGTCGGCCAAGGCCCCGTGCGACTTCAACCTCCAAGACTGTGAGTAGCGTCTGGTCGCAAAAACCGCCATCGCCGTCGGATGCAGTGACGTGTTGTCGTCGTCAGTTAACGTTGGCGGATACATCCAAGCGGTGCTCGATCGCAACCTGGCCGAGAACATCTCCAGGGTTCTCTACCCAAACGACAATGTGAGTCAATTGCTATGTCACATTTTTTTAAATTTTTTTTTTAATATATATCTATCAACAACTCAAATTTTTGTTTCTGTTCTGTTATTTCATTCATGATATTAAAGCAGCACTACATTATATTCAATTTTTTTCAATGAATCAGCTAAGTCAGAACCAGCATTGCCCCAAAAAATGTAAAAATGAAATCTTCATGGCATTTCTTTTGCCACGTTGAGTTCTTTGAGGGGAAGGAGCTGCGTCTGAAGCAGGAGTACTTTGTGGTGGCCGCCACCCTCCAGGACATCGTCCGCCGATTCAAAGCGTCCAAGTTCGGCTCCACCGACTTCGTGCGTTTGGATCTGTCCGCGCTGCCCGACAAGGTTCGTACCGTCGACGTGGACTTGAGCCGTTTTTCCATTGATTGATTGCTTGATTTGCTGTATCGGCAGGTTGCCATCCAGCTGAACGACACCCATCCCGCTTTAGCCATCCCCGAGCTGATGAGGATCCTGGTGGACGTTGAGAAGCTCCCGTGGGAGAAGGTTGGTCACCACGGAACCGTTTTTAAGAAAGAAAAAAAAGTTTTGATCATCCTGTGAACCGTAATGCGGACCCAGGCCTGGGACATCGTGGTGCGGACTTGCGCCTACACCAACCACACTGTGCTGCCCGAGGCCCTGGAACGCTGGCCCGTGGATCTGTTCCAAAACCTGCTGCCACGGCACCTGGAGATCGTCTACGAGATCAACAGGAGGCATCTGGAGGTAATTGACGGCTCGTGTCGGAAGTCTTCGCGGAATCATTGATTAGGCCGCCCAGAGCGGAGACTCCGAATGATATCTCGACTCCTTCTGAAAATAAACGCTTTCACCCCTTTGGAGCCACCGACGGTAGAGATGTCACCATCGCATAATGAAGTGGTATTGTGGGTGGGCCTCCGCAGCGCGTGTCCAAGCTGTACCCGGGCGACAGCCGGCGCGTCCGCCGCATGTCCCTCATCGAGGAGGGCGACGGCAAGAAGATCAACATGGCTCACCTGTGCATCGTGGGCTCGCACGCCGTCAACGGGGTGGCCCGCATCCACTCGGAAATCATCAAAAGCACCGTGTAAGCGCGGCCGTCGCAATGTTCGCCCGCTCCGCTTGATGGCCGTCGCTCTCTTGTAGCTTCAAGGACTTCTACGAGATGGATCCTCACAAGTTCCAGAACAAGACCAACGGCATCACGCCGCGTCGCTGGCTGCTCATGTGCAACCCGGGACTGGCTGACGTCATCGCCGAGGTTTGTTGGGCCTCAAACGCAATCGGACGCAAATGCGGCAAGAAACTCATAATACAGAAAGTTATAAATCAATAACGTCATCAATAATTATACATTAAATATCCATTTTAAAATAATAATAAATAAAATCTAATAATATATCAATTATAAAATAATAATATATAATATCATGAATTATAAATTAAATAATTATATAATAGAAATTATATAATAATAAATAAATAATTAAAACATGAAATAAAAATAATGAAATAAAATAAATACAATTGGACCAAAACTTTTATATATAATAAATGTGATTTTTCTTTGTTATTGTTTGTTGTGTCAAAATTGTTCAGCTGTCATTTTCATGATGTCGAGTTTTTATCACATTTTGTATGCATGGAAAAAAAAAAAAAGCCTGGCCTTTGAGTAGAGCTGCACAATATATTGAAAAAAAAAATAAAATAGCGATATCCCGATATTGGTGCATGCAATATGCATATCGCAAAGACATGCAATAAGTTTCGTATGGAATTTGATGCTTTTATTTGAATTTGACCAGTCAGTCACAAACTAAAATGTGCACCGCAATCCAATAGTTGAACATTATCGAGTGTTAATTAGGATGAATCGACGAAGAATAGACTGAATTTGCATATTTTGCTGAATGGAAAAACTGTCATTTGTTTCGGTGGGCCTACCTGTTAAATATGGCAATAATATTGACATCTACTATATGGCCGGATTTTCCAATACATTTGAGTATGTTTTCCTCTCAAAATTGTGCAGAGAATTGGGGACGACTACATCCGGGACCTGGACCAGCTGAAGGGACTCCTGGAGTTCGTCGACGACGACGCCTTCGTCCGAGACGTCGCCAAAGTCAAACAGGTGAGGTGGGAAATATTTCTCTGGAGCATCTCGGAGCAAAGCCAAATTGTCGCGCGCAGGAGAACAAGATGAAGTTCGCCGCCCATCTGGAGGAGCGCTACGGCGTCCGGATCAACCCCGCCTCCATGTTTGACGTGCAGGTGAAACGGATCCACGAGTACAAGCGGCAGCTGCTCAACTGCCTGCACGTCGTCACGCTCTACAACCGTGGGTGCTTCCTCCCGTCACAACCATCCAAAAAGAGGAAAAACTGCAGCAAGCTCTCGCTTTGCTCTTTTGCTTTTGGTTTTTCCAAATGTAGGCATCAGGAAGGAGCCCAACAAGGCGTGGACGCCGAGGACCGTCATGATCGGAGGAAAGGTGACCAAGTGGAATTGGAATTCGCCGCTTGGACCACAACTGACAAAATAAAAATAGCATTCACAAATTCAAGACAACAATTATATATATATCCGTAAAAATACAGAATGAGATTCAAAAAATAAATTCCAAAATGAATATCTAAATGGAATTAATGATCAATCAGTAACTTGCTCGACAAGTCGTGTTGACAAGATAGTCGTCGCTTGCTGGATCTCTCCATGCAAGTGGGCGAGACCACACGTCCTTGTTTTCCATTGAAAGGCAGTTTGCAAGGGCGGAGTCCAAGCCATCACATGTTTAGGACCGCCCCCTCATTTAAATAACAGCGTGAAATAAATCAATGTGAGAGCAGAGCATTTTTATTTCTTTATTTTTATTTTTTTGAATCTCCTTTATTTTTTGGTATTTATTTTTACTTTCATTTATGGATATATGTATTTTGTTGTTTTTAGTGCTATTTATATTTTTTGTTTTTGAATGATATTTTTTTTAGATCTGTTTTTATTTTCACTTTTGCTATTTGTTTGTTTTTAATTTGTGCAATTTTGGTCCTCCCAGTCAAGTATTAAAAAACAAAAAAGCCAACGTTGCGCTTTTTCTGTCCAGGCGGCGCCAGGTTACCACACAGCCAAGTTGATCATCCAACTGATCACATCCATCGGCAAAGTGGTCAACAACGACCCGGTGGTGGGAGATCGCCTGAAGGTCATCTTCCTGGAGAACTATCGAGTCACCCTGGCCGAGAAAGGTAATTTCCGCCGCCGCCGTCAAGCCAACCGGCGCGTAACCCTTGCGGCGGCGTCGTCGTCGGCAGTCATCCCGGCGGCGGATCTGTCCGAGCAGATCTCCACGGCCGGCACCGAGGCGTCGGGCACCGGCAACATGAAGTTCATGCTGAACGGCGCCCTCACCATCGGCACCATGGATGGCGCCAACGTGGAGATGGCGGAGGAGGCCGGCGAGGAGAACCTCTTCATCTTCGGCATGAGGGTGAAGGACGTGGAAGCCGTGGACAAAACGGGGTGCCGGCAAACGACCGTCGGATGTCCCAGTCGATCCGCTTTGCGCTTTTAACCTCGCTTGATCTCCTTCCAGATACGACGCCATGTCGTACTACGAGCGCATCCCTGAGTTGAAGCAGGCCGTATCTCAGGTGGCGGCGGGCGTGTTCAGCCCACAGCAGCCGGACCTCTTCAAGGATCTGGTCAACATGCTGATGAAGCACGACAGGTCCGAGTCAAAACGGCGCCACCTTCCTTTGGACATTTGTTCTCACCCGAGAGCTTTTTGTGTGAATGTGCGTCACAGATTCAAAGTGTTTGCGGACTACGAGGATTACATCAAATGCCAGGAGCGAGTGAGCGCCCTCTACAAGGTCAGTTGCAAAACGGCCTCGCCAAGCGTCTTTTTTTCAAATCAGGTCGCGTTTGGTGCATTCATTTAGCACAAATGTTTTCCCCCTAAAACCGTTTCATTCAAATGTCCTGATTAGGGCCCGACCACTTTTTAGACCAATGCAGATTCTGTTGTTTGGCACAATATTCTGTTCACGGATTAATTGGCCATGTATTGTTATTTTTAATTGAATTAAAATAGATAATGCATAGACATGGCCGATTAATTGGTCAGGCCCTAATGCTGGTTTGTTTTTATCACCTTCAATAATTTTATCCATTTCCAACTCTCTGAAACAATCTTTGAACAACGGTTTGCTAATATAATTCTAATTATGTTGTCAAAAATTTGCTATTAACATTTTTTCTAAGGAATTATTGTAAATGCTAAAAATATGAGCATTTTTTTAAAATATATTCAGCATTTGAATCAAAATTGTGAATCATAATTTGATTATATTTATAGAATAGCATGAATCTATATTAAAATCAACTTTTACACATTTTCCATATTTTTTTTTTTTAACTTTAAAAATCTAACTTAAGCACCAAAATGTGTTCTGCTGTTTATTCATGAAAGCAACCTGGAACACTTTCAGGTCAATATGGTTGACTTGAGGCGTTATTGGAGGCTCAGAGCAAAACGTGTATTATACATCTGAAGTTGTTATAAAATGGGATAATTTATTGCCACTGTTTGTAAAAAAAAAAAAAAAAAGAAAAAAAAAAAAGAAATGGTAAGACCTTGAAAAAATATGAAATTGCAATTGCAGTCTTGAGGGAAAACCAAATTGCAAGTAAATAGTTTTTACAAATGAAGAAACTGCTGTCGACCGTCTGGTGTGTGTTAGCAGAACCCTAAAGAGTGGACCAAGATGGTGATCCGGAACATCGCGGCGTCGGGTAAATTCTCCAGCGACCGCACCATTTCCCAGTACGCCAGAGAGATCTGGAGCATGGAGCCCAGTTTGGAGAAGATCGCCGCCCCTGACGACCAGCGCTAAAGTGCACGTAGAAAACAAAACATGGAGCCTCTCACCGCTGACGCTCTTACATTTTTCAACCCGCAATGCTTTCAGAGAGAAATTAGTCATTTACCTGCGTCTTAATAGATCCGCACATTTGAGACCGGAAAGCCTTTAAAAACACTCCAAACCATCCGGAAACTTCTCCACTGTGATGGCAAGTCGACTGTAAGTCTTCCATTCATTGTGTCATTGTCCCGCACGCTGACGTCCGTCTTAGTCTGCTTCGTATGACCATAACAAGCACATAAATAATATTCTGATCCGTTTTCTGTGTCGTCATAATGTGTATTTAAACAGTGTGCAAGCATTTATGTCGATCCTCGTACTGTAACAATTTGCACGTCTGACACCGAAGTTGTCATTTTACTTGTGTGTCCCTTGTCAATAAACAGCAAATGTAGTCGACGGCTACGAGAGTGTGAAATAAATTATGCGGGGGGGGGGAATAATGATGTGATGCCCCTCCCACTCAATCGGTGATTGACACCTGTCAGTCAGCACAAGTCCCCGCCCCTCCTGTTAAATCGTCTCCGCCCCTGCCAGCCTCCTTCCATTTGCCGTCTCACCTGTTGTCTCCTCACTCTGATGTGGACCGCAGTGCCTACGGTAAGTAATTATTATGTTTGATATACTCAGTAAGTGTGAATTTATTGACAGACTCACAAAATAAGTCTCAAATTCACAATGTAGATGGAAACATTTATAATGTGTGCTGTTAAATATTGTAAGAGGCGTATTGAGATGGTCTTTAAAATGCGACAGAAATGGACCCCCTGGAGCGAGTCAAAAGATTCAGATTATTGCTTTAAAATTGGACAGGACAGGAAAGCAAGAACAGCAGTTTTATTGCCAGCAGCATTTCCAAATGCACTTTTCCAATCTGTAAGGGAACCGTAACCGCATTTGCTTGCCTCTTGTTGTGATGATCACACAATACAAAGTGGCAATATCATTTCGACTTTTGTTTCTGCCACTGTTCTGGTGTGAGGGTCTTCTGTTCCAACGCGTGGATGTCTTTCAGCTCCTCCGCTAAGCAGGTGTTCACCATTCTAAAAATGACACACACGTGCTTCATAATACTGTATCAAAATCATGAAGATTCTGTGCAAGTTATTTGACTTGAATGTGTACCTGTGCCTCTGTAAGAGGGGCTTGCCCTCAAACTGGGAAGAAACCACAAGCACTTTAAAGCTCGTTGAACATCTGCTGAGGGACATGTCCTCCACGTCCTGCACAACAAATAGTCATGTTGATGACGCGTCATACTATTTACCGGATGGATGAATGAGCATCACAGTCACCTACCACAAATTCCGCCGCAAGCTCCCTTTTAAGTTTATCCCGGATGTGATCGGATGTTATGGCCATATCTGTAACACCAGAAAGCAGGTGAGGGTTTTTAAAAAAAAAAAAAAAATTTTTATTTAATTTATTTATTTTTTCAGTGGTGCCCAAGTTGGGTCCTCGAGAGCCCCTATCCAGCCCGTTTTCCATGTTTCTCTCCCCTAACACACCTGATTCATGATCAAGATCGTTATCGGGCTTCTGCAAAATTTGCTGATGAGCTGATCATTAGATTCAGCTGCGCCGAAAGAGAGAGATATGAAAAACAGACTGGGCAGGGGCTTTCGTTCGAGGACTGGACTTGGGCACCACTGCTGTAGAATAAATATGACGATCGAAGACGTGTGGTCTCGTAAACTAGACCGCAACCGAACGTCGCGTTATTTGAAATCAAAATTTAAAGCTAATACATAATCAATTGTATTTCACGTAAAAACAAATACATACTGATCGATTTCCTGATACTTTCAGCTTCGCTGCATGTGGTCCTGTGAAAGATCCAATCACATCGCTTTAATGATAGCCAATCAGAGCCTCTGGAAAATCTTCAGCCAGGTCTGTTTAACGCCTGATTTGGAATGTTTGTTAAATTCGCTCGGGTTTGGGAGAACATACTTTTTCGTTTCGACATATACCAAATATATAACAAACAGTGCAAACTAAAATAGAGCGTATCGTTTGTTTGTTATTACAGCAACGAAAGTTTTTTTTACTAAAAACAGGCAATATTCATGGACTACTAACAGGGAGTGTTGGGTGATATATATATATTTTTTTTTTAATAGTCTGAATTGAAGCGGCGATATCTAAAAATACAGAGAAACAAATGTATAATGCGCGTATTATTTTGGGTGAAAAAAACAGTATATAGTCAAATTTGAAACGTTTTTTATCGACGTATTTTCAGTTTCAAAACATATGGTCCTGTGAAAGAGCCAATCACAGAGCAGGGATCGCCACAACCACAGCCAATAAGATCCTCTGTAAAATCCTGAAGTAGGACATCGATGGATGCCTGACTTAAATTGCTTCTTCATATAGCTTTAAAAAAACACTATTTTCATTAGTGAGACATACGAATAACGTAATCGACGTTCTGTTCACTTAAATATTTGTAGTTTTTCTTTGGTAGTCCCATAGCGATGCAGGTCTTACGTAATTAAAACAGGCAATCGTATGGACTTCCATATGACGACAACGGACTGTTTGTTTATGAATTGGACGATTCTCGAGAATTGTGAACATTTTTTGAAGCCTGTAGATTCAAGAACCGTGACATTGAGGCAATTCAACCGTCTTTGGTCTTTCCCAAAACCCGTTCAAATGGTACAGGAGGTCGAAAACTTCTTTGGCGTGTACATGTTATACTGCCTCAACCCCAAGTATAAAGGGCGAATATACATCGGCTTCACCGTGGATCCTGAACGCAGGATTCGACAACACAATGCGGGGCGACACAAAGGAGGCGCGAAGAGGACCAGCGGGAGAGGACCATGGTACACTTTTGCCTTCCATCTCACGTCTAATGTACATTTTGACGCGTTGCTTCTGTTCTAGGGAGATGGTCCTCATCATACATGGATTTCCCTCCGACATTGCTGCCTTGACAGTAAGTGAAAAGGGGCGCTGGGGTGAAATAAATGTGATCTATTTATTTTGTGCTTAACGTAACGTTGTTCAGTAAGAACACTGAAAATGAATTCGAATGAATTAAGCAATTATGTCCTTTTTGTTTTTAACCTGATTTGTATTTCTTGCGTTCTTGTCAGTTCGAGTGGGCGTGGCAGAACCCACACACCTCCAGGCGCCTCGCGCACATCTCCCGCCGCGCCAGGAAGGAGTCCAGCCTGCAGTTCCACTGGCGCGTCGTCTGCAACATGCTGCGCGTGGCCCCGTGGAGCAGGCTCCCTCTGACGGCCCGCTGGCTTCAATGGGAGCACAAGATGGACTTTGAGGCCGCTCTGCGGCCCCCGCTGCACATCCCCGTCGCCTTCGGGGGCGTCAAAGCCAAGAAGCAGCGTCCGGTGGACAGGTGTGAAGACCAGGAGGAGGCGGCAAGGTGTTTCCTCTGCAAAGGCCGACTTATGGTAAGTGCCTGAACCGACTCGAATGACTTTCCTGCGGCGTTCCCGTAATACTTGTTGGAATCTTGCCAAACTCTTGTGCTCTCCTCAGACTTGGGAAAAGCTCGGTTGCGTCCACGCGTTGTGCAGAATGCGCAGCCACGTGATCTGCCTGGCCAAGCATTTCCTGCGGCACGAGCCGTCACACCTCCTGCCTGTGAAGGGCCACTGCCCGGCCTGCCATGGCTACATGCTGTGGGGGAATCTCATCCGCCTCAAGCAAGGCCACGCGCGAGACATGGATCCATTGACCGCGTCCCACGTAAATCATCCGAGCTTCTTCTTCTTCTTTTTTTACATTACAGCAACTGTATTTAGTCGTTTAATGACTCAACACAAACAAACCACTTTCACACTAATATGAACTTGCATATGAAATCTCTCCATGTGGACTTTGTCTTTCACAGGACGACTGGATGAACGAACCGCACACAAGACCGACCTTGTCAACAATCACATAACCTCTCTGATCACAAACTATTGTTTACAATCGTGTTTATTTATGTTTTCAATGCTCTTCACAACACAATAAAATGTGTTTTTATTTAATACCGGTGTAATGCACAAAGTGGCTCAACTAATCAGTAGAGCACATTCAGAAAGTGAATTATTAGTTCTGAAAAAAAATACAAATTCAATTTTTCCTTTCAAATAAGCAGTCATGAATGGTACACACGTCATAATCCTCAGTTGCATATACAAAGTCATAAATGAAATGTCTCTAATACTGTACCAGGGGTCCTCCCATCTTTAACAAGCGCATGTCAAAATACTGTATATGCAAAGGATATATTTACTCATGAAAAGACAGAATTGCTTCATGGACACTGAAACTAGTGAAGGTAATCAAAGCCTTTTTTGTCTTGTCTTTAAAAAAGAAAAAACAGTGCCAAGCTGAACCTTTTTAACCGCAACTGCATCGTGTTGTGCTCACGGGTCGGCAGGCGGCGTCTGCAACATGATGACCGGCTGTATGAAACAGAAGCCCAGGTAAGATTGGAGCAAATTTGCCCCCTTGTCCCGTTTTCCTCACGCGTGTGCTCACCATTTTCGGGGCCGGCCCGCAGCAGTTGACCACCTTGCAGGCGTACACGGCCAGAGTGACGGAGATGGCGAACAAAGTGACCTGGACGATCATATTCTGTGCGAAGAGGTGATGCTTCGTGCGCTGCAAGTGACAATATTTGCCTTTGTTTCATGCAAATGTCAAAAGATATTCCAAGCTTTTGTGATGCGCCGTTTGCTAAGAAAAAGGACACGGGAAGTTGTAGCAAACTGAATGTTTCACAAGCAAACGTATTTAGTACACAATAACAGTCAAATATGTATCATTTGGACATGAAATCCAAGTTTGTGGGTTTAATATCATTCCCATGAACAATTTGGATGTCATGTTGCTAACTCCTTCATGATCACAAACTAGTACTTGCTGTAGAAGCCACAATTTACTAAGAAGTGGCCACCAAATAGGCACAGGAAAACGGCAATTGAAATTGACTACAATTTAATCTTCCCCCTCCATAATGAAAAAGATGATGAAACTTCAACTCACTCCGATGGCGTGGCAGACCTGAACCGCGGTGCTATTGCCATCGTCATAACGCCAACAGCCGCCGGGATAAAAACTCTCAATGTCGACCACGAGCCAGATCACGTTGAAGAAGGCGGCGCCGCTGGACACGATCTGCATCCCCAAACTGCCCCTCAGCTAACACACGCAAACACGCGCATCACATGACGTGCGTGGCCACGGGAGGTGTTGGCGCGCTCACCGTGGGCAGGTGGAGGTTCTTTGCTGCTATCGAGACACTTCCAGCTATAATTACCTGTCACGACAAGAATGCAATTGCCTATTGGAATGCTGCAGGAAATTCAGGACTACTGCAAATAGCAATGAAAACTACCAAAACAATCAAGTGAAAACTGGTCTCTTTTGTATGTATTTTAATGCATGAAAAAGGTTTCTAGGCAATAAATCAAACTATAATTGATGCACTATAGAGGTAATTGTGCCTTTGCGTACTCAGAGCCCATCCTGAACTATTCTAACGTTCAGAGTAAAGTCATTATTTGTACGAAAAACAAACAAACATTTAAAGGCCATAAATGATGATTTAAAAAAAACAGAAAGTGGTGGCAACTAAGTATGCCTTCTTGTGACAACTTTTGCTTCGCGTATTGCTAATTTAGGCTAACAATTGTATAAAACTATAATAAAGCCAACCTTGTTGTCATAAATCTGAAGAATCAAATATACACAGGAAGTAAGTGTGGTGGGAAAAGAAAGCGTTTGGAAACAATCCCCAAAATGAGCCCACCTGCTTACCAAAAGCGATGAGACGATGAAAGGAATTCGACCCCAATTCCTGTGGTTGGGTGGAAATATACTCAAACACAAAATCTGATGCACGGTCAGGACAATCTGGGTTATCTGTGATCGAGATGGAAGATCTTAACAAACACATTTGTATCATTTCATGGTCCGATTTTTGCACGTGCCCATTCCGACCCCGAGAGCTTTTGGCTCAGCCTCCAGATACTTCTGCTTCCGGTTGGCATCTCGCTGGAATGTGACGGTCACCAGCGGGTTTTGGGTGGAAGAGTCCGATGCAGCAGCTTCATCTGAAACAATCCAAATTCCAAAGGAACACTTCAGTTGCAAACGGATCACCCTGAAGTCAGCGGAACATCTGGATTGCATCACTCCAGAGTAGAAACTCGTTGACTTGCCATATTCGGTGGCTGTCTTGAGTCAAAAGTGAAAAAAGAAAAAAAGAAGAGGTCGTCTTACCTTCCATGATCACACAATCTGCAGCGACTCCAAAATATCAACAGAGAAAAACACCACTCGTGCCTTTTTGTTTGCTGCGAGGGCTCAACAAGGTTCTCGAAGGCAGTGGCAGTGACGTCACGTCGCAACGCCTCCAACTTCCTGTTGGGGAGCGCCCCTCTCGTTTCCTGCTGGGAAATGTAGTTTACAAGCGCCTTGACTACTAAATAAGAACACCAGAGGGCAGCAGAGGTGCACTAAAAGAACTCAGTTGCGTTTTAGATGATCGGAAAGCTGCATTCTAAATATTGATGACATTATCGAATTGTGTTAAATGTAAATGGGTCATTTCAGAAATGGTGGACGGTTTAATTTATTTTATCATTTTTAATGCTTTTGATTCATTTGATTCAGTCCGCTCAAAAAGCAACATTACGCTTTTGTTTTCAATGATGAGCCATTTTATTTGAATACATATTTTTGATGCGTTTGTGCACCAGAAAACAAATTCATGTTAATGCTAGACAACAAGTAAATATTGCTATGAACTCTGTTAGCTGCTGTGCTAAATGACCATAAACTCGGCTACATAATTGGCGAGAGTTTGTATTTTTTTTTGATTTTGCGACCTTGCATTCCAAACTGTGTCGAGTAGAACGTGGCCGGGGGCGTGGCGGGCTGTGGAGCTCAAGCCCGGGCAGGCCGAGGCAACGCGTCACGCTCGGCCTCACCTTGTGCTTGCAACCAGGAAGCTTGTTTGCTTGCTTGCATGCTTGTGGCACTGTGGCGGGTGCTTGATCTTAAATCACCTCAGTTGCCCGATGCGGAAATAGCGGACGTTGACCGTGCGTAAATTACGCACCGGAAAAGATTCAGGGTCGGACGTTTTTGTTGCGGTCAGTCCTGTTGGGCGTGCAGGTGAGTTGAAGTTGGCGTTGTCCGCGTGCGTCCTCCGTTGGTCGGCAAGGAAGACTTTGCTCGGCTTGTGGTGTGCAACAGAACGCGCTCAGATAAGGAGCCTTCTCGACTCGGTGGTAAAAGTACTCACACGCCATACTCGTGTCAACAAAGTACAACTGATTCAATGTTTGTATTTGAGCAAATTCGATAAGAAGTACGAGCACAAAATGAATGATTTTGAACATTCATTATTTTCCAAGTTGCAGCCATCCACAGAGGTTGCAATTAATGTGTAGAAAGTGCAGATTCTGTTCGTTGAAATAAATCAATCAAATATGTAAGGGTAACTTATTCTATTGAACTATTTTGAAATCATGCAATGTGGGATATTTGCAGTTTAGAATTTTTCTGTAGGTGATTGTAAAAGATCGCTTCGGTTTCAGCCCGTACACAAAATACACTTTTGGCTTTGCACTCCAAATGTGCATGCAAGAAAGCCGAAGTTGTGCTTCGAATGTTGCTCGAGTGCAACTGAAAAGAGAAGAAGTTGGCACAGCTAATAGTTCAAATTGAATTTCTCGGCACGGATGCTGCGTGAACGTGGAAATGTGGGCCATGAAAAGCTGCCGCGTGATGAGGATGGCGGGACGGATTTCCTCACGGCCGCTTCCTGCTGTTTCATCGAGCTGTGTCGCAAATGTGTCTCGTCATGCTCGCAGCGAGAGCTTGTTTTAAAAAAATGTCTTTCTTTTTTTGCCTGACCAAATGCGCCTCCTGCAACGACTCTGCTGTGTTTTTTCCTCAGTCCAAGTCCAGCCAGATGTTGCCGGAGATCGTCATGTTGGAAGCTCCGGAGCCAAGCCGGGTCGTGGAGCTGGAGCGCTGGCTCGTCAGCCTCCACCTCCCCCAGTACGTGTCCCGTTTGCGGCAAGGCGGCTACCGACGTCTGGAAGACTGCGCGGACCTCACGGACGAGCGCCTGCGAGAGCTCCACGTGCTCCCGACCGGGCACCGCCGCCGCATCCTTCGTGGTTTGGAGGCGCTGGGAGTCAAGGAGCAAAGTCAGGAAGCTCCGAAACCAACAGCGGACCCCAGAAACATCTTCCCGGAGGATCAAAAAAGAGGCGCCACCTGTCAGCGGTACCGCCCAAAAGAATGCCAGCCGTGGGAATCGGAAGGCAGTCGGACGTTACCTGCGGGCGGCTCGGACCCTGCCGACATCCGAGCGTCCGAGTCGGACGATCCTCCCGCTTCCTCCAGCGACTGTGAGAATTCCCCGCAAGACGCCGCCTTGCTACCTTCCCCTCCTGAGGTCTCCACCCCCGGCGAGGGTCAAAGGTCTTCCTGGATGGTGGACAACGACATCTACGACACTTCGGCCGTCCCAAAAGGTCCACGACTGACTCGCTCTTACCGGCTGCGGCATCGACCTGTTCCTGACATTCCACAACAAGACAGGTCAACTTCCCACCATATTTTTGAGCACAAAATCCCATTTTAGCTTTCATCCAGGTCATTTCGTTCTCTGGGCATTTCTCGATCGCAACTGGGCTGTTGTGCTTGACGTCGAAGATGTTTCGCTTCTCATCTGAGCAGGCTTCATCTGTTCCAGTTCCAAGAAGGAACTGGAACCAAGTCAAGTCAAGTCATCTTTATTTCTAGTGTTCCCTCGCAATAACGCGGTTCACTTTTCACAATTTCGCTGTATTGCAGATTGTTTTGTGTGCAATTCTTCAAGTATTTATTTTTTTTTTTTTACATTCATGAACGTTGAGAATGTTTAAGCAAGAGAGAAAACGTAAATGCTGTGTGGTGAAGGGTTTTAGAGCCTTAAAACATTTATAGTAAATATAAAACATAAAGCTAGCTACTTCTTTTTTTTTTGTTTTTAACCTAACCCCGGCGGAAAACGAGGGAACACTGTATAGCGCTTTCAAACAGCCAGCCCAGTAGAAATGGATTTTTGACGTGTAAATCCGTCAATGGCACTAAATGATTCAAAAAACAATGCGCTTTTCATCATCGTCACGGACATTTTTTTCAGATGAAAATGAAAGAAAAACTAAAATAGTAACTATAAGTTGAGACAAAAACGATAAATAAAATTGAATGAAAACAACACAGTGACGAAAATTCACACGATCCAATCAGAAGGAATTAAAAGTGGGTTGGACAAACTCACAAACTTTATTTCATGTTCAAACATGTTTACATTCGTTGTGCAGCTGGTAGATTCATCTCAAACAATTCTGCACTTTTTTTTTCTTTTAATATTATGATCAGTTCAACATGTTCATTAAAACAATAACTACACTTGTATTAAATATGTCTTGCGTGTTCAACTCCAGTTCCAAATAGGTGTGTTCTAATCTTCTGTATAAAAGTTGAAATGTTTGCTGAAGGAAATATTGACTTAACTGTCAATTTAGTCGACGACAATTGCTATTAAAACCAAAATACAATCTGGTGACTAAAACTTGAATTCATTTTAGTCAAAAGACTGCAACTAAAAGTAAATTTGACATTCTGCAACTGATACCAAAGTTATTTTCAGTAAATCTACTCAAGTATCGATTAGTGCGCGACTTCATCCTGGTCTGTCTTCAATAGCGAGTGCTGCACTTTTCTTTCTTTTTTGGAAGTAAGTCCCAAAGTTGTCAGTTGTTTTCATTGCGCCTGTCGGTGCTTCTTCTTCCCCTCACAGGCGCGCGCAAGCAAGCGGGCCCCAACAGCCGGCCGTCTTCGGGGGTCCCTCCGGCACACAGAAAGGTACGCGGGCGCCGCCTTCGCTTGGCACGTGCCATCAATCTTTCAGTGGGCGCCGCAGTTGTTTGCCCGGATGAAAGCACGTCGGCGCCGAGTCGAGCGTTTGGCGGCGGCGTCGTGGGAAGCGGCGGCGCACGTCTCGGGGAATTTCCTCTCTCATGTCTTGTCCCCCTCCAACTAGTCAGACCCGAGTCGTTTTTTCCTGTCTGGCGGCTTTCAACAACTTTTGTTGTGCTGGATTTTTTGTTCTTCTTCTTTTCGAGATGGTGAGTCGACAATGTCGGATTTGCACGTATGGTTGAATTCTTGGACTGGAGGGGAATCGTTGCCGGACCCAAACAATTGTAGGATGTCTTCAAAGTCAAAAGTCTGTCGTCCATCTTTCCCAGAGCCGCTCAAGTATGTCAGTAGATGTTGTTTTCCCTCCCTGAACGGAACACGAAAGTCACTGGAGACGAGCGAGGGAGGAAGAGGAGATGATGCAAAACAGGCAAAGAGGGAGACGAGACGTTCCCAGTGCTGGCAACCGGCAACTCGCCTCCCCAAGTTGGATGTTTGGCATCACATATATTGTGCATATATGCAAGTTCGCCGCATTCCCACAAGCAGTTGCCATAAATATAACAAGAAGCGCATTTGTGCAGTATAGAACTATTTTTTCGTTTTCTGAATTTCCCAATACTTTGCAAACCACAAACGTGCTTCTGTTACTCCGCAAAATTGTCATTCATTCTTTTTTGTTTCAAACTAAAACAAAGCATTCTAGAAAGAAATACAAACTAACAAACCATCTGGACCTAAATAAAAAAAACCCATAAGAAATCTTTTTACAGTATTGAAAAATCCATAACTATTTGAATCCCGCAGACAAACATTAGCCGCGTGCATCTCGCATGTACACAGTCAGGCATGAAGCCAAGTTACAGAAATGACTGCATTCCGTATTTACAGTCTTTAATGCAAACAAACCACCTTCACATCAGACCCAAAACAGGATCGACCCTTCCACTGTGACGTCACGTCAAAGGGCGCCCCTGGCGGTGTGGGGCAGCAGTGCGTCAATGCGAGTGAATGAGAAAACAATCGTTGTGAGCTCGAAAATAGGTCAAACAGTCGATAAATCAGCGAGCAATGAATGCTTTGGTGAACTTGTGTGCGACCGACGAACGCTCGAATGGCTCAAAGAGAGACGAGATCATTCAGCAGCGATTCGAAACCAGACGGAAGACGGTGAGGAGTGAAAGACGAAACGTTGACGCAACTGCTTTGCACCCACAAAAGTACGAGAAGTACTTTGATATCAGCTAGTTTTTCTCTTTTTCATATACAGCTGCTCATAACATTAAGCTCTGATTGTAAATTCCAGGCACATGTGATGAATGAGCCGTATTATCTCTAGTCAAACAATCATTCATACTTTTGTTGCATAAGTATTCAAGTCATTTTGAACAAAAAGTTAACGATTTAACACAATTAACACTTTAACTCGGGCTTGATTTCCGCTGAGGAATTTGTAGTAAACGACTTGCGGTCTGTATGTTAGCAGCTAGCAAGCTAAGATAGCTCGAAGACTTTGATAAACAGCAAGACGACACAAACGATTTCATGAATGACAATTTCCATCATGAAAGTAGTAATGGACGAACTGTTTCAACCAAAACGACAAACCTTCTTGGGCTTCCACTTCCGCTTTGCCCCCCAACAAACTCCATTTTTTTTTTTTTTTTTTGTAGCTAGCATCGCCAAACGACTGTTTTCAATGATTCGCAGTAATGTCGTGTCCTCCTCGGGACGTTTTTTGAGACACTTGACATATTTCCCACCTTGGAACGAAAACGCTCGCCGAAAATCAAGCTGTCGACATTCATTTGTTATGTGATGTTTTGTCCTCTGGGAGGCGCAGCAGGCGCTAAGCGGTGACGTCAGCTGGAAGTGTCTGTTAGCGCACATACATTATAGCAAGCTCGTATAAACTGACATGACATCATCATGATTTGGCAAACGTGTGCGCGAGCACTGCGATATTTGCGAAACACATGACCGATGTTTGCTTCATTCGTCAAGATGCACGATTCGAGGTGAATCATTCTCGCGTTCATTAGCAGTCACCTGCCGTCAGCTGGGCTGTCCCGAGTCATCAGCGCAGGCGCGACGCGCACCAGTAACGACAACAAACTGACCCGCAGGTGCCTTCCTGAAAATAGGAGGGAGGCTCCGTTGGAAGCAAAATCAATGGCGACACTAACTCGGAGCTGATAGTGCCACTTAAGGAGGCTTGTTGTGGAGCCCGGAAAGAGGGCCCACGCCGACCTGTGGACGTTCCAAGGATCTGGGCGGGCGGCCAGGCGGGAGTTTTGTCCTGAAACACGCTCGGGGAGGTCAACTGTTGAATGATGATGATGATCGATGGCGAGCGTCCACTTTGATCAGCACAACTGACCAAGGCCCGCAACGTGGCCTCCGTGACACCCGCAGAATGTCTTTGCAAAGCAGCATCCATCAGGACATGGCGGTCGCTTGTTTGACCGCAGGCGCATTTCCGCGTCCGAAGGTCTTTCCGTCTTTCCCGACGTCTTTTTGGTCTTCGTGTGCGTGTAAAGCCTGCGGCGGCATCTTCTGTCCTGCGCCATCATTTTCTGTCCTGCGCCATCCTCGGGAGAAGCTGGTGTCATCTTTCACAGTGACAGGCTGTGGCCCACGCACGGTGGCCCCCGGCTCTCCAGACTAATCATGTCTGGCCACAGTCTCTTCTCCTTCTCCTTCTTCTTCTCTCCCACCGTCTCAGAAGAAGCAAATAGTGCAGAGAAACGGACGGATGCTTTCATCGATCGACGGTGACCACCGCTGCATTTCTTTCATACACCGCACGAAAATGGAAGTACAGATGAGTGAGAAGTACAAAGAAGGATTCAACGCACGTACTTAATAGTGTCAAAAAAAAATACATAGATTGTTTTTAAATGTACAGTACTTAAGAACAAAAGTAAAGTAATAACACAAAATGGCAAAATACAGGCTGGGGGGTTTTTCGGAAAAAAAAAATCACCACCACACATTAACAGAAGCCCAGAGGTGTAGATTGAGAAGTTCATGAGTGTACATCCTGTATTTCTAAAGTGCCTTTTCCTGAGTGAAAACGGAAGACCCTGCCTTAAACAAAAACAAAACAAACTCAAAGTACAGTTTATAGAAAATGTTAAGTAAATGGAGCAGAGCAAATGTAGTGATTATTTTACTACCGTTTCAACACTAGCTAGCATTAGCTTGATGCTAGCTAATGTTGGCTTGACTTTTATGGTCTCAAGATGTTTTCCTAAAGCTTTGCTAACATTGCGAACTGACAAACAAATATAATGCTATTTTTTTTTTTTTTAATATTTAGACGGAGATGTTTGAACACCGGAAGCTGATGATTTTGAGGTTGACATTTGTCACAAATCAATCTTGTAGCTAACATCAAACAAGTGACAGAAAGAAGCTAAAAGTACAGAGAACAGTTTTTCTAATGTTGAGAGTTAAAGTAAAAAGTGAGAAAAATCTGAATACCTGAAAAATCTACTTCCCACCATGGTGACTTCAAAACATGAGGAACGATCTTGTCTTTCTTTCAGCACCATTTTCCTTGTTGTCTGTCTCCTTTTTAGCTCCACTTCACAGAACCTTGACGCCCATCGCTCCCTACGGTGAAACCTTCCTGTACAACAGCGCTCAAAGCATTCCGGTAAGACGCCGTCCACTCCCACTGCTGCACCGTTAGTAGCAGCTTAGCAAAAGAGGAACAGATGGTTTTGGTTTTTTGTTTTTTCTTCTCTTGAACAACATCACCGGCCAAAGCGCCATCTCAGTCTTAATGTTGTCACATCTTGCTTCTCTGTTGCCCGAGAGGTTAATAGAAATGTCAGCCGGCCTCGAAAGTTAGCGCCGCTTAATGCAACTGCGCGATAATGTTGTCCAAGCAGAAGGACGGACGCTTTCTTTTCGTTTGATGCTCATCGCCTCTGTGGCCCTTGCAGGACCGAGGTGGAACAGAAGTGGCGCCCAATTTGGAAAAGAAGAAGCAGAGGTACGGTCCCTTCTTCTGATATTCTACCAATCTATTAATAGAAGTCGTCAGAACAAAAAAATCTTCTGACCATGTTTGTGTTTTTGTGGTAAACAAGCGGCAGATCAGATGCGAGAATTGTTTTATGTGGTCGATGTCGTCAACGTGCGCACCCACAGCCGAAATGGCAGATCATTTTAGTTGAGAGACAAATTAGAAATAGATTAGGAGCAATAAAAATAGATTTCATTCACTTGGCTGGGAGGAATATTTTGTCATTTCGTCAAACCCACAGATCCGAAGACGAGGACTCTCCTCCCGTTCCGCCGACGCCAGACCCGTACAAAGATGAATACTCCACGGTGGAAGAGTGCGCCAGCTTTTTGCCAAGCTTGGTTCAAAATACGGCCGAGTACGGCACCGTCGGCCCGGCGGCTTCGGGTCCTGACCCTCGTGGCTCTGCTTCCGTCGTCATGGTGGACTGTGACCTCTACGCACGATCTTTGGAGACCCCAGGGGAGCGTCTGCCTGATATTTCGCCGTACGCGTGCTTTTACGGCACTGCAGAACCGCAAGTGCTGAAAATGGGCTGGCTGGACAAGCTTTCACCTCAAGGGTAGGTTGAGCAAACGTCAAATAAATGTGCTCTTAAAACTGCATCGTTAGAAGTAACCCAAATTGGGTGAAATATCTTACCCAGCGCTTGGTCCAAAAGGGGCGGAGCCAATGCTCGGTTATTTATCCGAAGTGCATTAAGCCCGATTCACCTTGGCGGTGATGCGGAAGGTTTCCGCAAGCGTTTTTTCTGGACGCCTCATGCGGAATTTCATGAAGCTAAAGAAATTACACAGGAAGTCGGATGTATCGCATCCAAGTAAATCCGGTATACTGCAAAATAAAACAAAACTCGGAGGGAAGCTAGCTAGCTACATAGCTTGACATGAGTCGGACATTTAATGAAGCATGACAAAATAACACTTTTTAAACACAAAATGTACTTACACATGTCCCAGCAAGAATTTCTAAAAAGCATATCGATGTGACAACAGGCAAGCGTGACGATTGTTTACAAAATAAGACTCAAAATACACGCTTGTTATCGCGTGAACTCAACGTGATCTTGTGGCCTGGCGGGTGCAGATTTCCCCACTCGCAACGCACACGGAGTGAATTGCAGAGTGTGCGGAAAACGCACCACGTCCACTTGGCAGTCAGTGTGAATTGTGCTTTTGGCTTGCCCACTAAAAATTTGCGATGCTAACGGAAGTTGATTTTCACGTCAGGGTTCATTTTAAAGCTGCAGCGTTTCCTCAACAAATCTCGAAACTGTCTTCATGTTTTTTCTTGTTGCAAGAAATTTTTGAACAGTAGACTTTTTTTTCTTTTTCTTTTTTTTTTTCCTGACATTTGCCAGCCTGATTGCGGGATATCGTTTGTGAATTTTCCAAACTCCTCCTCCGACTGATGTGTGTCAGTAAGCCTTTGGCCGTCTTTGCAGGAACTGCGTCTTTCAGCGGCGATGGGTGCGCTTCGACGGCGAGACTCTGGCCTACTACAACAGCGACAAGGTAACTGCGAATACCCACCGGACGCGAGCGCTCAAAACAAGTCGATATCCCGAGTCATCATCGTCGCTAACGACCGGACGAGGGCAAGGACAGAGTGACTTTAAGCCAAGCGGAGCAGATCCGAGCTGCCCATGCCCAGCCGGCCGGACAATAAAATAGGTCAATGTTGCCATTTGACCGATTTCTCTGCGAGCATAAAAAGGGTGAAAACGCTCTTCAACCAAAGCTTGACTGCCCAAATTCTTTGAAATATTCGCATCCACATAAGACGACGCACATGTGATCCGTTTGAATGGCAAAAGCGCAAATGCCCCCATTCAGGTTCAGCTCACTTTTTGCCACGGCGCATCACAATCAATGACGTGCGACCCGTCCGATGGCGCCTCGTTAATCACTCGCTAATTACGGCCCTCTGCGCCCGCTCGCGCGCCATCGCCGCTCCTCCCCCTCGCCGCTTCTTTCCATTGCATCGCTCACTTTATTTATCAGGACACGCTTCGCCACGGGCAGGACGGGAATCATCGGGGAGGGCCGGCGAGTCAGCACTTTTTAGACCATTACGCGGCGTTTTCGTCTCACTGAGTGGAAAAGTTTGCCTTTGTAGACGTGTGTCCTACATTTTCCAGTACATCAAGTTCATACTACTTTGACTTGGGAATTTCATTTCTTACGTGCGCATACTCAAAATTCAAAACAGTCTTAGCTCAAATCAACTCTTCGGCTCAATTTTTATTAATTAATTTTTTTGACACGAAGCTAGCGACATGCTACAAACACTCGAAGTGCGCACGCGCAGCTTGCAACGAGCACGCGCGACGTCGTGACGCAGATTGATTGACAGGATCGAGAAACAGTCGTTAAGATGATCCACCCGGAAGACGCGGCCACAAAAATATCCTTGACGCCACCTTTAAAGTCATTTTAGAAAATGAAATGTGTTCAAAATGATTCCTTTAATTTTCTATATAGAGAGCTACAAAGAAATATTACGTACAAAAAGCTTAAACTATTTTCAATTGGAACCATTAATAATTTAAGCTTTTAACTTGTTTTTCCCCACAAAACTGATTTTGAGTGAAGTAAAATGAATATGCGATAATACTGCGATTGGTTGGCAACCAGTCCAGGGTGTCGTTCCCCCCCCCCCCCCCCCCCCCCCCCCCCCCCGCCTACTGCCCAGAGCCAGCTGAGATAGGCGCCAGCAGCCCCCGCGACCCTTGTGAGGAATAAGCGGTCAAGAAAATGGATGGATGGATGGATAAAATGAATAATTTTGCACAGAACTTAATGAATATTTGCGATATTTATGCTAGTTTGGTTAGCCTGTTAGCTTGATGGCATTTATTACGTGTTAGCATTTAGCTAAGACAGTTATGTGGTTTGGTTGTACAGTCACTATTGATCATCAAATTGTTACACTCCATCTGGATGGATATTGACAGGAAAGTTTGGTTGGATGTAAACGAGAGCAGACAGCAGGAAGAACAAAAACCATCAGTGCCCGTGAATCGTCTCATTCATCCAGCTTGTATTTTTGTACTCCCCAAAACTGTCCTTTACCATGTTCCAGTTTGGGACTCTTTGGCTTTCAAGTCTCTCGTCACCGTTTCGTGAAGGCCTTGCTGGCCGTTGGTAAGAAAAGGACGCGCGTGTCACGGTGCGCTGGTCGCGACGTTTGCCCACACGAAAACATCGCCATGCTTGTCCTCGCTCGCAAACTTTTAACACCCGCAAACTCTCTTTTGTAGTGTGAAATCCTGCGGGATCTGTCAGCCCCAGACAGAACTAATCGCACTTAATCACAGTCGCGGCTTGAAAGGTCTCCGGTGATGTCATCATTGGGGGGCGGGGAGCCGCGGTGGCGTGGGAGAGGCGCCGCATCGTCGCTCTCACTTGTTCTCGCCGCCTTGCATCCAATCCATCTCGTCAATCGGCCCCTTTTCGCCCGATTTCGTCAAGACGAGGGGATTGGCTCGGGAGGACGCTCGGGGTCTTTAGATTTCGTCCTCTGGGTCCTGATATGCGATGTTGCGTGTGTGTCCAAAGCCTGGCTTGAAGGGAATGCGAGGATGACGCGAGGTCGGCCAGGTTTTCGGATTGGGGATCAGTCAGCCTGACGTCGCAAATCCGCCCATTGACACTTACTGGGACGTGTTATCTTTCATGCCAAATATGTACAGGAATTTTTTTTTTTTTTTTCCCAACACACCTGCACTAAACCAAACATGTCAGTCATCAGCGCTGATGACCTCAGATAAAAAAAAAACATATACATATAATATGAATTTTTTATGCAACTCATTAGCAGGTAGCTTGAGAAAAACACACACTATGTGGGGGAAAAAAAAAAGAAGTGATTATTTATTCAATCTGATAATCTAGCAGGTGAGCCTAATTGGGGCCAATGCAGAGCAGCTTTTTTTTTGCAAAAAAAAGAAAGAAAAAGAAGTAAAAAATAGATGAGACATTTGACATTTTTTTTATTTCTTATTTTTCTTCCCTCTTGATTTAATAGCTCACTTGTGCATTGTGAGCTTTTCATTGCCACCAGTTGGTGTCCTCGTGCCTCCATCGCAAATGTGCCGAAGGTTTTTTTTTGTTTTGTTTTTGTGCAACCCCATCATCCCTCCTGCTTGCTTCTCTCGCCACATGGTGCCTCCATTGTTGTGTGCTTTAGCTCCAGCGCTCGGCCTTAATTGTTCCGTGAAGTTTACTGGCTTGTTTTTACTTTCTTTGTGGGGAGGGAAAAAAATCCGAGCGAAATGTGCAGGATGCAGGAAAAATGGAAAAAAAGGAACCGTCCCAGCACACCCTCAAACCGCCATTGCAGTGAAGAGGGAGGATGTCGGTCGGTCGGTGTGAGGGGGGGAAGTTAGGTGAGCTAGTTGGGCCTCATTGCTTTCTTTGTCCTCTTGAGGGTAGTTTGTGTGTGCGTGTCTTTCGCCTGACCTCGTCTTTTCATCAGACGCGAGTATTTATAGACGCGCAAGTCGCAATTAAACAACTCTCTCCTTCCTGACCCCCAAACTGGAATGAAGACAATTAATTACCGTCAAACCGTACTGGTGACATAATTATCACAGCTAATTTATTCTGGCACACATTCATTTTTATTTTTTTTTTACTTTTCTTTTAAGAAAGAAACAATAGAACATTAATGACGTGACACACCGTCATTGTGTTGTATTTTTTTTTAAATTTTTTTTCCTGATATTGCAACAAGGATTAGTCGTATACAGGAAGTTGTCAGGGACACTTTGGCATATTTAAAAAAAAATGTCGTTGCCACCCCTTATAACTTACTTTCGTTTTAGGCAAGTTAATGATCAGGGGAGTCATTAAACTGAACACCAAATGAACTTTTGGTGCCACAAAATTATGCATTAGAAGTAAGTCAAAAGACACACAACTACTATTACACAACAAGAAGCAACATTAGCGCTATACATGTCATTAGCTAACAACAAAGCTGTTGGAGAGCTATCGTGACAAATGAAGCTCGCAGATTTGTGATCCAGGTGACTTTCCTGAAATTTCAAATGATAAGAATATTCTAATAATTGGTTGGTGATGAAAATCCACATCCACCAATGACAACGAAATGAGGAGATAGCAGTGTTAGCATATGCAATAACGCTAAAAACAGCCGATTTCAACATGGCAAGAAATGTGCTAACATTGCCTTCTGATAATTTTGTTTGTTGTCTGATAGTTTATGCTAAATCTGATATTGTTTACTGTATTCAAGATTAATAAAAAAAAAAAAAAAAAAGACACATTTGTTTACAGTCCCAATATTGAAGGCAACAAATTCCAATTATTTAACTTTTCAAAACCCTTCCGTCGTCATGTTTTGAAACTGGATGTATGGAGGCCTTCTGTGCAATTGCATCCTGCTTTTAGTATGAGTCAACTTTTATCTGATGAGGACTTTCCCCCTTCCCTGCTTTTGCGTCATCTCTCCTCGGATCTTCCTTTTTCTTCCTTCAGTCCTGCTTGGCCTCTCACACGGACCTCATTTCTCTCGTTCCCCCCCCCTTGACTGTGCCGGGTGATATTTTTGGCTGCTTGACTTTTTTTTTTTTCTTTTTTCCTTTTGTGGACGGCAAGGTCACCGGTTTAATTAAGGAATGGCAAGAAGGAGTCACAAGTTCACCATCTCCCTTTCCGTATTTCCAATCGTGTACGACAACGTGCAGCAAACAAAATGAAGCCTTTTTTTTTTTTTTTTTGGTACTTGGCAAAGATAATGACACGATGAGCATGAATAATGCAATGTCTGTCTTATTTTTCTTCTCACAAGCCAGTGATTTTCACACTGCGAGCGCAACATAATGCACGTCCCTCTTAGGAGAACATTGCCTTTTTTTTCCCCCCCTGAAACTCTAAAGGCATTTCTTTGTCACATCAGGGATTGAATACTGATTCGAGACGATGCCCTGGTATTGAGGTTGCTCGTTTACGCCGCCGATGACCCGCCGCAAAGTGTCGCATCCGCGCTTGTTTGGGGGAAACATGCAACAGTACGCCGAATCCCACTTTACCCGTGTTGAGTCCCCTTGTTTTTGTTCCATTTTGCAAAGCAGACTCAAAAGAAAGTGGATTGCAGTGAGACAGTTAGTTATTATTCTTCCACAAATTTGGGAATCCCAATCACGCTTGGAAATAGGCCTGAAAAAAAAATGTGCATCTTGCCAAAAAACGATTCCCAAAACTCAATAAATGCTGCCCACTGCAAAGTTTGGGAAAAAATCGCATCAGTTTGATCAATCAACAACACATTTGGAGGACATGTCGATTATAACAGGACGCACGAAAAAGTCTCAAGGACCCACGCTCACCATTTGAACGGGAAGCCATTTTGTTTGGAAGCAGATATTTTGACAGGATTTTGCATCTAAAAGAGGCCTGGAAATTTAGAAAAAAAAATCCACCCTTTGTCACCAATAAACATGAAATTGGGAAGAGAAACAACAGAACGTAGAAAAAAGTCTCAAGGACCCACGCTCACCATTGAACGGGAAGCCATTTTGTTTGGAAGCAGATATTTTGACAGGATTTTGCATCTAAAAGAGGCCTGGAAATTTAGAAAAAAAAATCCACCCTTTGTCACCAATAAACATGAAATTGGGAAGAGAAACAACAGAACGTAGAAAAAAGTCTCAAGGACCCACGCTCACCATTGAACAGGAAGTTCGCCAAATTGGGAAGACATCATAATAAATGAGCTGCAGTTTGACGAAGGACCACGAGACAGATGTCGTACATGTTTCTTTATTTTTTTCTAATACGGGCTGTTTTGTTCAATAGAGTTTTAACCTGCGCTGATGGCAATTTATGAAACTGCAAACCTTCTCGTTCTGCGGCCACATAAAAAGAAGACGGCTAATAAAGTCATCTTTCTCCGGCAGCAGGTTTTGATTCAAGCGCTTCTCGTCCACGAGCAGCGAGCGCCTTTTATCAATGTTATTGCTCGAGAGGCGTTTCTGCAAATAAATATGATGCCGTATTGATGGCTTATGGCTTGAGTTTGATGAGGATATCCGTCAGCCGTGCTTCAAAATTGAATCCGATTCAAAACCGGCAGCAACGCGAGCGAGAATTACGCACGCATTGTTGCAAACAGTGCTCGGAAAAAAAAAGTAATTCCGACTGGAAAGAGGAAAGAACAACAGGTCGATGATGCTATTCCAATTGACCTTGTTTGCTTGCATTTGTAGAGTTATTTAGTGTGTCCCATCTGCTTCTTTGTGCAGGAAATGTACTCCAAAGGGATGATTCTGGCCACTGCCATCAGACAGGTCCGAGGTTTAGGTGACAACAAGTTTGAGGTCGTCACCTCGCTTCGGACTTTCACATTCCGAGCCGAGAAGGAAGGTATGGACTGCTGCTTTCTCCTTATCGAGCCTGAATCTGTGGCTGTCATAGTAGCTAGCTAGCGCTAAGCTAACATCTATGAGGATTCGTCTCGCCAGTCCAAACTTGGAACTTCCCTTCATGCTCGGACGTCATCAGAGGCCAACGGCGAATTAACGACAAACCACCTTAGGTGGCCTTTATTCACTGACAAAATAACGTATTCAGTTCGAAAAGATGAGCAGCCATTCATAAATCGGAGCCAAAATGATTTGATTTTAAATGAACCAAAATAGCTTTTCGATATAGTTTTGTGAACAGACGGTTGTTCTCAAGGAAACTGTTAAAATTGGAGTTATTTTGTTTGCTATGGTTGACGAAAATGACCTTGTGAGCGCGGCCGCTCCTTCCCTGCGATGAGTGGGCAACCTCGCGCCAAGGTGGCCCTTCTTTTGGAGAGCTTGCATTGAAAAGTGAGAGTGAGCGAGCGAGAAACTTGGCCTCGTCCCCCCTCATGCATCTTTAAACGAGCCGGCTCGCCTCGGAGCGAATACTCATCAATCTTTGGGGAGCGCACGAGAACCAGGAAGACCCGAGGAGGCTGATGGGAAACGAGGGAGTTAAGGAGCTGCTGAACATGAAGAGCCGAGCGGCGAGAGGAAGTGGAGGGAAAACCGTCGGCAGCGTCGACGTGACCGTCAGGTGAAGGCCGGGCAGGCAGATGGCAGGGAAAGGGCAAAGCCGGAATGGGAGGAGGGAATCGGTGACTGTGCCGCTTCTGTCGGCACAACCCTGCCCCAAAATCATGCCTCATTTAATAAAAAAAAAAAAAAAAAAAAATGCTAGTTTATTCTGCTGTAAAATACAGTCTGTGTTCTCACCAGTCACATTTAATTCTTGCCAAAACCAAGTGATTGTTTCACAACTTCTTTTTTTTCAAAGGTCTTCGAGCCATTAGTGATGCAAGAAATAAACCGATAAGCTGACGAAGCAGTTTAATGGCATGCACTTACTTACGTGTGCCGTCGTGGCTGACTGACACGGTTGAGTTCACTGAAGCATGACAGTGATTGATTTTGAATACCCAAATGGATCTGAACTGGTTGTAGTCCGGAAAACATCCCGATTCTCAATCAATAGTTTGCCTTTAATGTCTCTCGAAAGGAGACGGCACGTATTTCAAGTACACATGTTCCATAACAACAAGCCAAGGTGAATAAAAATGCATTTGTTAGTTTAAACTTGTGCTGATGTGACGAGCCGAAGTAAACACAACAAATGTTTGCTCCTCTTCTGCTTTTTCCAACTTGTTTGCGATTCCTTTTGATGGCGGCCGTGTGGGCGGCCTTTAAGATCTCCTGGCTGGGTGCAGAGTGGACTCGGCTCTCCTTTCATCCACTCTCGGTGCTTTCCTCGCTTCTTCTCTCCTTGTCAAATCGCCTCTCCAGTCGGAAACATGCATTATGGCCTCTTAACAAGCGCCCGGATAATAACAAACTGTTGTTTGTTTGTTTGTTTGTTTTAGAGAGAGTTTTACATTCAAGAATGTTAAAATACACCTAAACTGTCATGGTCGCAATGTTTTGGTTAGATTTTGTTGAATTAGCTTTGTGTTGTTTTCCTGTTGATATCCCGTCAACCAATGAGCTTCCTCTCGCCACTCGTGTCTCGTCCAGGTGTCGCTCGTTCTCTCGTCAGTTTACGTTCATGTAATTCCGTTTCCTGTCCATCTGCGTCAGGCTCTTGTCATCAAGTCGCTGTCTATAGCTTTGGTTCTTATCCTGGGTTGGATCGATGCGGTTGGGCAAACCCTGGCGTTCCGCAGGGTTCAATTCTGGGGCCGCTGCTGTTGTCATTGTATCCGCTGGCGAGCTGGCATAACTCAAGGAAGGAATACTTGATTGAGTTGCATGAAGATGGGAATACAAGATTCCAACTTTCTGAATTCAAGATGAATTCAATTCAGTACCTCCAACAAGGTCAAAAACTGTTAATGTCGTATTTCGATTGAAATGAACCCGGTGTCTTGTCCCATTTGTTTTTGGAAATAATGATTCTTTTTAGTATCATAAACGATGTCCATTGTTGCCCATTCGGCATACTTTGCAGCCTGCTCATCCTGGAAGGGGGATTACTGGCCAAAGCCAGCTGAGATAGGCTCCAGCACCCCCCGCGACCCTTGTGAGGAATAAGCGGTCAAGAAGATAGTTTTAAAATGAATTTCGCAAAGGCTTCACCGGACGATTTGGTGTCCGCGCCAAACAAGCAAATGTACTCAAAAGTCTCGGCGCTCGCCTGCGTCGGCGGTTTCCTTCCTGTCTCGGATTGACAGCGAGGAGGAGAGAAAGGAAAGCCCTGAATAAAATAAGAGGCAAAGACGTAAGAGCAGCTCAGGTAATGGAAGGCAGAAAGCTGGCCGGGAACGCAACAGGAAAGCCTGCTGATGTAAAGAGCGCTCAATAATGGAGGAGGACATTCATTATGAATACGGGCAGATTGACAATTTGGGACGAGGCAGCGTTTGAGGTCAAAAAGGGGGCTCGCGTCGACCCCCAGCACGTTGGGAAGCTAATTAAGGTCACTGGGAGACAATGTCAGCTCGGTGAGATGATTGACAGCTCATTGAAGTGGGCTGCCTGTCACTCGGCCGAGGTCGCGCCAGCAGGTCGCTGATGAAAAACATTTGGAAATGTTTTAGCAGCTTTTCTTGTTGCTTTTTCCAGATCATTCATTCTTTCCGTTGTCACATTTCTAATCACTCCAAAAGTGTCTTGAAATGATTTATTCATTAGTTCATTCGTTTCCGGCTCAAGACCCAACAAACGACAAACAACAGCATCACGTGGTAACAAAACTCAATGCAGCTCGGCTTACCCTTTTGCTTTGCAAATGCATGATAACGATTCAGAAAGCGTTGAAAATGGTGGCCCAGCTTCTGATGTGAATTAGCCACACCCCCCCTTCGTCTTCTGCGCCGTGTGAAATAGTTGCCGCAGCGGGCGGCGTCTGTCGTGGCCCCCGTGGGGCGTGTGTGTTTACTCGTGTTGTGAGTACATAAATCCGTTTGTACATTTACGTTGCTTTTCAGCCTTGTGGGGATTCACAGCACACACGCCTTAACATGAAATATTCAACTGCTCAACAAGGACCGCCTTTGAGTTTCGCCAAGATGCGGCGAGGCCTGTCTCGAGTGCTCTCCTTTTAGAGTCCATCTTAGCTTTCGTGGCGTGTTCACGAGTGCTTTGTCTTCTTGGATGATGTCGCACGCATAACAACTCAACAAAGAATTCAACTCAAATTGACAAGTTGATACCATAAAGCCGCATTTTGGGATTTACTGACTTGTTTCCACCGTGTTTGGTAGAATTTTGTGAAGTTGTCGTAGTGACAACTGAAATGATTTCAATTTCAAACGATGTAAATCCATGTTAAATGTGCCATTAGGAATGAAAACTCCATTGGGAATGCATGAGTAATTTTTGGGTGAAAAATGTTGGATTTTGAGAACGCTGTGAATATTTGAAATGAGAAAAATATGGTGTGAATTTTTGCAATATATTAAACATGGAACGATGTGAATCGGTTGAATGATGTGGAAGGAATCGCATTCAGTCTTCACACAATGATCACATTTTAAAAGGCATGATTGGTCGCCATTAGGTTTTCCCAAATCACTCAGCCCGACTCGATTCACAGAATAGATGGCAATGACTTTTCATTTTATTTGAATTAACTGTTGCGCTTGGTCTAATTTGCGCAGCAAAAATTAGCTGGAGGCTTTCAAATCTCGGTGAAGCAGCTTTCAAGGATCTTATTTTTTTCTCCTGTCCAATTCGCTTTCAGACTTGAAGTCTTTGCATGCCGCCGAAAAATCAAATCTTGCTTTGTTGAAATGTGGTTTTTTGATTCTGGTGTCGCGTCCGCAGGGGAGCGCCGCGAGTGGATGGAAAGCCTCCAGGGGGCGTGCGGCTTCCAGACGCGCCGCAGCCTGTGCCGACGCTCCTCCGCCAACAAGCGCGGCGTGCTGGAGGTGCGCGGCTACAAAGGCAGAGTTGCGGTGTCCCTGGCGGGGAGCAAAGTCAGGCTCTGCAAAACAGAACAGGTACTTCTCCGCACCTTCGGGACTTCCTCTCGGCAGGATGACGCGTCCCCGTTTGACAAAGTCACGGAACGAGCGGCTGTTTGAAAGTGACGAGACGGTGACAGTGTGACACACTTATGAATATGGAACTTGCATGTGAATGGAAATGATGACACCTGACCTTTTTCCCAACCACGTTAAGCCGAAGAAATACATTTAACATAATTTTAAGTAAAGCTAAACAAGTTTTTTTTTTTTTTTTTTTTTTTTTTCAATAATGTTTATTGAGGTTTATTTTTCCTCGATATTGTGGTTGCAATTTAATAGTTATTAAATCTTGCTTCTTTATTTATTTAATGTTTTGCGTACGTAAAAAACAATTCTACAACTACGGATACAAGTCACGTGACTTTTGCCAGTCATATTCATATATACGAATGTACATTACGTAATCGCAGCAGCATGGTCATAACAAGGCGTCCATCCGTAGTTGTAGAATTGCTTTTTACGTACGCAAAACCTTTTTTATATGCTCCTTTGTGTACGTAGATCACGTTTTTTGGTGTTTACGGGGTTTTGGCATGATTCTATCTCCATAACAAGCAAGCCATTAATCTGTCTTACAATATGAGATTTCTTATACAGAAATGTTAAAAACAACATAGCCTACTTAAGTTCATTTCAAGGCCGCTAGCTTAATGCTAACACATAGATAGGCTAACAAATGAGGAAAAAAGTTACATATTTTTAAAGACCACCGTGGAGAAAAACATCTGGACGGACGTATGGCAACAATCAGAAGTGGGCGGCATTTTTTGGAGCGCCACACTTGCGTCGTCGTCAATATTTCCAGCCGAGCCAAACTGTGATCGTCAATCCGTCAACGTTATTTTAACCCGGCTTCCATCATCGCAAAATTACAGCTGCTGTAACTTTGTTACTTTTCTTTTCCTCACTATCGTCGCCACATATAGTTGTGTGCACACTACTCGTAACTGCCGCTAATTCTGCCAACGGACTCGCTACTTTGTGTTTTTAGGACCCTTAGCTGTTCAGTAATTTGCCTGATGTAAAAATGGCACAGCAAAGGTGTTTTAGCGCTATTTGTATTGGGACAGAGCCAGATGGGAGAATGCGAGGAGAAATGGTGTGAATGGAAGTTAGCATACCTGCTATTTACTTGTTTACTGCAAAAAAACAAAAAAGAACCCATTCCAAACATTGTTGCAAATGATTTAGAGGATGCAGTCAAGTTGAGGCTCACAGACTCCAATTTGAGAGTCAGTGAACAAAGTCTGTATCGTCACGTTGGGTTCAAAGCGGCATTGTTCTTTTTAGCTTATTAGGAGTTGGCATTCTCACTCTCTTAAGTCAGTCTAATTAAGTCCTGATATTTCTGCCGTCTTTCATCCTGCTGGGACAAAAGTGGCAAGGGGGGATGGTACGTTCCATCGATGCTATTTCCTAAATTTCCTCGCCGCACATTTGAGAGCGCTACAGGCGTTCCCTTCGCCCGCTGTTGTGCTGTTTGCCTTTCATTATTTTCTTCATTAGCGCGAACAAACATCTTTGTTCGATTTCTCTTTCGGGTTTCCCTCCGCGTCAGCACATTTCCGATCGGCGCGGAAGCGGCCGGGAGAAAATCCAAATGAATTGTATGATTACAGCTGGAGATCAATCTGGCGGCGGCGGGTGTTTGTCTCGGGTTTGCGTGATCGCCAGACAGAGCAGGAGAAGGCGGGAGGGGGAAGTCGAGCGCGGAGCCGTTGGAGCTCAGCGGACTGAAGTATTTAATCGAACGTGATGAACGAGCTGTTGGAAAGATCGGCCTGCCGGCTCCTCCTCCACCGCCCCTGGACTCATTTCTCACGGGTCGTAAGCTCTGTGATGGAGCCGTGTTTGAGGTCATTTAAGCGCCAAGGTAAAGACAGTCCAAAGTGTGTCGCCCGACAAAGTGAGAGGTAAAAGCAGAAGCAAGATTTTTTGGGGATTTGACAAATTTTTTTTTTTCCCTCCCCTCAGTATTGCGACGGTGATCTAATACAGCCATTTTCACATTTCGCAATCCCGTTCGCTCCCGGCTCTTTTACTGGATTTTGACTGATTTTGCAATGCCCACAGAATATTGTGTTCTATTGTTATAACAAGATGGAACCTACCAAAAAGAAAGATTAGAGTCTCTTCTTTCATCAGGAAAAAAACTGGTTCCGTTTTGCAACAATTAACATTAGAATATAGCTAAGTTTCATCATTATTCACAAATCTTAAGAAAACAGCTTTGTTGCAACATGGCTCTGCTTGATCTCTTATACTCTGCTGCCACCTGCTGTCCGTTTTGTAATAACTACCATTGCTATTACCATTCTCTTCAGTTCAGAGGCTGCATCAAAGCCTTCCGTATGCTCTAGCATGAAAAAACACAAACAAAAAATAAACGTCTAAATACGTCTTTGGGAGCGTGGTAATATTTAAAATAGAACGTATTTATACGTTTTGAGCACAAATGAATTAATATGAAATTTTTCTACATCAATTAGACTTGTTGGTGATCAAATTATGTGGGAACTATTTTAATAATTGATGAACCGTTCATAGCCCATTGTTTTATTAGTGTATGATTAGTTTGTCAATCTGTAGACGGTGATTGACTGGTGAGCGATTCAGGGTGCGCCTCACCTCACGGCCAAAGTCAGCTCGGGTACGAGAATGTAAACAAGCGCAGTGGACGAATGGATGGCCGATTCTTGGCCGGCCGGCGAGCAGCCAATTCCTCACTCGGGTCCAACAACTTGTGTTTCTTGGACGTCTAATGGTCTGGTGCCCCAACAATTATATCAATGCTTGTACTCTAATTAGGTGCCCCCCCACCCACCACCCTCATACCGCCTCTCCACAAGTGCTGTTCAAGCCCCTTGGCGATTGGGAATTAGGTGAGTTATTTTTAGCGGCGTGCCAATCACTTCCTGACTCCGCCAAGATTGTGTAGCAAAGCTTGCTGGCTTTAATTTTAATTGGCTACCCCTGAGAATTGACGGTTATTAGGCAAAAGGCGTATTCAGGTGAGCAGAGAATTCCATGTCAACGTTGCGTCGCCTGTGCGATGCCGACTGAATGAGGTTGCGTTGGTCAACATCTGCCGGCAGCGGCGGCTCGCAACTGCACGCCGTCACCAATGTAATGGGAATTTTTGTCTGATTGAGCAAATTTGGCATCGTTGGTATTTTGTGTTTTTTGCAAATCCCGTTCCGGCTTTGTCTTGTTTTTGTCAACTGACCTCTTCGTGGTCTCACCCACTTTGAGGCAGGATTATCAAGGCTTTTCTTTCCCTTATCCCGCCCTCTCTTTCATTTGCTTCCCTCATCTTTTGACTTTGCGAGCTCATGAGGCAAGTCATGTTTTTGTTTTTTTGTTTAGTTTTTGTTGTGACGCGCGTGGGTGCGCTTCTTTCCTCGCCTTTGTCCCGCGGGCGGTCGAAAATGGTCTCAACTGCAAGGTTGCCGCGTGTGTGCAGTCCTCAGATGCACCTTCTGCCTTTCGCCGAGTTGAGGTAGAATGCCACACATTAGCCACTAACGCACACGCACGTCCACCTGGTTGAGGGCAACGACGCGTGCGTGATTGCCTGTCACAAACTATTTCTAGTTGGACTCGTTTTCCCCCCAAAAAAATGCAGCAAGACTGACAATGCGGCTGTTGTAAATGTCGCTCTCCTTCGGTGTTTGTTAGCTTGGATGAGAGCGAATTACATTCCAAGCCGGGTGGGGAAAAACGAGCTGCGACTTTAATGAGGCAAGCAGGTGATCGCACCTTATTGGGGAGGGCTTCTAAATTTGGCCGCAAAATGGAGCTTGAGATGCTGTCTGCTGAAGACGAATGCATCTCGCACTGCCTTATAGATTTGCTTCACGGTGTACTGAGTTTTTTGTTTGTTTGCACAAGCAGAAATTAAAAGCAGTGTCTGTTTTGGAAGGCTCTTCAATATTCCATATTAGTGAGGTGTGGAAAATTGACATTTTGCTTTCAAAAATGTCAAGCAAATATGTGCGATATGAATTGGAACGTATGGTGTTCCGCAGGGCTCAATTCTGGGGCCTCTGCTGTTTTTATTGTATGTGTGAATTGAGTATCTGCTTTTTTTTTCGAGTTGAGCAATGCAGTCATCACATCTTGCGATCTATGGAGGACCAAAACTGCCAAAATTCGAAATAAATAAAGGACTAAATAAATAAATGACTAAAAGTGAAAATAAAAATCAAAGTAAAAAATATAATTAAAAAATTCCATCTAAAAAAAAAATATAAATGGAAATATATCCGTTTTTATTTTCACTTTTAGTCATGTATTTATTTGATCATTTATTTATTTATTTATTTATTTATTTAACCTCCAACCAAGGTTAAGAGCCACAATTTTTGACTCTGAAGATGCCCATTGTGATTTCCATCTTGTCAAGGACTTGGAAGCGGGCCTGGCGATCTGCGAAGTGGATCTGACAGCCGCCAACATTCGAGACGTCGACCGGAGGGTCTTTGAAATCAACACGCCTTTTAAGAACTTCTGGTACGTCTGCATGCGTTTCATTTATTGATTGATTTGCCGAGTGATGGTGTCATCTCTAATGTTTTTGGTTGTAGGGACCACAAACAGACCACACATTTTTCCATTTGTCATTACGTCATATATTAAAGAAGAGACATGAATACCATTATTACTAAAGTTAGCTTTATCATCCAATACGTCAACCTCCAAACAACTTCAAAATACAGTATAGCATTTCACAATCAATATTTATCCATATAAAAAATGGAAATAAAATACAAAAAAACCACTGATAAACATTGAGTTGTGTTGAGTTTATAAGTTTTCTTTTCCTGTGTTAGTTCCACTCGAGTGGTTGTATTTGTTTGTAGATAATTTTGTGTTTTTTTTTTCTTGACATCATTTTTGTTCATCCATAACTGACCGTTTAAATAAATCTCAATTGTTTCTTCAGCTTCGATATTGTTGTTTACCGTCTATTGGCTTACCCTCCAAAGACAAACCCGAGACTGGGCAGCAACAAGTGTGGGACTTTCGGTGGATGTGCACATCCTACCCAAACGTATACAGACAGTTTTTTTGTTTTTGTTTTTAATGAACCCTCCAGTTGAAGCCTGGCTGCTATCTGTCGAACCTTTGAGGTGACTCCGCGTTCCCTCAGGCCCGACGATCAATAAGCGCGCAGCTTGTTTGAGCTGTAATGGCCCATTTAGAATACAACCATCACAAAGCACGTCTTGTTTGTTTGTGGTCGCCGTTCCCCCCAACACGCACTTTTTTTTGTCTTTTCTTTTTTTCTTTCTTTCGCCTTTTGTAGATTGACTTGATTTATGTAAGACCCTCCCTCGTTCCGCCGCCCGTCCAATCGATCTGTTTGTGTAGGTCTCCGTAATGGTCTCGTCGTTTGGCTCTTTCGTTAATAACCTGGACGTAATTGCCATTTTGTGCGGAACCTCCTTAAAAGAAAGAAAGAAAGAAAGTGGAATTAAAATGAACTCGAATTGTTTTGATGAGGTGAAAACGGAGAGACTGGATTGTGTGTGCGCGCGGATCGAATCGATTGGTCACCCTCGGAGTCTTGTGCTACCTGCTCAAGGTGGGGATTAGCCACAAACTCATCGAATCACTTTCGGCCGAGGCGAGGAGACTCACTTTGGCTTTTTCCATTGCTTTGTTGCCGCCGGAGATGGCACGGCTGACTTTTATTAGTTGTGAGAATGACAATTAGGAAGCGCGGGGACACGTTACGGGACAAAGACGTTCAAGTTTGCCGCAAAGAAAACTTATCGCCAAGCGCTCGGACTGGAATAAATCTGGAGATAAACACTTGAGCTCAAGGGCACGTCACAGAGGGGTGACAATATTTGGATCTTGGATCGTGAAAACTGCTGACATTTTTGGTTTTTGGATTATCCCGCAGTGGAGGACATGCGGGACTTTTTGAATTCCTTCGAGTCCAGTGGACTGATTTATCTTCAAATTGCGAGTGATAATTGATGACATCATTTTAGGCAATGCATGAAGTGACATGCTTTAGAAGTCCAATATTTACAATGTTTTCGTTTTGACTTTGTTTTGTTTTTTTAATTAAGTTTTCGAAAATGCTTCCTTCCAGTTTTTAATTTTTAATTTTTTTAGTTTGATTTTTTTTTTTTTATATATGACGTATTTTCAAAGTGCAAAATTGCCAAATGTGTTCTTTCTTCTTTGTGGCCATAAAGTGATGAATACATTTCAAATAAATTGATTCCACCTTTCTTTCTTTGACAGAAACGAATCGTTTCCGGTTGCGGATACCGATTGTGGGATTCAGGATTGTGCCAATCTAATTGTTTATCCGAATTTTATTCCGCCAAATGTCCGAATTTTCATCAGAAGAGCCACGATTTCATCACCTGCCATTTATGCCGGATTCTCTGACACGTTTTATGTAACGACGCGTGATCGCTTGAAACATCAAGTAAAACGACGCCAGCGGGAGTACACGAAAGATTTAAAGCCGTTTTCTTTTTGCCGCGTCAAAAAGAGAAGCACTTGATCTGATTGGAACTGCAAGAAGAGCGTGTGATGCCCGAGTGGAACGTGTAGCAATGCGGCTCAATTGACACAGTGTTTGGAGTCTTTTTGTTTTTTTATTTTTTCCCCATAACAATTCTGCAACCTGTAATTCTTCCTAACTTTCAAGCTGCCGCTCATGGCCTGTGAAGTTTCCGATTTGATGGCTTGCTGTCGCTTGGCGACGCGATGAAACTTTTGTTCTCGGCAAACGAGCCCGGCGACGTGATTGACGCGTTCCAAAGCTGGACTGTAATTGTGGAGCAAATGTCAAGCGCTAACAGCTTAGTCGCGGCGAAATTGATCAGCGGACCAAAGGCGGCAATTGAACTCTTGTACAGTATTATCATTTTCAAATATTACGTTCTAAGTCTTCTCTCCAAAATCAGATATTTGTTGTAGTACCAAGACTGACCTGTGAGCGGCAGCGTGGCCCCACAGACTATCCAAACTGGCCTGAAAATGCAAAAAAAAAAAAGAAGAAGAAGAAGAAACTAACTTAGTTGATTGCGTGCAGTTTGGTGGCCGAGTCGGAGCAGGAAAAGTTGGAGTGGATCGAAGCGGTTGGGGACTCCATCGCCGAGACGCTGTGCGACTACGAGGTGGCCGAGAAGATCTGGTTCAACGAGGCCAACCGGAGCTGCGCCGACTGCGGCGCCGCCCGGCCGGAGTGGGCGTCGGTCAACCTGGGCGTGGTCATCTGTAAGAAGTGCGAGAGTAAGCGTGAGCCATTTTTTTCCCCTTTTTGTACTGGATCTAATCGAATGTCTCGTGGCTCCTCCGAGAGTCGTGACTTTGAATGCGATTCCTCACCTCACCTCTGCAAAACCTGTGTAATTGGTAGCCATCAGATCTCCAACATCCCTTCTCAAACACCCTTAAATGATTTCATTTGCTGGAGTGTTTAATATTACATTTGGTCGACTCGCTCGCTCGCTCGCTTTCGCTTTCGCTTTCGCCCGGCCGGCGCTCCCCTTTAAATTAGACGGCGGTCCATCTGGAATACCAACGACTTGCCGCACTTCTAATTAGCACTCTGATGTCACGGACAATAAAGAGAAATGCTGAACAAGAGGAAGAGGGAAGAAGTAATGAGAAAGCTAATGGTCGAAATGATCCCAGGCTGCCTTTTCGTCGTCTTCTCGCTGCAAGACGGAATTCATTTTAATAGTCTAATATGGAGAACTTTTAGACCCTCACAATTTCATTAGTTGCCTCGCCTAAAAAGGACTTTTTAGAGTCGGCAGTGGTCTGTTTTTTTTGTGTTTTTTTTGGCGGCGGGATAACTTTAGCTTACTGGACAATCCTTAAAAAAATAAATCTCATAGCAGAGATTTATGTTGTGCTATTTTCTGGTTGATGGTTTGAGATATATTTCAAATAAAATACAAAAATAACAAAAATGATGCTACTATCCAGCACAACAGCCGCATGTCCAATTAACTTATTTGCTCCCAAAACATATAAATCCGTTTTTTTTTTTAATGTTTTAAGTGTCCCAAAGACATATTTATAAGTTTTTTTTTGTTTTTGAAGGCTTTGATGAAGGCAGCTTCTCAACTGCAAAGAACGGTTGCAGAAATGGTAATTACACAAACTGCCAGCAGGTGGCAGCAATTTTTAGCTATATTCTAATGCTAATTGCTGAAAAATGGAAACGGATAGAAATGTATTATTTTTTTTTCCCTGATGAAAGAAGAGACTTTAATCTTTCTTTTGGTAGGTTCCATATTTTTCTAGCAATAGAAGACAATATTGTGGGGGGCCTTGCAAAATCAGTCCAAATCCAGTAAAAGAGCGAACCGGGATTGCTTCTGTGAAAATGGCGGCGAGCGATTGAGTTAAGCGAGATGCACTTGTAAGACGATTAATTTTTGCCACAAATTTAGCAACTCCTCATGCACTTCAAATGAAGTGCCAACGGTTCAACTGTTTGCGTGCTTTGGAAATTGGTGCTGTGGTGGCAATTTGGTTGCAATCTTCATCTTGATCAGCATCTTCAAATAGTTTGGCTATGTGAACGTGAGTGGGAACACAGCAAAGCATTCTTCATTGCAGCAAACGTATGCCAACTTCTTATTGACATCATTTCATTGACAGTGTTGACTTCTTGAGGAATCCACCATTTTTAAGTCTCGTCTGCCATCTAGTGGTGAATACTGTTATTACCAATTCTGGAATGGCCAGATTTAGCACAACAAGCAAAGGTATCTTTGTTGCTCCACGTTTTGGTGCTCTTGATTTTCTCCAGTGTACGAAACATTGCAGGCACTCGGCGGGAGGAAGGAGAGCCTGGCGTGCCGTCACCGTCGTGGCTGGCAAACTTTTTAATTGGGGCTGAAATGTGTGGCAGCTTGGCCTTTTTTGTGGGCGAGCCGCTGTGATGCGAATGCCCTTTTTGTGTTCCGTTGTGGTTCACCGGGGAAAGATGAAGACATTTTGCCAGGATGCGACCAGCGCACACGTTCATGTCCCAGTTTAGATGAGTTGTTGCGCAGATAAAAAGTATCTTGAACAGTCACTGCTATTATGTGTATATGTTTATATTAGGGTTGTGCTCCAATTGGTGAGTCGCAGATTGGCCGAATCAACGATTGATTCCAGAATAAACTCGACTGGCTTACTTGTACTTTCCCCGGAAAAGGCTTCCAATATATCTTTTTGAAATCAAATGACTCCTCCGCTGTTGTAAAAAGTTTAAGAAGCACGACTTTAAACAATTACTAAAAGCACTCTTACAGGGGGGCGTCAATTATCGCTACTCGCAGCAGGCCTTGTTTCCGAGTATCGTAATTATCGCAAGTGGCGTATTCAGCATCTGCTCTGAAAGTTGTTGTTTTTTTTTGTTCGATGCCTCCAATTTGTGTCACGCCAGGCGTCTTGCTCTACTTGAGAGAAATTTGCGTCCGCAGCGAGCCGCCGATGCTCGCAGGACGATAATTCACGCGCGTCTCATGTTTTATTCACGGGGCCGCTCGCTCTTCGGCCACGAGCGACCCCAGAAGCCGAATAAACAGGCCGACGAGCAAACACAATCAATTACTCATGATTCATTAGCAATTGATGGCGCCTCCTTCTGCCCCTTCATTTCCAATTAAGGAGCGCCGGGGGGACTAAATGTGTCTCTCTCTCCTCCACGCCGCCAGGACAGCATCGCTCGCTCGGCCCGAGCGTCTCCAAAGTGAGGAGCTTGAAGCTGGACAGCAGCATTTGGAGCAACGAGCTTGTGGAGGTATGAAGTGGACGCGAACGCGTCACGCGCCGACAACCGTTCCGTTTCACCATCGAGACGAAATGCGCTGAACGATTGTCTTTCTGACCACGACAAAGAAGACGGCGCTAACCGAAGATTTGTTTCTTCTTTCTGTGGCGAACTCGGGGCCGTTTCGAGCTTCGTGGGGGCCAAACTACAATGAAGAGATTCTTAACCCTTTAGATGGATTCAACATCTTAAGTTGACAGTCCTCTTTACGTCAATAAATAAAAGAGCTTTTGAGTGTTTAGAAAAGTGTTTAATATAGATAAAACAAAATAAACTTCAACTTCAAATAATGCTTTTTTGCCAATCAAAAATGGGGTGTAATAGACAAATATGAGAGACATTTTAATCATCTTCAGGTAAGACTACACTTAGAGTTTGGGGGCCCCCTGGTGGCTCGGGGTGCCCGAGGCAGCCGCCTACAAACGGCTACGAGCGAACTCTTGAAAAAGGGTGAAACGCAATCACATATTGGTGGTCAAATGTCTGTTTCGATTTCCAGATGAATTGTGTTCCTTATCGCTGACATCGAGTGCATCGATTTGTTCAAAAAAAAAAGAAGCAACATTTAGCAAATTGTGACTTTTCAGCTCAATCAAAAGCATTTTGCCAATTATACATCTGGTACTTTGTGACGTTCTTCACCCTCTCAGCTCTTTTTGGAAGTGGGGAACCAGAAGGCCAACAGTTTGTGGGCCGCCCATCTCCCCCCGGAGGAAGAGCTCCGCGCTGGCGCGTCGGACAAGCAGCGCGCCAATTTCGCCCGCAGGAAGTACCAGGAGAGGAAGTACTGCCGAGTCCTCGAGGACCTTCGCGACTCGGAACAGCTCAACAAGGTCAAATGTTTTCCGAACCGCAACAGCAGTCAATCATTGAATCGTGTATCACAATCCTGTTGAACCAGATTGGATCGCTTCACTTCCACTTTACCGTACAAAAATGTACAGTCGACGCATATCGCTGCGTTTTTCCAAATAGTTTCAGCTACAGACGTTTCGGAGTCGGTGGTTGACTCAGCCACCCGCGAATGGCAGCGACAAAAGAGATTCTACTTTTCTGTAACCGGCCTTGACACATTTGGACGGGATCAACCGACCGCAAGCGCTTGAAAACAGACCCAAAAGATCACAGTTACGTTGCGAAATCACAAGCAATGTATGTAAAAGCGAAATCTCCGCATCAGCGTTGCCAGCCAAGCTAATTTCATGGGACGTCTCTCCTTAGCTGCGCGTCATTTCCATTTAGCGCGCAAGCAAAAGCTCTTTCCTTGGGGACTCTTGTCGAGTACAAAGACGACACCAAAGATGTTTTATGCATCCGCGGGGTCAGCTTGGATAGCAGCTGACTCTTTCGAGTGTCAGTTTACAATCAAACTAAATGGAAGTGATTTACTGAACGTCCGATTACATTCGCCAGTTGTTCTCAAACTTTTTTTTTCCCATCAAGCATCGTAACTCTTCATGTCCTACCATTATAACCGGTATTAAAATTCAAGAGCGTAAAAAGTAGTGATATTTGAAAAAACATGAAATGCTCAATCACAGGAAGTGTGTACGGAAATCCCACTTGCAAAATTGGAAAAAAAATGGACCCCGACTTCACTACTGACTACAATGTGCCGGCACTCACCAATGGCGCCCCCTTTGGAAACACAGACCGTGAATGGTAAATCACAATTTACTCGAGTAGAAAACTGGATAGCTTTCTTCATTCATAAACATTCGACATAAATTCCCGTAACACAACATAAGTGACATTATACTTTGCATGAAATTTTATGGTGAACTACTGAACCGTATGAAAAGCTTATGAAATAAGATACAACAATACATTAAGCAAAATTGCGAGAAGGTGAGTTTGCTGGAGGTGAAAATAAAAAAACATTTTATCAGAATCCTCCATTTTCGTTGTTTACCTTCACCTCAAACGTTTCCATGTCTGGTCTGGTTCCATGAACTGGTCACCAGCCAATCGCAGACGATGATAATATAAGCACAAGAATTGCGCTTTTCAACATGCTGATCTTTTTCTTCTACTTCTTCGATTTGCACTTGATGCGTTCCAGTCGAGCACAATGTGGTACTACACTAAATATACAGTACACTCTACTGTAGAAATTCATTTCAAAGAAGTTTACGAATCTGTGATCTTGCTATAATAAATCCTGGCAGTTAATTGCCCAGCCCTATAATGTATTATTTCTAGTAATACAATGCAGGCCTGTCGTCAAAAAGAGTCTTTTGTTTCCACATTTCCGTTTCTCCCGCTTCCTCTCCTATTCCCACGGTCCCCATTCAAAACTGATGTCCCGGTGACCTTCGCCGAGTCTCGGCAGGCCGCGTGACCGAGACGAGACGAGAGTGTCAAAGTCCCTCCTTATATCACACGCACCCAAATCCCAACAGTGACTGCAGTAATTGCTGTGACACGGAAGCTCATTTTCTGTGGGGGGTGCTTCGGGAGTACGGGGTGCCGGGCCCCTTGATACGGGCTGTTCGGTCCCTGTACGACCGTTGCCAGAGTTTGGTCCGCATTGCCGGCAGTAAGTCGGATTTGTTTCCGGTGAGGGTTGGACTCCGCCAAGGTTGCCCTTTGTCACCGATTCTGTTCATAACTTTTATGGACAGAATTTCTAGGCGCAGCCGAGGCGTGGAGGGGTTCCGGTTTGGTGGCCTCAACATTGCATCTCTGCTCTTTGCAGATGATGTGGTGCTGTTGGCTTCATCAGGCCGGGGCCTTCAGCTCTCACTGGAGCGGTTCGCAGCCGAGTGTGAAGCGGCTGGGATGAGGATCAGCACCTCCAAATCCGAGACCATGGTCCTCAGTCGGAAAAGGGTGGAGTGTCGTCTTCAGGTCGGGGATGAGATCCTGCCCCAAGTGGAGGAGTTCAAGTATCTTGGGGTCTTGTTCACGAGTGAGGGTGGGATGGAGCGGGAGATCGACAGGCGGATCGGTGCAGCGTCTGCAGTGATGCGGACTCTGTATCGGTCCGTCGTGGTGAAGAAAGAGCTGAGCCAAAAGGCAAAGCTCTCGATTTACCGGTCGATCTACGTTCCAACCCTCACCTATGGTCACGAGCTGTGGGTCGTGACCGAAAGAACGAGATCCCGGATACAAGCGGCCGAAATGAGCTTCCTCCGCAGGGTGTCCGGGCTCTCCCTTAGAGATAGGGTGAGAAGCTCGGTCATCCGGGAGGGACTCAGAGTCGAGCCGCTGCTCCTCCGCGTTGAGAGGAGCCAGCTGAGGTGGCTCGGGCATCTGGTTCGGATGCCTCCTGGACGCCTCCCTGGGGAGGTGTTCCGGGCATGTCCCACTGGCGGGAGGCCCCGGGGACGACCCAGGACACGCTGGAGAGACTATGTCTCTCGGCTGGCCTGGGAACGCCTCGGGATCCCGCCGGAGGAGCTGGTTGAAGTGGCTGGGGAGAGGGAAGTCTGGGTTTCCCTCCTGAAGCTGCTGCCCCCGCGACCCGACCCCGGATAAGCGGAAGAAGATGGATGGATGGATGGATGGAAGCTCATTTTGCAGAGACGCGACAGCAACAAGCCGGCCAGCGTCAGATGCGCAATCGCACCCTTGAGGTGTGTTGACGATTCACACTTGCATGTCCAGTGACACCTCGACTTGCGAGAGACTCAACTCGGGAATATTTTCAGATTTGAGTAGTCACTTGTCATTGCCACGTCTGAGAAATGATTCAAGTTAAAATTGTGCTTCAGAGCTCCACCCATAAATAATAACGTCATAAAGCAAACAGAATTACGCATATGAAAGTCTGCTAGCTTAATGTTAACGCACGATGCAAAAATGCTAATGAAACTAGCGTCAATGATGTGGAAGTTAGATAGTTGACCCGCTATTCACGAGGGGGGGGGGGGGGGATTGGCGTAGCATAAATCAACGGCTAATTGCCGAATATTATACTTGTGTATATATATTTTATATTTTTATTTTTATATTTTTAAACCGAACATTTCTTGAATAAACCGGAACGTTGACGAGTTGGCTTCCAGAAGCCGAACTGGGCCAAAGAAGACAACCAAAAATAGTCCAAAATTTTTATGTATAATAATTTTTGTTGTTGTTTATTATATTGCTTATTAATACAAATTGTATTTTTCCTTGTGTTTATAAAAAAAAATATATGGGAATAGGACCTTGAAAAGCTAATTGCTTGTTAAATCTCAATGACAATATTGAGGGGGAAAACCAAATCCCAATTCTATTATTTTCCAGCCAACTTTTGCGAGTTCTTTGTCATTATTTCAGGTGTTTTGTCAATACGCTCTTTTGCACGCAGCCCGACTCCGGCGCCGATCGATGCCGCTTCCTTACTCGGGCGTCCAACTCGGATGAAAGGGAAAAGGTTGCTCGTTGAGATTCGGCGCGTCGGCCGGTGGGTCCACTCTGTCGCGGGTCATCGTCCACAATGTCGCATGGACGGAGCCGATTGATGGGAAGAGACGGATGCGGGCGGGAACGTTTTCCTCGGTCACGGCGCATTCTCGGCTCGCTTTTATTCTCGGAGCTGTGACAGATGAACCCTTTTAACAAAGCGCTCGCCAACGCTTTGTGTTTATAAAAGTTTGTCTCGCTGGAAAAACAATTACATGAGACAAAAGAATGTATTTTTTTCTTCAGGCCCAGTATAGAGTCGTTGGATGTTTGCAGGTGGCACAAAGTATTCAGTTGGCTTCCCACATTGTTTTGGCCTTGATGGAAACAAAGTGAATTTGAACTCACGGATGCAGCGCATGAACACATCACCAAACACACAAAGTCCATTTTTGCCTTCCGTATTGCCATAATTCCACCTGTGGTCCCACCCCTCCGCTTTGTGAAATTGTTTCATTATATTTAATGCGGCCCATTTGTCGGGCATTATATTCCCGGCTCCTTATTTCCCCCCCCAAAAAAGATGAGCGATTTAATGACTCGCACAGGAAGTATTAAAATGTGATCTTATTTGAACTTCTCTGTGGAGATCAGCGAGCAGAACTTTTATGTGGTCTTGCGCTGGCGTTTTATGGACGCGTTGTCCTCGGCCAGCCTGGCGCAAAGTCAAGCTTGACATCTTGCACCCTCAAGTGGATAGAAAAAGACAACACACCCTTTTAAAGTTTTGGATGCAAGAGAAATGATTGCAAACTTTGTCTCGTCCGACCACACATTTTCCCACGTGAAGTCGGTGGACCGCAAATCAAATCCACACGGCGGCACGAGCTTGATTTGTGTCCAGAAAAAAAAGAGGGAGTCTTTTGTTTGCCATGCAATATTGAGGAGGTTGAATGGACTCGTCTGGATGTGTGTGCGTGCAGGCGCTGTGTGCCGCCGTGGTGCTGCCCGACGTGCTGCGGACGATGCGGCTGGTGTTCGGCGGTGCGGATGTGACGTGCGCCACCGGCGACCCCACCTGCTCCACGCCGTACCTCCTGGCGCAACGCGCCGGCCAGCGGCTGCAGATGGAGTTCCTGCATCACAACAAGCTATTGGGTAAATGCGCCCCCTGTTGATGCTGGCAGTATTGCACCCTCACCGTTCACTGTGCTCCAAATGATTCCACATCATTCAATATCTTCAGGGCTGGACTGGCCATCTGGCATAGAGGGCAGATGCCCGGCGGGCCAGTGTTATTTCGGGCCGATGGGGTCCGATTTCATGATCATTTTCCTTCATTTTACCCCAAGAGACCGAAACCGCAATTTCGAAGGAGCAGCTCATTCATCCGTTTACAATATAGATATCAAAGTGAACCAGTAAACATCAGTGGTAGAGCTCCGGAACCGAGGGCGATCCGAAAATCGGGCTGGGCCAGCAGGCACAAGTCCAAATGTGCCAGTCCACTTCTGACTATATTTCAATAAAGTTTTTAGCATTCCACATTTTTGACCAACATGTAACACATTCTTCACTGATATATCACGTTTCAGATTTTTCAATATCATTCAATACCATTGGACATTATTCCATATATATACCACATCTTTCAGTATATTTCCATGTTTGCACATTTTTTTCATTGAGCATTTCAGCATTCAAACGCAATTACAATGTAACTAAATCATATTGCTGCTACTTATAATGGAACTAAAGTCTCAGCAAACGAAAAAACAAAACTGTCAGCCGCCTCCACGTGGAGCCGCTGCACTTTCCTGTCCCAGTGCTGTGGCTCATTTGTAGCCCCGCCCCCCCCACGGGCCTACACCTGCTCGCCCCGGAGCACCTTGCGATATTGTAGTGTGTTGATTTGCATATCCACGTCTCGCTTCAAGGAAAAAGTGACTGCACGGTGTCGTATTTTGAAAAGCTTCAATGATGGCTCCATCTCGTCTCGTCAGACTTCCGCTGGTGGTTCCTTCCTTGTACATTTTCAGATTCATGGCTTGCATTTCTTGATGCGCATTTCAGTCCCAAATGTTACATGTAGTTTGTTTTTTTTCCGACTGGACCTAAAAACAAACAAACAAAGTAAAGGTTCCGAATTTCAAAGCACAAAAAAGATGCTCAGGCAAGGTGCAAAATGAAGACATTTCATCGGCGACCTCAAGAGCCCATCCGGCAGATCTATTTTGGCACGGCAAACGTGTGACGGCGTTTGACAGACTGCGTGACGCTCGGAGGGTGAGACAAAAATAATCTGGGAGTGCGCAAAAATGTGGCGTGAAAGTCCGTCTTTGGAGTTGTTGACATTAATAGTGAGTGGCTTCCTTTAATGGGACTTAAAGAGGAAATATTGCAAATAGATATTTTTTGTGCCTCTGTATAGTCGCCACTACTGTTGTTGTTTTTTTTTTTTTTTTTTTTCTGAAAGTCGCCTTCTACGTTATCATTCGAGGTCTCCCCGCCTTCCACATGTCGCCAATTCTAGCGGCATTTATTATGTGTCCCGATTCTCGCGCGGCGTCTTCATTGGCCCGCTGTCGGCCGCTCGCGGTGTCGCGCTTTGCGGCGGTTGCCACGGGCGACCAGATGGCTAATTGAGCACTCCATCATGTCAGCCTCCCTTCAGCCAATCGGCGGAGGCCAGACTCTTGCGCCGACGCCCCCGCACACGTCGCCGTCCCATCGAAAGCCAGGCCGGCTTTGGTGGCCCGCGGGGCCGTTTGGAAGACTCGCACGGGCAAGCTTGTTCCAGCACATGCGCCGCCTTATTTACATTCCCCGTACATGAATGTTGGGAAGGAGTGAATGCATTTATGACGTCTCCACGGCCAGAACCAGATTACGTATGCTACAATTGCCACGGATTGGGTTGAATGATTTTGAGATTTTTGGCCTCAATATTGCGATTGCAGCTTAACTAATTCACTTCAAGTCATTTTCGCAGAAGAAATTCCTGTTTTACTGGATTTTGACTGATTTTGTGACGCCAACATTCTCTTGCTATAAAAACAATCTCTTCTTTCAGGGAAAAAAAAAATAATCTTTTTCCGTTTTGCAGCAATTAGCATTAGAATATAGCTAATTTTCACAAATCTATTTAGAATTGTTTTCAACATGGTCCTGGTTGATCTCCTTTGCTCTGCTGCCACCTGCTGGCTGTTTGTGTAATTACTACCATTTCTGCAACCGTTCTTTGCAATTGGGAGGTTGCATCATAGTCTTCTGTATGCTCTAGCACAGGGATGGGCAATCTCGGTCCTCGAGGGCCGGTGTCCCTGCAGGTTTTTGAGGCTTCCGTTTTCCAACACAGCTGATATATGATCAGCTCATCAGCAAGCTCTGCATAAGAGGGATAACGATCTCGTTGATTGGAATCAGCTTGTGTTGGAAAACGGAAACCTCAAAAACCTGCAGGGACACCGGCCCTCGAGGACCGAGATTGCCCATCCCTGCTCTAGCATCAGTAAATACGTCTTTGGGACACTTGAAACATTTCAAATAGAACAGATTTATACGTTTTTTTTGGAGCAAATGAGTTTTAATAAGCCGATTTTTCATTTTGTATTATTATTTTTCCCTCCCCAAGATCGTCTTACCATGTATTTTTTAACAACTGCAAGCCGGTTAGCTTTTCCATTTTCTATCGTTGCAGACCTCGAGTGCAACCTTCGTACAGGCTGAATGTTTATTTGCGTGTCATCACGTGATCAATAACGAATTACTCACCGTGATCCGCTCACCAAACAGATTTCCCAAGACTCAATCCGCGCTCAGACAACCCGTCCCCGTCGGAGGCGTGCCCCTTCCTGGACGGCTTCCTCTACATCTCCCCGAGCCACGGCAGGACGGCGCCGGATCGGCGGCGAGGAGACGGTGAGTGGCCGCGTGCCGCGTCGCCGGGACGCGTCCCATCAATCCGTCGGCGGGGCCCCGATGAAGCGCGCGTTAGTCTGCGGTCCGCTCCAGTTAACAGCTCATCGATCAATCGGTGTCAGCCCGTCCGCTGTCAAACTCGCAATCGTTTAATCCCGACGCCAAACGCTCGGGTCACGACAATCGATGAACGTCCTGCGGGAAGCAAACGCAAGCCGGCAATGCTCTTCGACGGCCATTATTGGGAATTCCAAATGATTATTAGCCCAAGTAAGACCAACGCATTCCTGAGAAATAAATCTGATCTCACAAATTCATGTCATCACAATTGATACGCACGTGATGAGTAGAAATGAATAAATTTGGACGTGCCTGTGTACAGTCAAAAGCCATAAAAAGAGTGCTGATAAATGTGCGGGATTTGGCTGAAGTTGACCTGAAAAGTCTCCAACACTTGTGCAACTTTTCCAAGGTAGTTAAAAGTGTGAATCCGACTCCACTTGACTTGCGCCTCCCTCAGCCTCTGCACCTCCTGCTCCGCTGTGGTCCCACCACCTTTCCAAACAGCTGGAGTGTCCCCGGGGAAGGCGCGTAATTGGGAGAGGGAGATGCATCTCCGTATCGGATGCTGCCTTGGGGGATGCCGGGCTACTGCGTGGGTGGGCTTGCTTGCTTAGGGGGGGAAGATGCATCTAGGACACGAGTGAGTGGGTTTTCACCTTGTTGGAGGTACTGCACCTCCCTAGTTGCACGTTCCGCAAACACGACTTTGTTGACAAATAAAATAGAGATTTTTTTCTTTTTTCAAATTCAAGACATTGTGTTCTTGCATTCGCCATCTCCATGCGTCTTAAGGAAGTGTTGCCCCAGGGGAACTGGATGCAATGAAAACCACAGAGGCCCCGGAATCCAACCTTGTGGAACTCCATGCATTACGTTCTAAAACATTTCTAATCTACTTTTAGTGTTATGAATTGTCGGATCCTCATGGTACTGTATGTGCCAAGGTTGGAAACATTTCTTACTTAGTTTGTAGATTTCTGCACCAACACTCAACACTTTTTTAAATTTTTTTTTTGTGTCTATAGGCTGTAATTTGTCTCGGACTCGCAATCCCTTCATTGTCTGAAATTTCATTTCAAGCTCGCTGACAAGCTGCCTCGTCCATGTCTTCATCACTGATAACGAGATGGGCAGATGATTGACAGCAGGATGGGGGGGGGGGGGGGGGGGGGGGGGGGGGTGTTTGCTGCCGTCTCTTTTGCTAATGAGCTCTGACGTGAAGCAGGTTGCCGGTCAATTCCAGTCGAACGGCAAACTTGTCGGTCGGTAAACGGCTTGATTCTTAAATGTTGATGAACGGCGGGCGGGTTTAATGGCCGTATTGATTGTGTTGATCAGTCTCATCAGCCGGCTCATTTTGCACACTTAAGCATTTATTGAACGTCACAAAGTAAGCGATGAGCCCGAAGAGATGTTGTCAAAATTCCAACAGCGCCTCCTGGCTTCTCTCACGCTAATTGGCCCGTTTCAGGAGCGAGCAAAACGCCGATTTCGTCTCTCGGGTCTGGTGGCGGACCCCCGCGGAGAGCGGATCGGCCGTGGAGGTCTTTGCTGTGCGGAAGAGGGAACAGATGCTTGATTGCAAATCAGGTGCTATTGTTCCCACTTTTGTGCTGTTGTGCAAAGCAAGCCACTGGCATCCCATCGTAGAAAAGAAGAATAAAAGCAGCTTTTGATGCCAATTTCATGCTCATGTTGTCTCCCCATTTGTAATCGTAATCGATTTTTAGAACGTGAGTGAACCCGGACGACCAGCACGGTACACCGCACAAATGGACGGTAACGATGCCTGATGTAGTCCCAAGACTGGCCTGTAGGGGCCAACGGAGTGCCACAGGGCATTTGGATTAACACAAGAAGAAATAGATGAAGCTAGGCTAATATGATTATTTTGTTGAATATATTTGTAGTGATGTGCACTCGTCCATTTGCAACCGTAAGAGATGATAAAATGCTCACTTTTGTGCGGGTTATCGTGACGTGTGTATCCCGCTCAGCATTTCTTTCCGAGAAGGTTGAGGAGGAAGAATCACTCCTGATACACCCCACACCACTGGATCATCATTTGGTGTCATCTTTTTGTGATATCTGATCATCCATCCATCCATTTTCTTGACCGCTTGTTCCTCAGCCAGACAATCGCAGTATGTGATAATCAGTTAAGAAAAAAACCAAAAGTTTGGCCCGATTATCATGATTTGTGCATGTTAACATTTATACGTTTTAATGAGTTGATCGGGGAGCAAAAATCACTCTGAAAACACCTCACACTTTAGGATAATCATCCAATAATCGGGCGTGAAGATCCTCATACTGTATTTGGCCTTATTATCATGATATCATTGCGCACCTGGCGATTTTTTGTCCCCGCATTTACCACGCGAATTCATACAGAATTTAAAGTCCTTAATAAGACGAGGCAGAGCTGTTGGGAAATCAAGCGCGCCTCGTAAGACCACGACGGCGGGAGACTCGTGATTATTACAAATTTGGTTATTAGAACGGGGACAGAGGGAGCCAAGTGGAAATGAGCGCACAACGAGCACTTCGAAACGTCCTCCTGAGCAAAAAAAAAAATGAACGTGACATTTTCGGCAAAAGCGCAACAATCCGGAACGTGTTTCCAGCGAAGCGCGTCGACATCGGCGGCGGCTTGAAATATCGCGTTTCTCCTCTCCGTGCGTCTCGGGATGATCATTCTTTAGCAGACGTTTTTTCTTTTCTTCTTTTTTTGTCTCTTAAAAGCCCACAGTGAGTCGCCATGTCTTATTTTGATGCAAAGGGGAGAAACAGACACAAAATGGTTGTTTATTTTTTTAGATTAGTGTCAAAATGTTACAAGGAAAAATTAATTTGAGAAAAAAAGTTATACATTTTTCCGATAAAACAGACATTTTCAAGAAAATATATGGCATATTCTCATAATATTAAGCAAAAGACTGAAATAAAAAATGTTTTTATAAATATATCTCCAAAAATGAACAACTTTCTTTTTATTTCTTATTATGACTTGCCTATCAAATTGTTTACTTCAAAAATATGATTTTATTGAAAATATTCAACTTTTTTTCTTGGCTACATGCCGGTAAATGAAAATAAAAAAAACTCATTGTAAAGTTGCAGACTGTAGAAAATTCCATTTTGAATTGACGAATGTCATCTGTGGCCAAAAAATGAAACAGGACGCACGTGTACACAATATCCAGTCTGAAAATAAAATGCAGGAATACCCAGTGAAGTGTTACTCGACTCATTAAAAGAGGCTTATTATTATGCTGACTATTCTTATTACAAAATTAGCATACAAAAAATTGCATAGTTCAGATATTAGAAGAAGACAATTCTATTCATGATTGGATCATATTTTGAGATTGAAGTTGTATTATTAATACTGAGAATCAAGTTGTACTACATCATTTCATAAAAACTTTGTCCTAAAATTGTATATTTTCAATGTAAGAAGTTTTGCATCGTCATTGACGACCTCTTGAAATATGCTCGGCCGTTCGTTCGTTCGTTCGTGCGTGCGTGGAGATGATGACTCTCTCTTGCGGCTGCTGTTTGTGTTTTATTCTCAAAGAAAATATTTTTTTTTCTCCTTTTTTTGAAAGCCCACAGCGAGTTGCCATGTTGCACTTTTCACGTCTGTCCTATTTCGACACGGAAACGCGCAAAAGAGCCACGCTGAGGAGCGGCGCAAGGGTGAATGGCGTCCTTGTGCTTCTCGCATCCTTTCCCTTGAAAACGCCACTTTTATTGGGACGCCATCCGCTTCTTCACAAGAAGAATTAGCATATTCATGAGATGATGACAGTGGAAAGTTTGGGGCGACGGGTGGCGCGCCGGGTTTGTTTTGCTCTGTGTGAGCGTGTTTGTTTGCTGCACAACAAAGAAAGAAAGAAACAGATGGCACGGTGACTTTGAAAATCCAAAATTAGGTACGTTTGCATGAACTTCATTCTCATTGGATGTGTAATTCGCCCGGTCGGAAAAGACAATGCGCTTTTGATATGGAGCAGCAGCGGAATCGAGTTACGTCGATTCAAAAGTCATTTTTTCCGGGGGGCCAATTTTGCTTTAAAAATAGATGCGGTGCATTTACAACCAGAATTTAGAATAATAATATGACGTTACAGTCACATATGTCTTGATTTTCTGTGGTCCTGTGTGCGAAGCATCTACACAATTCGTCTCGCATGTATACGATCATGAAGCCATGTTACATAAATGACTGCATTCGATATTTTGTGAAAACGAGGCGAGCCTGTTGGAGCTCCTCATCTCACAAAGATCTCTCCTTTGTTTCCCCCCAAACGATGATGTAACGTCATTGCCGTGCGTAATAAATGAGAATATTAATTTCGCCACAAATGTCAACTTGATGCTTCATGTTTCAAGTGGGATGAAATGAAAGTCACATATAAAACCACACCTGTTACTCGAAACAGCTTTGCCGATTCACGTACGTCTCCCGAGTAATACAAAAATTCGGATACGTATATGAAAGCGAGCCAGGTCGAATATGAAAACATCGGAGTTGAGCCGTTCAGACTGACACAAAAAGAAAGTCAGATAGAGGTCAAATTTGGGCAAAGAAATGTGGGTCGCATTTGCCTTTTGTCCGACTCAAGTCGATTCGTGTGACTCGCGTCGGCCACTTGTGAACATAATGAGTGAAGGCGGTATTTGTTTCAGATTTTTTTCTTTTTTTTCCAGAGCCGATGCGTCGCTGGTGCACGCTGGAGGGCAACTTCTTGACGTACTACGAGAGCACGCAGAGTCCAACGGCGGTCGGCAGGCTGGCGGTCGCCGACATCGTCTCGCTGGCCATCAGCAACTCGGAGACGATGACCGTCGGAGGGTAAAATAAGACACGTTGGTTCATATCACAAATCTTTTTTCTTTACAATCAACTATTTAGTCAACTATAACATTTATAAAAAGTATCAAATGATTCCGAAAATATACAAGAATCACTGAGTTGGAATAAATCGGCTTGTAGAAACTTGTGGCTTAATTCACCAAATAAATCGTTTTTTAAGGAATAAAATCATACATTTGTTAATATGGACATTTATGTATATGAAATATTTCAAAGAATTTGATGTATATTTTATTCATCTCAAACAAATGTAAATGTAGATTTGACCAATCTTCTTTCGTTGTTTATGATAAATCAACCAACAAATATTTTAAATATATAATTGCATTAAAAAAATGAGTAAAAATAAACTTATTTTAAGAAATAATGATTAAATTATTGTACCTATAAAATGTGTGCTCGTTTTAAGTGCATTAGGTGATTTAATTAGGATTAATAATGACTGAAAAAAAATGTGAAAGGAACTTATAAAATCCAACAGGTTAATGAAAAAAAAAACAAACAAACATTTTCTGAAATCAGTTTTCGGAAAGTGACAGACCGGATTAAGGAACGCGTCGGTCCGCATGTGGTCCGCATGTGGCCCGCAGGCTCCACGTTTCCCACCCCCCTTCTCAGGCCTGATGGACATTCTCAGCAATTGAATCGGCAAATTTCCGGAGCGCACTTGGAAGCGTTTCTTCTCATTTATTGGGCTGCAGCAGAATTGACTGCCTATGTAAATCACTATATCCCGCCAATGCCCCCCCCCAAATAAACACAGACTTGTGTGAGATTTTTCCTCCACGCGACGCTTGTTGCATTAGCATAACTACCGCCGGCGCATGATTCACTTTAACGCTGACCTATCAGCGCTTTACGATTGCCGTATTTCCTGTTTACTTTGGCAAACCGTCCTAAAGTTTCCCTCCCTCCGCTTCTGCCCTCCCACTGGCATTCAGTTAAAAAGTTTGCTCCCGCAGCAAACTTTTTTTTATTTTTTTATTCTTTCTCCTGGAAGTGGAGCAAAGAAAGAAGCAAGGAACCTCGTCAGAGGTGGTAACGGTGTAAAGCAGACAATCGTACTACAAAAAGAAGAATTTCACAACAAAATAACTTTAAGTAATCGGCATAGTGGCTTTTCCACAGATGATAAAAGACATGGCAGCATATCACAGTAGAAAACAAAGGTAGTAAATTGCCTGTAAGATCCTGGCTATTGGGAAAGTAGTCATTTTTTTGTCCTGGTCTATTTCCGCTGATGAATTTGAACACATGCGGATGAGCGTTTCCCATCGGCAGTCTATCGGTGCAGCGCCGTTAAAAAGTGTGCGTTTGGCTCATTTTTTTGCACGCCTTTGAATGAAAGCTCGGACCCTGATGCAAACCTTCAATGAATATTACAAATCCACTTCACAGGCACTCATGCATAGGAAGCATGTTGGCTGCTGATAAATTTTTTTTTTTCCCCCTTTTTGCCTCAAAGCATTCGTCTTTTTAAAGCAGTCGATTGTGACCTTCAGACTCTTTAAAAACCTTGTAAAGCGACCTTTTTTTTTCTCCTCGCATTCGGTCGACGGATTTTCACGGCGCCGGCGGCCTGCGACAAATGTGAGCCGTCGACAACGTGTGGCGTTTCCTTCTCTAGCAACACGATGGGCAAATAATTGGGATGAATGCGGGATGGAAGCGTCACTTTGACCTATGGAGAATTCACGGGAGTCCTTCTTAACCTGGCCCGCACGGTGGCCGGGTGGTTAGCACGTCCGCCTCCCAGTTCTGAGGACTCGGGTTCGAGTCCAGGCTCCGGCCTACCTGGGTGGAGTTCGCATGTTCTGCGTGGGTCTTCTCCGGGTACTCCGCTCTCCTCCCACATTCCAAAGACACGCATGGCAGGTTGATTGGATGCTCCCAATTGTCTCGATGTGAGCGTGGATGCTTGTTCTTCTCTGTGTGCCCTGCGATTGGCTGGCAACCAGTCCAGGGTGTCCCCCGCCTGCTGCCCAGAGCCAGCTGAGATAGGCTCCAGCACCCCCTGCGACCCTATTGAGGAGCAAGCGGTTGTGAAGATGGATGGATGGTTCTTAACCTGGGTTCGAACGAACTGCATGGAGACGGAATCTTTTACATGCTCGCTAAAGCTGACATTTAAATATTTAGCGCTCGCAATATACCTAACTTGTGCTCACATATTCTGCTCTGTGGTCCACAGCCGGTCCCGTCTTCTCAGTTGTCTCATTCCGATGGCAGCATTTGACCATGGCTCGCCCCTCAGGCCCCGCCCCCTCCCTCCCGTCTGCGCACCTGCTGAGGAGGCGTCGCCGGGTTAGAGCAGGGCGGCGTCAACACGCCTTCCCCTGACGCTCGGCACGGAACGGGCCGACTCGGTGCACTCCCACGAGCTCCCGCTCGGCAGTTAACCGCCAGGAGAACTCGAACGCGACCTCTGACCTTTCGCATAGGAGGCGAGATTGGGTGGGATTTATTTATTTTTTGCTCCTGATTGCTTCCAGATATCCAGGAAGCCTCAATCATGACATAAGTACATTTTTTTTTTGTAATTTTGGCCGCAATATTTATGTCACAGCAGAAATGACTGAATTGAGACAATCGTATTCTAATTAGTGGCCACAAGTTCGGTATACAATGCGCACAAAATATGCAAATTAATTCCCGTTTGCTAAACATATTGAGCGGTTAGGTAAGCAACCAATTCGTATCTTGTCGAGTCTGTCGTGCCCAATTTGTGCATTTTGTCCCCATAAAATACACATTTTGGGACAAAAATTAGGTGCATGGCATAAAAATGAATTGGTAAGTAGTTGGGGCAAGCAGCAAAATAGTGTTTTTTTTTACACAATTTGTAGTCATGAAAGATCAAATTAATTGATAATCATTTAATAATTGATGAATCATTTAGAGACATTCTTTAGTACAAAATGGTCCAAATCTTTGGAATTTGAGACTTTCTTCAGTAAAGATTTCTGTAATTCTCCATGAAAGCAGAATTCTTATCTTTGTCTTGAATCCAAATCAAACTTTTGAAAAGCTCGACTTTAACTTGATTGCTATTTTCACAGATTTCTCCGACCAAACTGCTAACTTGAATTGTGATCAATTGGCGAATTTTCTGCACTGACAATTTGAAATTAAGTTCCGTGGTCGATATCTGATTCATCGACAAATTGAGATAATTGTCAGTTGCAGCACTAATACGAAAAAAAATATGACATACTTGAAAATACATAATACAGATTCCACCAAGTCATTCAGCAATTTTCATGATAACGAAAAGAGGACTTGCCATTGGTCTAGCAGTAAACTGGGCGGGGTTATTCTGCTGGACCTTCGCTTCCTGCTGTATGCATTTCAATTGTGAATATGCGCACGTTGCCGCTGGCTGGATGTTTTCTAGCGAGCTGCGTTTTCTCCGGCAGTGCCGTGTTCACGGTGGAGGTGTTCCTGCGCTCGGCGCGGGCGCTGGTCATCGGTGCAGACACGCAGGAAACGCGACGTGATTGGATCCAGGCGCTGACCAAGGTCAGAGCCTTGAATTTTTTTTTTTTTTTTTTCCGTGAGCGCTCGGTTGTTTTCATCTCGTTCTTCATGGCACTCTGCCGAAATCGCCTCCTCCACAAAAGTGCCACCTCTCTACTTTAGTCCTCGTTGGATGGTAGGCGGTATGTCCATATGCTTCTCCATCTGTGTCACAGTAAACACAGTAGCAGGAAGGTGATGAGCATGTCATGAGGTGATTTTTATTTATTTTTTGTTTTTCTTCCCACTAGTGCTCGGTGGCGCCCAAAGCAGATCTGGTGCAGGAGAACAGCGAGCTGATTGGCCGACTCCTCTACAAGGAGGGTCACGACCTTTACCACTGGAGGACGGGTTGGTTCATCCTGGCCGGATCCGTCCTGCATTTTGGCCCCTGCGACAAGGAGGGAGACGAGGAAGTGCTTCGTCTCAAACAGCTGCAAGAGCTAAGTAAGTTTTCAAAACGTACATTTTCTCAAGTGTTTTTCCTATTTTTCTTCTACTCTTTGTTTTGGGATGGATGCATCTACTTCCACGTAATTCATCTCATTCACATCATTCCAATTTCTAAAGTTCGCGCCTTGCAGGCCATCATTTTTCTCATTCCAAAAGTTTTGCCAGAATGTAACTTTGTCAATCAAAAAAAAAAATCCCCATTCATTCCCGATGGGACATTCAACATTGCTCCCGTGAAATTCCAAACATTCACCTCATTCAGTTGACCTTGGGAAGACATTTCAACTTTCCAAAAATTCCAAGTGACAAAAATGCAACATTTTCACCACTAAAAAATTCCCACCATTAAATGAACAAACCAGATAGACATCATTGGTGCCATTTCAAATTCAAAACATTCGGCACATTTCGTTTGCCTCGTCAACAATCTCCAACATGGCAAAAGAGCGACCCCAATCATTCCCATTCCACATCATTTCATTCATCATCATTGCGCATGCATCTGTATTTTTTCATCCAACATTGACAGAAATTGCGAATAATTTAATTTAATTTTCCAAGTTTTCAGAACGGCGAGCTGTTGTCGCAGTGACGTCTTCCGGCTGTTGTGCCTTTGCCTGAAAATTGCCACAAGCAAACAGTCCCCTGCGAGACGGCTTAAGTGGAGCTTTTAATAGGCCGCAAATGAGATCTGTATAACCCCCGCAGCACAAAATGGCCTAATCCGCTTATGCTTTAAGAGACTCTGTGATTAACTGTGCGAACTCTCTGATGACTTTGACATTTTTATACATTGTGTTATCGACAAACACTGAAAGTAAGCAATCGGGAGGATCCTCGTTCTGTGTTTCAGTGTTTCCACGTGGTCCGAATCCCCGAGGTGGCGGACTGGACTTGTGTGACCTGACTTGAGTCAGATGAAAGGAGGCAATTTTCGGGCTTGGAACTTGCCGTACGTCAACGCTTGCCTTCTCACTTGTTGCCTTTTCTCATCCTCAGCTGTCACCACCCACACGGAGGGCGAGGAAAAGATTGAAGTGCTGCTGATGGTGGAGAGCGGAAGGCACGTCAGCGTTGCAAAACCTTAGCGAGCTTCCAGCAACTATTTAGCGATCAAACGATTGAGCCGTTTTTGATCTTTGAACAGAACCGTTTACGTCCACGGTTTCAACACGCTGGACTTTGCGCTGTGGCTTTCAGCCATCACGCAGGCCGCCGGCACTGACGGCAAAGCGCTGGACGACCAGCAGCTGACCAAAAATGGCGTCCCCATCGTGGTGGAGCGTTGCGTGGCGTTTGTCACGCAGTACGGTGAGTGGAAACGCGCTCAAGAGGGAGAGGACGACGTCTTCACGTCTTCACGTCTTCACGTCTTCACGTCTTCACGTGACAGGTTTGTGCCACGAGGGCGTCTACCGGCGGCCGGGCCATCCCGAGCGGGTGGCCCGACTCCTGGACGAGTTCACGCTGGACGCCCGCAATGTCAAACTGAGGGAGAAGGAGCGCCACCTGGAGGACGTGACGGACACTCTGAAGAGCTTCTTGTCGCAAGCGGAAGACGCGCTGCTGACAAAGGAGCTTTATCCATACTGGGTGTCGGCTTTGGGTATGTGCGTTTGGCATTATTTGTTTTGTCGGCGTGTTAGTTCACCTACACAATACAATTCACAATTTTACAATTTGCATATTTTAGGACTGGTTGAATCAGTTCCAACTTAAGCTCGTTGCTACTACATTTTCTTCACAATTGCAAAATGAAGGCAAATCATGAAGCTTTTACTTGCGTTTACCTCTCATTTTCACATTTTTTTTTTTTGAATGATTCAAACCATTCCAACTTTAAGCTGTCAGATCATTTTGCATAATTCCAGATTTTTTCATTCAGCATTTCACCATCCGCAGACTCGGTAAAAAAAAAATCCATGTCCAGAAAGTAAAAAGTCTGCCACAGTTTGGCTTTAGCTAGCTAGCTAAAGCCGAAACTCCGACATGGTTTTTACTTTCTAGATCTGGCATATGGCTTGTTTGTGTTTCTTTTTTTGTGTTTTTTTGTAGATGAGGAGGACGAGAGCCTGAGAGTAAAAAAGTACTCGACTTTTATTGAAAGTCTGCCTCAAACCAACAGGGCAACCCTTGATGCTTTGCTCCAACACCTTTACAGGTATTTGGTCCTTTCAAATTCTGTGGCACTTTGCTCATTGTGAAAGTGTCGTCGTGTTGGCAGAATTTTCACCAACATTTCCTGATCATCTCTAACGACCATCAGTTGAAATTGCAAACGGACTCTGAATCGAGCCCCTCGCGTGGTCTTGTTCCTTCAGGATTCAGCAATGTTGTCACCTCAACCAGATGCCAAGTGAAAAACTGGCCTCCGTCTTCTCCTCCTGCTTGTTCCAGACGCAGGGACAAACTCGGCAGGAGGTCCGCGTGGTCCGCGACCTCATCGACAACTACGTTACGCTCTTCAGTGTAAGCCCCAAACAGGACTAGTTACTTGCGTTGACTAGTATATGGCCCATATTTGTTGTTGACAAGAGAATGAAAGCTTGACAAAGTATTTTATTCGACAGCTACAACAGATATCAAATGCGTGCTTATTTTGGATTTAAACGTGAGCTAATGCTGAAAGTCGAGCTGTCATCAATTCCAATTAAAAATTGGAATTGACTGACAGCTCGAATATATGAACAGCGTGTGTCTGTGCATGTGTTTATAATGTGGGCATTAATTGAGTTGGTTACATTAAAAATGGTATGACTGTAAAAAACATGAAATTAGATTTGCTGATTCTTGCAGTAACCTTGAATTGAAAATCACAATTGACTTTGTTTTTCTTCTGCCACAAACATGAAGCATGGAAATTGTTTTTTTTTTTGGTTATTTTTTTTTTTCCAGGCGAGTGTTTTCTTCAATGTCCTCACTGTTTTCTCCTGAAGCGACTCTGAATTGATTCTGGACTCGTGCGCTTCCAACAGGTCAATGAAGAGCAGGTGCAACAGATGGCGAGGGAGAATCGTTTCATCAGCCGCTGGAATGACAAAAAGGACACCGCGGTAAGTCAATCCCAGCAAACGGAAATTTTGTTTGCGCGCGCCGATTGATTTGCGCGCATGCGTCGGATCATTCCGCACCGATGACCGTTTTGTTCCTGTTAACCGATTTTTTTGCAGTGACATCACGCCTGGAGAAGAAAAATGACATTCCATAAAATCTTTTCCCATCAAACATAACTGAAACTTGGTACTGAATATTTGACTTTGAATTGTTTTAAATCTGGCAATTTTTTTTCTGGTGTTTTGGAGATGACCTTTGCGTCCAGACTGCAAAGAAAAAATAAATGGCACTTGATGAACCAGCCAATTTTTTTATTTCAGCCTCATGCCAATTCGGATATTTTGCAGAACAAAATGACTTCATTTCATATATATATATATATATTATATTTTATATAACTTTTTTTTTTTCAATAAAGATATGAATTACAAGCAGAACAAATGGCTCTTTTGCAATATTTTGTCCTTATTTGTTAGGCAGAGTGAAAAATGTCTAAAAATCATCCCTCCACCTGTTTACAAAAAAACAAAAAGCAACTGTCCAACCAACCAGTAAATCAATCAATCTGATCCTAACCAAATAATATTTTTCCATCTTGTATTTGTGGCTGCAGTTCTCACCAGCTGGCGATTTGATCTTTGAGGTGTACGTGGAAAAGCGAGGGCCGGAAAATTGCTGCTTAATGAAGGTGCGTATGATGTCACGACTCGTACCGATATGCTGTGGCCATTTTGGACGCATACAGCTCATTTGTAATTGCATTCCGTCAACTTGAAACGTGTACAAACAGCCGTTCGGAACGAGTCAACATGATCACATCGTTTTCATCATCCACAATAACTCTTGTTTGTATTCCGTACGCCAAAGTCGATCTGTGAAGTGTCATTTTGTGAGTGCGATCATGCATCCGGCCAGGTTTGTCCCTCCATGCGCTCGGCGGAGCTGGCCGAGACGGCGCTGAGCATGCGCAACATCCCCTTCAACGCTGGCGATGCGTGGACCACCTTTGAAGTCATCGAAAACGGAGAGTTGCGTAAGTTATTTCCAACCTGAACGGAAAACATCTTAGTGCTCATCAAAATCTACATTTCCATCAATTGAACTTAAGGCTTTGAGAATGGACAAAGACTTGAAAAAAAAGTTTGTTGTCAGCTCGTTTTCTTCAAGAATATGTCACAGTATTGCATAAGAACACATTTCATTCAGTCATTCTTTCGCATACCACTAGAGGGAGTCGGTCATCCTCACGGGGTTTGTTTTGTTTTGCTACTTGCGGTCAAGTTTGGACTCTGATGACTGGATGTCCGAAGTTTACTCTTTGTCTTGGGATGAGAACGTTCATCTTGCGGCGTCGATTCGTTAATTCCCTCGTCATGGGCCGTCGTTTTCTTTTATCCTCCTGGCACACGCCAGCCAAGGAGAGTTGACCCACTTCCTCTGGCATTATTATGCCGGCGGAGTTGCGCCGGGCTCGGTTGTGAAGTTGCTGAGCCGGCGACCCGCCTCCACTGCCGCGCTTCACGCAAAGTGTGTTTCCCTCACCGCGAGGTCCTTCCAAAAAAATCGCGCATCCGAAGCGGGAGCAAGATTTTCTCGGCGTTTTAGCAGGCTGAACGATAACTTGATATGATTCTGTATCATATTCCATATGAATGTTTTGTTTTGTCATAAGAAGGCCTAAAGCCGTGTTTAGAACACTTGTAGTAATAATAATAATCTTCTCTATTTTTATTCCCAAAAAGTTTGTAAATTGCTGGAATTTTGCAGCCTTCCTCCACAAGCCATAAAAATGTCATTTTTTTGGAGGATGTCTGGAGCTAATATTTGTCTGCCGAAATCCCAAAGACGATAAAGCCGCCGCTCTGAATATCTTTTTACCTCCCCAGGTTGTGAATAACTCGGGAGTGCGCCGATAGCGTTGCGCCCCGTTCACCAATTAGGAGGAGATAATAGGCCTATTTTGCACATGAGTGTGTTTTGATAATCATATCTTGATCCTCTCAAGATAACTTCCCTGCCGCTAAAATAAGGAGAACAACAGCATCGTTTTGTTTTGCCGTTAATTGCAATTAGTGCAGGCGTTTACCGCCTGAGGCTGCCCTTGTTTTTGCCGTCGCAAACGATTTCTTCCCCTTGTTTGCCTTGCTTGCGTTTTGGGCAGAGCGGCCGTTGCACCACAGCGAGAAGATTCTCGAGCAAGTGTTGGAGTGGAGCACGCTGGACTGCCCCAGTTCCGCTTTTCTGCTTTTGAAGAAGTTCGCCGGGGCCAAAAGAGACACGGACCATAAAGGTACGGCACAAGTCCGACCCTGGAACGTCACTTGTTCCATTTTTCATTGTGTATTCGTGTTGACGGTGAGCCAAGATTACAAAAGTTTTGGATTTGTCATTAGTTGTTTGTATTTTGCTTTGACCTTTTTTTTGACTTTCAATTCGCTTTAATGTTGGGTTTTAAGGCTTTGATTCAGTTAAGTGTTGATTAGTTTTAGCATTAGTTTTATTTGTCTTATTTAAGCACATGCAGACAAGCGTCCGTTTTCTGCACTTTTGATGGTTTGTCGTGGCTAACTGCCATTCCCGTTTTCCTCCAAAGTCGAGTCCAATCAGCTGGTGAAAAGCGACCATTTGAAGTTCAACGACGGCTGCTCCAAGCTGCTCTCCGGGCACAAGTTCCAGGACAAATTTGTGGTGCTGCGTGCCCAGAAGCTGCTGCTCTTCAGAGATATCAAAGTCAGCACACGTTTTCATTTCCCGCCTAATCTCACGCCGCATCGCCGGTAAACAGTCGCCTCGTGGCGGATTTTCACATTCAAACACAGCGCGCCGACTTCCACCTGCGCTAGCTACTTTATTTCAAAAAAAAAAAAACTCACCTAAATTCTCACGGCTTCATTTCCCCGGTGACAGTGAAGTGTCAATTTCCCCCAGTTTTCGGATGAAGTCGCGAAAATGAGACAAAGAATTCCTGCTGACTTTCCATAAAAAGAAAAAAAAAAAAACCCAGTGCTTTGGAGATTTGGCAGGACCGGCAGGCGAGCGTTCCCTGGAGGTTTTTTTCTTCTCGCCGCGTATCTGCAGTTGAAACGTGGGATTTGTAAAGGCGTGTGAGGAAGTGTTAATAATTGATGAAGGTGCCGGAATTCTGGCGGGAGCGAGGATGGTAACGGTGGCGGAAAAGATGGCGCTTCCGCCCAAGGTTTCTCCTGATTCCACAATGCGGATAATTCCCACGCCAAATTACAAGCGGCGCTTAATTGATATTCTTTGGCCTCCGCGATAATTGCCAGGTTGGCGTTGAATGCAAATTGTGCCGCGTGATTGGTTGGGAGGACGATGCGGCCTTGCTGTCGATTGTCGTGCTGACGTACCGTTCACGATAGTTTTCTTTGGAATCTCTCGAGACGATGTTTTTCCTTTTACTTCCTGTGCTCCATGTTTAGCGTCCGAGTTTGAAGTTTGACTTGTCCAACTTTGTCTGTGTGTTTGTTAGACCACAAAAGCCGAGAAGGAGATTCATCTCAAGGCTGCCAAATGTTACCTGGGCCTGAAGAAGAAGCTGAAGCCTCCGAGCAGGTTAAAAAACCCCCAAAAAATGGCTGGCTTTGAATCATCGCTGACGATTGCTCCCGCGGTTGGAATGGCAGCGATGTTTTTTTTTTTTTTGTGTGTGAATCACGCAACACGGGGGCGGAGTGGCTGGCTATAGGAGTGGGAGAAAAAAACAAAAAAAAAAGAGTGATCCAGCGCAGTGTCGTCGATAGACTGTCGAGTGGGCTGCGGGATGCGCTGAAATGAAGACGAGGAAAGCGAGAGCGCGGCGGCGAGGGTGAGAGGAGGAGCAGAGCGCCAGCACCTCATTAGGCCGAGATCTCGCCGCCTGCGTGTGCGCGAGAGGCCGCCTCAACTCACTGCGGCGCTGCTCCAGGCTTTGCTCCTCCTCCGCTCCTCTTAAGCCGGGGGAAGTCTTCCCTCCTCCACCTCATTAGTTGCTTTCGCACCTAAAGCAGACTTGAACACGCGTGTTCAGACATATGCAATTTCTGCAACTGGAAATTGGAATCATTTGCAGTTTTTTTGCGTTCATTTTCTGATTTGTGTTTATCAAACCCTATAGGAAATATACAGACGATTTTTTTTTTCATTTAATTTAATTTTGGTTATTATTATTTCAACTTTTTTTTTTCCTCATGTGGTGTTATTTATTTCTTTATTTATTTAAGGTGGAAAATGAATATTTTGATGATTATATGAAGTATTATTTGGGTGCAACATCCAATTTAGTAGCTGGTGCGTTGGTGGTGTTCTTTCCACATGACAACACAAAGTCCAACCTTCCATGCTTATTAACAATATACAATATGTACATGAAAAGTTTTGTGTGCTTTACGTCATTTTTCAACAGCTGGGGCTTTACTGTGTACACGGAGAAGCAACAGTGGTGAGTAAGCTCAGCGTTGAAAAAGTCGCGTGACTGTCGGAGCGATCTTCAGGCTGTCGTCCCTTGCAGGCATTTCTGCTGCGAGGAGAAGGAAGCGCAAGTCGGCTGGGTGAGCCACATCATCGGGATGAAGGTACATGTGGAAAAGCATCGCACCGCACACCACATGATCATCGCTCGGGAACGGATAACTTTGATCACTAACACCAATATACAATTGTCAAATGAGGTTCCAACGTATTGAAATACGTTGGAACATCGTCGCAAATAAGTTGGAACATACTCGATTGCTGTGGTCTTCAAGCGTAATACCCCATTGCATTATGGGTGAAAAAGTTCAAGTTAAGTTAAAAGTGACGAATGAACACTGTTTTTTGTCGACTTAATTTTCGAATGAATTGGTAATGTGACCCAAATGCTAAAAAAAAATAAAAAAAAATGGAGTTGTCTTTTCACTCACGCATGCGCAAATGCCCCGTTGCATTATGGGAAGCTTTGCTAACTTTGTAGCCTGCAAGTATGTTCAAACGTACTCGCCAGCCAAAACTGTTTCCTCCGCATTGGCATCTCTCCGCTTCCGTCGAGGTTTATATGCATGGTCCAAATAAATGTTTATCTTTTCACAATCTGAAAGCCAGACGATATGAGCGTGTAAATCACACCACCTCGCCGGCAAATCTTGTTGTGCTGAAATGCATCAACGGAGAGTCGTCAAGTTTTCAAGGTTGCAATCCACTCGTGAGAATAAGGTCAAGGCTACTTCATGTTGTTTTGATGCTGACGCAGCACATCCGACATCGGTGAGGAAGTTCCTGGTGTCCATCTGACGTGCTGGATTGTACACTGACTGTTTCGAAAATTTGAGAAAAATATTCAATAGCAGTGACCCGAAGTGAAATGCACGAAAATACCAGTCATCTATTTTGGAAATATCTAAAAACAGTATATTGTGTTGGAGGTACAGTATGAATCAAATGGTCATTTCTTGGCCAGATGCACACCTCTGGTTTCCTCCACAAACAGCATTTTGTTGGGAGCAGCCGTGCTTCCTTTCATGGCTCCGTGCAGACATTTGATTAGTATGAGTCCCCCGCCCGCCTTCGTTTTACGTGTTGTTTATCACAGGTGCTTACTTGTGTAAAAGCCTTTTACCGCCCTCGCAAGCAAAAAGGCCAACGTTGTCAGATGGAGATTGATCTAAAGGGGAATCCAATTTTTCGGTTTCAAAAGCGTTTCGGAGGAGCACTCAGCTGGGTGATGAATAAATCTGGCAGCGTGTCCAAATGTTTGGACATTTCTCCCGTAATCCACTTCAATCAAATAAAATGGCTCATTTTTTTTTCCAATACTCATCTGTTCTTTATCAGGACTAATTACATGATGGTTATTAGTTGTTTTTCTTGAAAACCTTTTTTTCTAAAAAATGTGTGCCTAATTTGTCCTCCATTTCCGGACTGACCTAAATAGCGGAGACGTGTTTAGGAAATTGCAAAAAAAGAAAATAAAAAATCAGACCGAACAGACTTCATCCATTTACCTGTTAGCAAGCATTGCGCCGAGACAGTTTCCATAGCAACCGAGACCGTCATTTTGTAGCAAGGTGCAATTGATGGTGGCGTGTGCGTCCAAGGACACGTCCCAGCAGCGGAGGGACAAGAAAGACGCTTTTGCCGGTCAAAAAGGTTAACGTGTTGTGGGGAAAAAACAAAAAAACCTATCGATGATCCCAAACGGTCTTTTCATCTCGTTTTGTCCGTACGCAGTTCGGCTCCGACCTCTTCTCGGACCCGGGGGACTCCACGGTTCACGCCTCCTCCAACGCGGGAACCCTGATTGACGGCAGAATGCAAAAATCGGCTTCCGGTCGAAAGGTAAGCAAGCCACACAACACAAACGGAATCAATTCAGTCTGCATTTTTTTTTCCCACACTTTGGTAACGTCAGTTCTCATAATTACAAGAAAAGCCATCAATATAAAACTATCCAATGAAAAACTGGAAGCAACAGGAAGTACGCACAATTCTACTGTGGAAATGTCGTCATACTCGTGTATCGTAAATTTGTCTCAGTAGTTGTCGGAAAAAATCATTTGTAACTTTTTCCCTCAGATGACAGACAGGAGGACTTCCCTCGCCCTCAAGAGCACCAGCGCCGACATCCCAAAACCGGCGGGTCCGCGGCGGCGTTCCGTCCTGGACCCGTGCCAGCCGTACCCGCTGGCCCCGCCCCCTTCCTCCCAAAGTAGCTTTGGGACGGCTGGCAAGAGGCCCGGCCCGGCTGGCGGAGACGGTAAGATGCCCCCAAATCTGCTGAGCGAGCTGAATTCGGTGCTGAACAAGACGGGCCGCGGCAACACCGGCACCGAGTGAGTCGTCGACTCGTGACTGTTGTGAATGGTACGTCGTGCGATTTCTTTAGGATTGTCATCCCTTCATATTGACGATGTCGAGCAAAAAAAAAAAAAAAGAACGTGGTTGGACGAATATGTGCAATATGAATTTACTTGCAGCCTGTAATGGAACGTTTGGCGTTCCGCAGGGTTCATTTCTGGGGCCTCTGCAGTTTTCATTGTATCTGTTACCGCTGGGTTACTTCTTGAGAAAACAAGTTTATCGAGTTGAGTTAAGTTGAGTTGAGTTGAGTGGTGGGTTCACCTTGAACAACCGCGAGTTCAAAAGCTCTTTGATCTATCCTGGAGATTGTCTCATTTTTTAAACTTGTATTATTATGATTGCAATCTCAAACGCGTTTCACTTCATTTTACTTGGTACCATCATCAGTCTTGAGACTCAAGATTCTATTTTGTGTTCTGAAGTGACAAATTTCATCTCGTCTGAATAAAACGATCCAAAATGTCATTGAACAATACGTGGCAGTTCAGAACGAGTCGAATCATTGAAAGAGAACCTTCGATATTTATTTTGTAATTGTTGAACCATTTTAAGCAAGCTGCATTCTTTTTTTTCTTTTTTTTTAAACTGTTGTACAAATATGGTGAAGCACATGAATAAACTCCTGGAATGAATGAATGCATGTATGAAGTCCTCAATAATGCACACAGTATGCTGAAAATGCACACGTCGGCAATTGTCACATGGCCATGAATGATTTATTTGACCGTTTTTGTGTGTGCGTGCGAGGCCTCATGCAGTGAGCCGCTTGCTCTTTCAAATCCGTAAAATCCCAACCAGGCAGTCAGCGTCTTAACTTTCACTATTTCCGTGACAGCAATCCTTGATTGTGGCACATGATTGTGCACGTTTGCTCACTTACAAAGAAATGAACTCTCAGTTTTATCAGTGCAGCGGCGTATTTTTATTTTTGAACAACTTTGGGAAGTTAGGCTAACATTTAACACTGAATTAAATAAAAAAGGTTGACAAGGTTGAGAACTGGAAACATTCAATGCCCAAAAAAAAAAGAAAAAAAAGATGCATTTGTCTTTGCTTTAAGCCAGACAAGTGTCAAATCTGAGCCACGTGGCACTCGTAACTCCGACATGCCGCCGGCTGTATAACACGTGATTTACATTTGCGGAACGGGTAGGCCTTATATTAACGCAGCCGTCCATTTTAGTCGCTATAAATAGTCGTCCCTCTGCTGGCTGCCCCTCCCCCACCAATCCCACACATTCTGCCCTCTAATCTCCATTCTATTAATGTCTGGGCCGATATTTACGACACGCCGAGCCTTTTAGCCTGACACGGCTGTAAAGTATATGTTCAAACCGGCCAAGCTTGATCTAATTAAAAGCCCGGCAATTCCGCCGGGATCGAGTCTTTCAAATCTCAATCAGTCGGCGGAAGGAGCAAGCCAATAAACGAGGAAAAATCGCACACGTTCAATGAGCCAAATACGCCGATAGATTGTTTTCATATTTCGCCATGATTGGAATTCTGGTGCCGTCACAAAGAGAAGGTCACCGTGTTGGGATCGGGGGGGAAAAAAAACCCATACTTGGCATATTTGTCGTTTGTGATCCCCCAGAAGTCAGGAAAATCTTCCGGGGACGTCCGAGAATCGGGTCTTTGATGATACTATTGGTGGTTTGCGGTGTGCCGCCGTCTCAGGCCTAAGCAAGAAACAACCTGAACAGTCCAGTTGTGGTTATTTTCTGCGGTTGGATCCTAAAAAAATAAGAGTTGAACCAATTATTCACATCGAGAGGAACAGAGGTAATAATCCGACAAAGACACTTCACAGACCGGCTTATAAAGACAACAAATCGAAACCAATTGAAACTAGATGCTGGTTACATCCGTTCAAAACAGACACTTGACCTCACGGTCATGACCCAAACAAAACCCTAACGTGACCCTCGTCACAACAGATTCAATGCGCTGAGAATGAAATGAAAGATGAGGATTTACCCCACTTTTCTATCGTTTTTGACATCACACACACAACAATAAGCCCACAAGATTCCAGATTTCCCATCATTCGTCCTGACGACTTGAAATTCACAGCCACGATTATCTCACCCTGCTGACACGCTTTCTGCAGGTCACCAAGGACGACGAGACCAGGTCCAAATACTAGCATGTCGACAGGAACCAAGTATTTGTACTGTTGTGTACCATCAAGGACGCAGGTATAGTTTTAGAGTTTTGAATTTGGCGTGCTCCAATATTTTGTCGGCCTTATTTGGAGTCCGTTATTTATTTATCCGCTTGAATCTCCGACGCCGATACCTCCGCAGTAACCTTCATCTTCCGATTGTTTGGCCTAAACGAGGTTATCAACAACGCCGAGTAGAGAATTGCCACGCTGCGACGGAAAATAAACATTTGCTTGTTAAAGATTCATCGCGCTCCCCGACTTGAGGGTTTTTTTTTTCTTTTTGTTTTTTTTGTCCTTGCCGTGTTTGGCACATGAACCGCCAATCAAACGGCTTTATTATTATTTCATAAAAGTCATTTTCAAGTCGCAGTGTGTCAACATGACCCCAAATGAAAATGATTAACTTTTTTTTTTTTTTTTTTTGCTGACAATATTGAGATTATTTTTTCCACCAGGGCCAGTCTCAAAAGAAAAAAAAAAATACACTACAGGTAATCATGTTTAAAAAAAAAAAAAAGTATTATATTAGCGGGGTTTGGGGGGGGGAGTATTATATTGTCTATTTAAAAAAAAAAAAAGAATTACAAGAATGTGTTAAATATATTTTTCAAAAATATTGTTTACAAAAAGTCCTTATATTGCATTAATAAAGTTTATATATAGTTTTTTTAAATAAAAGTTGTTTTGAGGTTGAAGTCATAAATCAAGATGAGTTGTTGTATTATGACAATTAAAAAAAATGTATTGTATTATGACAATAAAGTTGCATATATACATAATAAAATTGTATATATTCAAGACATTTTTGGATAAAAAGGTTTAATTTTCTAAATAAAAAGTTGCATATTTTGAAGATATTACAAAAATGTCATACTCTATATAGTTAAAATATTTTAAAGGTGAGTCTGTATTATGAGTTGAAATTCTATTTTTGTTTTTTGAAAAAGCACAAGATGAAATTTGTATATTACAACAATGAAGCTGCATGTTATTGAGAACAGTAATATTTTCGCCAAAAATGATGTATTTTCTAAATAAAACTTGTTAGCGTAGTATTGTTGTATAATGTCAAATTTAACAACAATGCTAAGCTACTGTTAGCACTTTTGCTACATTGCTGCTTTGGTAGCGTGACATATTGTTGCTATAAATGGAAATGTTATCAGTTTGAAGTTTTGTTTCGAATGTTCACTCAATTTGGAGCCAAAAACTTTGACTTTAAGAAAAGGGCTGAAAAATGTTGTGACTGTTGTTGCTAATTCCCACTGCTTTCTTAGCTGACCCACTTCCAATGTTTGATAAGAAGAGCAATTACCACAAGTGGCAACGACTCCCGATTTTCAATCAATGCTTTCCAATCTTTCCAATGAATCGTCTGGCACGTGTTTGAAGAAAAATGAGAAAAACTGGGCTGACAGTTATTGAAAACAACCGCAGCTCGGATGGGGAGGATAAAACGATATTTCAGCGTAGACAACAAGCATGTTCAATTCTCTTCATTTTCCCCTTTTGAACTTTGAACCTGCATTATGTTTTGCTTGCGCGGGGTCACGCCCCAAAGCTATTTTGGGAGGAATGTGCCCGCAAGTCTGCGAGGCGCAATTAGCCCGGATGAAACAAATCGCGCAATTCCATCTCATAATTGATATTAAAAAGCGTCTATATGCAAATGGGTTGAAAAAGATCCAATCAGCACGAGTCCGCGTGCTCAAGCTTTGAACTCTATCGTAATAGCGATCAAATGTTTTTCTTCCCCAGCCGTCTCCCCCTCAGATGTCAAGATAATGACCTGCATTGGCGATTCGCACAACAATAGCTGCTAATTACCACCTGAAAGACATGGAAACGCTGCACCTGTGTGTTGCTTCCCTCCGCCTTGATTTTTTTCTTTTTTTGTGATGCCAGGCTTTTCAGTTGTATTTGTTTTTTTGGAATCATTTGGGAATAGTGTAATTGCACATCAACTACAGTAGGTGGCAGTGGAACTCAAGAGTGTGCAAGTAGTATTATCATCAGTAGTATTAAAGTGCTGTACTCGATTAAAGTTGTAAAGTTGCCTGTTCTTAAAGCGCTTTATAAATAAAGTTGACTTGAGTTGAGGTGTATTTTCAAGAGACATTTTTGAGAATAGTCGTATGTTTTTAAAGTAACAAGAGTAATACATTTTCGAGCTTTTTTTTTTTTTTTATAAAACTGGCATGCTTTGCAAAAATCGTTCTTTTGGTGCATGTTTACAAAATTGAAGTTGTAAATTTTTCGTCACATTTCATACAAAAGTCTGAATTTTTCATGATGAAATTTGGCTATATTTGAGATTGTCCTTGTTATATTTAGAAACATATTTTCAAGATTAACTGTAATCTAAAAATTTTTTACAAGAAATAATGAATTACTGTATTTTAATGACTAAAATCATACTTTTTGCGAATGTGTGATATATTTTCAAGCTAACAACTGCTTTCGAGATTAAGATGTTTTTTTTTTCTCGTAAGATTACGACTTCAATGTCGACATTTTTCCTTTGGCTGCTAATTACCAGCTGAAAGGCAAAGAAGTTGTGCAAAGTTGTGTTACTTTCCCATTTCCGTTGATGATGCGGAATGCGTTCGTATGCTTAACTCTGTTGCCAGGCGATATCGGCGGCGCTAAACGAGCTCAGCTTTGTTCATCTTTTTTGTGTCGACTTTGACAGACGCTTGAGGGTGTTTTTGCCCTCCGTCTCGTGCGTCGGCTTCCTTGTTTCTCGAGGGAAACGCGTCCCAATGAATATTTGATTGTCCTTGATTACCTATTGGTTTGGTTCAATATGGCATGCATAATGAAGGGCAATGAGGCCGGCCGCTTTAAAAATAGAGCTTGACAACTCACCCTGCGCCTCCGTTCTCCAAAAACACGATGAACTCCCATTTAATGTGCTTTTACCTTTTTTTTTTTTTTCCCTTTCTCCTAATGGACCCTCAGGTTACTCTTGGCTTTTAATTCAAGTGAACTCAATGGCCAAAAGTCTCGGCCCCCCCCGACCATTGCACATAAAGTGAAAAGCCAAGTGATCAAATCCCAAATTTCTCCAGCTCCTTCTTGTACCTCAAATTTTGGTATTAACAAACCATTTCTGGAAAATCAGACTTTTTAGCTTGAAAGTGGGGCACGGCTAGCAAAAAGCACCTCAGGCGTCTTAGCATTCAGAAGTGACACAAAATTAGCAACATTTCCACTCAGCATGTAATTAATTTGAATTCACATTCCAAACAATCCAACTTTAAGCTGATCAAATGGAGTATTATGCTAGCATGCTAATGCTATCTTAGTGCTGTATTGGGATTGCTGCTACGATGTTGAAGCTACATGTGTTGATACGATTGAGCGGATTTAAGAATATTCAACTTTATTTCATAACAATGGTCAATCATTTATTAACTGTGTCTATTACTTTTCCAATTTCCCTTTGACATGACGGGTTTATCATGTCGTACGTTATACACACAACAAAGAGATGTGATGAACGATAGCGTGTTGAAGCTCGATGTGGAACGCGACGACGATCGTACAGTTCGCTCATCTCGGATGACCGATGTCAAGTATATGGAAGAGTCGAGCATTCTGAAGAGACGAGCGAGCGTTGCTTTGGAAGTAAAAGCGCTCTATCGTTTCCAGTCACTTTCGCTGCGGTAGTCGGCGGTGATTAAAGAGACGATCTCGGCTTTGTTCTCTGTCGCTAATTCCTATCTTTTGTTCTTGTGGAAAAAGTCACCTTTTGTTTCCCTCCTGGTGTTTCAGTGGGATCAAACTCTTCCTCGCGGCTGTCCTTGGATTCATCCAGTCTCTCTCAAAGCATTTTTCGCGCTCTGCTTAATTACCATGAGTCAGTCGGGCCTTGTTTGCGAAAGCGTGCAATTTAGGTCATGAATGAACGTGGGACTGAAACTGCTTTCTGACAGTTCTTACCTTTTCCTTTTGGTTGAGTCAACCAAGCTCCATTTTCTAATGGAGATCTTCCCCAAAAATAGTTTGAATTTCATGTGAATTGTTTCAAAACTCAATTGTAGGCTATTTATTTTTAGGGGTAATGTTATAGGACGAGTTTGGAATGAAATAGAACTCAACTAGGACGGTAATAATTAGCCAATTTTCACACAATAATAGAAAGCCAGTCAAGAAATCAGAGGAGTCATTCCAGAGCTAATAAACGGTTTATTCCACAGCAGCATGCCATGAAATAGTCCAACCTGCGTGACAAAAAAAAACATTTTAGTGCCTGCGCGGCGTCATTGTGATGAGAGATGCTGTTTGTAAGTCTTGGCCGGCTGATAGATATTTCATTCATATTGCAGCGAAAGACCAAAATAATGCAGAGCACACGGGTGAAAAGAGAAAGAAATAATTGAATAAAAAAAAAAAGACTTGTGCTCGCTTCGTCACTCCCACACAAATTCCCGATGCTAATCTCGCTTGCTGATTTCCTCTCCTGTTGTTGTGTGTTCGTTTCACCTGCTCACTCCATCTTGTGTTTTTGTCACATGGTTCCCACGCCGTCTGCCAATGGGGAAAATACCGACTGCGAGTACAATGTGTTCAAAAATGATTAAGCAGATGCTCTTTTTGCTCATTTGCCTAAATAGTGCAATGAATGCCATCTTTGAATCATATCAACAATGACTGTACTGTATATTAGCTTCAATCGTAATGGGGACGTTATTGAACAGTTACAAACAAATCTCCAAAAAAATAAATAAATAAATAGTCTTCAAGCTGTTTATTGCCACATTCAGCTGTTGGTTTCTGCCAAACCAAAGCTAAAACCAAGAGAATTCGAGGTTGTGTATATTTCAAACTACAACGTAGCACATGAGCTAACAATTAGCGTCTCCAGTATATAGCTGTTTCGTTAGCCTTTAAGTAACGAATATCTGAATACATGAGCATACTCACAGGCACATCTTCTTTATCCTCTGCGAAGGACACATTTTACTGCTGTACATTACGTTTATAATAAAGTATATATTTATACATTTGATATCGTATATATTTATACATGATATAGTCCCGCCCTCTAATTTGCTGTTGCTTTCCTCTGAGAGAGAATTGCACAAGCGATAAGAGAAAAAAAAATGATAGGAAATTGGAATGGCAAAGAAACCGATGAGCGACTTTGCTCCCCCCTGCCAACACGGTTCCGGGCTGTCTGACTTGCAGACACGGATCAAATTTGTTCCGGAATGCTGCAACCATCCACTACATCTCCTCAAATTGAATCTGCTCGACTTCTTCCTCTGCTGATAATCGGCCAAACGCAGAGGTTGGCAAATGTCTCCCGTTTTAAATTGCACACAGATATATCACGTAAACATTTACATGCTGGACGCACAGATAAAAAAAAAAAAAATCATAATATATCAATAAATGATGTGACGTGCTGAGAATAACGTCTTCCACAGTTTGAATGTAGTTTTGGGTCTGTACCAAGAAGAATTTGCACCTTCCGGAACAAACCGTTTTTATTATCATCCAAGAAAGAAAATGTTTGAATCTGTGAATCACACCAATTTTCTCACATAAGGAGCCTTGAATATTTAATGCCTTTAACACCGTGTGTTTCTAAGCATTCAAGTCAAGAAAATGTTCGCGCCTCTTAAGTTATTACGATTGACATTTTGAATGTTAACCGACTGTAAAAGTCTTGGTCACAGAATGATCAACGCAGGCTGTCGGTATGCGCTCGCGTGTTTCTGTGTGGACAAGAACGCGCAGACGCCATTGAAGTTCTTTCATCTCCAGTCGAGAAAACAAAATGGAGCAGCGCAGCTTATCAATCAAAGCGGAGGAAGAGGGAATCAATAAGCGCAAACATTTGGAGGAATGTGACGCAGATAATCATTCAGGCCTCTTGGCCGCAACAAACTTTGCTGTAAAATACGGATTTGTGTGCACGCAGCAGTTATACGGCGCCAAATCGATCACGGCGTCGTGGAGAATGAATTGAATTCATTTAGTCAAGTGAGAGACTGAATGTGGAAAAAAATGATCTGGAAATCACATTGTAGGATTTTTAAAGAATTTATTTGGGGTAGAGGTCTTTGAAAAGCTTCTTGCGGAAATACTTTTCACGAAACAACAACAACATATCGCGTCCTTTGCCTCGATCAATAGATTGTCCAAGTTCGAGGATGGTTTCAAAGTCACATTTTTAAATAATTTATTCGTAAATTATGCAGGAAAATGAAATATTGGTCAATTACAAAAGTTCAACTCAATACTTTGCAATATAACTTTGTTGGCAATGACAGAGGTCAAAGGTCGTCACGCAACACAGATTTTCGATGGCGTTGAGCTCTTTGAAATGCTTCTCGCGTACTTTGTGAAGATACTTTTCACTAAACAACAACAACAACATATCGCGTCCTTTGCCTCGATCAATAGATTGACTTCAAAGCCGTCGGCGTTTTCCACGCTCAACGGAATAACACAAGACAATTTTATGCTAACCGACTGTTAGCGGTCGCAGTTGAGAGTGAGAGGAGAAAAAAAAAAAAAAAAAGCCGACATTCTTTGATTATGTAACAGTTACAAAAACGTTGTTGTTTTATTAATGAATAACCCGCCGACATGTTGACCCAAATCTCCTTTGACAAGCTTTTGCTCCCATAACAGCAGGATGTATTCTTAACAAAAGTCACTTCTTTTGCCCGTATCCGCGTGCTAAACAGTCATGGGCGGGCGCACTGCCAATCTGCTATTACGGCCACATTTGTGACACATTTGTGATGCCAAACAATCATTAATGAGACAAATCTTGCTTTGTTGCAGTCAACAAAGCGGGCAAACGAAAGAGCAGCCCGGCAACGACAATGGGCCTTTTGTGCCGCCTCGGCTTTTAAAAACATTTCAAAACAAACTACGTTGGCCCTCTTTGTGAGCCTGTGGAATTACGTCGGAGGTAGGCGGGACCCTTTCAGGTGTCAAATTGAGTTTAGAACCATTTCCAATCAGGACAAAGAAAAAGTGTGCTTGCGCGGTAAAATCCATCCCACCATCCCATGTTGCAAAAATATCTCGTTGACTGACCTCAACCCTATCGAACCTGTCATAGTAATTACAAAACAAAACTTCTCCATGTATAGTGTATTTCATTTTTTGAATGTCTATATCATCAAAGAAAATGGCTTCCCTCAGTGCAAGCACTTTTTACGGAAGAGGAAAAGGAAGTGTAGAACATTTTATTGAAAACATTTCGCCTTTAAATGTTGTTAGCATGTTTTCTATAAGACTCTTAAGAACACATTAAAGTATTGTTTGAATTATTTTAACCGTATTTAGCATTTAAGTTTTAAAAGATGTCCTCTGGAGTGGACACGTCATAGCTTAAAAATAACATTTCTTTAGCAGTATTCCTGTTACTTCACAAAGATTGAGGAATATCAAAATAAACATGATTGGACAATGTTTTTTTCTCCCTTGTAGTCAGTAAATGTAGAGATCGTCTTGAACAAATGCATAGAGTTGAAATCCGGACAAAACTAGCATATGCCTGATAATGTGGAACACGGTGTAATAAAATTTGGCAAATTTTTTTCTATTTTCCCCAAATTGCTGTCTACTTTTTCCACAATACAAAAAATAATGCCTCAGTGTCTCGTTCATTCACAGCGATTATTCATGTATTCGTATTTATGACACGTGGGTTGTAAGTCTGCCATTACTGCCTCCGTAATTGCTACAAAAAGTGGGTAATTACTTTTTGAGTGGCGTCCTGAAATCTTATGCCTCTTTTTTCCATGTCATGTCCATCAGATATATATATATGTATATATGTGTGTATATATGGTATATATTTGTATTTTATTTTTTTCTGTCGCTGCAGCGCGCGCGTCATAAAAGTGTCGCGTATTTACCGCTCCTATGTTGACATTTGGGAGTTGACCTTTGAAATGAAATGGCGCCGGTGTCCGGGGATGGCATTAATGAGGGGAATTCTGCGAACGATTTAAAAGTCCATTAGCATCACGGCGAGCGTTTCCACTCGGTTCTGCCGCAGCTAATTGATATTCTTGGGGTAGGGGCGGCTATAAAATTTTTTAGCTCTGTAGAGTACACGCGCCGCGTCTTGCGGTGCATTAGACAATATCAGCCTCTCTCTAAATAAACAAGGGAGGGGATGGGGCGGTGTGGGTGGGGGCTTTTAATGGGACGTCTCATTCTGCATGCCGAGTGGAGAAGTGCTAAATCCCCGTCAGCGTCATTTCCATGTTTTTCTTTTCTCGATTGCAGCAAATTAGCAGGAGGAGGAGATGGAGGGGTGTCGGAGAGGCGATAAAGTACACTCGGATGTGCTTTTATGTCAGGGGGATGTTTGCGTGCTTTTCCCAGCTTACACTCCTAATGCTAATGTGCTTACGCCAAAGAGGCGCCTGTGCAGAAATAGCCCCATTTCTAAAGTGAGCCCAGATCTTGCATGGCGATATACAGTCGCTTACGTTCCCGACGACGCCTGCAATAAACACAATTTACCATATAGAAATACCCTATTTAAATACTCCCGAAGCTGTTTTTGGGGAATTTATCGCACATTTTTTAAAAGGTGAACTGAGCTTTTGGCAGCGGATTTGCTGCTAACAGCTAGCTTGCGTTTGATTCCGACAGACATGTCCACAAAATTGACGTCATTTGAGGAAAATGTCAGGGCGCTCATTTTTCAAACTGTGCAGACCTTTTTCATGGATTTTAGCTTTCAAGTTCTGCTTTCCTGTTCAATTCAGTCATGGAAAAACTGATCAGACTGCTTTTGTTGTTATAATTCCTTGTACAGCTAAGATAAGGGTACGTTGGTTTGGATAAATATAATGATGGTAATTATAGCTCATAATGGTTTTCTTGGTAATAACCGTCACCACTTGTTAAAACAGAAATGGCAGGTTTCCTTTCTACTTGTATTAGTCACCTGATGCCCTTTTAGTAGTTCCAGAAATTTAAATTGAACAAGGAATTGAAGAAAATAAGCGGCATATTTTTTTCACACGACCCCTAAAATGGCTGCTACAAGCTTTTTTTTTTTTTTTTTCCCTGTGTGGTGTCCGATAAGCCGGAGTGGAGTTAAGCATGTTCAATAACGTACGCGTGCCTATTAGTCGAGTGTGACGTACGTGCCTCTTGCGCATCCCTTCGTCGCCGTTGCACGTGCCCCGAGGCTGCCTTTCATTTCGCCTTTGCCGCGCCACGACGATGATGATGATCTCGCCAGACCCGCAAACGACAACGCATACGGTTTCCAGTCATTCGCTGATGTCACGCGGCAGCTTTTAGATCTGATTCTATATTGACTGGAGCAGAAATCCCGGGGAGGGATGTCACCGTAAGCGCCGAGATAATCCAAATAAACAAAAGCTCGGATATTCCTGCAGTAAAATGGGCTCCAAAAATCCACGTCCCGAAATTTCATGGAAATACCTCGAGTAGTATTTTTTTGTTGATGTTGTCATGGTTGAAAAAGTTTCTTTTGTATTCCACTCCATCCCTGAAGAAAATTTCAAGTCGAATATCTTGAAGAATGAGGCCTGGAATGTTCTCCAAATTCCGGTCCCGTTCCTGGATGGGTCCTTGAGACTTTCATCTTTTCATCTCGTTGTCCACCAAATTTCATGTCAGTGGGATCAGAGTTTGGACATGGGTTCTTGAGATTTCTTTGTTCATCCTCTCAAGGTAGAAAAAATAAACCACATGCAAAATATGTGTTTCAACATTGTCTCCATGTCGTGTAGAGAATGAGAAGAGCCAGAATGGAAGAATCCTGGATCCGCTTGAAATCTCGGTGAAGTTGTAACTTGTTTTTCTGCAGCAGCAGATGTTCGTCGCTCCACTCGGATGCAACTGAATGTGCAACTCGCCCGTTATTATTTTGACAAAATGAAGCTTTGAGATGTAGCAACGGGCGCTCTGGAAGCGGTTGCATTGGCGCGGGATAACAGACCCACGGGGGACTTTTGGGAAGCAAAGGATGCGAGACGAGAGGAAGGAGAAGCCACAAAAGAAGGACCCGAGTCGATCGACGCAAACCCACCGCCGAGCGGCAGGATGTGAGAGTCGAGTCTGTATTTTGGCCTTTATTGCCATCCTCAATCCTCTTTCTCAACTCTACACGCTTGCAATTTGCAGGAAGGACTCCGACATCACTTTCAATGAACCATTTGGAACATCTTGAATACAAATTTAGTGTGATTGACTCCACTTGGTCGAAGGGATTATTATTATTATTATTATTATTATTATTTTTAAGACTGTTTTCACAGCCGATTGGTCGTCAAAATCACTCCCTCCACGGGCAACCCGGGAATGTGAGTATCTTGCTTTGAAAGGCTGATGTGAGCATGAGAACCCAATTGAAAAGCTACCCAGCCATTAATCCCATTGATGTCCTCCCACCCTCACCACCTCATCCCTATTGACAGATGAGAAACAACCGAGACGGCCACGATAAGACCACGCTGGCTTTGCGGCACGTCAATACTGAGATGGCAGGAAGTATCAAGATTGCCGCCTTCCTTGTCGGGGGTTTGTCACTGTCTCCGAATCGGAACAGGTTAGTGGATCTCCTGCGGGGGGTTTTCAACTTTTTGGGTCCAAGGAGCTCTGACAACCAAGTTTTTTTTTTTTTTCCAAGGTTCCCAATGTATTTTTTAAATGTTTCAACCTAAATATTCATAACCTGTTTAATAGAAAAGAACGTAACCAAATTGAAATGGAATGGAATTAAATATTTATCGGTCGACGGTAGACGACGTTCGCGGCTTCCATTAACATGGAGGAGCTCGTCGACAAAAGCAGTCAGTGTTACCAACTCAGCGGTTCGGTGGTTGTATTTAGCAAATTTTCCACTCTGTCTGACAGCTATTTATTTATTTATTTATTTATTTATTTCAGTAACTGGCCTTTTCATTCATGCTAAAGTTCTCACTGAGCAGCGAAGGCTGGCAAGGGTGCATGGAGCGAATGTTGTTTGTTGTTTTTTTTGCCGGGTTTTCAGGATTTCCACCAGTGCTTTATAAGCCTCATCGGCTGCATCTGTCAAAAACCATTGGCTACTTGTGCACACGTACCCTCCCAAGCCTTCACCGCTCAGTGAGATACGAATTCAAGAAAGGAATATTATTTTTATATTATTTTGCCTATGACAAGAAAGGAGCCCGTTAGAAGGCAATCACAGAGCCAATTGTGCCTGTGAAAAGGATTCTGCTCATGCTGCCTGTTTCATCGTGAGGTTTCAACTTATTTTGAAAAATAGGAAAAGTTGCTAACTGTCCTTGTAAAAAAAAAAAAAAAACTCCCGTAAGGGGTCCCTGGACAGAAAAACTTGCTGTTATAGAGGACTAAGAGAAAGCAAAGCTACTCAAGCGTTGCTGACACCACACTTTGGCGCTCAAGGGATGATCCTGGAGGGGGCAACGGAGGTCGCGGGAGCGTCTCGTTTGAGCCGCGTTCTGTTTGCTGCCGAGTGTCGAGGCCCGAAATGGAAAATGCGCTCTGCGAGATGTATTCATATTGTTTCCAAGTGGGAGAGACGACGCGGAGGAATGACGGCGATGCCGTCACAAGTGGATTCATCATCTGTTGCGCCGAAAACGCCAGCAAACACCGCTGACCTTCATCTGGCACTCTGGTGGGGGTCATTTATCAGCAAGTGGGGGTGTGGTGACGTTGGCTCACCAGTGGGAATTTTTCCTCCTTTCTGCAACAAGAAGAGCATTTTGCAGCCCTCCGCAGACGCGTCGCGGCGCCAATGGATGTTTTGTTTGCCTGCTTTGATGCCTAATGACGGGCAGGCTGTCGGCTTGATCAGGTTTATGTGTGTGGGTTGGGTTGAACTGAGATCGGCTCTTTTTCTCAAGGGACCTTTGTGCTACCTTCCGCCCACCCATTGATGTCTGTGCTGGAAATATCTTCTATATTCAATCGTCGATGTCATATATATGGCCAAATAGACTCTCGAAACTTTGAGTCTGGGTGATTTTTTTGGGGGGGGACTCAGGATATGGGTTAGCGTTAACTCCTCACAAACTGTTCCCTTAATACAAATGATCGTTTTTTTTATTATCCAGTTTTGAAAGCGTTTGTCCTCATTGGGTAGGCTGGTGAACTGGAGCCAATCCCGTGTGACTGTGGATGACAGGCTGATGACATCCTGCTCCGGTTGCCAGCCAATCACAGGGCACATGTAGACAAACAAGCAAACCGAAAGCAGAGACGACAAGCAAACTGCAGGTGAAGCGACAGTAAAAGCAGAAAAGCCATGTTTCCGCTCTCTCTTCGTGCGAGGAAGACGCGGAGATTCCGACAGGCCCTACTTAAATATTTCAAATATGGGAGACGTACTTGAAGAAAATGGCCCCACACAAGCACTGTTGCCTTCTGATCGAATCAGGCAGCACGCTCACCTCGGTGGTGAAATATTGATGAGAAGGATGGCTGCATGTTGGGCCCCGAGTCGAAATGCCAACGACCAAGTCCCCCGCAGAGATGGCGTGGATTGCTCATTCGCCACTTGAAAGGACATTTCTGTCCAAAAAGGGTGGCTGGTTGTTGTCATCCCTGATGACGACAAACTCTGTAGAAAATGGAAGAGATCGAAGGGGCCTAATTGTAGCCAGTAACAGTCAAGCGTCAACGGAATGAATGTTCCGTAGTTTTTCCCGCTTTGCGTATGCGAGGAGGCAGGATTAGATGCGCTCCTCGGGAGGAAGTACCTGCAGCTGAGAGTGAAGGTCTCCCAGCTGAGCTCGTCGTCGGAGTCATCCCACTTGCCGGAGCTGAATCGGCGCCGTCTTTAGAGCTTTCGTTTTTGAAGTTGAGCCTGAGGATTTACCGCCGCCGCTTCCTCAGCAGAGGCCAAACCTCACATATGATTCCCGAGACTTGGGGAGAGGGAACGGAAGGGAAGGGAAGGGAGTGGGGTGCAGAAAGAGTGTACGTTCAAAGTCTTGGGGGAAAAAGGGAGGCGACAAAAAGTGCGACACGGATGCTCATGCTGCAGAAGAATCACCAGTTGCGGGCTGGTTGGTGACGACATCTTGACGGGATGTGTGACGTCCATGCTGCCAGAAAACGTGTAATGGCCGTTTGTTTGTCAAGATGTGGTCCCGGCCATTCGCCCAACTTCAGCTCCAGTTGGCTGCTGACCCCATTGAGGTCAAGCAACGGAGAAAATGGACGGTTGCGCACACACTTGCTGGCAAGATACCAAGAGATGTAGAAAGGAAACGGCATGCTGTACAGTATGTACAGTCCACGCAACTTGCCCCTGCATTCACTCTTTTCCGTTCCTGATCCAGTCCACGTTCGTATCCAGTGAAAATGGCAACTCGGAACTTTACCACTCTTCGTGGAAAACTGACAGGAGATGCAGATAAATGCAGCATGTGTCAGTTTGATGGAAAGGCTGAGCAAGGAAGGCTGGGGAATGTATTTTACGGGTGGGATGGGGCCTCGGCAAACTATATATATATATTTATACATTGTTTGTTTGTTTGTTTTGACAGTATGGTACTACTACTTTGCACCAGCAGAGAGAGCTGATGATATTCAATTGCTGCATAAACCTAATGGGGGGAAATAAAAAAGAAAAGCCACCAGTCTTTGTCCTCTATTTTTATTTTTATTACTTTTTTTTTACAGTTTTAACTTTTAAGGTGGCATTTAGGGAGGTTTTTTGTTTTCTTGCTGTTTTTTTTTTATTTTTTTGCCCCTGCTGTTTTTTTTTACTTGTTGAATTAATCATGAGCAGCCAGATTTAAAAGTGGAGGAGGCGTGTTTGCCTACTTGAAGCTTGTCAGAGGTGAGGTTGAGGCGGGATAATCTGGTGCAGAACATGTCTCATGCAGGGTGGAGAGGGAGCTTCTTTCCCCCCTTCCGAGTGTGCCGCATGTTTGTGCAAAAAAAAAAAAAAGTCTCTTGATGTGCTCACTGTGCGGCCCGACAACTGACAACATAGGAGGCGGCTTGACGCAAAGCGGTGCTGACACGCCGGATTATGTGCTGCTCCGGCTCACGCTGCGTCCACAAGCAAATCAGATGGACGGCCTCTCCGACCGGCTGTTCCTCGTGCAGTCGTGCGGTCGTGCGGTCGTGCGGTCGTGCGGGCGCTCAACGAGCAGGAAGGGATTCAGCGGACGCAGAATGAAGCGCTGCAAAAATTCCCTTTTTGTCCACGTGGCTGCGATGTTCTTTCTTAAAAGAAGCAGCATGACTCGGAACACTTTGTTGTTGCCATGGCAACCGCCGCCATCAACTGTTTCCGTGTTGGCTGATGCGGTGTGGCCCAACGGTGCAGTGAGCACAGACTCCGGGTTCAAATCTCAACTCGGGCCGAGGAAGTTTGCATTTGCATTTGCATTTGGTTTGGTGGTCCCCAAACATGCACGTGACCTTCATTGACGATCCGAATTCAAACAGGTTTCAGTGTCAGTGTGAATAGTCACACCCACCATGTGACGATGAAATATAACCAACCATTGAGGCTTGTTGTTGAAGTGAACCGCAAATCAGGAGTCAAGCAGGTGCACGCTAATTAGAAGAAGTCCATCTTGATCATGTCGTGGCGTTGTTTTCCTTCTCCCTCGATGATGGGGAGGAGGCGGCGCCGGCTCGTTGCTGCGGGAGGGAAACGGATTCCTTTTTCCATCTGTAATGGGGACAATGCGAGCGACGAGAATAGATCTCCATTAGCCGCTTGAATCTGTGCAACATTGCAAAATGTGCCTGTAAATTCATCAAGGCGATATTTGCATTTGTCAAGAAAAGGAGCGTAAGCAGAAAAGGCGCTTTTAAGTGAATCTGTGCATTCTGCCTCAAATTGGCATGGGAAGGCTGTAAACGGCAGACCGGGTCCAGGGGGATTTCCGGAGGTGCGTTGATCTCGGGGACTTTGATGGATGTTTTGGCAGAGCCGACTCGGTGTTAGGCTTGTTCTCTGCACTCGTTCGGAACAGTGGCCACTTGCCGCAGTCTTGCAGTTGCCCGTGCACTTGTACGCCTGCGGCGAGGGGCAAACATGCCCTCGGTTTACCCCCCTTTGTTTTTCAGATCAGGAAAGCAGCCATAAAAACAGGCATGGAAAAATGGCATTTGGTGGACTATCATAAGATGCGTGAAAAGGTTTGATTCAAGTCAATATTTGTGGCGTAAATCCTAAAAATAATGGAAGTATTCTATTCAATGAACTATTGGATTAATAAGTGAAAAGATTTGAACGGCTTGACGGCTCTCGTTATTTTTCAGACTGGTCACATGGCGCGATGACGTCGTATCCGAGTCTTGTTCGTTCCCAATGCGAAGACGGGCTTAATGGCCGCCGCCGTGCAGCACCGAATGTGCTTACCTGCGCCCGCCTGTCATCCCCAATCAGCCTTTCGATGCGTTTGGCAGCTCGTCTGCTGTCGTGTCGGACGAGGATGGACGCCCATGCGGCTTTGCAATCTGAGCAGGATTTCCATCTGACCTTCACCGAGGATGACTTGACATCCGTCCGGTCGCTTTCAAGACGCGCCATGCTGACCGAAGCTGCTGCCGCCGCCTTGCTTTTGAAGGCCAGTCAGCCGGAATAATCCATATTCCCGCGCTAATGTACGGACAAGCGCCCTGCAAATGGCACATTGGGGCCAACATGCAAGCAGGCGCCCGCCGCCGTGTTTATTTTCTGGCATAAATCAGCTTAGTTGTCGCGTTTGTGTGCGCAGCCGAGAGATTGTGCGTATCTTTGGAATTCCACAATGCGGTATTTGCCTGCGTGCAGTCCAAATAAATCAATTAAAAAGGCGCCAGGTGTGACAGTGTTCCCGAGCTGATTTAACACTAAAACAATCTGCCAATCTGCAAGAAATTGGAGAAAAAGTGCTGAGTGAGTTTCACAGTGCGAAGGAAGCCAGCTTGGATTTGCGCCCTGCATATAAATATCATGTTTATTCTCAGAAAATGATTGGAAATGGCTCCAGAAAAGTCTCATTTAGGGGGATGAATTTATTGATTTTTCTTTGTATTTTTTGTCCGGTGCGACACAGAGCGGCTTGGTGATGAAACGCTGCGTTAGCTCTCAAAGGAGAGTCCAAAACAATAAATGAACACACTTGAGAGCGACTTGATCATTAGCTTTACGCCGACGCTCATCTCGGGGGTGTGGGGGGGGGGTTTACAAGACGAGCGAGTCGGTGTCCTTGGCACAAATAAACATGTCAAATGATTCTCACCTAATTGAACCCGAGCCACTCCGTTGAGCCTCCGTATTAATTGACGATGAAATTTGCCCGTAATGTTCAATGGAGGGAATTCTGATTGCGTTTCTCTGTAACATCAAATTAATGAGCGGCACGTCGAAATATAATTGGCAACATTGCAAAGCAAGCTCATATACATGGAAGCAGGGAATTCGTTAACGACAATTAGCATTAATATTCTCATGCTTTGCTCAAGCGACGGAAGGCGATTCTGCCTCACGCCGGACTAATGGAGCCAGAAAATATTTGTCTTCTGGACATTAGTCCACATGAAATTTGGATGACGTCCATCGTAACAGGAACAATGTCCCAAGTTCAACAGCAAGGCAGCCATTTTGGTTGGAAGTGGACATGAATATATAATAATGAATATGCGGTCACCAGTTTGCCTGATTGACACAAATTTTGGTAACCCCGTCTATCATAACATGGAGGGAAAATTCCCACGGACCCTTGGCCGATATTGGCCAGGAAGGCAGCCATTTTGGGTGGAGGCAGCCATTTTAGTGGTAAGAAAATGTCACCTTAAAAGTTAGAAAGGAAAAATGACATTTTCGTTTTCACAACAGAGCTAACTAAAAAGTCTCAAGGATCCATTCCCAAAATTGAAAAACTGCATCAATTTAGTTGCGAAACCAGTTTAGGAGTGAATTCCAAGAAAAGGGTGCTAGGAAAGCTGAAAAACAAAATTCCCTCAAAAACATCACTTTTGAGTCAAAGTTTGCCATGAAAAAGTTGTTGCAAGGGTCTGTTGAAAACGAATGCGCTTTTATAATCCAGTCTGGTTGCAGTTTGAGTGTTTTTCATTGGGAATCATCGTGACATTTAGCTCCATTGTCATGATTTCAACTCTTTCAACTTGGCCGTCTTCTCCTCACACTTCAGTCTAACGGTGCGGCGAGGGCCTTTTAAAAGCTGCCTTTGTTTGCCAGAAAAAAGCGAAATTCCTCCCTTTTCATGCCTTCTCTTTTGCGTCTTTGTGCGATTTCTATGACAGCACTCGGCTCCGAGCGCAATTAATTGAGTTTGACTTGACCAGTAAATAGCGGCATAGCCGCCCTCCATTCTGAAAACGCGGCTTGGCTGAAGTGCTTCTAAAGATAGTCGGTGAACAAACGCGGCTTGTTTGTGGCCACGGTGCTCTCTGGGAAGGCCATTAGCTGCTCTTGACCTGTGCTCTTAAGAGGTGTCCGCCATGATTTTCGATTGTCCATCGTTGGTCTCTGCTTGGCTGCTGATGGCCTTTAAAAGCCCCTGTCGGGAGAGTGCGATTATCATATACTTAGGGGGACCATTACTGCCTACATAGCCACGTTACGTCCCCCCCCCAAAATCTCTTCTGTTACATCAACATTCAGTTTGGTGAAATTGTCTTCTCATGCCGGCAGGTTACCGTACTTCCTCTGGGAGTTTGTCTTCATTGGAAATCCAACTGAGCAATGTTGAAAACAAAGAAAATCGTATGAAATCTTTACTTTGCATTCCTTCTCCTTAAGCGCTTATCATACGAGCAATTTTGCCGAAAATGCTTTCAAAAAAGTTGCATTCAAAGTAAGTTTGAAGCTGTTCCTGAACCATTTAGAGTATCGGCATAGTTTATACCATCCAAATTTTTTAATCAGCTCCATTTCTTGGAAAACCCCCCCAAAAAACAACCCAATTCTCTCAAGGCTGACTGTTCTTACAAAGGAGCTTCGGCGTCTGTCTCGGGAAGCGCGAGACAGTTGGAATTCCTCCGGTCAATGTGAGGACGATTATGCCGTCCTCCCACCGTTTTTCACGCCCTGCCTATTATGCTACGAGTCCCCGAGCGAGAAGCACCAGCCAATCAAAAATCACTCGCGTAGCACTCAAGGGCTAAATCGTGATGATTTGTCTTCTTTTTTTTTTTTTGTCCTGTGAATGGAAGTCCGCAGTGGGTGCTTGCATCAAAATACACACAAATGTGCTGATGTCCATCCCAGATTGCAGGGAAATATTCTCGTCATCGTGTTCAGTCCAAAGGTCAGCTCGCATGAGAAATCCTGTTCTTCCCGAGAAAACCTGATTGCAAGTCTTAAGAATTTAGTCCAAAACTTCAGCTTCATGTTGCTCAGAAGAAAAAAAAAAAAAAAATCCACCTTTACATTACTGATGCATTTTCTTCGAACATCTGAAGGCCGTTTGTGCTTGTTCATCGGATTCCTTTTTCTGCCCTTCTGCTGGCCTAAACACATTTCCACAGCGATGGAGGGTCTGCAGGGGCACCTTTTGATATCGGAGCAGGTGGGTGACGGAGAGGTCAGCGAAGTCGCCCACAGCCTCCTCGGGCGCACTCTGAACTCTCATTAGGCTGCCCCAAATACTCCCCCTGCTGGATTTTGGCACACACTCTCTCTTTTTTCTTTTCTTTTTTTTTTGCTCTTCTTTCTCCAACACTAATGTGGAGGTCCATTCGTCTGTGAAGGACAACGGAACCTTTTGGCTGAGACAAATCGCTTCAGAGCACCACAGCAGCGTTCTATTCTCACACACGCACACGCACACGCCGTCCTGTTCCCTGCAGGGTAACAAGGGAAGCCTTGACTATATCGTATTCCATCAGGAGTCAGCCAACTGGGCCGCTGGGCTAATCCCGAACAGCACGGCCACTGTCCAATTAGGACCGGAAAAAAAAGAAAGTCCAGCGTTCTTCCTGAATGGCGGCCATTTTACGAGGGGCCTGCCGAGCCCTGCGTGACCCGTCAACGCTCGCTGTAACAATGCAGCCATAAAAGCGAGACCGGCTAGTGGAACACGGCAGGATTCGAAGATATCGACAAGTGTGGCGACGACGACCTTTTAAGGACACATTAGGAATTTTTTTCCTCACGATTTGAAACGCTTCCCAGTTGTCGAGTAACTGCGTTTGGCAAAATAGCTCCACGGTAGCTTACAAATCCTATTTCTTGTTTCGGTCCAAATTTGGCAAAATACTGCCCCCAGGTGGTCAAGGAGCATACGCCAGAAGGAGTTGAACACTGTCGGTCATTATGCTATTTTAGTGTTAGAAACAAATTCCAACTTTTTTGTTGTTGATGATGTTGTCGTTTGGGAGGCTGGAATGGTTAAACGTTGTTTGCACCAGGATGCTTTTATAGCCTTTCCACTGAACATGCCAGGTTACATTTTTCTTTCCTCTGGTCCATGTTTAGTATATGATACATATCATGTTGCCAAATAGCAAAGTGACCACTTGAAAATGCTAAATGACTGATTACGTTTGAGGACATCTTTGATGCTAATTAGTGGATGCATCTTGGTCAAATTCTTTTCAGTCTTTTCTCGGGGTGCATCATTTTGGTTTTTAGTTCAGTGGAAGCAAATTTTCATGGGTTCGTTTTCTTTCAAGTTTGATCCGATTTGTGTGACCAACGTGGATTTTTCTTTCATTCAGCGGCAATTTGTTGACGTGGCAGCTCGATTTTCACTGAAGGTCACTCGATTGTGTAAAGTCTGGTCATGGCAATTTGAAGTTCCCCGCTCGCGGTTACTTTCGGGACGGCGGAGGATGTCGGGTAGCGAGGGAGCGTCGTAAATTGCCACCGCGGAAATCAGAGGCCGGATAAAGCAATCAGATTGGATTTACAAGGCGTCCGTTCCATAAACAACAGCGATATTGCGTAAAGTGCCTCCTGATAGAGCCGGCTTCTCAGATGTGGAGAGTTTTGCAGTGCGTCCAAACCTGCAAGCCGTCCCCGGGTGACCTTGCTAAATAAAGACCAGCAGATTGATCTTCCTGCTCGCCGCTGTCCGTTTCCGAGGCGCTGAGGCTTGAAGTATACATTTGCGCGGCGCATTACACCCTCCAATAGGCAGTCAGTCCAAATAACAGGCTGCCCGAAATGTCAGCGTTTACCTTTGTAATGATGGCCGCTTTTAATAGATTCTCCGCCTGCCGTCTCCAGCTGAGAGCCTTCAAAGTGTCGGCGAGACGCGCCGAGACGGCCGCCGGACGTCCGCGGAAGGCGCTTGGAATGCTTGAAAAGCAGGCGAAGCCTTGAGCCAAATTCTTCATGGGCGGATGCGCCATGTGGCCATGTTGTCGGCCCATTAAATGCTCGTTATCGCCTGATGTACGGCGGCGGAGCTGCGGCGTTCGACATTCATCTGACACCGCAACCCTGCGCAAGTGCAGCTTTTGGATTTTGCCTTTTCTGGTCATGTTGTGGTTTTGCGCCATTATGGTGGAATTCTTTGACTTTTAACGTGCTTATCTGGTCCATGTTTAGTGTGCTGAGACATCACGTCACTAAGCAGCCGAGTGACTACTTGAAACTCTTTAAATAGACTGATTACGACTTTGAAGACACGTGATACAACCCTCTAATATCGACCACCAGAGGGCGCTACTATACAGTCATGCAGAAAACGACAAATAGTTTGACAACTCTTGTGACTCAGTAAGCTTTTCGCAGAGGATAAAGAATATATGCTATTTGTTGCTGCACGGTTTCTATCAATGCTAACAGTTAGCCCCTCACTGGTGTTTTTTATTATGTTTATTAAGCCAGTTGGTGCGTTCTTAACTCATTCACTCGAAGCCATTTTCACATTTCGCAGTCCCCTTCGCTCCCGGCTGTTTTACTGGATTTTGACTAACTTGATTGAAGGCCCACATAATATTGTGTTCTATTGCTCTAAAAATATGGGACCTACCAAAAGAAATATTAGTCTCTTCTTTCATCAGGACAAAAAAAAGTGTATTTCGATCCGTTTCCATTTTGCAGCAATTAGCATTATAATACAGCTATAGTTTCAACGTTATTCTGTTTAAAACCGTGGGGAAAACAGCCTGTTGCAACATGCCCTGGTTGATCTCTTATACTCTGCTGCCACCTGCCGGCCCTGGACATGTTTGTAACAACTCCAATTGCTTCCAGCGTTCTCTTCAGTTCAGAGGCTGTCTCACAGCCGTCTGTATGCTCTAGCATAAAAACAACAACAAAAACGTCTAAATATGTCTTTGGGAGCATGGCAATATTTAAAAGCGAACGTATATCTACGTTTTTGGCAGCAAATGAGTTAAGAAAAGTTGCCACACTAATATTTGGTCCATTTCACCCTGTCAACCTAATCTAACCTCACCTGACTGCTTCTGATTATTTATTTTTATTAGCAGATCTCTCGGCGTAAAATGCAATTTTGCCATGTAATAAAAAATCCCAATAGAAACGAGCATATTAGAGGAGGAACAAGTGGGGGGAAAAAATGATGCGATGTTAACGATTGCAATAATAACACTAAAAAGTAAGAGTGCTAACACATCGGTTGTCAGCTTGAATCGTTTTGTGCACTCTGACGACGCTCGTGCTGGCGTATTCACGGGTCAACCGTAAAAAGCGCCATCTGGCCTCACCTCGCCTCCTGTTGCTCCCGTGTAGACAATCAAATGAAATGTTAATGGATGCTAATGAAATGTCTAATTGTGGATGCGGCGCAGCCTCGTCTCGGCTTCGCCGTTCATCGTTGATCACGCCGGAAGCTCTCCAGAGCTAATAACGATAATCAACATTAAAAGACAACGACAGCGACGTTGTTTTGCACGCGGATGGAGCGACGCGTCGGCCTTTTGTCCTGCAAACATGAAGGATGAAGTCGCGCGTGAATCCTAACGGCACAATTCGCTCGGCATATGCTGGAGGTGATTTCGATTGATTCAAATGACAATATTCTGCCCTTGATCACGTTTCCACTGCGCCGAGTACAACTTTCCAGTTGTGCTTGTCTTAATATTCTTCAAAACAGAAAATCTATTTCAAAAGTATTGTTGTATGTTGTGATTGTACGTGTTGCTGCGCTGCGTGAAAAGTCGCAGTTGTTTGAAGGCTTCTAGTTGCCGTATGGACTCATTTCTGTGCATAAACACGTTTGTTAGCATTTAGCTTTCAATTGCTGACATTTAATGTACGTTTTTAAATCCTCCACACCAATTCTGCATTCGTGGATGGTCAACAACATTCAACAACGAGGCGCTCTAAAACAGCCATGCCTGTTGACTGTGTGAAGGCAAAATGTGTTTTTAGTGGGGTTTAAAAAATGTCTAATGTATTTCGAAACAATTCTTGAGTTATTCTTCATAAAAACCTGGTCAAAAAGGTAGATTTTTTCTCTCTTTTTTTTTTTGGATGGACAGTTTTTGTTCAAGTGGCGTTGTGCTTAATGGCGTCTCCTAACCTGCGAGAAGTATTTTCTCCCCAGTCTGGAAGCAAGGAGCCGTTCAGCTTTAAGGAAACTCATCGCGCCTTCCTTTCATTTGGCTTCCAGTCGCGACTCCTCGGGCTTAATTACACTTTCAAGCGCCTTGAATAACCTCCCCCCCCCCCCCCCCCCCATTGTTATTATCATAAGGCTGGAGATTGAATTTGAGGTTGGAAATTTAATATAAGCAAGTTTCCCACCTTGGAAATTCTCTGTTTGCAAGGTTATGAAGTGGAGTGGATAAGAAAAAATTGCTGCAAGCCACAAATTCCGTGTGACACTTTTGTGTTCTAATCAACATCTGCTCACTCTTGTTAATTGCTCTCCATTTTAATGTTGACCCTTCACTTATTGGAGTATGCCGTAAGAAATCATGTGAGTACATGCACAAAGTAAAGACGTTGTCTCATGAAATGCGTTTGTAAAATTGTCCTCACGCACCCACCCAAATGATCCGGTTCTCTTTTCAACTGATTAATCAGGCGACTTCTTCTTCTTCTTCTTCACCGTGCAGGTCCCACGTGGTCCCTTAAGTTTGTGTGCTGAGCATTTATTTCAGAGAAACAAAGGTAGTAAATCAAACAGGAATAGGGACTCTTTCATCTTGTAGCATTTTGCCACTCACTTCATTTTTTTTTTTTTTTTTTTTTAAACCAGTCGCCGCCGAAATGGGGCCAAAACTGCGCTCTATTTTTCAACATTTGCACAGCAAATAATTATGTGTGATTTTGATAAGTGATAATGGACCAGTCAGTACTTTTGTTTTTTTTGGAACTAGAAACAATTGACTTGATTGGTGGAGAAACCAGTGAGGGCGTGCTATGACAACGTTTCCATTTTTGTTCCACAGACTCGATTTGGCAGCTCGGCCGGGTGAAGATGCGCCATTTTCAATCCACACAAGGATTCTGCCGATTGAAACTGTGTCAAAGTTGAATCAAATTGTGTGGGTTGCACAGATTAGCATTTGCTTCTGCTAAGCAGCACAATATTCATGACGTGATAACAGATAACAAAAACATGACTTAGTTCTTTCATTTCACACGTTATGGCACTGCATATACGCCATAATTCAAATCATTCGACATTTGCAAGCATGGCGAATAGTTTGTGGAAATCCACGCTTGATGATTTACTCACTGGTGGGAGTGGAGCGAAAAATGATTGGGCCCAATTGATCCTCAGCTGGAATTAATCTCCCCCTGATTGGTGCGGCCTAATTAAGGGTCAGGCGGGTTTCTGTAATACATAACCAACAATTGATAATTAGGAGCCTTTCAAATGAATTCCTGTCCACACGTTTCCCCCCCACATTGTGCGGGTTCAGAGGTTGTTGAGTCACAATCGCTTCTTCCTGCTCGAGGCGCCTGCCTGAAGTACACGTTGCAACGTGCGCTAATTGCATGCAAATCAACCGGCAGCTTGTCTTTCAAAATATAGACGAGCTGTTTTTGCACTCCCTACCAGTAGGGGGCAGGATGTTAACAGAGTGTGAGAAAGACGTCCCTGTAGCAGTGCGACATCCTCCTGACTACCAGGAAAAAAAAATACCAAAAATTTCCAATCATGTTTATTTCGATATACCCCAATCTTTGTGAAGTAACTGGAATACTGCAAAAGAGATTTTTGAGTACTACAGAGGACATTTTTTAAAACTTAAATTCTAGGCTCAAATACGGTTAAAATAATTCAAACAATACTTTAATGTGTTCTTAAGATAAAACATGCTACAACATTTAAAGCCTGTTCAATAAAAAATGTTCTACACTTATTTTTCCTCTTCCCGAAAAAGTGCTTGCACTGAGGGAAGCCATTTTCTTTGATGATGCAATCAAGGGGAGCAAAGCCCCACCCCGACACATTTGATATCATTGGAAAGTTCTGAATGTCCTCTATAGAGCACAAAAGGACGTTAATTCAGGCGTATGCATTGGGTTTAAAAAAAAGTCCACTACAGAGGACAAATTTGAATTTCTGGTAGTCAGGAGGATATTTCTGTTTGGAAACGTTTCTCATTGTGAGATGAAGTCTCTTAATAAGTATTGAAGTCAAAGTAGAAAAATGCAGCATATTTCTACTAAACTACTGACATGCTTTGTTGCTTAAATGCATCATTTAGTTGCGTTTTTCCATAACCTTGACGGGACTTTAATTGTCGCTCCAGGCATGAAGCGCACCTTTTGGCATCGACTGCTCAACGTATGTAGGAAATCTCCCACTTCACTCGTGCTAGCGCATAAAAGCCCACTCAGGTGCTGGCTGCTTGTGGATCTTTCTCCTCCTACGCAAATCGTACAGAACCGACAGCATATCGTTGAGTGCACCAGTCTGTTTTTTTTATATATATATATATATATATATATATATCTTGAAGTTTGGAATCACGTCTGCCCTAATAGCTCTCCAGCCTGTTCTGGAGGAGCCTGTGTGAAGGGCGGCCGGGCGGGGGAATTTCAAGTGGTTTTGGCAGCCATCGTGGCGGAGAGGCAGAGCCATTGTTGCAGATCTGGCCGGCGGTTCGTGCCACGTTGTGTTTGGACATGGCGCGCACGCGACCCGAGCTCAGCTTGTCATTTCAGACTTGTGTGCCCGTGGCAACGCGACAAGCCCTTCAAATGCAGAAGCAAGCCATTGTGAAGACGTTATGCAATGAATATTAAAAGAAAAAAAGTGTACAACGCCCTGCTCAAATTAGGGCTGTGCAATTAATTGAAATTCAATTACAATTTGCCATAATTACAAAATCAGCATTATTGTAAAAAAAATAAAAATATATATTACTAATTTTGAGTTGTTTGAGTTATTTAAATGTATTTTTTCAATTGACTGAAGTGAGGTTTTGTGACCGCCAATTGGGTTATTTTGTACCCAACTGTTTTTTTTTTTCATAGTGTGTCTACTGTACATATTAATGTGTCCTTGTGCAAACTTTACACATTTGCATTGTAACGTGTCCAATCCCTTTGACAAGGGAAGCACCATTAGGCTTAGCAAGGGCCTTCTTTTATAAAGCATGGCTGGGATTATGCAGCTTTTTTCCCCCTCCCTGGAATGCGTTATCTATGGTTGCAGCTGCATGGCAACGACCGGCGACCATTCCCCATCTGCCGATCCGTCACGCGCTCCTTTATTCGCCCGCTCGTTCTCCAAAGCCCACCTGACAGACCCAGCAGAGGGAGCTAACCTGTGACCGACATGGCAAGACCCAAATTCCTGGAAGGAGATTTGCAATCTGGCACCATGATGCCACCGACTTACAACTGCTTTTTGTTGTGGTTGTTTTTGCAAACGTAAGCAAATCCTCTGCCTTATGCTGGCGACGCTTCACTGTTTTTTTTGTTTTTTTTTCTCCCCTCAATTGGTTGGAGGGTTTGACGACGCTTGCTTAGTTGGATATTTCAAGGCGTACGGTTCCCCACTTGTGCTCGTCGGGATTCGTGTCCAGTGATTCCCGACCGCTGTGCACATTGCTCTGAAAACGATGGAATGTGAAATATATGACTTGTCGTAATAAATGTCGGGAGACGCTCGCCCACGTGCAACGCCCGAGCGTCACCCTCAGTCATCATGTTCATGAAGGCCCAGCAGTACATGGATGTGATGTCGAGCCATTGTGAAACATTCTGCAGCCGCATTGTCAGTGTAAGAGCACATTTCCGAAGGAGGTTCCAAGTTGTCCCCCGAGCGCACTTTTCAGCCAATCGCGAGCGTGTTTGAAAAGCAAGTACGACGAAGAGGAAGACGAAGCCTTGCACGGCCAAAAAACAATGACAGCATGTCCTTGAGTTATAAATGTAGAATATCCCTCAGGTGGCGCTAGGAGAAGTCAGCCTCTGATTGGCTTTGCTTATAAATCATTCATTACGCTTCACATCAATAATTAATATTCCACCCAAGCCTGAATCCTTTATGTAAATACTGTCACACGTCGGAAGGTTACCATTGTAAACTTGCTTCGACAGGAGTTTTTCAACTTTTTGATTGCCGGCTGCGGGGCGCCGTGTTTGTGCGCCCGTCTTCCTCTTTTGTTTTTTCATAAGCTGCCAAATAAGTGTCAGGGAATGTCACACAAGAGTGCCGTGAATGTAGAGTGGAGTTGGGAAGTCTTCGGGATGCCTGACGGGAGCGTTGCCGGATCTCAACGGCGGAAGGCGGCCCAGTCGTGGGTTCGTACTCCAGACCAGCAGAGGGCAGCACATTAGTGGGCATTGCTGTAAGTATTGAGAAGAACACGTTCATTGTTTTTTTGTTTTTTTTACATATTGCCTGAAAGAGGCTTTTTAACTTCAGCCAGCTTAGCTGCCAAGTCATTGGCTGAGAATCTCGGAATTGTTATGGAAATGAGAAGCAACAAACTTGTGGTTTTTGTTTGTTTACTTTATCATGAGAGCAAAAAAAATAAAAAATCTACATGACTGAGTATTTTGCCATCTTTTTCAAGTTTAAGAGTAAAACTCGGCATGAAGAGAATTATCCTGTATGTCCGATATGAAAGTCACTAGCTTAATGCTAACACATTATGTGAAGCATCATGAAACTAGCATCAATACCGCAGTGGTTAGCAAAAAACTAGAGCTGTCAAACGATGACAATTTTTAATCAGATTAAGCACATCAGAGTTTTGATTAATCACTTAATTATCTTAATTGCTGGCTTGTAATGGATTCAAATGTAAGTAAGGAGTCTTGAAGCTGCTAGCAAGCACTTAATGTAGCTTCACTTCACTCCTCCTTCCCTCACTTGCGACTTATTCATCATGTATGAGTATTGCCAAAAACGGAACGTTACGCGGTTTTGTATTTTGGAACGTACGATCAATTAAACTAGTAAAACTAGATTTGGTGCACAAGACGTTTTTAACAGTGTTTTGACCACCATACATGCATGCATGCATGTGAGAGCAGCAGCTGAATTGTTGCTGTTGATTGATGATGCCTGGAAGTTGCTATTGTCATGCCCGGATTTCATATTTGCCGTCGCCGCTGCAGCGTTTCTCCCGCCGGACACGTCGATGGCATTTTGATGGCAATAATAGCGGACGGGGGAGCAAAAGCGGCCACTTTTTGTCATGTTAATGTGAGCGCATGTGACGCTGGGCAAAGAGGATTTACTGTACGGGCCTTCCAATGAAATGGAATTGCGCTCTCATCAAAATGTACTTTGAAAGAAATTGTGCGAGCAACTCTTGGCAGTAAATGAAACTCCTCTGGCAGGATTAGATGGAAGCGGGCAGCCGAATGGGAATGTGGGACACGAGAGCGGAGGTCACGGATATGCTGTAATTCGACACCTCCACCTTTCAGCTTTTATTGCTTAACTTTTTGGGATGAAACAATTGTCAAGAGGCTGATGTGATGCAAAGGTTGCAATGAAGCGCAGACGGCATCAGCATATTGGATTCTTTTTTCTTTTTTTTTTTGAAGATCACGCAAGCACAGAGAACTTTTCCTTTTTATGCCTCGCGACCAAACCATTAGCTTTGGCTTTTTGTGAAAGAAAGTTGAAAGTTTTTTTTTGCGGAACATTTTTCGCTGGAGCGGAAGAGCAATTTTGGGAGGATTGTGCTGCACGCTGCTATGGAAAGCTGCTTGAGCGTTTATTTGATATTCTTGATATCCAGCATAAGGTACATGTACTAGTGCCTCTTTGTTGTCACTAGTAAGGCAATTCAGTGCACGAGTAGATTGACGACTTCCTTTCACTGACATGTCTTCACTGTACTTTGACTTAGTAGTAACATCATTCTACTAGTGCACTGAATTGAATACAAGCGTTTTTCCTAAAGCTGTTTGACCTTTTATTTTTCCTTGTACAAATATTCACCTTGTCCTCCTTATTAAGAGAATTGTGGGATTCTGGTGGGCTGACTACATGTTACTAGTGAGGCGAACATGCGCATGAGATGACGTGTGCCATTTTTACTACTTGCAAAAGCATCAGCGTCTCTGAGTTTCTGCCTCTCCATGTGAATAAATCGATAAAATCGTATTTGTGTCTGCGCTTTTGGGATCCAAAAATCTCAGCACACAACAGCACTAGTAGAGTCACTGTATTACTAGTGACATTTTCCCCTACGCACTAGTAGGACAACTACAACTACTAGAAGTGAAATGCTAAACTACATAACTACTAACGAGTAGAATTTATAACGTCACTAGTACACGTAGCACACATTTGTCAATGGCTTTGCTATTAGTGAGAACTAAAATGGTACTAGTATCCTTAAACTGGATAGTACAATAATCCATCGTAATACAAAAAATCCGCAAGTAGCGGCCGAGTGTTTTATGCATTTACTTCATCACTATCAATTCATACTGTACAATCATGCATGTGCGATGCAGGTATTATTTTTGCCCACTTGGGGTCCCCCTCCACACATGCTGGACCTTGTGAATTCTGACGGGAATGCGTCTATACCTTTAAAAGGCGGCTTTCCTCATAAATTGAGGCGGAAGTGAAAATGAGCCACTGTAACTTTTGATCACGAGACTTTGTTGCCGTTTAATAAAGCGATTGAAAGAGCACTCGCTCGTTTCCATCCTCTCGATATGAACACGATTATATTTCATTTGAACTCGTGAGGACAAAGCGCATGACCTTCAGATGGCAATCAAGAAAATCCAAAAAAAGCTTCAACAGCTTTGCATTTTTTAGGGCCCACGTGCACGGCCAAAGCTCAGCCGGACTGAATCCATGCAGGTCATCTGGGACATGAGCACGCCATCGCTCACCGACATTTGACTGCACCTCAAAAAAAAAAAAAAAGCCTTCCTCCTCCATCAAGCCCCAAATCCCAGACTCCAAGCGGCCCCATGAGTGTGTGGAAAGCCCTCAGTAGATGTCCGGCTGTGGTTGAACTTTGAACAAGTTCAGTTTCCTTTTGCGGGATGTTCAAAATAAAAAATGCCATTTGGGCGAACTGAAATCTTGTTCATTGCGATGCTAAACGGCGACGAACGGGAACGTGATGACGCATCCGATGTCGAAGCGTTCTCAGTCCTGCGTATGAATATTGAAAAGAGGCCTCGCGTTCATCTGTCTTTCAAGTAATCTCAGGGATTACCAGTTTGGAAATGTTTTTAATGGGGGGGATAATGGTTGAATAATTGCTGTTAAATGTCATATCCTGTTCGAAAATAAAAGATTTGATGATGTTGTTGGGGAAGTTCAAATCATTAAAGTATTTGCAGATTCAACGTAGCTGAAAAGTTATTAACATACCAGCCACAGTCTTGGTTTCCATCCATCCATTTTCTTAACTGCTTACTCCTCACAAGGTTTCGCAGGGGATGCTGGAGCCTATCCCAGCTGGCTTCGGGCAGTAGGCGGGGTTTACCCCGAACTGGTTGCCAGCCAATCGCAGCAGTCTTGGTTTCACAAAATAAAATGTGCACAATGTAAAATAGCAACATTTAGCTGTAGATGATTTACTAGATAAAGCCTTTTTATTTGCATTTTTATTTGATTTATTTGATTTGCTAGCTAACAGCCAATCAGAGATTGATCAATTGTCACCAACTGCTGAAGCCATTTTGCATGTAGAATCTGGCTCGCTGATCGATCGACAGCTCATCCAGTCAACACAAATGATAAGCGAGTTAAATTGGCAGGAAAATCTCATGAGATCTCTGAATAAAAACTAATAAAACATAGTTACGTTTCTCAAAACAATTGCAGTCAGATTATTTTCCAAAGTTGTTCAGATCATTTTGAAAATGGCGGTGCAATGGGCCCGTTGGTGTTGTTATAACGACTGGAAGTCCTTCAATTCCGTTTGTGTGTCGTATTGGCCTTGAACATCACTTTGTTTTTATGTTCACTTGACGACCACAAAACCCTCTGTGCCATTTCATGCATCATTTGTCTGTTTAATTGCAGCTGGCTGGAATCTTCTCCGCCACCGCCACCGCCACCGTCACCGCTCAACATTCATCAAACCAGGACGGGGCGGGCCAGCGCCACTCTGGATGCTCGCCAAACATCAGCGCTTGGGATGACAAAACAAAACGAGGCAGCATTGTTGATTTCAACTTGGCTGAGTGAGAAATATGGACGTCGATTGTTTGGACTTGCGGACGCAAATAAAACGTTTGTTGCGCAACAGCCAGGCCTATTGACTATAAGCCTGCTTATTTCCGCCATATTGTACAAACTTCAATAGGAATTTGTGTGACTGATTTGTCTCTTGAGTTTGACAACGCTCATCGATTTCAATCAGCCTTATTGCAAATCAACTTTCCCTGGTGGAAAACAAAACAAATGACAGCAAACAATTTGGCAGTTTGTTTTTAATGAGAAAATAGCACTCTGTAAAACTGTACTTCAAAATAGATATGTATTGAATCAATTCAATAAATAGACACTCGGACGTATCCGTTCATAGTTTCGGCTGTTTTTCACATATACAGTTGGCAGCAGGGGGTGTGTTCATATTTGCAACTGTAAGCATGAACGTGAGTAAAGAGTAAATAGACGGAGCAGGACATTTCTAGGCCACACATGCACCGGAAACGACACAAAATGTGTTTGTCGAGCAGGCCTCGCGTCTCTCGTGCAACCCGCCGAGCCGTCCCGACTAATTATCAGGCTGTTAATGATTGCTGTGCATCAGCAGAGCTCCAGCCATTCATTACAGGAGCTTCTTCAGAACCTTCGCGGTCCCAGGAGCTTGCTTATCACACTCCCCACCGTTTGATGCGTTTTGCGCAAAGCCATTAAACCACATGCACGCAAAATCAAACAATAAATACGAGTTTGCCCGACTCCTCCCATTCAAAATGGTTGTGTGACGTACATCACAACAATCTTGTGCTAATGCTCGTTTTGTGTGCAAAACAAAGCGCTTCACATGGTTTTCACATTTCATTCAAGCCGGCCAACACATTTCAGCTCGCACAAAAGCACACCAGAGGTGCTAGTTAGAGGCAAGAAAAGACAGGTTTATTTTTATAGTGCCGTTGTGACATCAGGCAAGTGCCCAAGAGTGGCAGTAAAATTGCACTTCAAAAAAACAACAGCAACGCCAAGGCAGGCAAATGAACAGAGATTAAAAATATGTAAAAAGTCATACCGCAAGCCTCACTTTCAATTGCAGCATTTATTTTCTCATGATAGCTTGTTGACATGATCATTTGGGCTTAATTACTGACTTTTTTTGTTTTTGTTTTGTTTTTATTTTTCTTTTCTTTTAAAAGGTATGTGTGATGTCACGTACCTGGAAGGACGATTTCTATGAGCAGTTGCGTTCAGGAGATCATTCGATTGTAGGAAAATATGTACATTTCTGCTTGGTTTCACTCTAAGACATAACAATTCTAAATAGAAATATTTTAAAAATCCTCATGTTTAACGTTGATGTTATGCAAACACACAGCGCACGAATCTAAAGTTCATTTTAGGGGTTCAATGTTTTCAGTTTTCCGACGGTGAAGTTAGAAATTCCCACTCCGTGAAGGCACCACACGCGTTGATGAGCCCACCTGTTGTCGGAAGTCGGAACGAGCGACATGAACGTTCTGCGACGTGCCACAACTTGACAGGATACAAAACACCTTATTGCATTGATAAAAGACATTATTTTTCCAACAAGACATGACGAAAGAGGAGGAATTCAAGCTGGAGTAGTCGCCATTAGCCAAGTTGTGTCAAGTGGGACTGACTGACTGACTGACTGACTGACTGACGGCCAACAGCGTGAGCGCGCTTCAATCAAACAATCAAACAAGGTAAGCGAGCTTCATGACTCCTCAGAATGAGACGCAAATTAGCCTGAAATTCTAAATTCAATATTATGCGTGTAACTTTTCAAAACATACTTGATAAATTAAACCAGAACAAAACGATTCCAGGTATCACATTTCTGCGATAATTATGCAGAAAGTTCTTAAAAGCGGTGAAATGCCGATGCAACTTCTTCTTACTAATTCCAGTGGTTTGGCCATTTCAGCTGTATATCCCCAGTTTGGTATTCCCTACTTTATTTTGGCTTTTGAGAGATTGCTACACAAAGAAACAACAACATAGCCTATAATGTTAAAATTCATTTCAAAATTGAATGAGAGTATTTGGCAGAAAAACACGTATTAAAAACGAGAGATAGATCATTGTTTGAGTCTGATAACCAATAGTGGAAGCCGATATTCACTTGGAGTGAAAATGAAAAAAATAAAAATGCAAACTCTGTTAACTCTGTTGAAATGTATTTAAGCATATGTTTACTGTTCAACTTTTCAGGTTTGCAAGAATGTTGATTTTTTTTTTTTTTAAATCTTAAACAATATTATTAAACACATTATTTTAAAATTCTACCAAAAAGTTCAACAGCATGTGTTAACAAGTGAAATGAAAGTAAATAGCTCCATCAAATTCAACTCTTGCATCCGGTGGTAGCAAATCCAATTTTTATGTCAGAGGCATTTTTATTTGGGGGGGGGGCCACGTGTTGTCGGGTAAAACAGGCTCCTTAATGGTGGCGAGCGAAAATGTCCTCATGTTTCTCACTATAATGGGATGCGCCTCACACTGCACAATAGTTCCATTAAACGGCAGGTCAGGAGCAGGAAGTTGAACGCTTTGGCGAGAGATGGAATTTCAGCTGCCCGAGATTAAAAGATCGCAACAGCCACGGCCGGCGGAAGACTGGAAGTGGAAACGAATGAGAAGGGGGGTGAAAATGGTGGACGAGGAAGCAAGATGGAGGCGACGGGCGGCCAAAGTGTCAGTTCCACTGTAAATAAGATCTCCCAATAGGGTGCTTGGCTCTAGACTGCCTTTGTCTGGCCTTTAATGGCTTACAGGGCTGCGAGAGACAGATTAGAGCGCCACCAAATATCGGCTTTGTCTTCAGGCCCGATTTATCTCCCAGCGCAGGTCGCAACTTTCTTTTCCTGGGGGGACCGCGACTGTGTTGACGTTCCCCACTTCCTGTCGCCTGCAGTGATTGTGTATTTCCTCCAAAGATTTTACCTTTCAGCATTTAACAGCACTCATATTTAGCTTAACAAGGTTAGCGAGAAGTGTTAGCTTTGCTGTTGCCGTCTTACTGCCAGCTTTTTACTGTAGTTCGTAAAAGATAAAACTGACAAGACTTGCGACAGAGGGAAAGGGAAACAGATGAGCTAGTTAGCTAGCAGTAATGGTTAGTGGTTAGCAGGCTGCTAACTGTAACCAGGACTGGACTGTCCATCCCGGTGGGCTGGCCTCTTTTGAGGCTTTTCATGATTATTTTCCTAGCTTTTACCCGAAGAGACTGGCCCACAATTTAATTCATCAAATTTGAATATTGATAGCAAACTGAAACATGAGTGGCAGAACTACAGGAGTCAAAATGGGAGGCTGATTTTCTTGTGCCAGTCCAGCCCCGACTGTAACCACCATATCACTATAATTTACATCACAAAGACTTTCAATTATTCATAGCCTGTATTTAATGCCCGACAACATTTCATGTTTATTGTTGTAGTCCGTAATGTTCACTTGCTTTAGCTCTCTCATGTCACAGCTGATTTCAACCAATCTATCCAAGATTTCAACTGAAGTTGACTTTTTATACATGTTTGTTTGTTTTTTCCCCCCCGCCCTTTATCATGTAGGGAGCGAAAGCTAAAAATAAATACTAAAGGAAAGTACAGATGCGTGAAAAATGGACTTAAGTACAGCACTGGACAAGATGGACGTGACTTGCGTACTCTGTGTATAAGGTTCATTAATCAAAGTGCAGCCCGGAGGGAAACGTATTGCGCCACATCAATTTTCAAAGCACGGAAGGCTGAGGGAAATGATTCATATATTTCCATGAAGAAACAGGTTAAGCGGCGTCCGTTTCTATCGGACAACAAATCAATCAGGGGTTATGTGTGCTTGACTCATTTTACATTCATCCATTTTTTTTTGTTTGTTTTTTGTTTGTTGCTTGTCCTTGTTAGGGTCACGGGTGAGCTGGGGCCAAACCAAAGTACGCACGGGCTGAACATGCACAAAGGTAGGCCCTGCAACTCAACACTTTGAGGCAGAGTGCTAACTTGGGATGACCAATCGACCGATATTAAAAGCTGCAATCTTGAAACTTGTTTCATCATTGGGGAATTAAATACATTTTACATTCTCCGGGTTCGTCATTTACATATTGGCATTTAATATCGGGATGTTATTGATAATGAGCACGCATGTTTGAAGTCCTTCTTCATTAGAGCACGCGATCGGCCACGCTTTGATGCGGCTTGGCGCAACACGCAGCAACAAATCGGGCGGATAATGGCGCTCGCAGAAGGAGCGCGGAGTTCAGTCAACGTGTTTGTTTCATCCGAGCCGTAACAAGGGCCTCTTTTTGATGTATCACACCCTAAAGAAGCATTTGATGCACGCTAATGATTAATGGAGCGCGTATGGAACTGCGCCTTGTTGTTGTTGTTGTTGTTGTTGTTGTTGTTGTTGTTGCGAATCGAACCCGCGCATACACTAACAGGCCGGCTTCCAGAATGATCTTCACCGCAAGTTTTCACCTCAATTCGAAGGCTTCTGTTTATTTCGCTCTCTTAATTGTCCAAATATATGAAGAGCAAACATTTGTGAATGCGGTCGCGCCGTCAACAACGGGCACCTGCGTGTTTTTGATGACGGTATGCTAATGAAGCGCCGCACGAGCGGATGCGCCTCGCAAACGAGAGGAGAGGCCTAATTAATTTTCCGATTTGAGCTTTGATGTGTCTAATTGCTCTAAGCTTCCCGACTTCATTAGTCAGCGAGCGGTCTCGGCGGACGGAGGAGCCGCGTCCCTGCGGTTAGCGAGGGGAGCTTTACCTGTGTATTTTTAGGCCCTGCTATTTATTATTAGAAGCGCTGTGGATGCGTTTACATCTCGGACTAAATCTTAAACAAATAACAATGGATCTCCACGGAATATGCGCCGCCTTTCAAATGATTAGGCTCATGCTCTTTTTGTATATTTCATTTTTTCGTCATATGTATCTACAAAGCCACTTATATCCTGGCTATTTTATTGGGAATATGCAATTATTTATTTTTTTTGTCAAGGTCCTCTCCCCATATATATATATTTTTTTTGTCATGTTTCATGAAATAATGAGATGCAAAAGTGCACTGCACTTCTTAAGCCTTGCTCTTATCTAGACGCTCTATAAATAAATAAATAGGGCCAGATCGATTAATTGGCCGATCAATTAAATTGGAATATCTTTTTTTTTTTTTTTTACTGATTCATCTTCACATTACAAAATAAGACAAAGATCATAGTATTCAACCCCCCCAGGAAAAAACTAATCCGTTGTCCGTCCATCCATTTTCTGATTTTGCTTGCTCCTCACAAAGGTCGCGGGGTGGGGTGCTGGAGCCTATCCCAGCTGGCTATGGGCAGCAGGCAGGGTACACCCTGAACTGGTTGCCAGCCAATCGCAGCAATCCGTCGTAAACTAAACCAATCGAAAAGTAAAGTATACATTTTCTGCCCGTAACTTATTTATTCTTTTAAGGATCATAACCGAAGTTATTTCATTCATTAAATAATTGTTTTTATTAATTGGCCAATTAATCGGTGATTGGAATGTTATTCTGCCAATGATCAGAATCAGCTTCAAAATAAATAAATAAATGTTGCAACAAAGCAAGGGCTATTCAACCAAATGCTACTTCTCCCCCGTTTATTTAATGTTGGGTGAAAACTGACAAGCAAAACATAATCACAAAGATCACTCTTGCGTGTGAGCTGCTGTCAGCCACGGCTCACATCCAGTCGCTCACAAGCAGACAAGCATTATCAGCTTGAAATTTCTTTGATTGTTTCAAATACAAATGCCAGCAACAAAGATCCAATTCTTGCTGATGCCACACTCATGTTTTGTCGAAGAATCCGTAATTTCATCCACATTCGCCAGTTAGAAAATGGGTCCAAGAAGCTTTCATTTGTCATTTTGTTCTGCTTTCAAATGCCAAGTGATGATTCACTACTTCACTTTGAGAATTCTAAAAGCTTTAATTTCCGTGTGACCTCAGACGGTGCAGTTGACCGAACAATACTGAAATGAATCACGTCGCGTCTTATCAATGTGCTCTTTGGCTTCACAATTCTGATAAGCCAACTTGATGCAAAAGTAGCAGGCTGCCACCTCGCTTACAGTCTTGTTTTCCACTCCAATTATTTGCACAAGAGTGAAACGTTACAGTGTGGCTCAAAATGGATTTTGTTTTTGTTTTAGGAAGTCTGGCAGAGGGGCCAGATTAGCATGAGATGTCAGGCAGCATGAAGTGAAATCTATATATGTGCAAGTATATCTTTGGAGCTGATAAGCAGACTGCGCAAACATCACATTGCCCAGGCGAGAACCTGCTCATCCATAACATTTGGAATTCCCATTGACGCTCAAAAGATGATGAGCTTACCACCGTTGTTTTAAGATGTATTTATATTCGCGTCTGCTCTATGGATTACAATTTGCCGTTAATAATCTCTTTCTCCTTTCGGGCGAAATCACACACCGCATTAATTCCTGTGTCCTAAGGCTTCAATTAAATTAACCACAGCAACATATTCTGTATGGGAGAAAAAAAAAAAAAGATGCTTAATTATGATGTTCCGCTTTGGGAAGTCCTTGAAAAGTTTCCTCAAGGATGCCATCCCGTGCATTTGTAATATACATTTTCCATGCTCAACAGCAGACAATAATTTAGATGCTGTTGAGCCGTTGTATATCACCTCTGTTGTAATGTTGAAGGAATTTATTGATTTCACCCTTGAATGGTGCTGAATATTCAGCTGTGTACAAGCGCTTTAATACAAATCAGGGTCCTTTCAACAAAGAAGCAATTTTGTAAAAATGCAAATGATGCAGGTGACCTTGCCAAGTGTGGAAATGAGTGCAAAAAGGTGCGCACAACTCGGGCGGCCGAAGCAAAAAAAAAAAAAAAAGATTCCCTGGAGGCAACCGGGACGTCTTTATTCTTCCTACCAAACTCACAAGACTGTCGGAGGATAGACCGGAGGGGGGGAGTTTAAAATTGTTCCAGAGCATGAATGATCGTGAGCGCTTTAGTATTGACATATTTTAATGCAGCTGCGTCGCTCCCAGTCGAAACGGTACCATCTGCATAGACGAGGCAGTATGCTGCTTAAGAAAAAAAACACGAGTCAATAAAAATGTGCTTGTGAATAATGGATGAGGGTGTGAAAGAAAAGGAAGAGGTGATGTATGAGTGGGTGTGTTTGTGTATGGCGAGCGCTTCATGCGACAGGGACGAGCGGCTGTTGCCATGAACATGCAGACATTCGGAACAAAGATCCGTCTTATCCACTTGGCCTTGGTCTGGAATCTTCAGCTGCAATCAGCCAACTCTGTTTTGTTTGTTTTCGGCCAGTATGGCGAGCCAGATGCACAGTGGCAAAAGTTGAACAGGTTTGCACAAACACAACAAAAGTTGCAAAACCAGCATGGGGTGTGCATTTCTTCAGCATAAGTTAGTTGATGCACATCTGTATCTTAATCAGAAGATTCACAAACAGAACATTTGAAAGTAGAACAATTTGATGAAGTTTGATTTGAACTTTTAAATCAAAGCCGATTTTCTGATTTCAAAATGAGTGATCAAATAAAGTCCCACATTATCTTTCTGAGTCATCGTCCTAGTTTTAGACTAGGTGCCATTCATTTATCCTAAAAAAAAAAGAAGAAATTAGAGTGTCCATGTATACAGTATATGATAAGAAACGCATATGAAATTGATGCGTAGGAGTGGCGGCATGAACCTCATTTAATTGCTCTGGGGAGGAGAAAAATGAAGGCAGAAAGTCTGGAATAAATTGATCGGAAAAAGGTGCATCACGGCGGAGTGGTGTACCTTACAAACTGGCAATCCAGCTCATCTCTTTGGAGCGTGTGCTTCAAGTGAATCCTGACCTTGTGACGAGTGAATGAGTACGAAATTGGCTGTCAATTAGACTTTACTGAGAGAAATTGCTATCAATTCATCAAACTATTTTTGCTGCAATACAGCCGTACTTGCATGGCTTCAACAACATGTAAAGCAAGGAGCAGGCTTGCAAATGATTTGATGGTTTTGAACGTCGCGTCGCACAAATGACGGCTATTATAGCACCGGCACGGAATAAACGAGGGGTGTGGGTGGAGAAGCGGACGGAAGGGGAGGGGCGGAGGGGCGGATCGCTTCAAGGGACTTCAGCCCCGAGCGAGGAGCTTTCATCAGCTGGAGCTTCTCGGACGGCAGCCGGTCATGCAGCGTTCGTATCCACAGCGCCTGCATGCGCAATTTGGAAGATGATGAGAAACAAATTGCCACCATTGTTGCTTATTGGTCATCTGGCCCATTGAAAAAGTACTAAAGGAGAAGAAGATAGGAGCAGATGGCCGTTTCTGCGTCCTCCATGTCCATATTCAACACCTCATCCTCCAAATCTTTGGCTCATCTAACATCTGGCTTTCCTGACAACGAGCTTTTCATTGTCACATTCACCTCCGCACGAGCCGCCGTAACCACTGTGATTTTGCATCCTAACCGATCGGCACGATCCAAACCCTGAGAAAAGACCAAATCCTTTGAGACAAGGTTGCAAAAATGAGAAAGCCACTTTGGCAGTTTCACGGCTGACAAGCAAGCCCTTCCTTCATTCAATTGAAATGAAATGTATAGCAAATGAATCAGCTTGTTTGCTTTCTGTATAACTTGGGACTTGCAGACGACTCACTGTCATTTCTAGTTCCATTGGAAATGTGACCAGAACAATGACATCTTTGTCAACGCAACGCACTGCATATTCTCCTTGCTGACCTGCTTCTTGTCATGTCCTTTGGGAAAAACAAATATTAACTGCCAAAATGGGGCTTTTGTTTGTTTTAATGTGCTTTTTATAGAAATATCAAGCTATGAACAGTGTCGAGTACAATTTGCCATGACTTGTGTAAAGCTGTTATTTGGAGTTTAATAGAATAGAGTTGGACAGAAGCAAGAATACATTTCAAAGCTTTTATTCTGCATTTGAGGGCATAAAAATCATGATGAACTCTTAAATCTAGCTGGACTATAGAGGGAGATGTGATATCGTCAGGCCAGTATTCACTACTGGTGCTCAAAATTGACCTGAAAAAATAACTTTTGGTCGGCTTTATTGCTTGACCATTTGCTTCCGTCTACAGTTTCAACTTTTTTTTTTTTTTTTTTTTACGGCTCGCCTCCACCTCGGTGTAGGATCAAAGTGGTCGTCATCAAAGTTTCCACTCGCAATGTAGTGGCATAAGGATGGTTAAAACGGGTCAAACACAGCCACTAGTTTCTTTACGACAGCTCCTATCAGTTCATTCGTTTGGAGAGAATGGAAAAAGTTGCCACAATAACAGTGATCAAATTTGCGTGCCAGTGCCATTAAACATCCTCGTCCCATCTGCCAAGCGAGGTGACATTCTCAAAATGACCAGCTGTTATCGGTGCACTCCACTCCTCAATGCTTTTTTTTTTTTTAATAAGAAAACTAAATTCAGCCACCCCACCCACCCTTCTCCTCCTTGTCTGCGGCATGTTCTGCACATAATAAAAATGACGTCCATTTGAAAATGTTTTCTATCCTTTTGCCTATTGATTGTTTGTTTGGTAGCGGAATTGTGGACTGCACGGTTATCTGCTCATCAAACAAAAATGTACATATGTGCTCAACATTACTAAGCTTGAAAAGTCGTTTGTAAGACCTGCAATGTGATGCTTGAATATTGGCAAAAATGGATGCTTGATGAGCACTTTTTTTGGAACAGATGCGGCAAATGACTAAAAGTGGTGGACAACAAAGTGAGGCCCTTTCATCCCGATCCGTCACAACGGCCAAGAGAGTCTTGGTAGGTCAACTTTTAACTTGTTAACATTTGTCTTGTTTTTTGGCAACCTGCTCCGACTTTGTGTTCAAAATAACCTCAACCGCGTCGAACGCTAATTGCACCTTTTGCACGGTCACGCTTATGGCAACGAGACTAATATCAAACGGGCCGACTGGCAGAATCGGGACGCGACTGGCAGCAGAATGAATCAAATTGCGGGAAAGCCTTCCAGTGTCGAGGCTCGCTAATTAACAATGTCCATCAGCGGGGTTGCTGCTGTCGGCCACTGATGACAGTGCCGCTCTGCCTGCCTTTAATTCCATTCCAATGGCAAGTTCAAATGTAATTTGAATTAGAGGCGAAACGTATACGCTATCACATTTGCAGGAATGATTGGATGACATTTTACACGCACTTACGCTATGCCAGGCTTTAATTACTTCCAGGGATACGGAGAAAAAAAAAAAAAAAAAAAAAAAAAAAAGCAATAAGGCACAAACAAACGTGAGTAAATCCCCTTTCCATTTTACATAATAGCTCTCTCCAAAACTTGCCCTCCAGCTTAAAGTAAATCCAGGCTGATGAGAGTGCCCGTAAAAATAAAGACCACATTCGACTGCAGTGTTACAGGATTTCATTTGGGTATATTTGGCTTCTGGACAAATTGAGATCAAGCAATCTCACCTGGAAACTCAGAAGATAATAGCTTGATTGACCAAAGTTACTTATGTCACGGCGAGATTTGCACTTTACCCCCCCCAGCGTATGAAGTGGAACTCAGTGTCACCATAATTCAATTCTATGCTTTTATTAGTTTGATTCGTGCAGTTCCAGCAGCACTTATGGCGCTAAAAAGGAAGCAATCTGAGTGCGATATTTTCTCATTAGAGCCATTTCAAATCTCAGGCAAGTGTCCAATGGATCCTGGTTGCTCAAGTTTGAGTCTTAAAATGTTGTTGTTGTTGTTGTATTACTCAGTTAGAATACAGTTACTCCTTCCTTTAAACATCTTCCAATTGCTGTGTAATGCAAGTCATCAGATTGAGGTAAACAATTAAGGATCATGAAAATAACTGGCCAGCCCCAGCGAGGACAGAACGTATGAATGTGCACGAATCAAAACCATATTAGTATTTTCCTTCCTGAGAATACAATCAAAACCTGCAAATGCGCAGTGACTCGGACGCCGCCATGATTGAAGTGCAAATAATGAACCACGCTGCATTTGCGTGTCATGAAACATGCTTCAGAATTTGTCGGGCACAACTTGGTGGCTCAATCATAGACCAGCTGCGGTTATTTTTAAACTAGGGGGTATGTTTTATGACATTTAGTCGCCCAAAATGACTTTCTCCTACCATTATCGCCATTGTGCATCTGTCCACTTTTCTTTCCTCCCTCGGCTTTGAAGCGGCGTTTATTTTAATGCGATGCCTCTTTAAACGTTTAATATTGCATCTGTGTTCCTCCAGTCTGTTTGTGGTGCTGTTTTCCATTCTCATCCGAGCTCATATGCCATTAACGTGAAATTAATACATCTCGCTTGCCTTTCCCACTCACCCAGATGGTGACCAATGGCATTGTTCCTCCGAAAACATATTAAAACATGCAAGCACAAATGGAAGCTAGAAATGAACTTGGTGTAAATTACATTTCATATGTAGATTGCAGTTAATACAGTGACGTGTTTACATGGGGAATAAAAGGAGGGAGCCCAGAAGGGAGGAAATTGGAGAGTCGGGAGATGGAGGAAATGAAAGGAAAGATGACGGGCGATGATGCGTGAAACTGGACGGAGCCGAAGCTGTGTCGTTGATTGATATGAAAGCCACACTGGCGACTGGAACCTTGTTTTTGGGATAATCCAGATCTGCTTTGCGCTGTATGAAGTCACCTTTCAACAGCTCCACAAATGTGTGTGATGGCAAGTATTCCACGAAGGTGACGAGTGCACAGCTCGTGATCGGCTCGTACGCATCCTTGAGAATTGCAAACGGCGACACTTGAAAATGAGACAGTCCCCAAGGACACACTTGTCATTTCATTTCAAGAGTCGGTAAAAATGTTTCGTGTCTCGTAAATGAGTCGTGTCTTGTTAAGAAGTGTAAAAAATGAGACCACTCCATTTTTTTTTTTTTTTTTTTGAAGAAGAAGCTGATGACACTTCAGTTTATGGCATGTAGAAATGATTTATTTGATCATTTGCCGTTTTGATGAAGCAACAATAATTGCAGTAGGAGGTTGGAGCCTGCTGAATATGTTTATAATTACAGTGAATAAGGTTAAGACATTAGCTGAATGAAATACATGTCATTTTCATTTTGTCCTGTACTCTTCTAAGCCAGTAACGCGACAACCTCGTGTTTACAGTATATGTGCACAGTAAGACCGTGTCAAGTCGCAGCCCATTGATGTTTGCACTCCCTCCTCCTCCTCCTCCGGAGCATCTCGCGGCATCTGGACGTCCGCTTCAAAGGCGCCAGACAGCAGAGACGCATTCAAACACCCTGACCTGATGATGTGTTTATGCCAGAGCGCTGTACATGTGACGCGTGGCGACGTGACACGAGAAGGACACGGAAGCACACATCCAAGTGCGCATCCTCCGTGAGACGCACGCCGGGGTCAGGTGGGGAGTGCAGCAAACGGGCCAAACCACAAAGACGAGAGGAAGACAAGCGGAAAGTGTCCCCGAGGGACCCCGCTGACAGCTTGAAACTACTCGCGCGCACAAACTTTAGACATTCATACCAGACTGCTGTCATGGGCAATTTCGTGCACCTGTGGCCCGACGCACAGTCGACTTTGGAGTGAAAATCATTTTCCAAAAAACTTTTACAAGATGGGCTTCATCCTTTCAGTTCGGCTTTTATTTCGTTCTGTTGGTTGAATTTCTTTTTAGAGTGACTTTGCTCTTTTTTAAATTTTTGTGAATTAGTTTTAATATATCAAAGAAGTTATCTTATTATTGTGAAACACATTTGAGTTATAATCTTCATGTGACAACACCGCCCCACACCCAACCATAAAAACATTGCCATGGAGATGAGCTGCTATTTATGTAATTGTCCAAATGTGGAAGTTCATTGTTGCATGGTGGACTAGCGGGTAGCAAATCTGCCTCGGTTCTTCGGGAATCAAATCTCTACTCCGGCTTTCTTGTGTGGAGTTTGCGTGTCCTTGTCAGGCTTGTGTTAGTTCTGTAATCACATCTGGAATCACTTAGATAAGCAATCAAATAAATAGCTGAATGTGTATTTATTTGCATTGTCTATACATATAAATAAGATTGAATTTAGGCAAAAGCAAGCACTCACTCTTCCTGAATGCCAGAAAGGTGGCTTTGAAGGCCAAATCCCGAGATTTGCGTCGCCGCCAACCCCACCTCCCAGTAAGCATAGGACCATTTGTCTGTGATTGCTTCACTTTGCAGGGACTTTTCACTCGCTCAGAAAAAATGCCCTCATTTTTTGGCGCGATAATGCGCTTATTTAAGCCACTTCTTCATGCCGCGGTTGGACCATTACCTTGACTCACCTTGGATGAAGTTATATCCTGAAAAGTCACTTTTGCGAAAGTGAGATTGATTAGCGTGTTCCCGGAATAATGGCAGGAAGCACAAAAGGACACCTGTTTATGTAAGTGCACTTGCGGGATTATCAATTTGCGCTCTTGTGGCGAGCCGGCGACACTTGAAATGTCTTTGACACAATAGGAAGACCTCGCCGTCGCCTATTTGAAGCCGCGGTTGCTTGTTGAGTAAGTAGACGGGTATGAGCAGTTCAAGTGGGGGTATTTGTCTGATGAAACTGTAACTTATTAAAAAAAAAAAAAAAAGGGAGAGAAACATTAACTGCAATGTCTGGTAATCAAAAAAAAAAAAAAAATCTCTATTCCGACTTTTGCCCTTCTATGCTGTTTGAAAGATCCCCTGTAAATGTCATATGACTTCCTGCAAGCATTTCAAAGCCAGAGACGAAAGGTCTGGATCCGGATCTTTAATCTGACACTGACCCAGTCTATGGAGACAGCCCACTGCGTGAGATACCACAAACTGGTCGATCCGTAGCGACAGAGAAGACATCCCCCTGTGACTCTTTGACCAAATAGGCCTTGTTAAATACACAGCCTGTAATGGGGACATAGCTAACCGTCAAGTCACCTCGAGAGAACCACAGGCACCAACATGCGGCCTTCCACCGCCACAAGTACCGACTCAAGATTCATTTGGAGTGAATCTCCGTCAGTAGAGTAACCAAGTATTGCTCGCGTTCCTCCCCCACCGCTGGCTGCTGCGTAGCAACAGCTGAGCCCAGGTAGCAGCAGGTGTGAGCCTGATTTTCTCCAGGACATGCATGGAGCCCCGTGCTGGTAAACCGTAATGGAGCCAATCCTTCAGGGCTGCGAGTGCGTCTCCAAGCAGCTTGAGGCCCAAACGCTGAAACGCCGGGGGTGCGTTGGCTAACACGGGGGGCTTCATTAACCTCCGTGTTAGCGGCCAGCTATAGCGTTGACAGCTGCCAGATGGGAGCTCGGATGGTCCATGTCGACTGACAATGTGGCGAGAAAATGACAAACGTCTCCTATTAACACCTGGTAGAATAATTGTATGAATGCTGATGAGTATTCGCGCGTTATTATGCACCAAAGCTGTTTTTCTCGTTTTCATTTGTTTTATTATGCTTACTTTTTTCAAATTGTCACAATTCTCAACCAATTAAAATCCTTCAAACTTCACAAAATTCAGGTACAGGAACGATACTGGAAACTGACCACAAATTAGCATCAACGGTATACTGCTGGATGTAAACAAAATGTACCTTCCTTGAAAATAGGTTTTACTACCATATACTTTGAATGGCATTTCATTTTTAATCAATTGAACTATTTTTTTTAAAAATAGCAATGTTTACTAATATGAAATACTTACATTTTGATTCACCATTCAGCCATATTTGCCTGGCATAATATGCACAATTAGCTTTAAAAAGGTGTTTATTAAATCTCTACATTGACTAATTTAGGTATTTGACTTTTCCGTAGTTGTGTTGATCTCTTATTAAAGGTTAAATATTACCTAAATTCTAACCATTTTTTCTCCAGGTTCTTATTTTGAATAAAATAACTAAATTATCAAAATGAACAGATGCGATATACTTATATTGTGATACACTTCCCAGCAATATCGCCGAGCCTCAATTGAAACTTGCAAATATTGACAAAATAAAGGTTATTCGGGCTACTATTCTTCCCTAATGTTTCACAATGAAATCCACATTTTAAGGAAGATTTTATATCTACGTCGTCCTTCCACATTTCTCAACTGATTCAAACATTCCAACTTGACGTGGTTCAACTTATTCCGAATTGATATTGAATTATTTATCACATTTCAGAAATCTGCACAGTTTCACAATAAAATTCCCAAATTGAGAAATTTAACATATTTGCATATTTGCCTCCTCCTTCCTTTAACTCCGGAAGATTTCCATGAAACACTTTAGCATTCACATGCAAATTCCATTGTCGAGTACATGTGAAGGTTTTTCTACGTGTCAAGCTCCAACAAGTCTTCCAGCTAATGGCTGGAATGCTAATGTGTTTCTTTTACAGAATGCGCAGACGAGTGGTCAGCGGTCTCAAATATGGATCTTATTAATACCAGATTAAGTGTGTTGTGAATGTGAGCCTGTTTGCAGACGTTATTTGGCGTGTGAGCTACTTATACAGTCGTTCTCTCGTGTACTGTCAATATTTATACAGTGGTCACTGCTATGCCGGCAGAGATTTATTCCCCCGAGGAAATTAGCTACTGATGCGCAGCAGTATAAATTCACCATTATGGCGAATATGAATCGCCAAGGCTCCATCAGGGTTTACAGGCTGTGCCAATTAAAATGTCTTTAGAGTTGCGGAATGAGCTTATTAAGGGAGACGAAAAGGCTTCGTACAATTTATTGCGAGAGCTGCTATTGGGTGAAAAAATGATCCCGCCAGATTCAGAAAATAAACATTTTATTGGGTTTGGATGGTGTCAATGTGGTCTTTATAGATATGGCCAGTTGCTGTCAAATGACCTCGTGATGATGAGCGAACCTTTTATTTGACTCAGCAATTGCTTGCACTTGCGGGTACACTTCAAAATGGGTCCTTTCTGTTGAAAGGTCGAGGCCTGTAAAGGTCATAATGTCACAATTGAAAGTATTGTTTCTGAAGCAGAATATTGAAGTCAAGTTTTACATCGGTTGGATACGCTTGGTCTGTCATGATGACTTTGACACAAAGATGAATGGCTGTCTTTTGCTTCCCGTGACCTTCGACTTTCATAGCGGCATCAATTCAACAAATCGCAAATTGCAGTGTAAAAAAAATCAAATAAAATAAACAAATCTTTTTAATTATAGCTTCTGTTGCGTCCTGTTCTTGCGCCATCATAAACATTCATTTTGTGTGTGGTGATAATTGCTGTCGAGAAAATGTCTTGTTTAATCGTGCATAATACATGGAATAGCATATTAGCACTCGCTACACGGAAGATCAAGCTCAATCTTCAACTCCAGTGGGATAGATTAAAAATAATGACAGATGGTGTTTCTTAAACATCAACGATGCACCACGTGTCTTAAGAAATGTACTTTACAAGCGATCAGGCCAAGGACAATTAATCATGTGCGTCGGGAGTCCTTGTGGGTGGGCAGCATCACGCCGTCGTGAACTTACAGTATGGAAATGTATATGGTTATTAATAGCGGTTGCACTGGTGGTTGCCGACTGGGGCCGGACCTCCCTTGGTAGTCGCAGTCGTGATTAGTCTTTCCACATGAGGGTCATTGCAGCGACTTTTCCAAGGAGTTTGCCGCCTTTGTTGTAATCAGGAGGACATTACAAATGAGGGAAGGACCTTTCCAGTTTCCACACAGTTAGTGGAAGCTGCGTAATATCACCAACATCCAAACTGATTCGGATGTGAAGTTTTGTATTTCAGCTCTTATTTACCTGACTGCTAATTGAAATTGGGTGGTCTGCTGTCCGTTTTGTCATTGTATAAATACGGATGATGGAAAAATAAGAAGCGGAAATGACGTCTATTTGCATCATGATCTTGTCCATATATTGAGGTTTAGATGAAGGCGTCAATCATATTAACGTTGTCTACTCACATGTAAACTGGTTATTCTGAATCTTTCAGAAAATGGTATTTTGACCTCAACACGAATATTGACGGCAGGTAAACGTAGCCAATGAGAAAACAGGATGCATATGTAGCTTGAAGGATGCTTTTATCTTTCTTCTCGACTGGGGGTGCCTGTTAGTTGGCAGCCTGTTACAACTCGGCTGATTTTCTTCTTAATTTGTACGTTTCCATCCTTTTTTTGTTACTGAGTGTTTGTTGTGTGCCGTGCTTACCCGTTTTAGACTGTTTTCAGTAATTTTGACCATGCCATTCTTTGTAAGAGATTATTAACGGTTATTGTGGTGTGCGCCTTCACCGGCATGTTTATGTCCAGCTCTGGGCCGCTATTGCAGTGATATACGAGTGGACGGATATGAAGTGAAGTGAAGCCAGAGAAGACTAAATGGAACGGAAATATATCACCTTTTCTTTCATATGTGTGTTACTTGACAATCTCAGAACTATTGGCGGTTAGAAAACTATTAGCAAATGTGAGTCATGGCGCTGTGATTACAAGAAAACAATTTTAAAATCACATTTATAGACATCTATGATCGCGGATCCCTCAAACTGGTCATACTGGATACTTCAATCTTGCTCGTCTCTCTCGTCTACTGATTCTTCACACATGTCGAGCGTGCAACGAGTGGGAATAAAACTCTGCACCTCCTGTATGCCCGCTGCCTTTGTACAAAGAGCTCTTTTAGATTTGAAGGATTTTATTTGACCAAAGTGCTTTGGAAATAAAGATAAGTTGTCATAGTTTGAAGATGTGAAGCGTCAGTTGAAGAGATGTTATGCGAGGTACAAAAATTACATTTCAACAAGTTGACTCAAAAATTGAGACATAGTTAACATAATCACCGAGAAGCAGCTTAATTCATCCGCCAGTCTGTTGCTCAGATGAATGGCGCGCTTTTAATGGCAAAATGGTTACTTTTGTTGCCTATATGCAAACCAGCCATTACAGATTGCGACATTACTGAAAGAAAACCCAAGCAAACGTTTTATATGTACCTGTAAGAAAATTGTGGAGGTTGGGTTCTTTGCGTGTCCCTTCAGAAGTGGCTGATTTGCCATTAGGCAGTCTTGCCTCCAAACAAACTATATTATAAATGTTTATAGGGAGGCAGCAGGGCTCTGTTCCTGTCCCACACAAAAAGCAAGTCATCTTTATACCTTTAAAAAACCACAGAAGCAGTTTTTGTGACATGGCCATTGGCAAGTTCATGTAGTTTTGATTTTATTTGAGATGACGTTAAAAAAAAAAGAAAAAAAGTTTGCTCTATTATTCGGTTAGGGTTTGGTGTTTACTGTGACAAAATGGAAGGGACTTGTTCAAAGAAAAGGTGTGGCATATTCTTAAGCTGCGAAGCTTCAACTGCTTTATTTCAAAAGCTTCACCCCCGCCGTGGTCGGGATTTCTGAGTGTGATCTTAATCTTATCATCTTTTCAAGACATTTCACCTATAGGACCTCCATAAATAAGCCTCATCTCAAGTATTACGTTCTGGCTGTGTCTGATAAAGCATCTAGGATTGTTCCTTTTTTCCCCCCACTACAAACTGCCTTTTTTTTTTTTTTCCTTAAAGCAGCCTTTAATCATACGGCAAGGTGACCTCACATTCTATTTATCAGGCTCACTCAGCACGCGCGCACGCCGATACCGATGCGTGGAGTATGCCCACGCGCCCTGTTGTACCATATATAAATGCAAAGAACACCTGCAGTGGTTTGTGTTGGAAAGTTTGAATTGTTTTAGTTATATAACACACTCCCCCCCCCCTCCTGCTGATGCCCAGGGAACGATGTTGAGACTCACTGTGTGATAATGTATTTCTTCCACCATATTGAAATTCTGCGGAGAGAAGTTCAATACTTCCCGCTTCTCGTACTTCTCAAAATATTGTCCCCACTTTTGGGGAAGGAGCTATGGAATAATGTAGGCTTGAGCGTAAACACAGTAACTCACTTTGCATATTTCCCCAGGAAACAAACTTTTGTTTGTGAAATACAATATGACGTTAGAGTTTGACTTTTTGAGCCATTATTCCCTGGTGGCAAGTGGTTTATCACATCGCTGATCTTCACAGGTGAAGAATGGATCAGGTTGCAATGCCGGACACATTGTCAATCACGTGTAGTATACGCAACCAACATTGGATTTATTTCAAAAGTCAAATCACCACGTTACAGTATTGGTGCCTCATAAATAAACAGGAAGGCCTCAGCCTGCTGAGGATTCCATGAAGATCAATCTAGAATGACCGATTGCAATGTAATCTGCATCGTAATGACAAAACTGGGGAATTATCCTTGGCTGCATGCTAATCTCTCTCTGCCCCAAGTTGTTTTCTCATCATGTTAGCTTTCCCAAGCTCCTTTCAAGGAAAGCAGATTCTCACACATGTAATCGCGTGTTGTGGAGGCTTCGCCTTGTTTTTAAGAGCGTACGCGTGGGAGTGGGATCCGTCGAGATGCTGTAATTGATAGACTTTGTCGAAACACGGATACGTTTGCTCATTTACGTGCATCTGCCTCGTGAGCACAACAGCTCCTTCAAAAAGCCAAGGTTGTATAAACGACCGACGTGCGTGCAAGCAAGCGCAAATATTTTTCGACATGATGAGACTCTTCTATTCTTCTCTCTATCGCTGAAACGCAGATAGGTATACAAACGCGTACATTTGCATTCCGGTTAATCCCAGCGGTGGAATCGATGCGGAAATACTTGGCATCAGCAGTATGACAGCCTGCCGCAGCACAGCTAGCATAGCAATGAGCTTCCGGTAATTTAAGCCTGGAATGGGAACCTTGTAAAATAAAAGTGGGAAGGGTCAATACCGCCTATCGACGGGTCCATGAAGCGCGCTCTTCAAATTTTATGATTGCTTTTTAGCCGCCCAGCAGGGAGACGAATCTGTCGGAGTCCGTCGGACCGGTATCCTTGAATCCTAATGCGGTGCCCTTGAAAAGTAGCTTTGTTGTGCTCGACGAGGGGATTCCAGACGCGTTCGTTTCTGCACGTCCAATCATTCGCAAACGCTTACCAGAGCAATACGCGTCGGGCGGCTCGGGGGCCGGCCTGGCACGACGGAGTGAACCGCAATCGATGACAGCCTTTCGCACTCTTCAGCTCAAATATTTTGCTCTCATCACTTAGCTTTAGCATAAGTTGAATGGTGAAATGAACTCGCCATCAATGAAAGAAAATCATTTGCTAAGCATTTGTAACAAGTAACGTAAGATGGCTTACTTAGAGCGGACGTAACGGATTTGCCCGTGATTTTCCTTCTCTCGTTCAACGTCCCCTTATGGCAACTGAAGAATGGATGCATGTAAGTGAGGGCGGATAAGCCAAAAAGCGCAGGGAGCACTTGAGCCTTCTTAACACCGGCGGGGCGGTATCAGACAGAGCTGGAGCTGAATAAACTTGCTCAGATCAAATTCAAGCATAATCCTGCAAGAAAAAGTCAAGCACAACGGGAGGGAAGCAGCCAACTTAAAGGAATACTTCGGCGGTCAGATCCATTTTGCACCGAGAACTCCAATTTTATCAGTGGCGGGCCGTGGATTTTGGACCTTGGCCTTCAGTGGGGACTTAATCCACTTCTTAACACCGCCCGTGTTACGTTGCCATTGTAGAAACCGTCCATACGATACAGAAACGATGGATCGGGATGTCGAGCTTTTCAGGAAAATGACATTTTTAAATATGTACTTAAGGCTTCGTGGGCTTTAAAAACAACTCAATCAAACTTAGCTGAATCAGTTTTGCTCGGACCAACCAATCAGAGGACGGAGGGGATGTTTTTTCAGACCGATACCGACCACAAGAACTTGAAATAGAAAGATAAAAAAATTTCGATAAATTGAATGCAATTTTAAGGAAAATGCTATATTGGGATATAAAGGGCTTTCTTTAAAATGTTGTTGTTTTTTGGGGACATTTAAAAATAAATAAATAAAAAATACTACTGGTATCGAAGACTAGTTAAGTAATGGACTACTAGTATCAGGCTGGAAAAAAATGTTCATGTTGAACATTCCTCGGCGTAAATGTCAGTCAGTGCTAAAAGTGTTTAGCCAGAGAAGGTCCTGTTGTCCCTTTTGACCATTTCTTGAGTTGTTTGGTTGCTGCTTGTCTCTCCCTGCACACTTTTTACATGAACTCTATTGACCTGACACCACAATCTCCACAGATTGATTCGGCTGGGGAGTGAGTAAGGCTATTGATTTAATTTCTCAGGGCATTCGATTCAGGACATCATAGCACCGACGGCAAGATTGGCTTGGCATGGATTTTCCCACATCGGGTCAAGAAGGCTTGGATCGTAAATGTTTTTTGTATTACTGTTTACCTGTTGAAGCATTCTTCTTGTCGAGTATTGCTTGCTGTTACCGCCAGATACTGTAGGTCCATTTAGTGTCTCGTGGTTGCCGTTTATTTTTAATAACTTGATTTATTAGTCGTGCAAACAACAAGCCCAGTTGCCTCAATTTACTAAATGCCTTGTCATTAAAATAAAATGTTCCTTTTTCCATATGAATTCCAATTGGTTAGGGTAGCCAAACAGAAGGTCTTGTCAGGTTCCTCATACCGATTCCGTCCAATTGTGTTGTCAAACTGCAAAGATACTTTGAGGCCACATCTTTACGCAGAAGCAGGCTACTGGCTTTGCCTTGACTGCCAATTATCGCCCAAGCAGAGGGCTAATTAAAGTTTGATTAAGTTCACGTCGTTGCGGATATGCAGAGTGGGCTGTTAGAAAGGGTCCCGCGCAAGATCAAACAGCGTCTGCTCAAGGCAGCCGCTGTGAAATTGAATTGTTGGCCATTATCAACCTTGACCCCAAAGACTCCGCGGCAGCTGGGAGGAAAATTCACTTCAGGGAAAGAAAAATAGAGCTGCCGGCTTGTGTCGACACAGGATGAATCACTAACCAGGTCTATAAGGAATTTAAGAGATACATCTGTTTTATTGTTATAGTGAGCAGCATCAGCAAACGAACATTCTGTTAAATTGCCTCATTTTCTCTCCTGTCGCCGATGTACTATTTAGGTAACCGCATCCTTTTGGGAGGACGCGTTGCCCCCAATAGGAAGAACCGAGCCGCTTGTCCTGCGGGGAGCGGGCACGCAGGGACTCTGGTCCAACCCGCCGAGCGTTCCCCCCTTCGGCTATGTTCTTTTGTGAACTGGACACGCGACACTTTAGCAAAAGGCGGTGGCGGGTACTGACGTTTTACTAATTCATGGCCCGCGCTTGCATATTAATGCGGCACCTTTTCGTGGCAAGTGAACATATGCACGGGGCTGCTCCGGGTTGTATTTTTAATAAACAAGAAGAAGGTGCAGGCAGTCGGGTGGAAGAGCAAAAGCGGGCAAATGATTTTGGTGGGGGCACTTCAGTGACAACTTTGTTGGCAGGTGACTTGGAATAATTATAAGAAAGGGCATGAAAAGACTCATTAATGAGATTGGGCTGTTACATAACATTGTGGTTTTTTTACATACTGTGCTGATAAAGATGATTCGCATTCTCAATCAAACCTCTCTTAATATTAGTCATGATGGTTTTACTCGGGATGTAACGATATCCCGATACTCATTATTTCTCTCACTTTTCTCAGTCTTGGATTGTAATTCCATTTTTCCTGCATCGTCTGTTCTTGTACCTCGATTTGTCAATGTCAGTCACGGCTGTTAAAAGTGAAGTGCTGGCATACGTCGATTAGCACCGAATAAGGTCTGAAGAATCATGTCAATGTAAATGACGGTCGATAAACGGAATAATAAGTGTCCCCACATGCTTAATAAGTGTGTTAATATTGTCCTTTCACTGTCATTTGTTGACATGGCCAAAAGACGGTTGTCTGAGGAGGTGGGTTGTGGTTGGGGGTTGGGGGGGTTATCAGAATATCCTCCTGAAAGAGGAACAAGCATTGTAATGAAGTCTGAGTCAATAGTTGAAGTACCCAGAGATAAGCAGCGTTATTAAATATGCAAATGAAGCTAATAAGGGTATCACGCTGGCATATTTCTTTGTTAACCTCGGTGATCATCCGTGACACTGTCAGGCGTCTTGGTGTGAATTCAAAGACGCACGCCTTCTTTTTACATGCTACATTTAGCATTTCCAATGTGCAGTCATCACTTTTTGAAAAGTGCACACAATAAGGGATTTCTAATTTACTTCCATAAACACAAGCTGTTCTTGCCATGCAGAAAATGAGTGCCAGTGTAATTATTTGTGCCCTCAGCAGAACATTTCGGAAGCAGCGCAAAATTATCCCAACAGTTTGGGGATTGTGAAGCATTAAATATAATACACTCAAAAACACAAGTCGACTTCACTTTGGATGGAGTGAAAAGTGGGAACCAGTTGTAAGGCAGGATAGGCTACATATGTCCAATATAGCACACAATATTATTCGATTTTTTAAGGAGGGGTTTTATGGACGAGACGGCAGAGGAGAGAGAAGTGTGAGACTGCGATTACCCCAGCTGGCGCAGTCTGCTGGGAGCAGGTAGCGTATTTGGGTCAGCACGTTGCATCATCAGCATTTCTCCCAAGCTGCCTGAGCAAATGGAGAAGGGGCCAAGCCGCATTATTAAGAGTTTGCGCACTTCTCCAGTCAACTTGTCGACAGCAGCTCGGCTCGAGCTACAAAACACGACAGTATGTGCAGTGACGCGCTGCTTTGAGTGGAAAGCCAATTAAATGCTAATTGTTCATTGCTGGCTTGAAAATAAAAAGCGTACTCGCTCTTCACGAGCTTTATTCGGACCAAGTCGGACTCAAATAGCAAAAAAAAAAAAAAAAAATCCTGACTAATGGTGAAATGTTAAAAATGGAATCATCTTTAGTAATTGTTTGATACTATTCTTACATTCTTCTCATTTGTAAGTGCAATCATCTTGACTGGAGTGGCACTGCACGTGAAGCTTGATCGTACAAATTTTCTCATTTTTTATCTTCTCCCGTGTTTAATTGGATCAACATTTCTGCTACCATATACCAATAATAGAGACTTTTCTATGCACCATCTTGAGAAGTTTACCACCCTGCTTGCTTCTGGCTTTCTGCTATTCCGTGTCATGTAAGGCTTATAAAAAAAAAAAAACGTAATATTTTTAATACCCAGCACACTCTGACTGCATGCATATAGTTCTCCAGGAAAAGAAAACATTTTTTGGTTCCCAATTTAAACATGGTAATGTATCAATGATTATGCAGGGCTGCAGTGTGACGCCGGAACTTTAATTGCATATTTTTGGCATCAGGGAATGGATGCAATTAACTCAATGTGGGTGGACTTCAATCACAAAGATGCACCGTAGTGAGAAAAAGGTTGTTAGAAGATAATTACGACTGCGTGATTATTCATTATGCTGTATTGGGTGTACAATATATTAGCTACCTTGTGTACAGTAAGCAGAATTTTATATTTCATTATCAGATAGAAATTGTGCTGAAAACGGCATGTTTGGCTTTCCACGTATTTAGTAGTCTGGATTTCTTCCCTTTTTATCTTCATCTTGCTGATTATGAAGCAGCATCACAATTTGCTTACTTCAGCCAAATGTGAAGTCCAATAAATCTTTATCTGTGCACCAGAAGGCTCATGTCGCTATGTTTTCCATTTCAAACCAATTTAGAGTCGTATAAGTCGACAAATTCGGTGAAACATTTTCATGCAATGTTCATTGCAAGAGCAGATCGTATCATTGCGCATAAATGCGATCTTGAGCATCGTTTAGCGAGAAGGTGAACCTACTGTATGACCCTGACAATCAGCAGGAAGTAGCCCAGCACCCTTTATCCACAGCTTAACCTCATAACTCATCACAAATGTGCAACTACGCCATCATCCCCGCGCCGCATGCCGGCCGGGAGGCCCATTTTCAGCCCCAGGCTCGACTGAATCCATCAGCCTTCCTGTGTGGGATGAGGAATGGGCCACCGTGCATCACCCTAATAGTCAAAGACGTGAAGGGTGGGACGAGCGGGGTCTCTCCCCACCGTCTGGGCTGAATGCGCGCGGCAGGCGAGAGAGCACAATTATGCGCAAATGCTTGACGCTACCGTCGGTCTCCGGCTCGCTGACGGAAAGGTCTCAGCTCATCTTTTGAGACTGCACCATGATCGCATCGTGGTACCTTGACTTACGGTTGAATTAGTAATTACAGTACTTGTATCTCAAATAAACGTTCCCCTCTGAAATGAATGAAGAAATGAATCAGCACCCCTTTAGTAAAACTCATGACACGCGGAAAGGAGCAAGTTGGGACTTCTTTTCGATGTCCACGTACCTTTGATGGGAAAGCTGCCTCTGGCAACATGGCCGCCATGGAGGCACAGCGCTTAGCTAGGCTGCTACAGCGCATGGTTGTATATCTGTCTTTATTACATATTATGCTGCTCGAACGAACGACAATAGCCCAATCATCATCATCATCATCATCATCATAATAACCATAATGAATGTTAGCATAGCAACAAGATGTTGCTATGATACCACTTGTACTGGCAACAAGTTGTTGCTATGCAATTGTTTTGCTACATTTTGAGAAAATTACAGACTTCCTGAGTATCTTTTACAAAATGATGTTTTGTTTTGTTTTACACTGCACAATGTTTATTTAATGAAAATGAAAAAAACAAATTGATAAAAGTGGTCAACATTTCTACTCCAATATCCCATCTATCACTTCAAAATCCAAGAATGACAGTTTTGCTTGAAGTGGAGGAGATCAGTGAGGGAGGGAAAACTCGTGTTGCTTGTCTTACTTGCACATTATGTTAATGAATTGGCCACATAATACCTGTCACAATGAAAAATGACCTATTTTCTCCATCATCACCATCATTCTTCATTGTTCCACTGATGTGCTGATCAGTCAGGAAACCAAAAGGAATAATTGTTCTCATTTTGTGGGGGAAAAAAAAAAAAAAAGACCTTCTCATATTTAATCAAATGTGGCACTGATGAGGAGAAGCATTTATCCATATCGTACGCTTTGCAAATTATTGCTCAAAACGTAGTTTCCTGAAGTTGGGAAAGGGATTTGTTGATGTTCTGCGTGTGATGTCCTTGTCCCTTTTACAAATGCAGTATACGTCTGTCCAGAGATTTCAGCCCACCAGCACTTACATCGTCGGGGGAAATTAATGCATGCCAAACAGATTAGATGTCACTCTGCTGAAAATGCAATTTTTCATCTTTACCCAACACCAGTCTCAAAGGTGGTGGTTGGGGTCTTTAAATACAGAATAAAAAGTGTGTTGGCTAGCGTGTCAGCAGAGTATTTGCTAGGCCAAGGAACAAAAACTGCACTTGTTTTCCCAGTCGGGAGCTCGGCTGTCGTGGTTGCTATAAGTGGGGCAGTGTCATGTTTGTCTCCTATAGTGTGGATGTGATACACAATATGGATTCTGTGCGTACGGTGAGGGTTGGGGGGGGGGCATCGCATATATTGTCCAGCCACTTCTTTGGGAAAATATGGCTCGCCACAGATAAGCCTCACTGTCACTTGGTGTTGACGGCCATTCGTCCTGGTGGGCCGCTTTGCTTTGCTGTGATCCACGATGTTGTCCTCATGGAGGAACTCATGAGACTCTTCTTCTGTGGAACAAACACCAGGTGCATTTACATTTAGCCAAAGATTTTTCTTTTCTAACATGTTTCGCAGGCCTGGGATGACTCCAAGAAGCAACACAGCCTTGATTTCAGTGTACGGCTTTTCTGGATCATTCCCCTTTTGACTGAATATGGCGGAATTAGGGGACCAAACAAGTTTAACACCTGTTTTGGAGACAGAACAAATATTCAGCCCACTTTTGTGAACTCCTAATTGCCGCGACCGCCGATGCGCAAGCCAGTGAGCGCATTAATCAGTGCCTCGACTACATCCATCTGTCGCGTGGGCACGGGAGCCGCGAGCTGTTGGCACCGTCCCTGCTTGTGTTGTCTCCCATTACTTCTGCCCATTTTGACTCTGTTACCTTTCAGGCAGGCTGCTGAGGGAGAGACAAAGTTGGAGGGATGTCGGCCTCACCGTCAGGCTTGTTTAGCTTGTGGGGTCGGTGATAAAAAGGGACTATCGGCACAGACGCGCTTGCCGGATGCCGAATCGATTCAAATGTCAGCATACAAGTTGATGTGAATTGACACGATTGACTTCATTATCATAAATGTGACCCATTTTATTGGTCGTGCGCTGTCAGATAGTTATTCCCCGTCAATATTACACCACGGGCTGATTGGAATAACCCTGCGCATGCATGCCATTGCCTCGGGATCTCATTGGATTTGGCATTTTGTCGTGTGTGCTAATCTCCATTTTGATGCCGAGCGAGAATCATGAAACAAAATTTTGATATCTTAAAAAAAAAAAAAAAATGCAATGTGTGTTTGGAAAAGGTTGCTAAAAATGGTCAACTAACTGCAAAGCCTTTCATGAAAGGCTTTATGCAAAGTCAGATGAAAGGCTAGAACGGACAATTAATTCCCTGCACTCGATTCTCTTTCATGAATGTTTTAAAAACAAAGATATTATTTGCGTGACTAAAGCAGGAGTAGATTGTGAAATTCCCAATGTTCAATCCACACGTTCTGGAGCTAGCCAGCTTTTGCAATCTTGGTCAAAGTGTTCCATAACATTAGCCCCCCAAAACGTACTAAATACTATAGGGATGAGCGAGTGTGGGATGAGCCCAAACGGAAGTGGGCGTGACCTAAACCGGAAGTGGGTGTGGTTTCATTGTTAATACATGGAGCTTATATCGCTAGTAATTTTTTTTTCAATTTCACACTTTACTAAATGGTAAAATAGTGTGAAGTTGGTATGGATTGAGCAAAAGTTGTATAATTTTTATTTGAAAACTATTGCCAAAACAGCCTAATTGAGATTCAAATCAGTGCTTTTGATCACAAAAATAAGAACTATTTTTCGAACATTTTTTTTTTTTTTTTTATAAACTCAGAAAATGTATGCGTATGAATAAATATTTACTGAACAGTCTGACAATTGAGATTCAGGGGTAGATTCACTAAAGGTTTGCCGAGTCTTTGCGTGGTGCTAACCGGTAAAAATGGAGCAACGGAGGAAATCATTGATCAACATGAGGAGTTTATATTCAGGCTCAAATTTGCATTAAGTGTTCTTGTCCGTGTTTCCTCTCCTAAGCAGTTACATTGGGGTGAAATACATCCGGAATAGAAATGACTTTTTTTTTTTTTTTTTTTTTTTTCCCCCTTTTGAGTATTTTGCGTGCCTTGCTGGACCTGTAACAGAGTTGTGGCTTTGATGAAACCCTGCTCAGCGACTTATGAAGTCACTGAACGCAAGCAGCATTTTGCAAGCTAACCTCTCTGCCATTATTCACAAGTACGGAAATATATTCATGTGCGCAGCAGTCAAGCAGCCCGCTCCTTACATGTGGGAGCCGATTAGCATAAAATCCACTCATTTCTCATAAAGCGCGCGTCGTGAAGGGCTAAGGGCTGTTGGAACACCTGAGCAGGTCTGCCGGAGTGCACGTCCGCTGCGTACGCCGACACTTGGCTCAGCTTCTCCACTCTTGGAATTTCTCCAAGACGTGTGGACACAAGAATCAATAGTCATCCAATTACCTGATTCTGGAGTATGTAAAACTCATGCAAAGGCGCCCGGTGGGGAAAGCGAGGATCGGCTTTGTCTTGACATTGTTCCCTTCCTCGACATTCTGAATGTCACGCATTTATTTATTTATTTACTTGCACTGTTTTTTTTTTCAAATTTTTTTAATTAGCGAATGCTTATCATTGGCTACTGAGGGCCTGACAACACTCCGGTGTTGTAAAATTAATTATACGGCTAATGTAGAGCCCGTGCATTTTGAAATAGCTGAACTCTCCCCAAATAGCTCATTAATCATCAGACAGCCACTCCTGGGTTAGGTGAAGTGCTCTTGAATTTCAATACCCACCCTCGCTGCTGTAACCTTTCCCTCTCTTCGCCATCTCACCGGAGCAGCCGATGAGGTACAGGAGCGTCGGAGAGAATAATATTGTCGGCGGCGGCGTCTCGAGCACTTCTCTCCGAGTCATCTAATTATACACACCTACGCGCTATATCCAAACGCTGATACATGCACACTACCTGAGTTTAGTGGCCAAGGAGTGCTTGGGGATCCTCCGGTTATTTAAAAACAAAAAAGAATGGAGGAAAAAAAAAAAAAAAAAATGCCGTGACATAAACAACTGTCAGGGCGACACAAACAACTTATTTAGTTATTGTCAGCAGTTTCTCACGCAATCAAAGCGTCCATACTTTTTGTGTTTACCAGCTGCCTGTGAAATGTAGTTTGGTTTCCTGGCGCCGTTTAAGCAAATAAAAGCGGAAATGTCAACAAAAGACAATAAATGAATAATTCCCAGCCCATTTCATTTAATTGGTCCGAGAAATGTTTATTTACTCCAAATCATGACTTCACCTGTCTATGCCAGCAATGTCTTATGACAGGCGGAGCAATTAAATGTTCTTTCACTCGATGACAGACGGCCCTCAGGGTCTTACGCTGGCCATTTATGTCGGCCTTAGTTTCCTTTCTTGTGATTGGGAAACACTCCTGTTGAGCCAAGACCAACAATTTGTTGCTATTGAATATTTCTAGAATCGATTATTGTATCTAGTTATCGGATAATCAGATTCCACTTTATTTTGCCTTAGTTAATTGCAAGTCACTGGATGGGAGAAGTCAGAATATTTACGGTTGAGAGGTGGAAATCTGATGATTTTGATCATTTTAAATTGAGCAATGGCTGTAATTAACCATTTATCAAAATAGCATCCGATTAATTTGATTTTCGACATTTGTAAAAGTCAATTGGCCAGTAGTTTGTTTTTCTCTCTTTTTTTTGGAAGACCAGATAAGACCACATGGATCTGCTTGTCTCTTGGTCACCGAGGACTTAACTTGACATGCCCAAGACAAAATGACTTGGGACATCTCTGGTTGGAGATGGTGCATCTCAGGCCTTCAAAAATTAGCCCAATACCTTGAAAGAAATCGTTGACAAGGAGAGAAGAGTCGACCAACTCAAAATTCCATCTAAATCGACTGCAGCTACATAACTCTTATCAGAAGAGTGGATAATTTGTAAGCAAGACTGCAAATCAGTACTAAAGCATATTTTCCTTCATTACCCTCCATTAGTGCGGGGGCTTTCCACAGTAAATTGGAATGGAGCGATCTGAGAAATATTCTTTAATTGGTTCTAAGGGCCTATGCGGTGGGCCCACTGGCTAAAATGTATCCTTTTCCTGACTCTTTTCAACTCCCAAACTCCCCTCTCATCACATTTCCTGCAATTTCCTGACTTGCTGCAAGAAAGGGGAACTGCTGCAACACCAAAGTCCAGGGCAGACGAACAGTCAGGCCTCATCAGCATGGAGAAAAATCAAGGTGATCTCTTTTGACAGCCCAACCTTTAATTAAAAGCAGAGATCAGACACAGTTGGAGTGAATAAAAAGTTGCCAGACTGCTACTTGACGTTTTCAACCCCCCGCTCCTTGTGCATCGTCAAATTTACAGTCAATCGCCTCTTGCATCTGAAATTTGGTTCAGTCTTTCTGGGGGGGAAATAACAAAAAAAAAGAAAAAGCAAAAGCTGAGTCCACCCAAAGCCATCTACTTTGTGATGTACGCCGTTTCGTTTCTGCAGCCACTCAGCACATCCCCTACCCCTTGCCGCACTATTTTTACCTGCGCTTAGTTACCGTCTCCGTGCATGTGACGTCAAGGAAGGGAGAGGAAGAGACGCAGCATCGATGTTGTTCATCTGCAGTGGCTAAGTTTACAACTTTGCTGTTGTTACCTAAAACCGGTAATGAGAGGAGCTACAAACTTTAGAAATCCTTAAACAATCCATTAGATTCTCATCAATTTAGTGAGTGCTTTGTCAAAAAAATGAACCTTTTTTTTTTGGTGGCCACAAGTGTATTATCCAATGTGCTCTTTAAACAGCACGAGGGTTGGTGTCTTTCTCTCCTCACAGCGTTAATGCTCAACCTTGTCCAAGGTTAATCTGTCACTCTTGCTGTGTATTTGCATCGGTTCTTATCTGCGGCCCACCACTCAACCGACTCTCTATCTGGCCCAGCCACTGCGCAAACTTAATCGTCTTTGTCCATTATAGACGAGCCTCCAAAGCAGGCAGAAGATGACCTCATTTCATAGAGACGCCACACCGACAAAGCGTTTCCCCGCTTTCAAATTGATATTCACGTGGACCTGATGTTCTTGTGAAATTCTTGCGGCATGTGGGACAAAGACCTCATGCGAATTTGATGGCCCCCTTGAACTTGGGAAAGAGAAAAAGAAATCACACAAAGTCAGGTCAGTTGAGTTTGGAGGTCTCTCATATTTTTGTCACGGTGAAGCAGTCCCAACGTTGCCCTGCCACAACTCTGGCCTCTTCTCTGAACAAAAACTTAGTGGAGATGGAGAGAAGTCATCTAAGTGTGCAATGTCTGACAGGCTGACAGATAAACTGTACTTTTACGCAGCAGTGAATGCGAGCAATTGGGCATGCTGACATTGACTGCTAGGTGTCATCTCTCCCTCTCCCGCTCCATCCACATCGCAGAACTCCCTTGTGTCCAGAACAGTTGACGTGTTGACAGATTGAAACCCGGCACACTCTTGTCCTTGCTTGACCAAACCAGTGAACCGTGCCCACACCGGTTAATCAATACGAGACAAGGCTGTCTACGGAACACGCGGACTTGTATCGCAGTTTACATCGGACTTTCATATCACCTGGTTTTCAGAATAGGAATCTGCTGTTAATTTTCAGGTGTCTGATGAGTGAAATGTTGGATATGGAAAACCTCCTCCCATCCCGACCATGCCGATTAGTCTCGTCCGGTGTACAGCTGTATTGTTGTCCTTAAAAAAAAAATGAATTGATTAGAAAACAAACTAATTTATTAGATGAACAACTATACTACGAAAAATACTTATATAACATTTATTCTCAGTATTGATCTGTGATATGATTGTAGTTGAGTGGAAGCTGCGGAGGAGGATGAGAAGGAGATATTATATATTTCTGAGAAAATTACCTGCTATGAACATTACAATCAGCAATGCAGCTGCTGTATTTGTTCCCTATTCAGTGTCAAAAAGAAACATTAATAGGACTTCGTTTTTTCAAAACTGAACCCACCTTTCCCCTTATACTGTAAATATATTTCCATATATGAAGCTGATGGAGTTTTTCCAGCACGGTCTCCATTTCCTCCGCGCAGCTCTGGGCCAGCGATGGCCTCGTCTGCTCGATCTTCATTGATTCAAGCGGCTTGCCTGAATGCGATTAAGGCAAATTAAACTCAAGACTGCTGACGCAAATCATGTCCAGAGGTAATATCATGTCCGGATGAAGTGGAGAGCTCCAACCCGATGCGGAGGTGGCACTTTGTGACCCCGCGTGGGCTCAGCCAATTACCATTTGAGGAAAGTGCAAAATCTCCAAAATGGAGGAAGTGCTTGCACGGCTCATCCCTTCCATCCTGGGAGGCCCGCAGCCCCTTTTTGCCTTGAGGAGACCACTGAGAATGCAGGCCAGCGATCAGGGATGGAGAAGGAGCTGAGTTGCCATCAGTCTGGATATTAAGACGTGTCTGGACAAGTGCCAAGTGAAGAATTATCTTCCGGTTAGTTTCATAACATGTCGCTGACAACATATTTGTTGTTGTTGTTCAACATATGTTGTTTGGGAAGGGAAATTGGATTGTCCCTCAGGGCTTGGAGGCGTTTCTACATGCGTTTGTGAAATTCTATTCATGTGCTTCACATTAGGGATGAATGATTGTGATTTATTTATTTTTTTTTCTCATTGAAAGTTAAGATGCTTATTCTTTGATTATATTCTATTGTGATTATTCTATTTCCATTTTTTAAACAAACAAGCAATTATTTAATCTGTCTAATCTATCCGATAATATACATATGTTTGTCTATATAGCAGTGGAGTGCGGTCATAATAAGCTAATAAATCTGGTGCATGCCCAAGCCCTTCAAAATAAAATCATTGAAAATATTTATCCGTCAGTGTCCTCCAAAATACAATATCGTAGTTCTACCGTTTGGTCTTAAATTCCTGTATATTTTGTGCTGTTTTCTTCACGGGGAGCTGAGATGTCGACAGTTTGTTTGGCGCATACACAATGAGAAATCAATTGTTTGTTCCGAGAACGTTGTTTTTGTACGTGCGCCTTTTGAATGGCAAAAAAAAACTGACAGTCAAGCTGCATGCCTGACAACTTGCTTACTTGGCTCGTTCTGCGCTAAACGGTCACTCATTCAGTACAAGTTCATCGCCGAATCCCAAAAGTTTGTAAGTTTGTGATCTAATGTCAATCAGTACAACAACAGTAGTACAATCGGTAACATCAATAACGACACTAAAGCACTCATGCGGGAGTTGCTTCAGCAAGCCAGTAGCGGCACTTTACGGCATGTCGGACTACTGTCATAAAGTCCAGCGCAAATAGTCCTCATATGACAGCGATGTCATTTTTTTTTTCCCCTCTCTCAAGTTGAGAAAGAGAGAGAGCCAGTTCCGAATACTGTAAATTCCAACGTATTGGCAAATTTGTGGGCACGTGATTGTGTCATTTCACTCACCGCGGTGCTGGTTATATTCATGAAAGTGTGTCATCAACCTGTCAGTCCTGAATATTTCCCCTTTAATTTTATACCTACCGTACACAGTGGTATTAAATCATAATTAAATAATATTTAATATTAAAATTAACATTAAAAATACCCCCAAATTTTTTGCATTTTTCTCAGTCCAGCATGCCCACTCGAAAAGGTCACCGCTACATACGTTTATTTATACATGCACATACATATTTAGAAACTATATTGCATAGATGGAAAATCAGGCCTAGCAACCAAATTGAAAGCATTTTCTAAAGCATTTTTAAAATGCAGTCTACTATATTAATTTGCGAGTCCAGCCGGATGGTTAAGGCGTCCTCATTTGCTGATTGGTAAGCTCTTTAGCCTGGATACGGGCAGCGCGTTGACCACGTGGCTAATAATAAGGAAGGTTTCCCGCAAGTTGGGCCCACATGATGCATCAATTACAATTAGACGCTAATTGCCGGGGTAGGAATAAATTCAAATGAGCTCAGTCAGGGGCACTCGCAGTCTGCTTGACTATTTATCACAAGCTCGAGTGTTTATGCCGCAATCCACGAGAACGCTGCAGTAATTCCCACAATTTGGCGAGCATATGTCTTGATGTGCAATCTTTGCCAATTAGCTAAGTGCGCCTCCATTCCGTTGCACGTCTTTTCCCTGCTCGCTGCTTTGTTGCGTTGAGTCTGAATATAGCGGAGAAGTCATTGTTTTCCGCAAGCGATGCAGCGGCTAAAGTGTCGGGTGGATAAATACGTGGCTCGACCCAATCGGCCGCTTTGTCCGTCTGGGTCCTCGCCGCTCGCCGCCAGCGGCCGTTTCCATTTCTGCCGGTCGCCACCGAATGACTGCCGATTTCATCGGCCGCTCTGTGATGTCTGCGGGGATGAGGCCATCAGGGCCGAGTTGACACCGGGTGGTGACAGAGCGCGTTGGCTCTGACACCCGCTGACACGACTCCCATTCACAGCAGCTGGCCCCGTGACACTAATCTGATTCTAGTCTATAGGGCCCGTTGTGCGCCCGCCGGCTGCCACCGAAAGAGGAAATGACCGGCGGGGCGGCGTTCTTGCCTGACTTGCAGGTATTGCAGAGCAAACTCATGAATATTTTTCTCCTTTTGCTCACAATAGTCAGCATCTAGCCTCCATTTGAATGAAGCAAGATGGAATCTGAGGCCTTTTCAATGCTACACTGGTTCCTTGGGATACAATTTAAGATTTTTTTTAATTTTTTTTAATTTTTTAAAAAACCTGAGCTGTCAATCAGCTCCACTTCATAATAAGTACAACTTTGCCAAATAGATAATAATTCTTCAAAAAATGTTCCATACTGTTTAATGCCACTCCCAGTTTACTCTCAAACAATAAAAAAAATGTAGAACTTCACATTGTGTGATTCAAACAAATATAGTATAGATTAGCCTTTAGTCCACCATCTTAACACGAATGCTAATACGCAATGGGAAACACATATATTATGCAAACACATGTATAACCCTGATATTTGAATACAAACCATGCACCAAAACATTTAGAAATTCGCTATAACAATGAATGGACCAATGAATTTCAGTTGGTTCAGTTGGAATTAGTAGTCTATTTTATGTTTTTATATTTGTGAGTAAGTCAGCAAACGTGTCCGTGATTTACAAAAGTAGTTTGTCTGCTGAACGAGCTCCAAAAGAGTCTGTTGTCGTTTTGCTTTGAAGATTTGATTCTCTTCTTCCAGGGGCCCGGCAGGCCCTTTGATTTAGCCCCCAGGGAACGGCGGCCATATTCTCAAAGGAACTTGGCCTCCGTCCATGTAGCTTTGGGCACGCAAGGTGATAATGAATCGGGTCCGCTCGCTTGATTCTGAGACGAAACACAGGTCCCTAATTGGATATCATCTCTTTCCCCTAATTAGCGCTCTGTCGCTTTATGAACTGATATAAGATGCGGGAGAAATGGTAATTAGGAAAAGGTTATCACGGGCCAGAGGCGCATGAGCACGGAACATGCTGGGCCATGTAATGATTGCATGCGCTTTGTTTACTTTTTGCTCGCTTTACTGCAACCGTACACAGCAAATATTTAAGATGCATTTTATTTCAACATCATATGAATTAGCTGTTCATGCTTTTACCAAGCAAACAAAAGCTGGTGTGCATTTGCAAAAAAAAAAAAAGCAACTTGTCAGACTTTTTTTTTTTTTTTTTTTTTCCTCCCAGCGGAGCTATTTATCACGCTGCCAAGGTAGAGTGCTTGCGGCTCCCATGCGCAGTGGAAACTCGCCCAGATTGGAAGCCTCCGCCATGATCACGGCTGACACTGATTATCACTTTTACTCACTTGCGGCGCAAATGTGGCCACTAACGTATACCCCCAGGTCATGATGTAAAAGAAGAGTGTTTTGCCAAAATGATGATGGTGCAAACTACAGTGCAATCTTAACTTAAGAGTTGAAGTCTTTCCATGACCAATCAAACCAGTCGTATCTTAAATCCTCCAAATCCTAATAAAAAAACAAATCCGAATAAAAACAACACTTTACACTGTAACCCAACACGATAAGGTTTACAATGACTACGTTTGCATGCAAAACCCCCCGAATTTCGCCAATATTGGCTGCATGTAAACATGCTCAGTATTGTCTGATAGAAAAACATTTAATGAGGGATGGGCGAGTACTGATACGAGGTCATGGTATCGGCCCGATACCAGGCTTTATTTGACGGTATCGTAGTTGCGACAGCAGCTGATACCAGCATCGGCTGGTACCTCATGTTTACGATTAGAAAAATGCCATTCATTTCATGCAATTTTCAGGAAAATTGCTAAATTGGGTAATCGTCTTTCTTTAAAGTTGTCAGTGTTTTCCGAAAATGTTTTAATGTTATGTTCAAAAAATATCAATAATGGGTTCGATATTGGTGACTCCTCAAGGTTGAAATATAAGAGTATTGGCCTGGAAAAAAAAAATAGTGTCCAACATTGATTTTAAGGAATCAAATAGCTGCCGCAACATCAATGCAAGTTTTGTTAGCTCGATTTAGGTGCTTTGCATTTTGTGCTAGCACAAAACTTTGGTAAGACATTGTTATTGATGTTTTTTTTTTTTTTTATGTTTCGTTTGACAGTAAATTACAGCTGTGAGTGGTCTTGTGCTAAATTGTGAAGTTTGCTGCCGACAGTAACTCAAATCACTGAAGGCAAAAAACAAACAACAAAATCCTCAAAGTAAGGGCTGTCAGGTTGGGTAATTGTACGTAATTGTGCAAGCTCAAAATGTTGTATATTAGGTGTGTAGTGGGGACCAAGTCATGGCCGCTCCCTGGTTTCTTCTTGAGTATCAAAAACTGGCACAAACAAAGCCATCTGTCAGGTTCCTACTGCACTTAATTCTGCACAGAAACGTGCGTTCTCCTACAACTGACTGGTAAACAATCAAACACGCTGACATTGTAGTACAGATTATCCACTCGTATACATTCTCACTGTCAAAGGCAAAGGCAAAGCCCCCGCTCTCTCTCTCTCTCTCTCTCTCTCTCTCTCCCACTCGTTTTCCATCCTCTCATCTCTTGCCGCATGAACACTCAGGCTGGCTCCTGCAGTTTTTCCGTCGGCCAAAAGAGGACAGTGTGGAACATGTCATCTCCGGGGATAGAAGCCAAACGGAAAGCTGTACAATGCCCTTGCGATGCGACTCTAAAATAAGCGTTTCTACTTGATCCTTTCTTCTCGCTGCGGTCACCGCATCGGCCGTCACCATTTAACAGCATCATTTAGCCTTTGCAGCTCCGACAGCCTCTGCCTTTGCTGCTTTCCAATGCTAATAGCATGCAGCACAATCGGACCTCATCACCCGCCCTGCGTATTCAGTGCAGGGAAAATGGCTTGCAGGAAGCAGTGACCAGGGGAAGTGAGCGAAGGGATGCGGGAGGGAGCGGAGAGCTTGATAGCAAAAGACAAAGTGCGAGCGGAGAGAAGGCGACGTGGGAGGCTGCGGCAAGCGGAACAGACAGCCTGGTGAAGCTCAGCGGAAGAGGCAGCAGCCAGGGGAGAGATGCTGCGAACCGCCGACGTGAACCCTTCTGACACTTGGGTAGCGGAGCCAACAGGGCCGACGCCAGCCAGGCATCGTGATGTACAGTAGAAGCTAGCGCCACTTCAGGTTTGCAGCCCCAGGCTCGGCAGGGGATGCGTTCACTGGGCCGAACGGAGCCGTCTCGACACCCGTCTCGTCTCGCCCCCCCACCATCTGTCCGCATTGCTCTTTATTCTAATCAAAACGGAAAGAAAAAAAGCCTCCAGTCTCCCGAAGTTCACGGGCAGATCACCTGCAGTTCACCGATTGAGAAGCCTTGTTGATGATGTGAGTCCTCACGACTGACAACTGGTTGCTCAAATATCCAATTGCTTCAGTGCCGAAGAAAGTTGACTTTGCATACGCATTCATTCCCTCATACTACCAATATCAACATAACACCCAAATTATGTTCAATTGCTAATTTCATGTGCCAAAGAAAATCTTTTGCAAAGATCTTACAACCAGTACTGATGCGGTAAGTAAAATGATGAGCTGATTCATAAAGACCCGTATCTGAGTGTTTGCAAGCTAGCAAACGTTGTTGTTTTTTTCTCGACAAGAAAAACCAACAAATTTGCGAATGTTTGCTACCTTGAACGAAACCTGACAAAACAAGAATCAACATTTGCTACCTTGCAGACACTTGCAAGCCTTTGCAGCTTCAGTCAGCTCATCGTTTTGTTTATTACATCACTTATGGTTCAAACATCTTTTTCAATTTTTTTTTTTAGCATATTAAATTAGCAAGGTGTTGATCTAGCTCCAGTAAGGTGCGTTTTAAATTTTAAATTTTTATTTTTTAAATGTATTGATTTTGTGAGAACACATCCAATCAGCTGCTGTACATTGAATTGATTCCGTTCTTTAGTAATCACCATTTGAAAATAGATAATTTGAGTTAAATCAAGCGAAAATGGAGAAAAAAAAGAGAAAACAAGCTTTTTGTGAAAAGATATATTTTGTGCACAACAGTGACTTTGACACTAATATTTTTAGTTAATTTAATTTGATGTTTATGTACAGCACTTTGTATACAGCAACGCCTGTTTTTAAAGCGCTTTCGAAAGTTGAGTTGAGTTTGTGGAAGAAGAATTGGGCAGCAAAATCCACACACTTTTTTTCCATCTAAGGGTGTGGTCATTTTGTTGTCTGCTGAGAATGACATCATAATTGCACACCCTTCTTCTGAGTTTGGTCATGTGACGTCTGCAAGCTGAGCCATGATTGGTCGTTACCTGAGCAACTGTGATGTCATTTTCAGTTGACAGCAAGTGGCAAAATGGCCACCACCTGAGATGGATAGAAACAGGTGGACTTTGCTGCTTCATTCTACTTGTACAAACACAATACTGATCAGTTGACCATGTTTCAACCAGTGGGGCTGCATAGAACATATTGTAGAGAAATTCAGCTCTACACTTGGTCACATAAAATCTTGAAGTCAAGTTGTAATTGTATGCCTTAAAGTACCTCTGCTTTCAAGCACTTCTTTTCTTTTCTTTTTTCAATAGTATTAAAGCTCAGTTTACTGGTAGACAAATAAAATGTATCTGTGAAAGCAAGTGAGTCAAGAAGATGATGATGATGGTGGATTCGCCTACTTGCAACTCCAAAGTGGATTTTTCACACTCGGCCAGCTAATGTGTACGCGCATTCCACATTCTTGCACAAGCCGGGTTGACTGAACATCCGTACACGCGTGATGTGACAAACATACATGACAAGCAAATTGGTCGCCTGCCGTTGGCCTGGAGTCGGAGATTAGCGCTGATTTGGCTTGACTGCGAATGCGGCCGGTGTTCTTGGCAGGCGAGTCGTGTGTTCATAACGCCGCATCATGCTGCTAGCGCTGCACTTTCAAAGGCTAATCAAGCAACTAAAGACATCTTTTACCAGCGCTGCTGTCGCTATGGCAACAGCAAGCCCACAGTCCCCGTGGATGGACCTCCGTGTCCTGCGAGAAATCTCTTTGTGTAATGTGACATGCCGACGCCGCCCCACACCGCGCGCCCCCGTAGTCTGACTGTTATTGAATTGAGCTCCCCAATCATTTGTGGGTGTGTCCGCGGATTATTCACTCCCGACATGCCCCAAAGTGAACAAATGCAAGGTGGACTCGGACTGGAGATCGGAACATATTGACGTTGGCATACCATCTCGGTGCGATTAGCTCATAAAATGTGGCGCAAAGAGTTCATTTGTGTGCTTTGGCTGACTGCCGAGGGCTAGCTAAGGATTAGGATGACTAACGAGCAACGAGGCACATTTGTTACACCAGAAGAGAAGCCGTCACGGTCGCAATGTTGCAAAAAGGCACGTTATAAATCTACAGTAATGCTATGATGTCATTTGGTTTTTGACAACTGTGGATTTGATTTAAGTTGAATATCATTTATTCAAACATTTTGTGGTTAAATAGGCGCCAAAAGCAGCCCAACTGTACATTTTTGTTCCTTTCATTTTGGTAGAAGTTTTCTTCACACTCTACCCAGGACTTGTGATGTCAGATTCAATTGTTTGTTCTTTCACCTCTTTGATGAACGGCTGACACAGAGACTTGTCTTGTTAGGTAAAAAGATCAGGTTGCTCCACAGCCATCTTTTATTTCCGTCTGCACAAAGTACAAAATCACACTTCTTCTTCTTCGTATACAATAACAACAACAATGAACTTGCGCCCCCTATCGCAACATTCTGTAAATAATTCAATACAAAAACTATACACAACAAATGTCATTTGTCTTTCATCAAAAATCAACGTATAGCCAATTGTGTATATCGATCGATCAATCAATCAAACTTTATTTATATAGCACCTTTCATACATTCAAAATGCAAGTCAAAGTGCTGAACATCCATAATACAATCAAAAGAAAAAGCCCCCCCCCACATCCCCATGATTGTACCACAGACACACCCAAAACAGCAGACACACGAAAAGCACAACATGGCGGGGCACAGAAGTACCCTGTAAGGAAAGGCACCCAGGAGGAGTTTGTCCGCAGTGAGAGGGATGAAGAGCTGCCATCCCTCTCACTGTGGAAACACTGGAGCTAAAAATGTAATATGTATACATAGAGTAAGTAGGTCATTTCTATGGTTCTCACCCGTAATGGTCCTATGATGAGGAATGTGCAACATTATCAAAAGAATAACAACATTTGGATTGCATTCAGCTTGCGTTCTGGTGTGTTTCCGTTTCAATCATCTTTTGAGTGACTCAGCACGAATCGTTTGCGAACATCACCTGAGCACTGAACCGGCGTTTTCAGCTTCAATACGATTCATCCATGGTGGCGCCAAGGAGCGGCTCCAACTGCAAAACTGCAAAAGCGAGTGACGTGACGTGCCCGGGCGCACCCAACGCTGATCCCGACGGCCGCGATCTGGCGGAAATGAGATGTTTACGCTAAACGGGCCTCTCGCCGGCACCCGCAGCGTTCAATATGGATTCATTGAACGGGATTTGTACGTTTGAGGAGAAGCATCGGCTTTCAACTCTGCCAAACATCTACCTCCGCATAAAAGCAGCAGCTGGAAAAATTCAGGCATCACTTTGAGGTCACAACTGCGGTTGCGAGATTACATTTCTTATGAATACAAACGTTCTGTTGTGGCCTGTGTTTTGATATCTGAAGGTTTGGTTTTTAGCAAGGCTTTAATACCAAAAATGGAAAATTCACATTAGCAGGGAATAAACTGCTTTCATTCAGCCTTGTCTTAAATTCTCATTCAGCTATTATGACACCATTTCATATTACTTTGTGGAAGAGTTACAGAACATGATAGACAGAACACTTCTGAGTGGCATTTAGCGTCTGCATAGAATTATTATTTTTTTTTTCATATCTTGGAATAAAATAGGCACATTTAATTTCAAAGTTCCAGAGCTGCACAAAGTCGTGAACTCCAATATTATTGCGCTTTAGCGAGCACATCTTTGCTTTCAACTTAATAAGCACCCAGTGGTGAATTGTAAATGTTAAAATGATAACACGCGTCAAAGCCTTCCGCCAGGCATCTGTTTGGCAATTAGGAAGCCGAGGCGGCAAAAAAGAAGGCACCGATCAGCAAAATGTGGAGAGTCGCCCGTTTTGCTCCCCTGCGGGGCTCTTTGCGAGCGCCCCCCTCTGCCTCGTTCAACGTGAGCTGAACTCTTGCACTCGGGGCGAGGACGCCATTGTACGGCGATAACACCACCTCGGCGCGTCGACGGCCCCTTTAATTTCGGGCTCCTTCATTTCTCGGCGGGATGAGGAGACGTCAAAAGAGGGCGACTCGGATCCATTTCAACGTTTAATTAGACTCCTTTTGTGCACCTAACAGACATACATTCCGACTAACGTTATCCTTTCACAATTTTTAATTAACAGCTGCCTCTGGGTTTTTGCCACATCAAAAGAACACAGTGTGTGTTGTGAGCGTGAGCGCGTTTGACGCTGCGCGCCCTTTCTGAGCAAAGGTGCCAAGGCGTGCGATTGTAATGCAAAGTAGGCTGCGTGTCAGATCAACGGCAGGAAAGTTCATCGTGTGCACACTCGCCATCCAGCTGGAAATTGCCCAATTGCCCAAAGTTTGGATTATTTTTTTGTCTTTATTTTTTTTTCTGCCTGCTTCCATTTTGTCGGCAGCACAGCAGGAGCGGTGGTGGATTATACCACCATCTAAAAACAAGCACATCTGCTGTGACAAGGGAAGCGGCACATCAGATGTGGGAGGAAGTCACACAGGCACGTTAGAAGCAAATCGCAAAGTCTTAAGTTTTAAGCAAGTCCCAAGTTACAAGTCGACATTTCATGCAAGTCGAATGAAGTCATCACGTGTGCTAGGCAAGTCAGAATTCAATTTTGCTCAGTCACAACATATTGTGTACTTTAAAATGTAACCATAACAGGAAATCACAATATTGCAATGATATCGTCATTATGTTACGACAAAACAAAAAACAAAACGGGTCGCTTTCCATTCATACAGTTCCAGCGCCCTCTGGTGGTTAGTTTATTAGTGCAGTTTAATTTTAACTAGGCATGTTTTGGCCCACCTACATTTGTTTTTCTACAGTCGTCTATATCGCCAATCTCCCCACAATATTGTTATAATTATCATATTGTGAGGTTCATATATTCATGATATCTTATCGTCTGATTGCGGTTAAGAAAATGGATGGATGGATGGATGGATATCTTATTATGGCAGAAAGAGGAATGAACAATTAAAAAAAAAAAAATGTAATTGCAATTTTTTCCAAAGGTTTTTCCCATGTTTTTTTTTTTTTCTTAACAAACACAAGCAATATCAGATCATTTAAATATAAAAGATTAAGCCTACTGACTGACCCCAATGAAGCAGAGTTGATTTAAAAAGGAAATGTTCTGACCAAGTTTTAGCCAAGCACTTCTCCAGCCCTAAAATTGGCAATTTGAGTCTGACTCGAGTCGAGTCAGATAAACACGGGTCACCCACTGCAGATCCGTTTGACGCTTTGTGTGTCCTTCCGTGAGCACCCATTTCACATCAGGCGCGAGCACAACTCCCACTGAACGCCGGCTTTTGTTTCCGCTCTTCATTATCATTATTGCAACGCGGCTGTGGCTGAAAATAGTGCTTTTTATTTTTTGCAGGCGTAATTCCCGGCTGATGTGCGACATTGTCTTCTTTTCACACGCAGAGACATCTGCCGTGAGAGAAGAAAGAGGCGACAGAAGCGAAAGCTGTTGCATTCGTGACAGCGATGATTTTCATACGCGGCTTAGAAAACAGTGCTAACCAACAATACACTTTGGATTATCAGTTTTGAAGCCATACAACTCCAACTGAATGGCATAGAGAGCAAAAATATTGAAAAGAAAGATCTACCTCGGGGTTATTTTCTAATGGTAATTCTCACTATTTCCCGTCCTCTGCGCAACTTAATTTTCTTGTGGAAAACATAGGCCACAAAAAAGGTCTGACCTTTCTGCACTTGCCTCCAGAGATGGCGAGTTTTGCTGTCTCTCTCTCTGGCTTCTCAAATTCCCAATTGTGGAGCACTGAAGTAGACATTTGGCATGCAGATAGATGATTGGTACGCCGGGCAGTTTATGCAGCATGACTTCTGGACCGCGCTGAGCTTACCTCGACACGATAGCAATAAATAAAACATACAGTACATATGTATAAAGAATAAAGCCTGACTAGAATTAAGAAATGTATATTCTCCCAGATTGCGGCTTTTGCAATTGGAAAATGAGGAATTTCATTACTTATCCAGCCCTAGTTATAAGTACCACAACGCTAGTTTTAGTTTTGCATTGTTTGTTAGCATAAGGCTAGTTAGGAAGTGCGATGGTTTAATACACAATTTGGAATTATCTTTGTTTTCGGTTGAAACTTCCAATGTGGAGTAAAATGCATTTCCAAGTTTGTACATACTTGTAGGTTAAATGCTAAACACTTAGCATTTTTCCTATAATACTAACGTTTATCAAGTTAAAAAAAGATGCTTTATGAATTATTATTTTTTTTATGCATTTGGGCTACATGATACCATACATTTACAAACTTAGTAAACAAACATTGTTTATGATGTATTATTTTGTCTGCAGTGCATAATGCACCGTGTGCATAATGCCACGGGGTCTTGACTTGCGCATGTGCATACCCCGTGGCATTATGGGGGAAAAATTGCTGAATGGAAATCATGCACAAAAACCTTTTTTTTTTTTTTTTTTTTTTTTTTTTAAGCATGTGCAAGTCAATACCCCGTGGCATTATTGGAAAAAGTTTTTAGCATGTAGCTTACCAGTGTGTTGCAAATGTGTTTCAGCATATTTGTGAGTACATTCGCAAGTACTCACAAAACACTCGTAGAATCGCAATGAACAACTTCAAGCAAGAATTCTCTGATTTTTTTTTTTTTTTCCAATCTCAACTAGAACGTAGTTATTTAGGACTCTGTTGAATCCAGGTAGCAGACAAATGCAAGCTGTGGCCAGCCCGTATTGTTGGCGTGTTTGGGGTCCGGTCTTGCTTACGCTCGTTGCCAGCCTTGCTGCACACAAGGGGATATGATGCATTTGTGTGCAGGCCAAAGGAATCGCTATCCTTTTGTACAGAGCGGCCTTCTTGATGCTCCACTGTGTCCGTTCTGCCGCTGCACCGTTTTATTGTTTCCCTCTTTGTTTTGCCGCGTCAAAGCTTAGCGCAGCACGGGCAGCTCTGTAGCCACCGTGCCGCAAACCTGCCCAAAGACTTTCAAAATGTTTTCCATCATTCACGTGCCCGTCTGCGTTGCCATTCTCGTCAAATTCTCTTGCCGCCGTCAATTCCCATCGGCGTGTTTGTGACACTCATGCCATATGAAGGCTTTGGTTGGAAAGGCGCTCGCAAGCATGCTGCGGGGAGGGGAATGGAGGACGGGGAAGCGTTACTGCTGTGTTCGCTCGCAGCATTCACCCTTGTTAGCCTTTACCAGTTAGACGGTGCCCTGACGAAACATGACAGGACAAGCTTTCATCGCTTTCATGCTGTTGCAAACGCGTTAGAATGCCAGCAACATTGCCCGCTTTGTAAGGAAGGAGAATTTTTTTGGGGGGGATGTACTAAAGCCTAAATGCTGCTGTTAGTGTAAGTGTCCATGTCATCCAGGAGTATTCACACTGATAATAATTTGATATTGATGATAATTATCATTATTACATTGGCTCTTATCTCAGTCAGATAAACCAAGAATGAGTAAACCTCCAGATCCCGCCCCAGATTGGGTTTTCCCGTGACGCTCATGGGATGAACCTTTTGTACGATGGCATGTGCAAGGCCAAAGTCAAATGATTGATATCAGGAATGAGCCACGGGGGTCTGGAGACGGCCATCAGCAGCGCATCAGTGGAGACCTGATGAGGAAATAATAGAGCGGACGGCGAAGGCATCTCGCTAGATGCAGACGAGCCGGGAGAGATTGAACCGTCACTTTCGGAGAGCTGGCAGGCTTCACATCGGATCGCGTTCATATAGCGAGACCTTCTGCCAATGGCAAAAATGTGCAAATAGTCCACAACCCCCCAAAAAGGCTTAGGATGAGCTTCGGGTTTGGTTTTGGCGTCCACAGACGACAGTCACTTCTTCCGAGTGAACCAATTGCTGCCATTCACAACATGCTCAAAAGCAGACTGAAGGATAGCAAACATGTTTTCTTCTTCTAATATTAGCGCACTTCCATTTTACCACCAGCTCCGTGCAGTCGAAAGGTGTCATCACTCATCAGAGACCCGCCAGGAAATGTGAATGCAAATGAATGTGCAATATCGATTCTGACGCCGCCGTATTGGTGTGTATCGTATCGTCTCGTCGTCATGTTCACAATATTTAAAAGCTACACATCTGTTAAAAAGTCAGGTTGATTTCCATTTGTGCAGTTCTAGCACCCTCTGGTGGCTAGTTTCTTTAGTGGGTTAATTTTCATTAGGGATGTTTTGGTCCTTCCATATTTAAAATATTGTGACCTATTTTAAACCTCCCTACAATATCGTGATAATTATCGTATCGAGAGCTTCATATCGTGATACCGTATCATGATATTTGGATATCGTTACATCCCTAGTATAAACCCGCCGCACCCTCGATCATGACGGCAGTGCATTCCATGGTGCATTTCCCTCTCTGGCTGATCATGCAGAGGGGGGGGGGGGGGGCTTTTTCTATATTATTTTATTTTTTATTTTTTTTTGCTCCCAGTTTGCGGGATATATGATTCGAGCAATGTCCTTCGTGAATATGTGGGTAACTGGGCGCAGACTGCGGGTGCAGTTGTGGTGCAATATTTCGCGCCATTAGCGGACGCAGCGCCTTCTTAGTGAATCTACACCAAAGTGTATTTCTTTTTTTTGGTTTTAATTCCACATGCACACAGTTCAGCTCCAGTGTGTGTGTCTGATCATGTTGCTGCCCGCTTTCCTTGTCCTTTCTTTTCCGGGTGCGTCAGTGGAGCCTTTTGATGCGACTTGTAAAGGAAACAACATCCTGAGCCTCGTGATTCATTTACGTTTGAGCCTAATCCACGTTTTTGCATTTCACTTATAATATTGCTTGTTACTTAAGAGTATGCAATTTATGAATAATTAATGGAGATTCGTAAAGTGTCTTGCATCTTCCCCAAACTTTGCAAGATAGTGCAAATGAGAAGGAAAAATAACGAAATAGACCCAGCGGCAGCAGCTTAATAGGCAACATATTCGCCAGTCTGCTAACTTGTGCTGTGTTTTATTGTACATTTATCTGTCTTTAAAGTTCCCGGGAGAGGGGAAAATACACTAATTGGCAGCATGAAGCATTCATACAAAGTTCAGATACACTTTTCCAAAAGCAGAGCGGGGGGGAAGACACCTTGTTATTGAAATTATCGAGTGCTTGCTCAAGAAATGTTTTCAAAAAAGTTTCCATGAATGATGTAATAAAGAATTACAGCACGGCTGCGCATCTGTCATGACGCGCTCAAACTCGCCCACGCTGCGTTTTAGTTATGTTTCATGCATTCAAGTGTTCTGCAGCGGTTGAGTTTGATTTTCGGGTCGCTCGGGTTTGCCGTGCCGACAAGTGGGAAGAAATGTTAGCTTTGTTAAAGATTTGATCATCTCTGTCTGCTGTCGACGTTTCCTATTTTTGAATGTCTTAACCAATTTTTAAAATGTGTCAAGGAGGAATTTGTCCGTTACTGAATGATGGACTGGCAGGACCTGAGGAGAGTGGCTGTAATTTTCAAGCTGGCTTATTATAAAATCATTGTGCGCCGCTGCCTCAAGAACAAGAAATGGCGCCCGATTAAATAACAATCTGTTTCTGTGTAATTATATGTACCAGCTTGCTTAAATTAAGCTGAAATCCATTCTCGCAAACGACCTTGAAAGTGGCGCAAACGAGCGGGCACTTTGTTTGGTTTTGGCATTTGCTGAAGAGATGACGGCGTATTGGCAGGCAGCAAGCTTCTGTCTTTCGGTCATCGCATCATTTGGGCTTTTGAATAGCACCAAACGACTGTTATTTGCTTTTTTTTTTTTTTTAAAAAAGAAAGCGGTACATTTGTATGACCTCGGTCAAATTGCAACACAGCACAGACTATAACTGTCTCGTGATAAATTGCCTCTTTCTACATTTTTCTCCCCACATTAAACCGCCTACAGTAGATAATTTAAACCCAAATTAGGCTAATTAATAGTTTGCAAGCGTAGTGTTGCATTCTGTGGATATTGGAAATTGTTACCTGATTTCCTGCTTATCATCGCAGCCAGCTTGTCCTGTTTTTCCCTGATAAGCCCCTAATTGCATTCCACGTGTTTCTAACGAGAACTGTCATAAAGCGAAGCATTTCCTTTTTTAATAAAACCGCAGGATTATTCAACCGGGCAGGTTTAACCAGCAGGCAAAATGTACAGAATCATCAAGGTGGACTTATATCCTTAAGAGAAATCAAAAAGCTTAAATACAGTGACTGCTGGATGTTTAACAAATATATACAACTATATTTGCAGTTCCCTCATTTTGATGTTCATATCATCAAACAAATGCAAACATCAGACAAAGATAACGCAAGTAAAGTTTTTAAATGATGATTTTATTTATTTGGGGGTGGGGGTGGAGGGTACGCTGTGGAGTTAGAATCATGCCAAAACCCCGTAAACACAAAAAACGTGATCTACGTACACCAAACCTGATCTCCGCTGCGATTACGCAGTGTATCGCATTAGGCGTTTATGGCCTTCACAATCACAAACACTTCATTAATCTAAAGTCTTAAAAAAACTAACTCAAAAAAGTAACACGCCACACCACTCATTTGACGAGGTAGAAAGCTGCAGTGTGCAGTCCCACCTACATCAAATCGTGGTATTTGACTTACTTTATTTAACCCTAAATCTAATCCTGCATCATAAGGCCACTGCCTGGTTGTAATTGTGAGTAACACGGCATAATTGCAATATGTAAGTGATAACAACGATAGAAACGCCAATTGCACCGGCACCATGGTAACGGCAAGGCGTCCATATGTCATGTGACCAGCAGTTGACCAATCACAGCGTAGTAGTTCTCTCAATACGGCGCCCCCTGCTGTAAAGTTTCCTGGCTTTGCGCGTGTGGATCATGGATTTTCGGCACGTAAAACTGCTCGGCGGAATATCACTGGCAAAAGTCACGTGAGTTGTATCCGTAATTGTAGAATTGCTTTTTACGTACGCAAAACATTTTGTTGTTGTTGTAATTGAAGATATGCTTCTTTGTGTACGTAGATCAGGTTTTTTGTGTTTACGGAGTTTTGGGAATGATTCTAACTCTCCCTGACCCTGTGTGAAGAAGTACTTGCCCCCCAAACCTCAGCAACGAAAACTGAAATTCATTTTCCGATAACTGTCAATGAATCTTTGACACGTTTGTGGAGATGTTGTGGCCTATTTTTCCTTGCAGAATTGTTTTTGTTCGGCAACATTGGAAAGTTTGAGAGTATGAACAGCCTGTTGAAGTCCATGGCACAGCGTTTCAATCAGATTCAGGTCCAAAACCTTCATTTAGCTTTTTTCAAGGCAGCAATATGTTGTCTTGCTGGTGCTGTCCTTCAGAGCAGAATTCGTGATTCCATCAAAGGTAGCAAGTTGTCCAGGTCCTGAAGAGCAAAGCAGCCCTCGACCTAGCTCACACTACATCCTCCATGTTTGGCTGTTTCTGAAATGCTGTTACTATTTTTTGCGAGATGTAAGCAGACACACCTTCCAAAATGGTTCATCTTTTGTCTTGCCAGTCCATAAAAAAAAATGCTTTTATTGGTCAGTCGTGGTTTTCACATTGGAACTCGGACGCCATTTTTTCCCCAGTCTCTTTGTTACTGTTGAATCAGGAACATTGACCTTAACTTCCACAAGGGAGGCTTGCAGCTCTTTAGCTGTTTTCAATTCCTTTGTGATCTCTTGAGAATGAGCTGTCGCTACGTTCGTAAGGTAATTTATGTAGGCTGTTTCATGCTATCGCTATTTGTGGATGATGGCTCTCACCGTGGTTCGCTTTAGGAACGGCTTTGTCATTTTTTTCCAGACTAATCGATGTCATTTATCCATTTTTTTTCTCATCTATTCTTCAATTTGATCGGGTCGTGGTATTTGGTAGCAGCTATTGGGATATTTTGTCGGACAAATTAAAAAAGAAAATTGGAATATACAGTATTGCTATTATCTGCAAATGATTTTCTTTTTTCGTTTCCACCGAGATGGAACTGATGCGCTACCGTGCGGCAAGTGAAGCAGATTCATAGCTGTCAAACATATTCTAGTGTGGATGACTAGAGTTGCATGATGGGCAGGTGTGTCATAGACAAGTGACAGATATTTTTGGGCTCCACAGTGACAACAAAAATGTAGGTCGGACAACGGTAAATACATGTTGGCATGACGGCCAAAGCGACGTCAAGGTGCCTCCTTGCTTTGAAGAGCAAAAGGTTAACGTGTCAGGTCAAGAATCAGGTCACTTAGCAATTGCAATGACTCTCAACGTTATTTATTTTATTTTATTTTTTTACTGGGTTGTTTTTGTGTTTTGTTGTATTGGTGTTTTGGGATCAGAGTTTGGGTTTAATCTGCTCCCGCGCCAGGACAAAATTATGTTTACCTTGTTTTTATTGGTGTCTAGTTACAAATAAACATAATTTCTCTTCCCCTCAATTTAGTTTAATTTAAATTCCAAATTTGTTATTGTGGCTATTCTACCAACAACTCCAGATGTTTCCCCCAATTGTGACGTAGCAGCAATTTCAAATACGGTGCCAATTTTGTGGGCCCTGTTCCGACGGCGTAACAATAGATGGGTGTCCTATCTGTGTTTTGGACCGAAATGATATCAATTAATAGTAGTCAGGAAAGGCATCGCCGTGAATCTTTGTCCTCTCTTCTGCAACTTGAATGAAACGACGGCACAGACGCCTTTGATCACGGCGACATAAGGGAATGAAATGAGGAGGAAATGGAGAGATGGCAATTGGGACAAATCGCTTCTAAAATTGAACATGACAAGCGTCTGATTGTAATCTCCGTGTGGACTTTTGGGGGCTGGCGTGTCTATGATGGCTGGGAATATGAATAAATATGAAATGCATTTGAAAGCAGAGCGCTTGAAAGAAACCAAACTCACGGTACGTATGTGACAGAATCGGATAGAGAGAGACGTCATTCGGAAAAGGGCTTACCCGAATGCATTTGAATTTTCCTGGAAGTCATGGAATGGCAGCTTTTTTTTTTCTTTTTTTTCCGCACTGCGGTACCCTCGTCTACACACTGGGGTTGCAAGGTGAACTGACTAAATCCAAAATAATGACCCCATCGATGACAGATGCAATATGAGGTCGGTGACTCCGCCTCAGGGTTTGGAACGCTTTGAGTCCCTTCCTGCAGGGCTTGAAAGCGAGCGTATTATGGAAAGCCTTGTGCTCAGTCAAAGTGGAGCTGAAAGTACGATTTTGCTTCTCTCATGATGCAGCTGCTACTACCCGAGGTATAGTTTACTTTGCCAACATTTAATGTTGTTTGTAGTCTGCTAGCGTGTTATTTACGCGAGTATGCTAGCTAGTACTCTTGACGAGTCTAATGCGAAGGTGGCTGTTTTGTGTTGAATCATTGAACTACTGACTACAGTCATTTATGTAACGTGTTCATGACTGTACATTCCAGATATATAGTGTTGATGCCTTGATGATCAGTTTTTGTCTCTGTTTTTACACGCCACAGTATACATAAATCCAAATGGAATACTAGCATCTGGTATTACAAACTCACTTTAGGTGGACTCAATTCATTATTTTCCCGATTTGTGGCTATGACTCATATTTGAGTGTTTTAACACCTTGCCGATGTTTTTTTCCTCTTGCGCGAGTTGTCATGTCATTTCACAATTCCTCTGGTCACCCCTCGTGTTGATGCATGTCAAATTGGATTGGGTGTTAAATATCTATTCTGAGCATTTCTATGAGTGAAATCTTGTTCATGTGTCTTTTTTTTTTTTTTGCTACAATGCTGTCGCTACGGTATGATAGCGCGCTATTGTCTTTTGTGGCACTCGTGAGGGTCTGGGCGGACATTAAGCTCGATTTGGCTCGTCCATTTCCCACATTCCTGTTTCCCCATCATTTAACACTTTGGTGGGGAAACTTTTGTGCTCAGATAAATGGGCCAGATAAGGTTTGGGGAAAAAATGTTCATGCATATGTAAAACAAATTTATTAGTTCTAATCAATTTGAATTATTATTATTTCTAAATAATTTCAGTATAATTAATTAACCAATCATGTAACAAAATAAAAACATGTTGAATGTGTATTTTTTAATGAAAATTTCACTGTAAAGCAATTATCAAATTATTTGAGGTTAATACATACAAAATACAAACGAAAACGATTTATTTGAATGATTTCATGAAAAAAAATGCAAAAATAATGCAAGAAATGCAATATTTTGTTTGAATAACAATAAGGCCCAGTCTGCCGGTTTTACTCTGGAAAAGGGACTTTTTAAATACAGTATTTAAACAAACAAACTACTTCTCAATTTACAGATCAGGGCTTGTCTTCATTTCTGGTGGCGATTTTGTCCCCCCAGCCTGTATTTTGCGGGATTTTTTTTCCACTCATTCGCACACGTAAGCTTCTGTGAGTGAGTGAGTGAAAAAAAAAAAAATAATAATCCGTGCGTGCTTTCAAATTGCTGCGGGAGTGTCGTCACGCAGCCGACAAATTCGACCCCCGTTCTGCGATTGGCTGGAGGGTTGTAAACACTGTCTTTCCACAGAAACGTCCCGCTGTTTACAAAACAAACACAAATTGGCAAAATACAGGCTTTAGGACAAAATCACCACGAGAAATTAAGACAAGCCCACATCTGTAAATTGAGAAGTAGTCTGTTTGTTTAAATCCTGTATTTCAAAGGTGCATTTTCCTGAGTGAAACCGGCAGACTGGGCCTTTAAATGTAAAAACTAGCCATTTAATATAAAATAGTTTTGATTCCTAATGTTTTGTATTCACAATGAATCCAAATAGGTCTTCTTTTTTTTTCATTTTAAGAAATAATATCGAAATGAATGCCTCGCATATTACAGTACTTTCACTCTTGATAATGTCAATGGTCAATGGGCGGGATTAAAGAGGGAGGAGGGGAGTCACCAAATGCCAAAATGACCATGAGGTGCTGGGGTCAAAGCGGGCGTCGCTCATGCAGCGGCCACATGAAAATGAGTTTGCTCGGCAAGGGCACGTGGCAGTGACCCTGGAAAAGTTGTATCTGTAAATGAGATTCTCGGCTGCCTCACGGGAAACACAACTTTCAAGGTTGTTTCAACACAGCCGTTAAGTTGATGACACAAGTTCTCCCTACTGGCAAAATCCTTTTTTTGCCGCAATATTTGGAAGAAAACTAAATCATGAATCCATCAGCCCTCGAAAAGGACACGTACTCAAACCCAACTTGGTGCTCGGTTGGATGAAAATATCCGAGATCTGACGCATGTCGCCAGATATTTATCGGAGTCGTCGAAACCAAGCAAATGAAGCGATAAAATTCAACCCAGGATAGCTGATGAATTAAAGGTTGCGGAGGGAGGACATTCGTACCTCGGCCACGCTTTGTGTATCAAGAGACTTTAATGACGTTCTCCAGGGTGTCCCAAGCCTCTCGAGGGTGTTCAGCATGTTGACCCTTCCCCTCTCATCATCATCATCATCATCATCATCATCGCAGTGTGTGGATCTTAACATATTCGGCCACGACTGATCAGTTATTGTTAATGTGCAGGCCCAGTTTGGGGGCTTTTACCCCTTCAATTTCATTCATCTGCTTCTTTGTGATCATTCAATTGGAACAACGAGATTATTTGAAATACAACTCAATTAAGGAACTGCAGATGAATCCATTTCGTTTCTATCAACAGGGCACTTGGGCTGGCATTTGTGAGGAACATAAATATATATTTTTTTTACCCTTTTTTTTTTAAAATGGATTAAAAAGGACCAGTTTGTGTTTTGTGACTGTGTGCACTGGCTGACACGTGTGTACTGCTTAGATTAACAACAGCAGCTTTTTCCAAAAGTAACTTAGGATGTTTCTGAAAAAGAGACTTTGATCCAGCTCAAGTTCTTGTGAATGTTTTCAGCACCACTTGTTTTGAACGCTCCATCAAAACATACCTGGTCACTCATGGCTCCATTTTGTAGTGTATGTTGGAAATTCAATTTTGCCACTGAAGCTTGGTTTATTTTCATTGTCATCCCTTTCCCCCCCCCCCACAAGCAGAGGGGATTTGGTTTCTAAGCGACATCAAGGCACCGACATGACTGCGGTAACGCACGAGCCACCCTGATGCCTCGCTTTTCTTCTTGCCCGCTAATATCCTGTGAAATCCAGCAAACTTAATTTGAGGGAGAAGAGCTGAACCTGAACTAAGCGGATTGAACTAATAAATGTATTTTCCATTTAACGCTTTCATTTTCCCCAAAGCCTGTTTACAACCGCCGAATGATCTGCCTCCAAGTCAGGCCCCAGGCCAAATCTGCTTACACTTGCCTAAATCTATTATCTGTGCTCCACCTTTTGGTGAGTCACGGCATCCGCGTTGCAACATGATTCATGTAAATGTCATCCGGATGTGAGGAAAGGCCAAGATGTGGTCGTGGAGCCGCATTCTTCAAATTCCAGCTGTCAAAATTCATCCATTCATCTGCATGAAATCAATTATCAAATTACTTAACAAGTATTTTCATCATCCAACAGTCGTTTGGAGCTATTTTTTAATTTCAAATGGTCCAAATCCTCTGATTTCAGCATATCAACAATAATTGTTCACTGATTTCTGTAGTCCTTAACGAAATATATATATATATATATGTATGTGTATATATATATATATATATATATATATATATATATATATATATATATATATATATATATATATATATATATATATATGAATACTGTAACTTTATTTTTTATTTATTTATTTTTTTAATAGGCACAAAACGGAAAGCTACCGTAATTAGGTGCAGTGTTGAAATCAACTTTTTTTTTTTTTCTTCCCATTTTACCTATTGAATCAGGCGACTTCCTTGTTCCCATGATGCATTTGGAAGTGTTTTTAGAGAGGAATTGAGGTGTGTTTGTGCATTTGTCGCCTTTCAAAGAATAAGTATCGCCACCGGGATATTCAATAGATCAATTTAGGAGCTTCTGGATCAGCTCAGGACTGACTGAGCCAGTCACAAGAAGGAGTCATGCCATACATATCACTCATAATAAACTCTACATTTCAATATTTTCAGCACTGTGAACTTTCACCTCCCTCAAAGCACGATATCCCCAACTTTTTGTGAGTAGCGTTCGTGCATATGTAGAATATAAGAAGCGTATGTGCTTTGGCTCAAAAATTGGGAAAGACAAAGATTTTTCTTCCAGAACACCATGCTGATAATCAGTCAAGCAGGTCCCATAAAACTATCAAATAATCACCCAAATTGTTTCCTTGAGTCGTATTAAACTCAAAGCGTGAACTATTATCAGGTTTATCATCCCGCTACCTACTCGCTGTTCTAAATCTGTGCTGATTAATGCGGCTGCAGTTCCACTAAAACGTCAGCCAACCTTGTTAACGCAACCAGCTGCTTCAGTATGTTTTGTGGAAAGGTGCTTACACTTATTTTCATGTTGAGTATCTTATCCTCCTTTTGCCGCTGTCGGAAGCAAATGTTGATACATTTCATTTTGCTCAGATTTTTGCTCGTCTGTTATGTTTGTAGCTGTCCTTGTGTCCATTAGTGCTAATATGCATTTCTCTAAAGTGTGGCTTTTTGAGGTTACTGCTAGATTTTAAACAACCATCAGTGGTGTTGAGCAAAAAAGAAATAAACACTTTTTGTTGGTGATTTTGTAACGGAAAATGAATAAAAGTGTTTGGCCCCTGAATACACGACCGGAAGGTTAACCGTGACATTTTGGAGGTTCAGAAAGGCTTTGTGGCAGCAACACATTAAAATTCTTTCATTTTAAGTAATATTCACAGACATCTGACGCTTCTGTGAGAGACTAATCTTCGTTTTTCAGATTTGGGCGAGCGAGCTCAGTTTCCTGGTATTCTTTGGAGGGGCGAAAATTTCCCCGGTGGGGTCACTGGGGTTGAGTGCTTTCAGTTGTGGACGATGCAGTTGTTATATGAAAAGGCAGAAAGTTGAAAATGGCCATCGCACTTTTTAGCTGGGCGAACCCGAGAAGCGAAAAGTCTGTTTTCAGATGAGGTGTGTCAGAGGTCAAAAGAAGAGGGCACCTTCCTTGGTGGCTGTATCGGCATTTGCGACAGACATCGAGTAGATCTCGCTATAATCTCCAAACCGGTAATCCGACCGGCCGATTAGAAAGCCTCCATCAGGCCGTATCGGCGCAATCGCTCTGCAGCAACTCACTGATCGCAGTTGGCAGGGCGACGCATTCTCGTTTTGCAGGAGAAATGTATTTTTATTGGAGCTGCAGAAATATTCGCATCTGGCCAAATGATAACACATTGAATCTGGTCTGACAACAAACGCAAGGCAGCTGTCTGCATGCGTTTGTTTAGCCGGACTTCAGCATTAAGAGGCCGTTGCTTTCCGTCCGTCTCCTCCATTTTTCAGGCAGAAATGTACTGTTTAGGAGGGCTTTGCGATGGTGCCGTTTTCTCTGTCAAATGTGATATGGTGAAAAAATGAGGTGGTAAAAGGCTCAGACAAATGTGATCATGCCATTTGGTTTCATTGATGATCCATAATGCCCCTCAATGTTTGAACGAAAATGATCCATCCAAAGTTATTGGATGGAGAGTTTCCTTGTGAATTATTTATTATCAACATTTTCTGTTTCTCAAAACATTTTCTTTCATATTATCGCTTATTAAAAATTGAGGAATCCTGCTTGTTTTTAGCTCATTCACTGCCATGGACATTTCTATTCATCAACTATAATTCAACCGTAGAAAATGTGAAGCACCATTGTAAGAAAAGCTGGTGACGTTCATGGACTGAATGACAAATGTTCAACTTGAGATATGGTCAAGTCAGGGTTGCTCATTGCCCATTTCATAGTTATATATCTGTCAATAAATTATTCTGCTACCAAACGCCTATTGCCAGTAGTATTCAATATTAGTCAAAGTCACTGTTCTGCTTGACATGCTTTCACAAAAAAATACTTTTTCTCCACTATTTGGTCAGAAAGCGGCGTTTTGAGGGAAACCAACCCTTCTTCTACTGCTGACAACTTCAGAACATAAATATGATATAGGATCCCAAAGCGCAGACACAAATAAGGTTTTAACTATTTATTCACATAACTTGATTAAAGGGAAAACAACGAGAATGCATCAAGAATCACGAGACGCAAAAGCCCCGATGGGGCTGCGGCGAAGCACAGAGGAACAGGGAGCAATAATCCGGCAAACACACACATTTCTCAAACACTTATATAGACAGTCAATCAATCTCATTGGTTGTGGCTGGACATGTGAGTACCAGTACTGACATGGAATTCTCTGACTGGCTGTTGACCCAGCAGACATGACAAAGTTCTTACATCACATAGCATGAAAGATCCTTGACATCACATGTAGCGAACGAGTTAAAACTAGATGACTGTTACATCAGTACAAAACGGACCTCAACTTAACAGGTGATGAACTCAAACCTAACCCAGACATGAGACAAGACCCAAACATACCTCTTGCATGACTCCAGTCGTGACAAAATAGCTACAAAGCAACTTGGTGATCGAAGAGACATTCTGAAGGTCATTCAGAACGCTCTAAAAGTGCTGGCAATATTGAGAATTCTGCCTTAAACGTCTGGCGGTGAATGAGTTAAATTTGAGAAAGCAAACGTGGGTGTGTATCGTTAAACAGCAAAGTGAATCAATAAATTAAATAAAGATAAATTGCCTCCAAATGGTATGCAGGCAAACCCGGATGTATTCACGTCTGTGCTTGTGTTCGTGTTCCTGAATGTATGCTTTGGTGAACAGATGGGATGTCAGGCATTGTGATTTCTGTCTTTTGCCTACACTTGTTTCATGCTCAACTCGCAACATTGGAACCAAACAATCCAGAATAATTAGCAGCAAGTTAACATCTGTCTGTCGTTTTCTTTCCCACACGGTTTCAGTTTAGTATCTTGTTTGTAGTTCTTTTGCCAATGGAATTTCCCTCAAACCTCATTTCACGATATTGTTGTCCAAAACTTGCAGTTGTGTGTCCATGTTTCCACTGTCAACATTATTTTCCCGAGCTGCTTCATCGCGTCGGTCGTGAGCGGTAGCGGGAAGTGAAAAATGGCGGCGAGGCTGTTCTGTAATCTTGTGTGAATGCCGCCTCAGCACTATGCCTCTCTTCTAAGTCCGGGCTTTTCTCTCCTCGCCCGGCCGGGCTCCCTGCAAACCAATCGTCATGCGGCTGAGAGCTGCAGGAGAAACGGGATCAGCGGTAAAGAAGAGAGACGTGCGGAGAGTCGGCTGCGGGTAAAGCCGTCTCCGCCGCCGCCTTCCGCGCCGCAGTCAGCCGTCTCTTTTATTGTTTGTTTATGTGCTTGCCTGGTGTTTATTGCTGCTTCCACTTTTGAAATACTCCCCTCCAACCTCACCTATCAATTCATACCTGAGCCCCCCTCTGCCACCACTGATTGCAGATTTACGGAAAAGGGAGCGAGGCGGACTTAGACGTCAACAAAACGGCGAGCACTTGGCCCCTTATCCTCTCTCTGCATTCCGCGCACTTCATGGAAATACCTTCTATGTGCCTTGATGCCGTTCCTCCTCATTATTAACAATTATGCTAAGCCTTAAAGAAATACAAACGGGGCTTTTCATTGAGAGATATGTGACCGAGAGCAACGTAAATAAAAGGAATGTGAACGCTGAGGCAGTGGAGAGATGTGGCAGACTGACTCAGCGGCGCCTTTAATTACTCTTTACCTGGGCCAAAGGCCTAATGGAAGACTTGGAAGCAAGCCCGGACAAACAATGTTCCACTTGGCGTTGACCGACGGGAAATCTTGGGTCTGCCTCACGCTGGCTTGTTTATACAGTATCATGACACTGTCCACGCTGAAATGGGACATGAGATGGCAGGTGGTGGCGCAAAAGCTCTGCTGTGACCAAGTAACGAGCTTCTGTGATCCGGCGGTGCCGCTCATCTTTGCTTGTATGATGACAATCCACATATTTGGTTCTACAGTATCTTACACTGGCAATCGTCATTGGTCCAGCATTGCAGTGCCAGTAATATTTTGTCCTACATCTCTATACTAGCATTGCTTTTTGGGCCCTACAGTGCCATTCATGGCTTTCATGGTGCTACAGCACGAGTCATCTTTAGTCCTCATCCTTGGTCCCACCATACTCATCATATCATTTCCCTTCAAGTCTATCTCCGTCTCCATCTCTGATCTGACAGTGCCAGTCCACTTTTTACAATATGAGTATCATAGAGTTTTTATTCATTCTATGATTGAAATTCTAGATTCTGTACTTTACATAGAATTGTATACTATAGATAGCAGACTAGCATTAACCCTGGCATTTAACACAATAAAGCAGCATTAATTGAAAGCGTGCGTGTAAATACAGTGTAAGTTTCAATCTGCCCAATAATGAATTGAATAAGGATGTCGTATATATGCTCTTCAGACATTGCCGCCTGGCTGATTAGAATTCTGGCGAGTGCTGGTGACAGATATCAAACAGAGTCAGCATTCCAGTCTTTCATTTGGAGCCTGTCCTATTGATTTGTCCCATTAAGTCTTGATTGAAATTACAGGGAAGACGGCTGCTATAAAATACTCGATAGCTCTGCGCCCATCAATTACACCGACGAGAGATTGTGGAGGGAAAAGGGTGCCTGTGAGAGGACTGATAATTTTTACGCCGCAAAATGACTGTATTTTCTCCGGGAGAAATGGGAGCATTAATCTGCAATGTCGAGTGCATGATCACAATCAATAAGGAAAAGAATAATCATAAAAAACACAATTCATCATGCATTGCCACACTTATAATTCATGTAAAAAGGATGTAGAGTTCTTTGTGAGGTGATGTTTAAAAAAAAAATACAAATCTGACTGCACTTGGTGTGGCTCTGTTAATAACACAACATAATGTCAATATTTAGTTCTCGGTATTCCCAAATTCGATCTGTGCATGCTAACATCCTAAAAGTCCTTCCAACAGTCTCTGGCATGAAACGCTGCAGCAAAGCAGATTACTGCAATATTCAGTGCAGTCGAGTCCATCTCCAGATAAGGCATTCAGCGACATCGTCAGTTCGCGGGTGACAAAAATACTCTGTGGACTGAGAAAAAGCACGCGAGCTCTCGTTTCCACATTTCAAGTTGTTTGCAGCAACACAAAATTGTAATTTAGCACAACTAGCAATCCCACAACAAGCCTGCCGTTTGAAACTGAGTGCTGACCTGACGTTTGTGGTGCTTTTATGAATGGCTCCCATTGACTTCCTCTTCGTGGGGTAAGAGGTTAAGTGTTATGCAGTCGAGATGCGAGGTTGACAGGATGGATGCGATGGGTGCTGTAAGTGCACAGGCTGCCAGATGGTGCTCACACAACCGTGATCGTACCGTATTTTTTATTTTTTATTTTTTCACCAAAGGTCTCAAGGGCAAACAAATGAGTGGAGAAGAGATGGGTTAAAAAAATGTCAACGTAAGATGGATAACAGTAGCTGGAAATTAACCTTAGCAATCAAAGTTGTTAAGGGATGACACAACGATCGCAATTGTTTACCTTGTGCAATATTTCTGATGCCAAGATTTCTGATCCGTGTTTGTGGCATGTTCAAAATGGGAACATGTTTATCCTAGGCTATCATAGCAGATGTTGTCCTTATTTGTTTTTGTGTGATTTCACAGTCTGCTGATGCATCTGCCCCCAGCTAAATGGCTCAAATGGCTCCCCTCACAATTCCTTTTGAATTTTAGCTAAAAACCTTGGGCTGTGCAACCCAAAATGTATTTATTTTTTATTTTTTGTATGGCAGCCGCAGCCAAGCACATTTACATAAAAAGAAAAACCCTGTTTGATTTGAAAATTGATGTAATACATTTTGAATTGAGCGTGAGAGAAATGGATTGCCCTATACCCAGTAATAAGCAATGTGCACTATAATTACAGATTTGGGTCAGCATTACACAGTTGGCTTTCTGTGTTGCCCCCAAGGTACTTGCAGCTATCCTGAATTCTTTGGAGGGAAAAAAATAAAAACATCAGTGATGAACATAATCTTGAGCACTCGGCAGGAAAAAAAAAAAAAAAGAAAAAGAAAAAAAAAGTGCATTTGTTGCTCAAGGCTCCACTCGCATCCCATCAGCCAATTATTATTAATGCATGCCTGATGGTTAATCTGCAGCAAAGCGTCCTTTATTTTCATTTCACTCTTTTTTTTTTTTTAATTCGTTTTCATTCTCTCTGTGGCCTTAAGTAAAAGGAAGAGGTCAGGGTGTAGAAAAGCATTTCTCCTCAGGCTATAATTAGTGCTGCGTACGAAGCGGCAACGAGGACCAAGAAAATAACTCGACAACATCCTCCGCAGAGATAGCGATGGTGGCCAAACACAAATTATCCGTTATGAAAACCAACATGCGGTCATGCTATCATGACATGCCGATCTCAGTTGGAAGAAAAAAAACAAAATAAGTGAGAGCCCATCTTGGAAAAGTGATTATGAATTAACTTGAGGGAAAGTGTCAAAGACAGAAGATGGAGGGGACGGCACAGCACAGCACAGCACACCCTTGTGTTCAATAATTCTTCTCGGTGGAGATTGCAGACGCTCCACTTGTAATTCCACTTGACGGAACAAGGGGCTCCTTTTGGAAGCAATTGGGAACGGAACCAAAGTCTCATTCAGGGAAGTTAATCCCCGTTAATGGGTTTGTTTAAATTCAATAAAAAGGAGAATATGCACGGAATGAATTATGAAAAAGCATTAATGAATGCTCCAGCAAGTAATCATCTTGCGGATAAATGTGCATATACATATTCATATCCACCCCCACCTTCAGCCACCATCTCATTCCAGTATAACACCAGCCTTGTCTTATTTTTAATTGAATCATTGTGCCTCTTTATCCATGGATAGCAGAATAATGGCTTGTTTGTCCCATACAGCAAGTATGTTGTCGTTCATGCATAAAGTATGTACAGCGGTCCGCTCATGCTTTTCATATAATATATATGTCGACTGGAGGGTTATAAGGTCATAGCTACTTGGTTGGGAAGCATAAAGACACCCGTGCAAATGTGAAACACGTTGCCAATGAGTTGGCGACATCCGCTTCAGCTCGCCGTCGTTTCCGCCGCTGTTTTTTCTGTGTTCCCGTATGCGGGGAAATCGCTCCTGCGCCGCCAATTGCAACACAATCCGTTCCTCCGATATCAGCAGTTCCATTTGCCCTAATCATTATTCCCATGCATCATATTTACAAAAAGGAAACTCAAGCAACACGGGGACTTCAATCAGTGGCTAATTTCACAATGTGCAGGGGTTGCGCTTTCTCTTTTCCTTGCCAAGTGGGGGAAGTTTTTTTTTTTTTTTTTTTTGTCTCCAATGTTATAAATAAAAAGCCATAGCAACACAGAGCACAGTCGGCTGTGAACTATTCAATCAGTTTTACTGACTGAATTTGTGTGTGATCTTGATTGCTTGGAAACTCGAGGACATGGTCTGAGCAGATTTTTCAACATTACAGTATGGAATATTTCCACAAGACAAATCTGATCTCATTATACCAGCTCTTCCACTTTGCCCCAATGTACATATTCCAGACAATAGCTACTTCTTGAGAAACATTGAAGAGGTTTGAAATAGTGGTGGAGTTTGAAAAGAACATTATCTGTGGTTGAAAATCCTTTTATCTCGAGTGGGAGATGTGCTGAGGTTTAGTATTGGATCTGCGAGAAGGTACAACGAGAACTAAAAAGACAAATCCATTCGGTCGAGGAACAACCTCGCCCATTTCCTCTTGTAAGTATGCAAACGTATGCAACAAGGTCACGTACGTTTACAGTCAAGAGGGAAAACAACTGGAACATGGACTGGATATGCAAATATGAGGGCAGCCCAGTAGAATTGAATCGGTCCCAGTATCCCCACAACTGAAGGAGTACGGATGATATATCTTCGCCCACCAGATGTCTCCGGACTCAATTTAATTACTCAAGCAACAGTGTAGTTACTTATACGGTTACGCCTCCATGAAGAATAATTGTGGAGTTTTCTGTTGATTTGAATCTTAAACGAGGATTACAGGTGTTCGTGTTGGCAGCCGTCTTGAAAGAGGAAAAAAAAACAAACAAAAACAAATCTCGGCAAGTCTTTGCCGAAGGCTAAGATCAAGAGTTCGATGCTGGTCAGTCATGCACCTTTCTTCAAGCAAACGTACAATTTGAATGATTGATTTGTCCGACACTGCATGTATTTGACCTTTTAGTTGCATGCTGATTAGTATGAGCAATTATGTCCAAAGGTGGCTCAGTGATTTGTGAGATTATTGATGACCTCCTTTATTTCCTAAAAAGAAAAAAGTAATGATTTACACTAACGGTTTCAAATGATGCTTATACGTTCTGAAATTGCACATATTCGTCTGACCACTTTTCTTTTTTTTTTTGGTCGTATGAAGGGTTTACAATAATAAAGTAATCACATGATGCACCATCAAATTAATCAACTACTGTGCACACCAAATTCCCCGAAGAACCACTAGTTTAGTTGCCATTAAATGTACTTTTCCCACTGAAAGCTCCAGCAAAAAATACTTGTTAGCATGAAGCTAGCAGACACTACTATAAGCTAATGTTATGTGGTTCAATACAAATCATGTGATTCTCTGTGGTTACATTTAGTTTCAACTGGGAGTGGCAATCAACAGCTTGGTGGTTTATTTTGAAGAACGCAGCTATCTGCCAAACTGCAAACTCTTTGTGATATGGATAAACTTTTTGTCAGGCCTGTCTGACAAAAGCAGCAGGTATGGAGATGACTTTTTCACTTAAATCCACTTTTTTTTTTTTTTTTTTTTTTTTTATAGACCGCACAATGTTGTCCATAGTTTGATGGATGGCTTAATTAGAGCACCGCGTCCACAGTTGAATCACCTTCTGGAAATGAGCCGGCTGTCAACGGCGCAAAGCGGATCGATCCTCTGAGTCGACCCTGCGGTCCAGTCCGACTCGTTGATGGGCTCCCCGTGTCTAGGGAGGATTTTTAATCATGACAGAATGACGACGGATCCGAGTGGACTCGTTTTAAAATCTCATCAAGCGGCTTCTTTGCTTGAGTGGCACCGTTTGGAATTTTAGCTCGCAGGAATGATGGAGTTGTGGTTGAATGTGTTTCAATTGTGCAAGGGCAGCTTTGTGCTTTCGCTTTGAGATTTGCTGGACACTTGGGGGGTGTGGCCAGTAGGCGGACACGTCTTGGGAGGTGGCGCTTTAGCAGATGTTGGCTGACATGTTGATGTTTGGTGACCTCTACTCTTCCCCCCTCCTTCTCCTTCTCCTTCTCCTCTCCCCGACATGTGTCAGTCAGTGCCAGGTCAATATGGTGGCCCAGCACTCCCGCCAATCTGCCATGTGCTTCCAAGGCAGGAACTGGCAACGTTGCGGAGCATAAGTCATTTTCACTCTCCCACCTGCCAAGTGTATGGGGAATAAATGGAAATGATTGATGGCGCTTACCTGGCTTTGTACACCTAGAAAGGAAACCCCCTCATTTATTTTCTTTGAACGACATCACCCTGCTACTGCAGTTGAGGCTGTTTGGAACACGTCGCAGCGGAGGTGAGCCGCTCGAGCCGTGCACTTGAGTCACCAATTTTAGTACCTGAGACGAAAGCCTTTGAAATACTTGACTCGAGTCAATTAATGATCCAAAATAATTCTGATTTAATTTGATAATTGATTAACGGTAGATTAATTGATTAATCGTTGCACCTCTAAAAATCACTTTATGAATGTGATGTTTTATTGTTAAAGGGATGCTCATTGAGCCATTTTCAGCAGTAAAAAAAGTTGATATTTTAGTCCAGAATTAATTGGATCACTTCATTATTTTTCCATGTAGAATTAATTAATAGCTTTAAAAACTATGTTTCTACTTGCTGTCGACTGAAGATGACATCACCCGTGCTGAGGAAGGTAATGACCAATCATGGCTCAGTTTGCCGACCAACCCCAGGTGAACATGTGAACCATGATTGGTCATAACCTACTTTCTCAGCACGGGTGATGTCATCTTCAGTCGACAGCAAGTGGCAAATTGAGTTATATTAAAAATAATGTAGTTATCAAATTCATTCTGGACAAAATGCCAACTTTTTGAAAATAGCTCACTGAGTGTCAAGTAACCCTTTCAAATAGTATAAGATGGTCGATTTTGCCAGACCAACCAGTGTAGCATGATCCAAAACGGCGGCACTGTCACGATCAGTTTTCTGTTTCTGTGGAGCAGTATTCAAGACTAATATCGAGCAAACTTTCTGAAAATAATATTTATACTTTCTCTGAAAACTGTTCATCAAGTGTTGCGTGCTCTTGTTTTGACCATATTTGACAAGTCCTGTAGTTGTAGTGTCAAAGCGCTAAAGATGGATCCCCGACGTTAACTTGACATCTTGGTAACCAAGCGACTTGCTCATATGTGACTTACTCCGGCCTGTGCGTGGCTGGCCTGTGAAGAGTGAAAAGCGGACGGGAGGCAACTGAGCCAGGCGGAGAGTTAAAAAGGGTGTCGGGGGCAGCTGGTGTACAGACGCAGTGTTGCCTTGGCCCGCTTGGCTGCAATCGGTGGCCACTCATCCAGAGACCCTGCAGGGATGACGGACAGGATGACATATATATATATATATATATATTTTTTTTTTCCTGGCACAGCGTGTCCATGTTTGCACGTGTGTGTGAATTGGGGCATACAACCGGTGACGGTGACACTGAAAATGACCAAATGCCCACTGGCTAGCATGTCGGCCGAGGCACAGTATAATTGGATGGAGCATTCCAATTAAACACTTTTGGACAATAACGCCAGATCAGGTCTGGAGGGTTTAAAATGTCCAAAACATTTCTTTCATAACAATGGTGCAACACTTGGCTACGCGCAAGGTCACGCTAGCATCGGACAAAAGCGTTGATCCGTGTGGGCGTGAGTGCAGACTGGTTTGCTGTCAAGTAGCAACATCGAAATGAAGGTGGCAAAGCATTCTGTTCCTTCAACATGATAGAAAATGAACAGAATGCCAAAAAGCATTCGATGAATGTTGATGCATATGGGGCAGGACGTGTGTCATGGTTAAGACTACGAAATTGGCCCAAAATGGATTGAAGTGAATAATTGACTTCAGCCTGGTCATTAAAATGCAAAGCAAATTTGTGTTTGCTCATTACATCCATTAGGTCAAGCCAGAAGTCTGGTGGCTTCAGTATGACCCACAGGACATGTATGGCACCTTCCATTTTGTCATTTTCCTTCTAAATTTGTTGGACATTTCTATAAGGCTGCTCAAGATATTGAGAAAATATTGTCAATGCGATAACGGTACTTTCATATGGACTTGCATATTTTTATCTGACGTATGAAAAGTTTGAGCGCTATTGGCTTAAAAAGTTGAGTATTTTCACAATGCTGAGAAACTTTGTTTTTTAAACGTAATGACTATTATGTGCACACAAATGAGTTTTGTTCCCTGCAATCTCCCAGGCCGAATATTGTCCTCTGTGTTGGTGTGATGACATTTCAGCACGTGCGCCAGCAAAACCTAATAACAATATTCCTAATTAATTACAGCTCTCCAGCATGCGTTCACTCCTTTTGTCAATTACGCCATTTTAAAACCTCCAGGCGAGGCGTTTGCGTGACAAGCAGGAAGAAATTGGCTCCTCCATCTGGGGAAATTAAAATGGCAGCCGACATAACAATCAATGTACCTCATGCTTACGTGTTCTTCGAGGCCGACATGATGGCGCAAATGTTACGTGGCCAATATACCGTATAGGAATCATGGTAGGAAATGGAACATGAAATCTTTGAATAACGTTCATGTTTGTTATACGTGCTTGTTCCGATGTACGATGTTCACTTGATTTGTTTTTTGCTTTTTTCCTGTGGAGCGTATCCAATTTTAGCAGAAATCAAAATCTATCTGAAAATTCACTGGTTGTATTTTAACAGCTTTTTGCACTAATATAAACACTGAACAGTATTTAAATATTGATTGTAATGCAGTAAAAAAAAAAAAAAACAAGTTAATGACTACTAAAGCGGTTTTGTAGAATGTTCATTCTCTTGGGCTTTTGTTGGCTGCTAATAACATCGCACGTTCTCGGCCAGGTCAGATTTCGATTGTTGCCGACTGTAACCAACGGTCAACAAAACGATGCATTGAACAACTTTAATAATTTGATTCCAAAAAAGTCTCAGCAAAATTTCTGCCTGCTTCACCGATTAGCCACGAAAATGTACTCATCGGCACTCATTCGCCTCCCACATCATCCTCATCTTCTATTTTATTGACATAGTCCGTCGATTGTGAGATCGTAGCAATTGACTGTGTCCAGTATGTATGATTATTAAAATATCTGCCTCTGCTGGCAAACTTTGGAGGTAAAACCTCTGGCCACAGTGTGTTTTCATCCTCAACTGCCTGGAGATCCAGATTAGCCAGACCGATTTGAGTTGACCGGGGATTTATTCCCGCCCACCGAATCGCAACAAAACCGCACTTGACAAATGCTGAAACTTGATAGAGGAGACATTTGGCGCTTATGGGACTCAGCAGGTCGTCTGTTGTGGGTCATCAAAGTCCTGTTTCGATGGGACTGGCCGGATTTGCCCGCAGCTTAGGGATTCCCTAAGAGGGGATTGGAAGGGGGACTGGAAGCCCGTCTCCCGCTGGTTTTTGTGACTGGAGATTACCGGGCCAGTGAAAGTGTCTTAATGGAGAATAGCTTTTTAGATGGGCATCTTTGGAGGCTTACTGATGAAGAGGATGCGTGGGCCGGTCTCATCTGTCATTTTCTGTATGACGGCGGAGCGAGCAAGGGGATCGGAATTTCATTCATGGTTTTCCTCCCTTCCCTGTGTGGCTGCGTGTCACAACTGCCCAGTGAGATATGGGTCACTTTACATCTATTGACCTTTCTGACTCTCCAAGTAAGCCTCAGGCCGACTGTGACAGATGTCGTCTGGTGCCGCCACGCGCAACTTCATTCCTGCTGTTGGCAGGGGGACATCAAATGGACGTAGTGAAGAATATTCTTTCGTTTTGGTCAACACATCCTTTGCCGTCGAGTTGGCAATAAACATCTTGCATCAAGCTAACTTGAATTTTCTAGGTTAAAGAAAAGGAAAAAAAAAAGAAGCTCACTTGTCATTTTTGCTGGCAAAAAACAAACAAAAGATGGACGTGCATAACTTCAAAAAAAAAAAAAAAGCAAGTTGGAAAATGCAAGTTGTTGTAAGAGCATGAGCCCCCTGATATGAAGTCTCCTCTTTGTCTGCACTCCTGTAAAGATATTCAAGATTTGCAGGGCGTGCATTTCAATCTTCGTCTCATCACTTACCTCCGTTTTTAGGTGGCGTTGCGTTAAATCTACATTAACCTCTGCAGCGAATAGATGGAAGAGACGGCGAACGGCGTTTGCCCGAGACGCCGGCGAACATCTTGCTGCCTGGAGACCGTCATGAATTTGGCCACCGTTTGATGAAACGTGTTCACTTCATCTCCATTTCTATTCGCTCGAGTCGACGGCAACAAAGAGAAGCCAAAACAATCGCTTTCCTTTTTGATCGTCAAGCAAAATGTAATTGTCGTGTTTTGCCGGTGGGGGTCCATCATTTTTTGTTTTCCACTTTTCTCAGAGTCGAGTTGACCCCAATTGACCGCAGCAAGCATGTTTTCCATTCCCTCCTTATCGCGACATTTTGCCATTATTTATAGAACAGCTCGGTCCTTTTATGCAAGGGAATTTAATTTCCATGCGTGCCGCTGTTGAATGAATGTAGTGTTTCGCTCTTTGTTGATTTGCCAGAACGGAAGCTGTGCAAAATCCTCAACACACACTCTGACCGAGCCACTATAACATATTATCACATTTGCTTTATCGTATCCCTGTGAAAGGAACTGCTCCATTTCCTTGGGAGGAATATGAATATTTTCCTTGCAATAATTAGAGTCCAACTGATGCTGTATTTGTACAATTGGCAGCAATGGCAGGCAGTGAGACAATGGCTGCGTATCGCACCGCTGACACAAGCCGTTAAAAATGTCAATTACGACACGGCCGTTTTGCTCGGTTTTGCCTCAGTGCTCCTTTTTACATAATGTCACCCTCTTAAAATCAACATTATAGTTGACCGGAAACATCTCAGGATGCTAGCCAGTAGCCACCTCGGCTAAAATGAGCTCCACCTTCACGACAGTACGTGATTCATCAATATAACCCGTATTTGGTTCAGTTTTTCGGGTTTCATGAAAAAGCTGGTTTCTTCAGGCCGCAGGACCATTTTGAAACCACCACAAGATTTTGTTGTGCGTTAATATTTGTCAACTGTGGGCATGTCAAGCCCTTGACTTGACTTAACTTGATGTGACATGTTTAAGCGAGCTGTGTGGCGATCGTGAAGTCCGCATCAGTCCGCTAACCTGGAAGTGTTGTGAATTGGAGTGCTAACAGGAAGTGTTGTGTTATCTGCATAGATGTTGCTGGTTTAACAATGTTTGATAAATCTGACTAACGGCCTGACGTCATCATATAAAAGTCAACTTATTCCGGCGGGTTAACCCCATTCGGAGTCTTACCTGCCTGTCTTCTGGAGTCCTGCAGCACCGTTGGCTGTCAAAGCGGACATCTATCATTATCCACTACCTTTTGCAACATCTGCCACTAACTTGGCAAGCCTACTTCTGCACCATTTTAATGGGTCTCTTGAAATGGTATAAATCTAAGCCATTATCATTATGATTGCAAGACATCGAGGTTGCACTGGTATTCTACAGATGGATTTCTCTTCCGAGGTGAAGGTCCATCAGGCCCAGAGAGCCCCCGCGAGTCTGATGCGTTGGCCGCGGCGGCACGCCGAGACTTGTCACCCGCCCACGAGCCCTCGTCTCGGCGACAAAGGCGAGGAAATTCGCATCTTTGCCATGCCAAAGGGAGGTGAGAAGGACACACGAGGGAGCCCGTTTTGCATCCAAAACTATCAGCAGTGCGGTGGAATTCTCTGGCCTGATCAACACACTGCCAATCGCTCAAGTCACTCTGCAAAGGTGACAGCAGATGTTGGACGTGGTGGAGGGACGTCCTACCTGGAAATTAGAAAGGGAAAGAATTTATTTTGTCGGAAGTTCCCGAAGGAGATGGATGCCCTTGTTAGCAACAGTTCATAGCTAGTTTGGGATTTCTTCTTTAGGTTCGGTTACTTTTCATGTATTTTTTATGACCTTCCTGCTTCAGATGTACAGCAATACTGAACAAAAAAAACAATTGAAAATGATCTCTGAAACCTCACATAAGATATTAATTGACAAAGATGAAAACAACGGACTTGTTTTTCACAATCAAGAATGCGGCAAGCAGCCCTCATGTCGCCCCAAATATTGCTGAAATCAATCAAGCGCGTGCTGTTTATCAGACGCTAACAAATATGAATAAACTTACAAGACGATCAAGCAATAAACACGTGCTGGTCAAATTCAGCAAATCAAGCCGAGTCCCAAAATCATCTCCAACTTTGATGCTTTGTGAAAATCCTTTGCTGTAGTAGTCATTGTCCTCGCTTAAGAGAAATGTTGTGATCCCCCAACACACGCACGCGCCGGCACTCGTCCTCACTTCCACCCGCCCAAGGTGAAACCCTGATAATTGGTCATATGGGATGGGGGTTGTGTCGCTGAACAGGCCAATGATGAAGCCTCGCCATCTGCCTCGCTCTCCAACTCTTCGGCACATCTCAACTTTGATTATTATCGCCTCTAATTTCCGACATACTACTTTAGTGTTGGATGTCGTGCAAATTGTCAGGCTGCTAATTACTGGCTGATTGCTTCAAGTTCTGAGCGCGACGTGACACTTCTCTGATTCGTGCTCGGCTTGAAAAAGAAAAAGAATGTCCTGTAGCCACCCACCTAGCCGACATCTTTTGTGCTGAATTCGGGAGTTCAACAGGCAAGCATATGGACAGTAATGCGGTTGGTGTCACTGTGAAAACTCTTTTTGCTTACGCTTCGCCTTCTTAATCATGAGCGCTTATCATTACCGTTGTCACATTTTGTTTTGGTGGTTCGACTCGGGGGGGCTTTGCGTGATTAAAACTAAAATATATGAGGTGGTGCGGGCTGAGGCATCTGTCGTGCCAGCACTTCTGCCGCCGTTGTTAGCGTGCTCATCAAACCCTGGAAATGGACATCAACGGGATTAGGCCTCCACCACAGGCACATGCTGATCCTTTGTTTTTGTTTCGAAATCTCCTTTTGATCGTAAATTTCTCTTGTCAAGAATTGTTTTGATCCCTTATAGGAAGTGGGAGCCTTGCCTTCAAGTTGAGTCGTTGGTTTGATGGTTTTGGTTTGGTGGCATTGCACACTCGACGCTTTAACCTCAAGCAACGTGAGAACGTGTATGCAAATAACAGGCTTGTTTGTGTCTTTTGGTTGAAGTAATGGCTTCACGACTTCTTGGCTACTGATTAGTACGAAGGGCTACCACTCTGAAAGAAATCTCTCAAATTTGCTCAAATGATCTTGGCACATATGTTGGATTGATCACATGCTGTTATTTGGGGAATTTTTCCTCAAAACGGGCACAATTACCTGCGTAATCTCTGGAATAATCGATAGGGTAATCAATTGTAAAAATATTTGATAGCGACAATAACTACTCATTTATTTCCTGTCATCATCTTGATGATTTTTTGCAATAATTAGGAAACCGATACATACTAAAGTGCAATATTTTAGTTCTATGCATCTCTTTTGTGTTGAACTTTTCAGACGACCATTTGCAACATTCTTGGAAAATCAGATGATAGTCTTTGCATTGGTGACCCCTGGCTTAGGTAGTTCATTGGTGACAAACATCACATGGACGCTTCATTCGACTCGAGCGGTGCCACATTCCTGTTGTCCGCGACTAATCTGTAGAAAGCCTTGGCACATAAATGCTATGTACCTCATCACAATAATAATCATGATACTACTACTACTAATAATAATGATCAGCCTTCAATTTGAACACAGAGAAAAACTCGCTTAAATCCCATGCCCATATTATACATGTAGCCTAAACTGGCATATTCGCTGGTCCTTTTGTGTTTCAATGATACGCATTTGACGACCACGACAAACTTGCGTCTTCCGAAGAATCCGGTGCGCCAACCGTGTCAATGCAGGGTCAAGATCAGGCTTACAAGCCAACACGAGCTTTCGTGTCTGCTCGAACAGCCGAGGAAATGGACCCAAAGCACATATCAAGATACTCGGCGCTTTTGGGGAGGAGCTAGCATTTCCGTTTTCACGAGGGACGCTTGAAAGGCGAGATGCGCGTTCAGATGTGCCAAGCGCCACAAGGGGAGTCATTTGACTTGCATACGTCGAGAGAAGCACTTTGCTGTCTGTGCCGTGGCTGGAAATTTTCATCTGCAGATCCATTTTCACCTTGGGGAAAGCAGCGACTTGCCAGCGTGTGTCATTTTGTCTTTCTATGACTGGGAGCGCACCGCAAGAGCGTCGCGGCGCATACAAATATCTGCACATTTGTCATCCGTTGCCTCCGTTTAAAGTTTAATTCAAAGACGTCACCTGCAGTTGCTCCCAGGGGGTGATGAAGCGCCACAAACGAGTCTTCTGTCTGGCTGCCCGTCGACTCGGACTCCACTGGCGAGCAAAGTCAGACCTCCGGTGCGCTTCAGGGAGGCAGCGGGCTGGTTAGTTCAAAGCCGCAACAGATCACACATTCAAGCCAGACACTTTAGCAGTGAAATCAGGCTCAAAGTTAGCAAAGAACTGCTCCTACTTGTAACGTGTTTGTATCATGAATTTCAGTCATAAATAACACCCCGCCCCCTTATCGACATGATCGCAGCACTCGCAATGTGATTAGTGGTCATTTGTTTCTGCAGATTTGTAACGCTTTGAACACTTCACACCAACATTGAATTCGCAGTCAGGCACACTTCCCTTCCTCAAGGGCATGAACAATAGCACACGGGGGAGTGTGGTGAAAAGCGGGGTAGCGTATTGCGGCCGCTAATTTACCGGCAGCAATACGCAATACAGGGGGGGGGCTGCTGAGTGGACACGGCACAGCGTCTCATCTGGGGCCATGGCCAGAGCCCCCTCGGCGACAGCCGCACAATGTCAAGGCGCTGAGGCAGCAGTAAAGTAAAGTCGGCCTCACGCTAATACACTTTCACATCCGCTCACTGTGTGTCTTTCCTCAGAGGGAGCACAAGTACTCGCGCTAGATGCACACAAGCTGTTTTGGAATCAAGGCCGTAAACATCACAAATTAAATACAGTACCTGAAAAATCCGTTGACAAAGAAGTAGACCACTCTTCTGCTTTACCTGCCTTCTACAGGAGGTAATAAGAGGAGAGGGCGTATGTCAAGGAGATGTCGTCCTTTGTTGCCAGATTCAGCTCATGTCCCCCTTTTTGGGGGTTTTTTCAACTTAAAGTTGTATTTTTTTTCCTTGGCATCTGTCGCCTCTCTCCTTGCGCATGTCCGCGCTGCGCGCCCTTCAATGACAAGAGTGTCCCAAGGCTCCAGATGGAGCTCACGCCCAGCCAACAAAATGCTCTATATTTGATCTTGTCAGAGATTTTGAAAAGAAAAAACTGGTGGCACTTAACACCTTGGCACTCTCCCAGTCAGACACAGATTGATGCGCACGATTCAGCACCATGGACAGCTTCAGTCAGCAGGGGTGTCAAACATGGACTATCTCACAAATGTCAGGACACCCCTCACAAGGAAATAACACCTTCACGTTTCACTTTGGGGTGGACTCGCTTTTGTTGCGTTTTAGACATCAATGGCTGCATGTTGAGTTGTTTTGAGTGGAGAGCAAATCAGGAAAATATGTCTTTACTTTTGTCATACGAGTCCCGTGTGTCCCTTGACCTCCGCTGAACTCACCGAACGTCTGCGGCTCGATCGAACCCACACAGGGCTAATGGATTTAATATTAATGTTCCATATTTTTTTGCTGATGGCAAAACATGCAAGGTGAGGCAGAGAGTATTCTGCCACCAGGCAAACACAGGCAGTTGATAAAAACTGATCAGGTTTTCTTTCAAATGAAGCAACTTCGCTTGCAATGGAATCTTCATACTGCACATGCACAATATTTGACAAAAATACAATTTGCTACCAAATGAAAGCTAAGCATCAACTGGAACATCTAACCATCAAAATCTAAACATCAGGTCAAAACAATTCCAGTTAACCAACTTTTAATGGCAAATAAGTCACTTTGTTTGTCTCATTCATTTGTAAATCAGAGTCAGACTCTGCCTGTTCCTCATACATTTTTTTTTTTTGCCTTGCACAGACTGGAATGGGTTCAAAAAAAAATCAGCAGTGACAAGATGTTTAACCCTTGGAGAAAGATCATGGTCAAGGTAAGGGAACAATCTTGATGTACACAAGCAGGATTTGTCATCCGAGAGTTTCTGTGTGTATTAGTAACACCATTCGACAAGGAAACTTACAGGTCGTATTTTTATGCCTTGCACCTTTGGCTAAATCAATATGACACAAAGAAAGAAGAGCAACCTGTTCAGAGAATGTCACGACTTTTTCAACGTAGAGTTCACACTTTGCTGAAAAGAGTCAACCAGGTTTGAAGTCTCACCTGCTGCTTTGAGCCACTCTCTTCAAGCATGATTCTCAAAGTGTGATACGTGTCGAACTCGTGCTACTTCCTCTCGTGGTACGCAAATATATTTCATATTTATGTTATGTATTAATACGTCACAGCTAATTGGCCCAAGGCAAAGGTAAGAATGGCAAATTGGTTTGATATCAAGATCAATCGGTCTTGATTGTTCTGATTGGCTTGGCAGTTTGCAATTTTGGCCAAATTGTTGTGCGGAGCCTCGAGCGATAGATCCTGTTTTAAGAGGTCCAACAGGTCTAAGCAGATTCCAGGCTACTGTTCAGTAGTCCCAATGAATTATTCATCGGCTTTGCCCGAATTGAAATCAATGTGCTGTTCACAGTTTTGTGTTTGTTTGTGACACTTTGCGGCAATGTTGTAATTCCTCTGTCACGCTCAATAACAAGTGGTTGCAAATTCAGAAAAGATGAAAGCGGAGACATTTGGAGGCTGAAAAGTGGCCAGGTGAGTAATTCGTCTGGCCCACTGGAAACAAGACTTTATCAACAGGTCTACCTTAAATTTTCCACACGTAGACCAAACCAACATGATCATGTGGTGGCCCCAATTGTTAGCTATGAGGCGCACGACGCGCATTTGCGCCACAAACTCCAAATCTGCAGCGATGTTGGCTTAAATCCGCTGCTAATTGCTTCACACATCCAGAGTGACCTCTCGGCGAATTGGCCTGGTCAGCCGCTTTCAGCTGCGGCTCCGCCCTCCCGGGAGTTTTATTGTGTTGGAAGTACGGGCGGCATTCTGCCCAAAAGCCGTCCGGCGTAGCCTCTTAACCTTTTCCTCGGAGGAACCGACTGCTGCTGAATGCACAAAAAGTGGCTTGACATTAAGGAACAAGCCGGCGTTTGGAGGCAACATCTGAAAAATGGACTTTTGAATACTTTTAAACAAATAGTTGGGCCTGCTCACCCAGCTACAACAACAAAGTAAATCTGCTGTACATTCCTCCGCTTCCACCGTCATAACCGGTCGTTTGAGGGCAACCATAGCTGAAAACGAGTTTGACAGCCCCCATTTTACAATCTAATCCACACATCGGACTTCCTTCCAGGATTCTCATTGTAATTCGCTCCACGGCCGCAAGATACGAGAGCACAAGGTGCGCTTTGCCTGCTGCTCACACAGGAACGGTGCTGAGCGGAACACTTACAACTAGTATGGCATCATTAGCGCACTAGCTTGTCGGAGGCTCTGGGAAAAGGGCGACTACACACGGCTCAAGCAGCTCAATGTCTTGTGAAAAGCCCAGGAGGTTCATTATCCAGACACGAGCACATTGTGAACCGGAGGAAAGTTAGCATGGTGATGATTCAGCCTCTTGTATCTTTCACTCAAAAGGGATTTCCTTGCCTTCCTGGGGCTCGTTTAACTAACATACTCCAGGCACGATGTCATTAGCTTTACGGGAGGCATCATACACGGATTTAACCCTCGTGCCTTGTTTGATTTTACTACCCTGCCAGCTCGTTCGTAGCCGTTTTTGGCTCACAGGCTCGTGCTGGAGCGCAGTAAGCCATTTAACGCCTCTTTCAGAATATGACGAGAAAACGCTCCCTCGTCCAAACTTGATCATTGTGGGAGAAAACTAAATGAAAAGAGTTGCACCTTTGCACAGATTTTAAGATTCATTCGAGTACCGGTAAATACCAAAGAATTCAAATATTCCATAGATTTCCGCTGGCCAAAGGGGGCCACATTTGCGCTATTAAATCAGTATAGGGGGAGGGGTTATTATGTAAATGAGCCAATTTCTCACAGTCCAATGACGTTCAAGATGGTTCACAGACTAGTGTTGAAAAGATTTACTTTGTTGTTAATTTCACACTTGATGGGTGGGCAGACACACGAGAGACCCAACTATTTGTATGCAATCAAATAAGTCGGTGGCATGTAAATGCTGCAAAATTTCACACAAATTATGCATCAAACATGCGGCAACAATTTACAGTCAGGCTGTTGCCATGGTGCATGTTGCATGATTTTCTATTTTGCCTGACGGCACAACACAGGTGCACTTCCCATGGATTGTCATTATCTGACAGCAAACGGTGACATTGCACCAAGTACACTTCCTCTTGGTTTGGAAAAACAGACCCAGCATTATCCATGCTGAAGTCATCACTCGGAAGAGATGAAACGAAAAACTTTTCTGGGCAAATCTGCTCTCGGATTGTTTCCTCCTCCGTCGCCACCTTCCCGCTGTTGAACGGTGTCACTTTCGCTCCCTCAGGAGAAAGTGCTGTCAGCACTCGCCTTAAAATGCAGGCAAATTTCACAAAGTCTCTCAGAGTAACCTTACCCTTGGCGGATCTTAAGTGCTACACATCCGCTACAGATAAGCCTCAGAATAGCAGGAAAAAGTCCAGTTAATGGAGCGGTGATAACATACTCTGTGTCTATATATGTATGTATATATATATATATGTATATATATATATATATATATATATATATATATATATATATATATATATATATATATATATAATTTGTGAATAACATTATCACAATCCTTAGTCACTGACTGTCCAGTCCCTAATGAATTCCTCATCTCTAAATGTAACAAAGTGCCCCACACCATCCATATCCTTTTCATGAGCGCATAGCGCTCCGTGATCATAATTAGCTTGAGTGTTATGCGTTTTCTGTGATTTTTGAGGGAATGCCAGCAAGCAAATAAGGACACAGAGGGAGTGAATGGTGGGGGGGGAGGGGGTGCTTTGCTAAAAGATGCCAAGCTCGTGAATAATTTAGTCGAGCTAACAGATGCAAGAGACGGAGAAAGGCAACCGTGGCCCTTGGCATATAGACTGTAAGTGCAGGTATTTTACTGTAAATGTTATCTTGTAATATTCCTCATTGTCTAAATTGCTATAAATTGCTAATGCAAATTTCCCTTCTTTTCAAGGATCAGTACTTGTTTTTCAGCATCATTCCCTTTGTGTTGACATTCACAAAACGATCAGAGACTAATGTAACAAGATTTATACTCAAAATGGTCTTTTTATTTATTATTGTGTGACTTGGTAATGCAAATTTCCCTCATTCTCTAAGATCAGTACTTTTTTTTTTTTTTTTTTGCTTCACTCCCGTTTGTGTTGACAGACTCACAAAGGGATCAGAGCCAAGAAATGGATTCCACCCGAAATGTTCTTTTCTTCTTGTGATATTTATTAATGTACAAATTGGTAATTAAAAATTTCCCAACACTCTATGCTCAATACTTTTTTTCTCAGAATTTTTAAATGCTTAACTCTCTTTTGTGTTGACTGACTCACAAAATGATGAGAGCCAAAAGTAAGATCAGGATTCCATTTTCAATGATTTGCTTCTTTTAACATGACTATGTGAAATGATCGTGCAATTTTCCTTCTACAATCAGTACTTTTTTAAATGCTTCGCTCACTTCTATTGTCCCTTTTGGTTTGCTTCTCACTGGACTATAAATCTGCGAGTGTTTTCATCCTTGCGGGAAGTCCTAATTAAAATGGGGGTAAAAAAAAAAAAAAAACCCGAGCTGAAAAGGTCACAGAAGCGATACCGCAGGCAAATGCCATCGCAAACGGCACACACATGCACGCACAATGATTTTTGCCTGCTAACCTGTTCCCATTCTCATAAACGAGCTCCCTCCCCGCATTTGTGTGCCTGTACACAACACACACGTCTTCATCCTCGCTCTACCCAATGTTCTCTTGTGACAGTTTGTTCCACTCCCTGAGCACCTCTCCCCACAATGGCCCACTGAATCATGCGGCCAAGTCTCTTGAGCTCCAGTAATACCACTTCTTTAGCACCCAGCTGCAAAAAGGGGGGAGCGATGGCACTTTAAAGACCCTCCAGCATCAGGCGGGCGGGAGAGGGGCCTGAATGTTCAATACCCCACGGACAGACACTTTTATAGGCTGCGAGCTCCAATCTTCCCGCTCTCCAGACGACACTCTGATATTTCACCATTCGCCGGATGGCGCATTAGACGAGACGCCGCTGTTCGCCCCTGCCTGCAAGACTCGCTTTTGTCTCCGAGGGGCTGCGACGGATATGAGGAAGATCAAATGATCCGGAACATATTAATATGCGTTTTAGGCCCGTCTTTCTTGAGGTATCACCTTTAGTGACATATTCCTATTGGTTAACCTCTCATCTTCTTTAATTTACAAGTCAAATAGGCTACGTATACCGATACAGACAATCGTGCAAAAATATGAACATTTTGCACTTCCATACAAAGGTCACTTGTCTGAAGTGAACTTCAGTGTCAAAAAGTGTTTAGTTGTAAGATGGCGTTTGAGATGGGATGTTTTCATTCGTTCATTGCTAAGAACTGTGCAACATACCACATACTGAGTGCCACTAGAGGGAGCCTGATAGATGTACTGTAATACACTTTGAAAAGACTTATCCTGATTATCATGTGGTATGTATATATATATATATACACACATATAAGGTGTTTTGAGAGATTTTTCCCTTGCCAATGTGACCCATCAACAGATCGTGACTGTTAATCCTGTGCAATATTTCTGATCGTAAAAGAGCTCGTTTGACGTCAATCGTAACAACAGCCAATCTGGAAGCAATTTTGGGTTAAGTTTGAGTAGAGTTCATGACCGTACGGCAAAGTTCACGACCCGTTACGTGTCTATTTTGGTATTGATGTAACAGCATCCAGTTTCGACTAGTTTTAGGCTATATGATGTCTGGATTATGTGATGTCAGGAATCTTTAATGCTATGTGATGTCAAGGACGATCTGTAATACTACGTCATGTATATGATGTCAAGAATCTGTAATCTCATCACGGGGTCAACAGCCAATCAGAGAATTCCATGTCAGCCACAACCAATGAGATGGATTGACTGTCTATATAAGGGTCTGAGAATTGTGTGTTTTGCCGGATTATTGCTCACTGTTTCGCTGTGCTTCTCCGCTGCCCAAAGGAGGCTTGGCGTCTCATGATTCTCGATACATTCTCATCGATTTTAGTTTAGTCAAGTTATGCGAAGAAATTGCTAAAGCCTTATTTGTGTTTGCGTTTTGGGATCCGACCCTTCAGCGCACAGCGAATTGGAAGTTTTTGCCAGACCAAAATGGAGTTGCGATTGGTCATGTTTGTACAATGCATTTGCCAAGCCATTCACATGACAGAAATTGCAATCACAATTTAGCTACCAGATAACAGGTAGTCACGCTTGAGTTTTTTCAATTTTTGTTTGTTATTTTTGCTTGATATTGCAATCCAAAAGTTAACTTTCAAGTGATTAACATACATCCCAATGCTTGAGTGAAGACCGGGATAAATAATCCAACACAACGTACAAAATGTGAGCTCGTTTCATTTGGAACATTTCAATACATAGTAGCTTGAAAATGGATTCAATCAGTAAATTCAAGGCACTACTGTATACGTAAATGTGTTCTTTCTCCACCAAAAAGTTTTTGGGAAATAAGTCCAGTGTTTTGGGGCATGTGACAAACCGCTAATGAGCTAAACGCACGTCAATATAAAAGCGGCGATGCTTGGCTGAGGTAATGAAGGAGTCATCTTAGCCTCACTCAAGGACACTTTGTCACAGGTGGACAGTCTCTTTGCACCGATCGATCTTCCGACCTTCTGCTTTCAGGGAAAAAGCATTGTCCCCACCTGCCTCTGACAACTGCCTGTGCCCCCCCCACCCCCAGCACGTCCATAAATGGCCAAGCAGGTGAACTTAAGTGACACCTTATACCGCTAAAACGATCCGATTACTTGGACATAAAATGCCAACCTCCACAATTGTCTGTGAAAGTGAGTAATCTTTCGAAATAATCCCCATAATAGCACCCTGTTCATGTTTCTTCATAGGGATGATGTACTGCCTACACGGTGGTTCAACAGCATTGGAGTGGCCCACATATCGTTCCATCAAAGCCATTTATAAGACTCAAAATCCGCATGAAATGTTAGAACTTCAAATCGACAGTGGCGACTTGAAATGCAAGTGACCTGATTTGGACGTTTCAAGATGCGAGCTGTCATTCAACTTTTTTTTTTTTTGCTTTGACTTGACTGTATGGTAGGAGTGAACTCAAATCAACCCACTTGACTAGAGTAGCAGTTTTGCAAATAGTGAACAATTAATTCAAAGGAAAGCAAATCAGGATCCCAGTTTACTGTCCAATTAAACATAAAGCAAAGAGTGTTAAACATTATGTATTTAACAGAACCACACAGCTTTGGATGAACAAAGTCCGTTACCTTAATGATACTAAACAATCAAAATGCCATTGACATGCTAATTGTTAGCATTGATTGTTGCGCTTTTAGAAGCGACCAATAGTTGTGAAAAACAACCAAGATTAGAGCATCTTACTTACAGTAGAAGTAGATGTATTCTTCTTCTTTGTGGCTTTCTTTCTGTGTGGCTGTATTATACTGCCTCCTGGTGGCCAAGTGCAGTGTGAAATGTTTCAAATGTCATAGCTTGGAGTGTATACATTCATGTATCGATTCTAAATCAAACAGCGGCTACGGTTCTGAATCCTTCGCGGTCGAATCCCAGCGCGTCTTAATCATTTGTATGCAGCCGTCAAGGCCGCTTTCAACTCTGATTGATGGAAACAGGAAGTGCGCGTTTGAAAATGAGGCCTTTTTCTCTTCACCACTTGAACCCTTTTTGTTTTTTATCTTGGACCTTATGTTTGCGGAAAATGTCATTTGAATGGAAGCTGGGGTCATCCATTTATTTATCAGCCTTGTTCAGGCAGGCGGACGAGGAGTCGAGGTGGGCTTTCGCATGGTTAATTATTCTCACTTGTCCTAGTTAATCCCCGAACGTGGAGATACAGGCAGATGCAGCGCACCTGCCAGGAAGGCACATCTGTGCACCGGGGGAAAGGAGGGAAGAAATAATATTCATTGCTCTGCACCCCCATTTTCCGAGGTAGATGTGTCTTGGCACTAGCAGGTGTAATTTAGAGGAGATTGCATATTGCCGAGTCGTGGATTAGTTTGGGAAAACTGTGCAGAAAAGCCCCCCGAAGGCAAAAGTTGTCAAAGTTTGAGAGAGCCGTAGCAGCACTTTGCCGCATTGTTGAACTAATCAGCGGCAAACGCCTCTCGTGGAGATTATCAGTTATTTAAAAAGTGATTTCTCAAGAGAAAATTTCCAAAGTGCGCGGAATCGTTTTTTTTTTTTTTTTTTTTTTTTTTGATGAATCGCACAATTGTGGAAGACAAATCGTCTCTTGTCTGCCCTGTCCCCCGTTGTCGCCGGTGTTCTTCATTAGGCCATATTTCATTTTCCATGTTTATGGCTTATCCCTGCAAATAATTGCAATGCATCCCACTGGGAGCTGCGCACATTTTAATCAGAGCTAACCTCAAACTTTGACATTATTTTCTTATTTATTTCTCCCGGTTTCTTTCCGAGCCGTATGCATATTCAACATTAATTTACTGTTTTTACCCTTGCCGTGAACAAAGGGCGCCTCTTGGATGCGGAGGTTATGGGAGGGAAGACATATGCACAAGCTGTTCATACAATATTCATTAGTCAGCAGTGATTTATTTTTCTTTCTTTCACTGCTGCCGAGCATTACGGGCCAATTTCCATGTGCCTTCACAGAAGCGTGGTCCAAGGGCCGTGAAAGGGCCTGTGAAATATTTGGGGTGGCTAAAAGTGCAGATTTAAGAATGTGTTATCACATTTGAATTTTGCTGTTCCACTCCACTTGCTGTGAAGGGGCTGTTCCAGCCCGGGATCCAAATGGTCCATTTGGAATTGTTTTGATCTCCATTGCTTTACTGTATGGATGGTCCGTCGCTTGGATTGCTGATTTAGGCCCTGACGGGTATTTGCTGTTCATGTACCTTTCTTATGGCTTCTATTTACAGCTTTGGGAACTGATCCAGTTGATTGAACTCACAGCTTTTGCCAAAAAAAAAAACAATCCAGTGCAAAATGATCATTGTGATGTCTCAATTGGGCAAAATTCTCAATTGCTCGCTCACAGACACGTTTTCAGTAATACAGAAAAAAAAAAAAAATAAAATAGTAAGCTGTTTTAATTTTCACACTCAATGGTGAGAAGACCAGAGTCAATCCTCACTTTTTGGGTCAGGGACCAATATGTGGCATAGATAGATTGATAGCTTTTGAATTAGAATTCTCGATATCAGTGGTGTCAAAGTCTGGTCCTCGAGAGCCTGTCAACAGTTTAACCCCTAAATATACACCAAGCTGACCCCCAAAAGTAAAAAGACAGACATACAGATTGTGTATTGGAGACTTAGCTCCTCTTCTAGTTTCTCAGCACAACAGTAATATTAGCCATTCTTTGCAGAGGATAAATAATATATGCCCATGAGTACTTTTATATTGTCTGTCTGTATGTTGCTGCACTACCACATGAATGCTAATTGTGAGCCAGTGTACCGATGGTCCTTCCCATTGTATGCTAGCATTAAGCTAGCAAAGTTGTTTTAAATCGTTGGTTTAAGGTTTAGTCAGTCAATGGCTTACGAATCATCCATCCATCCATCCATCCATTTTCTTGACCGCTTATTCCTCACAAGGGTGCTGGAGCCTATCTCAGCTGGCTTTGGGCAGTAGGCGGGGTACACCCTTAACTGGTTGCCAGCCAATCGCAGGGCACACAGAGAACAACAACCATCCACGCACACAAGCACACCGATGGGACAATTCGGAGCACCCAATTAGCCTGCCATGCGTGTCTTTGCAATGTGGGAGGAGACCGGAGTACCCGGAGAAGACCCACGCAGGCACGGGGAGAACATGCAAACTCCACCCAGGAAGGCTGGAGTCTGGACTCGGGCTTCCGAATCACTTGATAAAAAAAAATAAAAAATTCATCCGCTGTAGGAGTAAGACGACATTTTAATATGTTTTTTCCTTAGTGATACATGAAGTACATCTTCTCATTTTGTATCCGTTTCCCAGCCCATCAGCTGTTAACTTCCCGACCATTTGCTGTCATCATCTTGAAGTTTCCCTCCCCACTTCCTCTGTCGTCAAGCCGTTGAAAGGGCCTCGGCCTGCCTGCCTGTCAGACCTCGACTGAAATCTTCAAGCTGAAACTATTGTTCAGTATCCCCTGACTATAACAATAACTCTAACTTGTATTATCCCCAAATGACCTCTAATACTTTCCAGAAACTAGGTTGCGATAATATCCTGGACTGATGTGATAGCCAAGAGAGAATCCAGTCAAATGTAGCCATCCCCAGCTGCGTGTAGGCTGCACATGCCCACTTGCGCACACCCAGACACTCGCGCAGGTGAAAAGTGGGGTCCCCCGCGCGCATTTGGCACCGCCAAAGGTGCCCAGCCGTGCCTAATGGCATCAGAGCACGGTAGAGAGAGCTGATGGCGTTCTGTCCTCCCCTCGGTGAGCCACCACTCTCCCTCGGTGCTGCCCAATGACCCGTCCCCTCGTGCTCCGTCACCTGACGACAAGTGTGGACGGGAGGGTTGATGAAGCGTCATGGCAACTGAAATACTCGTTGAGCAAAGAACAAAAGGAAATTCTCCTTTGGATATTCCATCGTTGCTTTGGTAATGTTTGACCAGAAACGTTTCTTTTTAGCTTTGTATTTGTTGCATCATTTGCGGCCAAAAACGCAAGCCAACATGAAACATGCGCACGCTAATTAGGTGTTAAATATTCAGCACCCGCTCTAATCACAAAGAATCACAGAAAACCGAAGAATGAAAGAACATATTAGTCATCTGTGATTTTCCATCCAAATGCCCCAGTCACAATCTTGATGCATTGTTTTCCTTTTTGGGCCGTCTTGTAATGAAGAGCTCGGAGGATACGGGGAACCGCCTGCCTAGAACCGCCTGCCTATTCATGGTACACCATTCACAGATTCAACTATTGTTTCTTTTCTTAGTAGGAAAGGAATTTTGACGTTAGAGAGACTACAAATACCTTTTACCAAGACAAGAGTCAGTTAACGGCCAAAGTTAGCTTCCGAGCTTGACTGAATTGTGAGTTTGCATGGGACTGGAAAGGGAACATGGCAACGCTCTATTTCTGACGAGAGTCAAAGCGTTTTCCCTTCACTGAACGAATGAGTTGTGGTTTTGACTGCATCTGGTCGGGAGCTTGCGCCCCAAAGGTCTTCTGTAACGGCAGAGATTTTTCACTAGACTTAGCAGTACAGAGCACTATTAAACCGTATTAACGATGATATTTGAGACGCTGGACTTTTACTAACACTGCTTTATGTATATTGAACCATCGCGGTAGTAAAGTCAGCGTGATAGATCTCGTGTCTGCAGCGGCTGACACAGAAGCCAAGCGCGAGCTTTAGCCACCCTTATAATTAAAAGACGCATTGATCTCTTTTCCCATTGCATGGATCCTCACCCCCCCTCCCTCCCTCCTTCACGATCCAGTTTCCGATTCCCTGCAGGTTTTATTTATCACCCACAATTACTCTTGAGCCAAGTAGAGAGAACGGCGAAAATCCTGAACTTTTAACCCAGGACTGACCCTGTGCTTTAAAAACAAGTTTACTTCTGCGTTAGCAGGTTAGTGTCACCAATTTAGTTCGGGATAGACCAATAATCGATATTGGGCATTTTGACAAATATCGGTATCTGCCTTTTTTTTTTGTTTTTTATCTGATGGCCAATCAGAAGTAAATCTAAAATCATTTCAATGTCAAGGGAACTATTTACATTTTCAGTTAACATAAGAGATGCTAACCTGGCAATATCTCCACAGTAATTTGGTCAGGAAAATGTGAGAAGAGAATTAATTGTAGCGTCCATTCATCCATGTTGGGTTTGTTTGTTAGCCCCTGCGTCGGCGCTGGCTTCCTGGTTTCGTCACACTTGCATATCCCGCCCCCAAACACAATGTCGCTCTGTGATTGGTCTGAACCACCAGTGGTTCGGGAATGGCGGTTATCTGCGGGAGCGCTCCAAAATGTGTTCTCTGGAGTTTGTGAACTCACAAATACTGCGAGAATTCATCTTGAGCGAGCAAGGTTAAAGAGATGCTGCTGACCTTGGGAACCTTCTGAACCATTTGTTTTAGTTCAACATTAAAACAAACCTTTTCACTGAAAAGGAATATCGTCTCCAAATATCGGTTATCGGCCTCCTTGACTACTAATAATTATCAGCCCTAAAAAAAGAAAAAAAATGATCGTTGTATCTCTACAATTTAGGTTGAGCAGTACTCCGCCGGAAACCGAGGACCCGTCTGTACCTTTGAGCCTGGCATGGGCACGTTGGAGCATGATTGGCATCAGCCACAGCTTTTGAGCACATCAGGGCCTGATGAGCAACGGCTCTCGGGAGACAGCTCGGCAAGAACACTGAGGTGGAATATTCATGCCACTGAGCAAAGGGGCTCGGAATCACTTGAAATGCACCGAGTGGTGCTGTGGAGCCATATTGCTGTAACAGTTAGCAAAACAAAGGGGAGGCTTTTTTCTTTTTTCATTCCAAAAACTTTTTCAGTTGGCTGACATGTAGACAGGCCTTGATGCTATCCAGATGAAATGGACTTTTAGTTCCCTACCGGAGCCTCAGTACAGTGTAGCAATGATCTCCCGATGAATTCTCTTTTTGTGTTTTTGCATGCGAGCGTGTCAGTGATGTTCACATTAGCAAACTGTTGGGGTAAACCGTTCCGATAGGCAACAGTAGGTGTGATCAGGGGTGGAATCCAAAATAATTTCAGCTCAAATCACATCGTGTAAGGAGGCTCATGAACTTTATTCACCCGTATTTGCACGTTTTATGGAATAGGGGCCGCAAACAGACCCGTGGTTATGTTTTTTTTTTTTTTTAATTAATTGCTATACGAAGCAGGCAAAACTGCAACGCTGATTGGCTGTCAACTTTCGGCGCTACTTCAAAAAAACAAACACTTGAAAACACAATTGTCAGTACAAAAAGCCGCGGTGAAGAAACCGTCTGTTTTTATCTGCATTTCATTTTCTGACTTTTGGAAACGTCTCCGCAAGATATTATTCAATAACTCTGAGGTGTCAAGGCCGTTGTACTGTTTGATTTTCATCCCCTCAATGGAAATGTCCAGTTAAAGCAAAGCCGGCAGCGTCAATAGGTGAGACGCCGACACATGCGATGGAAAGCAAAGCCGTGAGACGCAATGGCGGGTTTAAGCGGTCCCGATTCACTGACGTGGTCGTCATCCAGCCGACTATTTCTAGCGAGCTAACCTTTTGTTACTGGGCCCCGATCCAAAGCGCGCTCTCCCTCGCAGGTTCTGCCGCTGACTGGCCTTAAAGATTACACATCCCTTCCGGTTAGGATTTTCAACTGATTGTTATGCCAGTGACAAACTTTTTTTTTTTTTTTTTTTTTTCCTGCCGGCGTCATGAATTAGCATTATTTGGAATGCGATTCCAGGACCAGGCTGGAGCCAAAAAGCTCCCCAGTGTGCTTTTAAGTGAAGGAGTCGAATCCATAAGTTGTCATTTGGTGTTTTGCCATCCGGGCTGTCCAATTCTGGTGATGCAGCAGTTTCCGCCCCTGTAGCATGCCCCCCACACCCATATGCCTTTTCGCCTGCCAACAGCTGCGTTTGCAGATGATCCATGTACCTAATAGGCCGGTATCTCAATGCAGCTGTTCCGTAGTGGGAGGGAACAGTTGTTTTCAAACGGCCTCATTGAGAGCTGCTGACATTTTCACAGGACGGGAAAAGGCAGCGATATAGAAATCGGCGTTTGACGCTCTTTGCACGACCAGGATGCAAATTGAGAGCGAGTGACATTTGGAAGCCAAATGTTTCATGCTGATCTTGTAGCACAAACTACTACTGCAGGACGATGTCACTTTTGCAACGATGACCTGCATGGCTTGAAAAGAAGATTTTCTTCTGTCAACAACACAGTAAACGTACATTTGACTCGATTTAGTGTGGGAGCAAATAGACTCGGTTTTAGATTAATATTTACACTTTGGAAATGAAGAATAAAAAAAAAAATACACATAAAGGTAACTCAAGGGTTGTGGAACAAACGCATGAGCTTCACATTGTCTCGTCTTGCGCTCTCGTCACTACCAATCTACTCCCTGAGCCATGCAGATCCTGCAGTGTGTTAGTATATCGCTCACGCCAGCTGGAAAAGACCAAAAACAACGCGTTTGGTCTCTTGGATATAAGTGAGTGACGTCGTTCAGGTGGTTCAGTGGCAGTTTCCCAAGCTGAAGGACGTGAATTCATTCCTGAACCCTTCAGTGACTTTTATTTTGTTTTCAATTCTTTATTTTACTCTCTTTCAAGTGTCAATAGTCCTCTAAAATGGAGTCTGTCTAAATGGAGTCAAATTCATTCTACAGATTTTACTGTGACGAGATCTTTGTTATTACAATCGGCAGTTTGTACGTTGGCGGCTCCATCACTAAATCTTGAGCGTATTGCGGTTCAAATATTGCATAATCCATATCATACCATACGCGTGTTCAGCGAGCTTACATTTGATTCTTCTGTGGCGTTCAGCATCTTTCTCAAGTGCTACTTCCAGCACCGTCTTTACTGTATTTCCTTGCAATCGTCTACTGCATAAGCTATTTCCAAGTGTTGCAGTTTTAGCCGCTGATTAGAATTTCGGGGTGGAGGCAAAGCGGGTGTGGGGGCGCTGCGCAAACACTGAAATGCACTACAGCTGATACAACAAATCAGACTTGGTTTGTATGCGTAGTGTGGCCAGAGCTATCATGTCATAAATTGGCATGTGGCAGCGGGCCAACAGTATATTGCATTAGTCGGATGCCCTCGTGTCATAAAATGCAGCACACGGAAGGGAATAAAAAAGCGAGGCGCTTTCTGCAGATTGAGATCTTAAAAAGGGAGCCGCCGCCGCCGCTGCCGCCGCCGCCGAACAATATATCTCGGCGCGCGCGGGGCGACCAGTCGCGGAAGATCATATCAGCATGCGGGATTACGGTTGCACTAAATGAGATGACATTCACTCTGACTAATCATGTGGGGAGAAATGTCATGATTTGAGTTGCATTTGTACAGCTACAGGGGGAAAGTGGAAGGGAACAAAACAATCAATCAATGTATTACCTTTGCGTCAGGAGTCTGGATTGTGTATAGTAGCCGCTCCCCCTAAGGAAAGAAAAAAAAAAGTTCATTTTGTCTGTATATGTGCTTCTCTTAGCTCGTCAAGGACAACTATTATGGCCGACATTACAATCGTGTCGTACTCCCACTGTATGGAAAGCAGCAAGCTAAATTGCCAAAATTTCCAAGCAATATTTTCTGCTCATATTCAGTCAAATGCTTCACAACTAATTGGACGCTGATGGACAGTTACCCAAAAGCAATTTTGAAGCCAGAGAAGTGGAATGCTGTGCAATGGTTTCGTCAATCGCCTGATTTCAATCCCATTGAGCATGCACATGACTTGCTGGAGACAAAATTGAAGCAGGAACTGAAGATGACGGTTTTCCGAAAAAGCAAATTCAATCCGATGTTACTGTTCAAATTGTTTTATCATGGCGTCGTTGAGGAGAGAAATGGAGTCATTTTTTTCATAAAGGAAGTGGAAAAAAGTATCAGGTTGAGTGATGAGGCTGAAACTTGAAGTGGAAGGCGTCCGTCCGTCCGTCCGTCTGGAACCATGACTTTTTTTTTTTTTTTTTAAATCAAATGGATGGGATCATCTTGTCCCATAACACGCGAAGATGGAATTTCATTTTTCTCTCAAGGGGGCAGCACTTCATCACCGAGCCGGCGAATGACACTTGTCAATTATGTGGCAAATACAGGAAATACGTCTTTGTGGAGTTTGAGGAAACCAATATGGAGCGCACGCATACTTTGCTTTACCTAACTTGATGCTCCTAAAACGCCGGGCTCTACTTTTACTACTCCCATCATGCACCAGTGTGCTTTAATTGCCGTTTATGGCAACTGAGGGCACTTTTGCTGCACTACTGTCTTTTCGTGGTCTTGTTTATCGCCCTCCCCCTTTTTAGTCCGACTATCCCTCACCCTGCTGTGTGTTCAGTCAATTATTACCGTGTTGCTGTTTATTACCGCCGGGTATTATGTTTATGGGGCGGCATTGGTGGCATTTAGCATGGACGTCTCCCTGATTTAACGGCAAATAAATAACGTGTTAACATCAATAAAGTCATTGACTCGAACTTCTAAACTTTTTACAAGTAGGCTTTATTGTCGGCGGCTCACATAAATGCCCCGGAGCCCCGATTTTATCAGCGCATGACAAATGTCCTGCCACAAATACACAATCCGCAAGCTCAAGTCGCTTTATTGCCCCGGCGCACACGTGAGCCATATATCTGGAATATCACTTTGTGTGTTCGACCTCCATTTGTGAAGAAATGCCAGGGAGCCTGCAAAGTGAAATTAGCCGGCTTCCAGTCATCGTTACTGGTGCACCCCGCTGCCGATTGCGGTTTGCTAATCATGCTCCATTATCTACGGAGGGGGAAAAAAAGGAGCAGGCAGGAACATGGCGCCAGCGTGCGACCGCCATCGTTTTTGTTTTGCTTTTCAGCCTCCGCCGGCTCGTTTGTGAAATCAGGTGTAGCAGCGGGAGGAGACTTTGCACAAAATGCATCTCCCGGAGATTCTGCTCCGCGGCAAGAAAGCGAGGGGAAGGCGGCGGCGGTTGAGCGAGGCAGAAAGTTAATGAATAGAACAGTTGGAAGCTGGCTGGAGACGGCCACCAAACATTTGTCACCTCAACAGGCGTCGTCTCTGTTGTGAGATTGGATTTTGCTGCTTCTTTTCATTTTATTGATGTTCCGCAAAAAAAAAGGGGCGTCGCTGTGTTGCCGGGCACCTGCAGAGTTCCACTTGTAAGTGGCTCGGTGCGGTGTTTTTTGATGTGAAAAGTAACGGTGTTTGCACCTCCCGCCGGATTCTAATCATCATGTGGCATTCCTGCTTTTTCTTGCTTCTTGCATGACTGCAGAAGCCGATGCGATGCGCCTGCCCACATATGAAAGCATCTTTTGAATACATTAGATTCATTCGCTTTCTGTAAAACAGCTAAATAGTGGCTGAGAAATGTATCCATGTGTGTTATTTGTAAACATTAGATTTTATTTTGTTGTATTTTTTTGCGCAACCGTAATTATTCTCTCCTCGTTATATAGCTCCAAATAACTCTGTTTGGTCCTGATTCTCCTTTGAACATTGATCCCGCGTCCTCCTTGTCCTCGTCTGTCTGAAGAAGCCCTTGGCCAGAAGCATTCTCGGCAAAATGAAGGAGGCAAACGCGTGTGATGTTCAAAACTGGTTAATGGCGCACTTGTTCCATGTAATTGGCCTGGAATAGCACTGTAATTTGTGACTGGAGAACCCGGACTTGACTTGAGAAAAATGCAAATGTGTGGCAAAGCAGCCCCTTGGTTAATCAGTTCTCCACAAAGAGAATACTTTGAGTTCATTAGCGTGCCATTTGCATATCGCCTCTGTAAAGGAGAGTTGGTGCCAAACGAAAATGCATCTTCTTCCAGCCACAGAAAGGCCATTCAAATTGCAAACCATTTTTTATGGGATCAAGTGACTGTCTAGTTTGGCTGTTGTTTGATGAATGCCACGTTTGAGAAGCCGCCTTCTAACATTTGAGGCTTTCAAACTGTTCTAACCCTTTCAAATATTTTTACAATCGACTAATCTCGATTATTCGATCGATTAATCAACTAATCAGATTCCTTTTAAAGGTGCATTAATTTGTGCCGTTTAAAAAAAAAAGTAATTTTCAAACCTTTTCTACATGATGCACGTTTCACCAATGCCCAGATGAGTATGAAGAGGCCGGACTTGTTTCGACTTGTTCGAGATATTGAACATTTCGATGGCTTGTACAGAAATGACACATTTTGAATCGGCCTTGGCAACGTTGGCCCTGGACCAAATCATTTCTTTGGGCTCATCAGCTGTACCTTTAAGTAGGAGCGTCTGGGCCGCGCTCTCCACCGCCGAAAGGTCAGTCTGGATAACCTTTTTCAGGTGGCGTCTCCATTATGCCATCGAGATTATGAAGAGCACCATTACTATTTTCTCTCGCCACTCTGCTCGTACACTTGATAGCCAAATGGATGTCGAGTGGCCAGCCATCGCGCGACCTTCGCTCACCAGTTTTTTCAATCTAAAAAGCAACATGTAAACAGCCGCTGACGTATTTTTGTGAGCCAAATCTCAGCTAGTTTCTTTTTTCCAACTGACAACTTATCAACAATGCAGCTTATCGGAAGCGCTACCACCAATCTGTGCAGCCAACAAAAACTCAATGGAACTTTGCTTACACTCAACAAAAATATAAACGCAACATTTTTGTCGTTATTCCCATGTTGTTTTCAACAGACACAAAAGGCAAATTCCCTCACATATTGCTGACAAATGTGTCTAAATGGCGGTAGAGATGAAACGTATTCATCATGAACATTTCAGATGGAGTATCCCAAGGCCAATTCAGTGGCCCAAGAGGCCCGAGAGTCTTTCTTATATCTTTACAAACGCGAATCATATTTGAAAGCGCTCCGTGCGAGCTGTTTTGAAACCGTCGTCGTCGTCGTCGCATGTGCTTTGCGCCACTTTCACCTTCCGTCTTCTGCTCCTTCTGTTTGTCCTTCTGCCAGTCTCGCACGGAATTAATTCCCTTCATTTCTTTTTCTCCGCGTTCTTCGCTGCTTAAACACTTTAGTCGGAGAACGTTTTGGATGATGAACTCAGGGCAGCGTTTTTCTGCTCAAATCGCAATTGCATTAGGCAGAAGCCACTGTGCGGCTATCTGCTTCACTTAATGCATGAAAATATATTGTGAACTCTCACAAGGATGATCAATGCGTGGAAGTAAAGTGAGAAATGTTTTAACGAGATGAATGAAAATGAAAAACCATACAAAGAAAAATAGGGCAGTTTTTTGCTCTTCAACTTTATGAAGTCCGTTCCTTGTTGCTCTCGCTTGATATTACGTGCAAATACTTTCTTACTGTTCAGTACTTCTCTTTATGAGCACTATATATATATATATATATATATATATATATATATATATAGTTTTTAAGCAACTTGAATGGGTGAATTCTGAGGGCACATTAAAATGAGAGAAGGGACAAACGGAAAGCGAGATGGAGGGAGCAGATCGACAGCACAGCTTGGAGACCAGCGTGGGGCCAACGCTTGTTACTTTTTTTTTTTTTTGCAAGCGTCCTTTCCACCGGCGGGGGCTCGTGACCGCTTACCGCACCTGAGCATGTGCGGAGCGCGGCCTCGAACCACGGGCCTCGGCGCCTCTTTAGCGGCCAAGCAATCTGCTCTTTGAGATCCGCACAACTGCCCGACCGCCTGCGGTGGAACGCGGTCACGGAGGATCCGAGACAGTTGGAGCAAAACGGTCACGGTTTGGTCCTTAGGAAACAATTGGCAAGCGTTGGCTAGCTAGCAGGCAACGCTAGCCTCCCATTTACTGTATGTCCACACCTCTGAAGAGGATCCGGAGACCCTCGCGTCGACTTCTCTTTTCCCGGCACAAAATGCCTCAAGCATATCGGCTCGGGATGAACAGCGGTTTGAATTCAATCTGCAAGAGCAGCTTTGGCACGGATGTCGACAAGCAGATTGGAATCAAATAAGTCAGATACAAATACAAATTCATATTTTTTTACAGAATAAGGTTACTATTAAACTACTCATTTGTTCTTGTTAATTGAATTAAACTGAAATTAAAAAATAAAAGTTGGCCTTTAAAGCCATGATCATGGACGAGTGCAGATGTTTCCTTGGCACCATTTTTCCGTGTGTACATTTTGAGCTGTCTTGTGGTAACGTTTATTGTCTTACTTGTATCGTTCATTTGCTTGTTTTGTCGTGTTGTCGTCGTTGTGGTTTGTCGTGTCGTGAGCTTCATATCGTGATCTCGTGTTGTGGCGTTTGGATATCGTTCACATTGAGTTCCTCCACATATTGACTCGCTTCACAAGCATATTACGTTATAAGTCATTTGAACAATTTTCTTCCGAAAATTCTCCCTTTATTCTCAAAACGACACCTTTGTTCTTGAAAGCACGGGTACCCAAATACAAATTCTTAAGGTGCCACAAATATATCTATTTTTTGCAATCAGGCCACATGCAATAATCCTGTAATATAATACAAAGTGTGAAATGAAGTGCAATTTCCATTTTGACAAATGGAAATAAAGAAACGGAATAAAAGTGATTTCAATTTGGTAATGGTCGTTATTTTGTCATGTTGGTTGGAAGTAGAATGAATGTACATTTTCAGTCCATTCTACTTTGAATTGCTTCTTTTCACTTTCCACTTTTCTTTCAGCAGCACACTTGACTCGCACCACTTTTTCCAATATGGGCTTCTATAGCTGGCAAAGTGTTACCAATATGCACATTGCACAGTTCGGGGGTTACAAGTGGGCAGCCCAGAGCTTCTGAAATATATCCTGGAAATGTACAGCAGGTGTGTACATGTTGGCCATTGTGAAAGCCAAATGGTGGCCGATATTTGCACTGCTTCGTTCTGGTTGCATAAAAGCAAGCGCGAGTGTTTCTGTGTGTTTGTACCGCTTGTGCTTGGCCAACTTTCTTTTTTTTTTCTTCTTGTGTGTGTGACTGTGGCAGTTTGGATTACAGTTCTAACCTTGTTGGCCTTCCTTCAGATGGCGAAGCTCCTCTGACGCAAAGTGTCATGGGCCAGCTTATAATTAACGCCGCCTGCCAAATGGCATTCTATATTATCAAGGTCCTGACGAAGTCTAAGGAAGTGGCAGTCTTCTTGTTGCTTTCCTAATAAGGTCACCATATGGCATGCTAAATAACTGTTATTTCCACCATTAAAACGCAACATTTAGTTGTGCTGTCATCATCCACCGCGTCATGCAGTCTGCTTTAAAAAGGCAAGAAAGAACCACTTGGACAAACTAATAACACAAAATACATTTGGTAGTTTCATCATTTTTTTCTCATGAATTTTGCCTAAAAATGATACTGCTGACTGAATATCGTGAGAACATTGAACAAAATGTATTTCAGTCATGTTTTTATTTTTGCCCATTACAACGAAACCTGGCATATCGACAACAGACATTGTAGACTTTGACTTGATCTTAGTATGGTTTGTTTACAAAGTCACATTGACGGCTCTCCCAAAGGACGCATTCAAGTTGCTAGAACGTGTTCGTGGATGCAAAGCGCTCTTTTATTTCATCCAGATGGAAGGCTTATTCCATAAGGAGCAGTTAACTCGCACTAATCTTGGAAATTTGGATATTACTGGTAATAGAGGTCTAAATTGCATTCTTCTAATAATACCTTTGCCAATCACAATCACACGCGGCGGATTAAGGTAATGATTAGCAGCGGGAGCCGTTTAGGTTGAATGTCACCTCTGCAGGTGTCAATCTCAAAGGTTCAACATTGATGGAAATGTTGCGTGGAACAAGCCGCACTGACGGATGACAACTCAAGGCAGAAGGTAGTAGTTGTAGTTGTAACGATTTGGACATGCTCGACGCTTCGACTGTGGGCTAATTGCAAGAGAACGAGCGGAGGCGTTATTGCCAATTCGATCCGAGCTCAACGGGGGGCCGTGCACGAGGTTCCTTCATAGCCGCCACACGTTTGTCCCACTGTTGCACTTCCCCTGTCATTATTCTGTTCCACAATTACCACTCCTGAATATTTGGCGCAGACGGTAAAAGATGAAAGTGACAAAAAAAAAGGCTCGCTGCATTAAGGCGTAGAGACTCCGAGCGCTGTTTTGTTCGGCTGGATTAGCTTGTGTAATTATACTTTCCCTGCAACCTCCCCTCACGGTGTATTGGCCAAAAACTTCCACATTTACATAACCGCCCTATAGAACGCCTTCCACTTTGCAGTATAATCACAACGTCTGTTTAAATGCTTTCTTTTCTTTTGTTTTGTTTTGTTTTGTTTTAGGCACAGGCCATTTAGTTAAGTGCAAATCTCTTCCTCATTATGATTATAATAGTACAAAATAAATTGCATTGCTCAACAGAGACCTTTTCATTCCAAATCCTTGCACCGCTAACGTCATCTGGCTTCTTGTTTTGATCCAAGTGAGCAAGCGAAGGTGCGAAAGTACTCGCGCTCGGTGCATCGGTAGAAGTACAGATACTCGTGTACAAAGAGGAGATCTCACTTTAAAAGTAAAAAAAAAAATAGCCAACTGACAATTTAAGGGTGGGCTGGCTGACTCCAAAGTAAAGTGCATAATATAATATAATATTTTTAAATTAATAATGTATATAAAAAAGGTTTGTTTTATGTAACAAAAATAATCCCTTGATGAGAACCTAATAAAATTAAATAAAAAAAACAATGTTTGGAAAATATGTAACAGTTTTATGAATAAAAATGATACGTTTCAATGTGTATTATGTATGTCCAATTACGTTAAGTGATCTTTTTTTTTTTTTTTTTATGTATACAGTATTTTTAAATAACTCAAACAATTTAAAGACTGCTAAATAAAACAATAAATAAATGCATGTAAAATATGTATGATTTACTAATAAAAATAATTTATCTGAATTAAAGGACAATTTGTATAAGATGGTGTAATATACTGTATGTAAAATATTGGCTAATTATTTTGTTTACATCAAAATAATTAACCAAATATTTAATGAGACAATTGACATATTGAAATATATGAAACAATGCATGCGAAAAATGGAAAAATACTTTTACTACTAAAATGCCATTATTTGTATTATTTACGATTAAATTATATTTAATTCACCAGTTTATGACGATAAATAACGATGTTTTATTTCATGAATAACCAATCAATCTGCAACAAATGGCTGCAAAAACGTATAAATGAATAGTTTTGATCAACATATTGTTGGAGAAGAAATCTACAAAATTACAAAAATGACAGCACTCTTGCGGGTCTGATTCCAAACTGAGCATTTCACAAATGGCCCTGGGTCCACACTTTGCCTACCCCTGCTTTGGATGGCACAAAGGCAACATTTTCCACCTCGAGCAGGAAAAGTGCCCATTCGACCCATTTCCCCACAGCCTTCTAATAATAACCTCCTCTGAGGGTCATTGGGGAATTTCATCTGGAGGAGATTCCCTTAAAAGCAGAGAAAAGACGCCGTCTGCATCTCCAAGCAGCCGATGCTCGTGCTCGGCGGGATGAGGGTTCAATTTGCTGAGTGTGAATAAGAGCAGCCCAGGTATGAGCCCTCCAAATCGTCACCCAGTGGTTTTAAGATATTGCGTCTTCAGTTTTTTTTTGTAACTTCTAGTAAAGTACTTGTATCAGAGCTTTTTTTTGTTTTGTTTTGTTTTGTTTTGTTTTTAACACGAGTATTTTTACGTTTGCCAGTTCTGCTTGTCAGCGTAACCCTCAACACGACTTGGAGAGACTCGCGTCCCTCGTTGGCCGAGAGTCGGAGGCTCTCTCGTAATGGGCACATTGCTCTCATTTGGCAGGTGTTGGGTGCGGGCGCTTTTCCCCGCCGTCTTTCATCATAACCCCTCGGGGGGATGCGCCGGCCGGCCTCCGATGCCGGGCACGCAGCGGGGACGTGTCACTGTGGAGAGAGCCACCCACGGCGCTAACACAATTAGGCAAATTGCTCTCTCCGCTGCAAGAGGAGAAGGTTAAGGCCACTGGATTCATCTAATCCTTAACTCGACATGTAAAAACGACAGTAGATTGGCTCTTAGGAGGCAAATAAATTCAAATCTTGGCTTTTTCACTGGAAGCATGGACCTTTGGTTTTCGATGATCGAGGCTACTAAATGGTAGTACTTGATTGATATCGTGCTTTTCCACCTTACAAGGCCCTCAAAGCACTTTACATTCGACTTCTCATTCACCGACTGATGCTCATGCTCTCATGCATCTCATGCTCAACGATGGCATGAGATCGAATCCACAACCTCTGGGTTGGGAGATGACTGCTCTAGCGCTGAGCCATGCCACCCCCTACTGTCTATCACATTCTGACTAAGGGCACAAAAACGTGAGGATATAAAATGTACACCCAAAAGAAGGCACGGCAAAAGCTCAGTGCCGCTCTAGAAAAATGTATCTGATGGTTATTGGAATCAACTGTGCAGTATGACATACCGTGTGTTGACGAGTCGGATGAGTCATCTCGGTGTCGTGGGTTTTTGATTGGACAGCAGTGCTCTCACCCTTGTCAGCATCTTGATGTCCACCAAGGTCGTAATTGGGTAGTGCTTCAGGCGAAGAACCAAAGCCAGAGGCGCTTGATTAGTCCCCGGAAGGCTTTGTTGTGTATCATGTAACAGTTCAATTGTTCCAGGTGGCAAAATAACATTCAAGACAATCAATTCCTCTAATCTTGTTGAAAAATCTGAAAGCCAAGTTTGATAAACACCACCCATTTAACTCCAACAGGGAACGTTGGGAACGGTTTTGAAGACGGCTCTACCACCGTCGGCCGTCTGATGCAAGCAAGCAAGCCTCAGGAGGTAAGTCGAACCGTACCGAGGGGAGGAGAGAAAAAAACAAAACAAAACAATAGCTTTTAACTCTATGTGGAACAAACCACTTGTCTGCTTACCTTCAAAGCTCGCCCACCTCATTCTGTGGTGAGCAAGCACAGCGCGATCACATTAGCACAAAGTCAAATCTGCCTTTAGTGAAATGCCAAGCCAATTAGCACATTCTCATTGTAGACCCCTCTTCCCAAATGGAGGATTTTGCATCTTCCACAAAACGATGATGCACACTAAAAGAGGGTTCAGATCCATTCAAACTACAGGAAGCCAACAGGGTCGAACACGTGCAAAAGTGTAGCGACACGACACATTCTGCATCGAATCAATCCGTGGCTTCTTGGCGACAGCAGAGACACAGACAAATATTACTCGGAGGGTCTCAAATTACACCTCAGGGATCCAAAGTGTCATGTTTGTATTGATTGTTTGGTGCAAACTGCTCTCCTGGCTCTTTTTGATCTCCCTTTTGATTATTTTGGTTTAATATCGCTTCCTCTGCCAATTTGACCCTAGGCCAGCGCTTGGCGAATCCCCAAGGTCACCAGAACAATCAAACATTTCCCTTTTTTACAATTGGAAGAGATCAAGATGAAAACTCTTTTTAGACGCGCTTTTGCATTTCACAGTTCAAGATGATTTATCCAAACAGCGCACTGCGCGAGTGTGCGCGCTCTGTGGCCCGCAGCTATTTTCCACATGGGCAACCGTGAAGTCATATTGACACTAAACATATGGTCGGCCCCGTTTGGAGATATACTTGTAGCCTCCCAACGTTTCACTTGTCTTAATGAATAATACCGTGGTGGATTCTGGCATCTGGAATCAGTGAAATCTTTCAACGGCACCAACAATGCTTTCATGCATGAATAAGTTTGCTGCATTCCTACATGCTGCGGCGGCGGAAGACGATGCTTTGTAATTTCATTTTCACATCGTGAGAGGAGGGATGGCCAAGTCATTCATGTCCAGTGGTGGGGAAGGCCTTCTCTGCTGACCTGCATTGTTCCGTCAAGTTGTATTCATTTATTCTCTTCATTTATTAGCATTTCTCTTGGCTGCACTGCATCCAGTACGAATGTGGGAATGTTAGACTTTAGTTCTGTAATTTGTGCATCTTTTGTCACAAAAGACATCAAGCTGCTTGGAAATGGTTTTGCCTTTAACATGCTTGTTTTTAAATGTCTTTCCCATCTCTGATCTCCTTCACGTCCTCTGGTCGATGTTTAGTTCAGCACAATGACTGCTTGTCACACTTTCAATAGGCTGACTGACGGATTCACAAGTTTGAAGATGTTCAAAGGAATTTGTTTATGGATGATCATTTCCACTTGGTGCAAACTTTTGTCAAACCTCGTCGAAACCCAATAACCACTAAGCTTCAGTTTAACTATTAAACTACAAATAAACTGCAGTATTCTGACATCAGATTGACAAACTCGGCCAAAGGTTCACAAAGTTTTCAAAAGAATTCTACTCAAGTGTGGCTCTAAATCAAAGTAACACAAGGTATCAGATCACCTTCCTCTCCAAAAGTCGGATGCCATATGCTTGTCGTCATTGGAACCCGTCGGCATGAAGTCCATCTTGAAGCGTACGTCTGCTGATCAATGGCGGGAAGCGAGAGTTGTGCCCGGGAAGTTTGGATGGACGTAAAGGTGCAAGTTCAGTGGCAGGCCAGATGGTCTGAAGCCAAAGTCACTTTCCTTACTTGGACTCTTGTCACCTTCTTGCTGCGCCTGTACGTCCAAGTGCTGAATAGGCAGTCTTGTGTAAGGGTCACCTTGCACTGGATTTGGTGTGAGCAAGGATTTATTTTTTGTGTTGTGAGTGTTTTACATTGAGATATTGAAATGGCAGTAAACAGGAAGAATCAAAGGTCGTATTTGCACTGAAGTGTTCCCCATCTTGTATTTGATTTTGTTGGGTTTGAGTCAGAAACATTCAAGTAAAAAGCCCCCTGTAGGCTGAGCCACTCGTATTAGCTTCGAGCATCATATCAGCTCATCTTTCCAGAAATATACCCTTGCAGATTTTCTCCATCCTGACATTTCTCTCCGGTATGTTTTGATTGACAGACTGGGAGTCTGTTTTTGGAGGTTTTTTAAGGTTGGCGCAGACAGACTGTCTCGACTCAATTTGATAATATTTATGGAAGTTTGTTGAGAGATAATGACTTGGAAACTTGAGAAACAACACAATAGCATGGTGGTGTGTGTGTGGTCTGATGTTCTGTTTTATTGGCCAAAGTGGGGAACACACATACCAACAATTCGGAGAAATGCAGGCATTGTTCTTTTCTTACAATCTGTCAGGGAGGATCAGTTCTCAAATTATCCGCAGTTGATCAAAAATCCTGAGTCACCCCTGTCTAAGTAAAAATGCCTTTGATTCAGAGACCAGACTGAGACCCTTAAAAACCGGTCTCGAAATCAAGACAACAGTAGCACAGACAGCCAAATATTTCCGTGTCTTTTCTTGTCACACTTTGAAAATCAATTCAGATGTACAATCTGTACGTTTGGATTTCTAGACCTAAAAGTGATGCTATCCACAAAATGAGCAGATAGATACTGATGACAGTGCAATACCAGTTGGGTGTAATTAATGCTCAGGTTATACAGGAAGGACATTGACAGCAATGTGGGTCATTTATCACCACTGGGCTCATTCTCGCCCCATTGAGCCATTGGAGGAGCAAGGCCGGCTGAGCGGAATCTTAATTGCCGGCTCAGCCCGGCATGCCTGAAGCCAAGAGGGACAAGACCGGAAAGCCAAACAGTCGGCCCGGGCCCCTCTCCGCCTTCCATTTTATTTTCCCCAACATCACTGTACACGTGTGATGTTGGGGAAAAGCACCCATACAGGCCAGATAAGCGAGTGAATGTGGCGTTAGGGGAGTCCGTCTCATCCACGGCGAGACTCGGGAGTAGATTACAGAACGCCTGAGGAAATATTTCCCAACCTCAGAAGAAGATTGACCAGCGGTATGCCCCAAGACAGACATTTAGACTCGTCAAAAAGAACACCGATTTAGCACAGAAGCTTGAAGGTTTACTTGGTAATAATGTCAATCATTTTGGAGGTAACAGATTTCATCTACCAACCTGACTTATGTACGTGTGTTTGAGTAGTTAGTACTTTAGTCACTACTATACACGCTGTTTCTTCTTTCCGGTGCTTTGGTTTGATTAGTCTGATAGGACTGTCATGCAAATGTGTCCATTGTGCCCTGAAGATCTTCTTTCCAAAGTTCCAGAGTGAACTAAGATCTGCCATGGACCTCTTCGCCCAATGGGACTGAAAAAGCTGTGCCTTTGCGTTCTACATAAAGTCTGCGATGTTCCTGCTCCCACGAGCAGATGACTGAATCGGACATTTGTTGCACGTACTTGGTGTCCAGTGCATGTCCAACTTTCTCCCCCTCCAGGCCACGTCTGTCTGTTTTCACCCCCGCGTTGACTCGCGAGGAGCTGTCACCAACGCTCCGGTTTCGGGCCGTCACTGTTGGGTGGCAACGGTTGCGAGATTGGCCGGCGTTTGCACGCAAATTGGCGGGTGGGCTGCCACGGCCTCCGCCTGCGTTGAGCTGATTGGCATGGCAGCGGCGGGAGCAGACGCTAATCTCGTGTGCCAGGTTGGAGGCCTCGCACGGGCTGCCGTTGCTTCTGCGGATGGAGACGTTCTTCGGAAAGTGAAGCAAGCCAGCGTTTCAAATGCTGCTTGACAAAAGGGTGCCCAACGAATATCTTGTTTTAAAAAGTCGAGAGAACAGTACATACTCAAGTCAAATCTTTTTGGAAATCTCTGTTTGAAATGAGTTACTTCCACCCACAGGTAATATTTCACACATCATGTTTGGATGTGTGAAGACGGCCTGGCCACTGGGATTTTGACTGTTCAGCGTCATCAAATCCCTGCGGGCTCATCACTCGTACGTTGGCGCATTACCGCCGGCGCGACCGTGCGCGCCCGTGCTTGTGTGCGAGGGACTCATTAGCGCAACGCATTTCTTCGCTGAGGGAAGAAGCGAGCCCGCAGAGATTTTGCGGTCAGGATGCGCCGAAGCGTCACGTAAACAACTCGGCCATGTTTCACCCCTCGAGTGTAGGATGGGATGACGCGTTGGCCGACGGAACGACACATTGAGATGATGATACTTTCCCATGTGTTCATCACATACGTTATGTCCTGGAATGACAATCGTATCGATCACGTGGATGCTAATTGTTAGCTTGTTTTCTATGTTAGCCTTCATGTTGCGGAGGCTATGTGGTATGTAAAAGTAATAATTACTATCCTGTTAGCTATTTTATGATATTTTTTTTACTTGGCGATACATAGATACTGTTATTAAAAAAAATACATACATAGAAAATTACTTAGCTACAACTGGTTAGCATCTTTACTTTATGTTGAGAAGCTAGCCATTACAAGCAATACATTTGCATTTAATCTTTAAAAACCGCACATTAACATTGAGTTAACCTGATCTTTAAGTTTTGCTTTTCTACAGCAGCTATATTTACAGTGCTAATGTTCAAGATGTACATAATTTTACACTGGTTTTCATATAATGCTCTATGTACCTCATGCAAATACCTGTTGATGAATTATTCACGAGCAACGTGTCACCTGCGGTTGTAAGGTTGCTTTGCAAATTCGCTGGGCGCATGTGGTTGGTTGAAAAGATCACAGAGGGATCAATAGTTGCGCAGTGTGAAGCTTGTCTATTTGTTTATGTATGAACACATGTTATTGTCAGATACAGTGATGTGCAGTCTAATGAAGGGATTCAGCTAGAGGTGGGAATCTTGGGGCACCTCACGATTCGATTGCGATTACGATTCAGAGGCTACGATTCGATTATAAAACGATTATTGATTTCCCCCCCAGGCAGCAGAAAAAAAACAATGTATTTTGGTGCTTTTAATGTTTTGTACATTAGTTACAAAAATAGTACAAAAGTCCTCTCAGGCCTAAATAAACTACTATTTCAGTATCAAGTTAACAGTTCAAAACACTAAATAAAATACTCAAGTCCTCATTCTGTAACAACAGCTTTTAAGTATATTCAGTCTTCAACAGAATAAAACATAGCATTGAGCAAAAATATATTATTTTTATCCACTCAAAAGTGCACTGAGGTATAAATGAAAGACAATGTGAACTACTACTTCAATACAAATGCCTAAAAAAAAAAAAAAAGTGCTTTCCTGCTTTTTAAGTTGTGTAAAGATGAACATGTAAACATTAAAGTTTCTCAGAGGTACAAAAAAATAAAAAAATAAACCTCAAGTGCTTTTCTGCTTTTTAACTTGTGTAAACATGAACGTGTAAACATTAATGGGATCGTTCGGCTTTTTTAACATGAATCTCAATTTGATCCTCACCTCACCACCCTTGTTCGTTCGTTCGTATCACTGCGCGGCGCCCTGTAAAACGCTAACCGACGCACTGCAGCCAGCTAGCTGATACTTCCGCCTCAAGTTGTTTGCCTTTCGGAGCAGGTCTGATCCCACGAAGAGGTGGGTTGGTCAGCTCAGCCATGCTTGTTGTTGTTTTGAATCTCGAGGCGTGAGTTGTGGATGTGTAATCTCGGTCCGTCCCAAAAAGCGTCCCGAAGACCGCGCGCGCTACTGCGTTTCAGTTCCGCGTACTTTTCGCTCGGGTCACTTTAGTTTCGCTTCCCTTGGCATATTTATATAATCGGAATTTGGACGTTTGTGAATCGTTCTCGATTGTTCCACGGCCGAATCGTGAATAATCTAAGAATCGGAAATTTTGCACACCTCTAGATTCAGCACAGATATAATGAATGTGGTATAGTTATTTCAGCAAAATTCAATGGCAGAATGTTGTTCTTATTTGCTCATTGGCTACCACCCATAGACATTAAATAAATACAATTCATAAGCATCCAGCGGAAAGAGAATAAAACTGTCAATACTGAAGAATTATTAATGGCTTGTCAAAGATTCTGAGGCAAGATGCTCAGGCTGAAATTCGCAATATGATTTGTCCTCAACATGGAGGTTTATAGCCACCATTTATACCTATTTGTTTATCTGAGGTCTCCGTCTGGGTTAATAATTGTTGGCTTTTTCATCTCTGGGCACCCCTTACACTTGAAAAGTGTAATTAAAGTTGGGTAGTCAACATTTGTGGCATTATTATTATTATTTTTATCAACTGTAACATATGTCGTCGTTATATTATGGACGCCTGCCACTGGCTATTTCTGCACTTAATTGTATTTATCTGATTCAGTCGCTGTTTTATTCATTAAAACAAAGACATCATTTGTATTCATTGCCCGAACATTAATAACATTCAAATTAATTCTAATTTGTCTTAATCCCCCCCCCACTTTTCTACTTAAAAATATGCTACCCGCTGTTTATTCCTGCGATTCACAATACTTCACAAGACAGGAAAATGAGCGACATTTGCATATCTACAACAGATTTCTTCGAAGCGGTGTCTTTACAAGGCACATGATTAAAAATGATCATGAACAATATTTCCTCTTAGATTTGGAAAGCTTCAGTGGGTCTTTGTGTAACAAATGTATTCTGTTCGGTTATGTGTTGGATTCTACTTTTTTTTTTATTATTCCCAAACGTTCATGATGGTGCTTATGAGTGAATTTTGGGGGCTTCTCAAACTTTCAATAATTGATATATTTTCCGGCACGTTGAGTCTCCCATAATGTATGTTTTAGCATAAAGAAAACTGTATTTTGTGTTCAAGAGCTTTTACATAATTGTGTATTTGCAATTACAGAAACATAACATATGGTGTTGTTGATTGCCAATGCTGGATGCATCTGAAGCGGAATGGACAGAGACAAAAACGCGTGAAGATTTACCATGTTATATTTTAATGTTTGCAGGGACAAAAATGACAAGCGATTTATTTACACAAACCTGTACAAAAGCAAAATTAACTTACATAAAATATCTCATAAATAGAAGTGGACTTGCGTTCAATACACGTTGCCATGTTCAGCTAAGCTGCGTGCATAGTGACTCATATATAACGATGATAAGTCAGGTTTCCTCGATTTCTATATCAACATCCAAGTCGCAGGACAAATAGCAATGGTTAATATTACAAATCTGCTTACACGTTGTGGATACTTCGGGCTGAGCACGCACCTCAGGCAGCGGTGGAGTGGAATTAGAATCAGTCGGCCCCCTCAACAATGAGCAGGTGAAAGTCTCCAAGCTTTTTTTTGCCCGCCCAAATACCACTTGACCATTCTATGCCTCTAAAGTCAATCCTACAGCTTGTTTCATGCAAAACACTTCTGATGTCTTACACACTCGCTTGTCAATTTATCTTACGCAGCATCAACAAAAACAAGAGATTAGAATGAGAATTTTGATGATCTCATTCTCAATCAAGTGGATCCACAACTACAATTTTTCGATGCAAGTGGCCGATAAAATTCCAAGCGAGCGCGTGCACATCGGCGGAGCGTGACAAATAACCCGTTACATCATTATGATCACGACCAACAAGCAACTTTTGGAACGTACCCGGGATCATTCATAACGCGTGACGCTAGTAATGGACATTTCAACAGGAGATTTAAGAGCAGTTCAAATTTGGCTCACTGACATCTGACCGGCGAATCCTCCGGGAAGCCTTCCACAGCACGTGCGGAAAAGTGTCCCCAGTCCGTTCCAAGCCAACGTTGAATCATACCGATTGGTATAAAAAGGCACAATTGCAATTTTGCATTCACTCTACATAGATTTTTTTCGTCTTTGTTCAGAAGCACTGAAGATATACAAAGTGGCACCAGAAAAAGGAAAGAGAAAAAAAAGTTCAAATACAGAGTACAATTTCATGATCATCTCTACAATTTCAGCCGTCGTTAACAAAGTGATGAAAATGAAATCCTTTGTTCAAACACTGGGAGAATTTAGTGCTTTGTGTGATCTGAAATACCCAAAAGAGAAACCAATGTACTAAGTTGTACTACATGGCTAATGTTTCATTAGTTATAAAGTAAGCAAGCAACAAGGTGGAATCCAATGTTACAGGGGTATTTTTTGTACATTTTGTCTTATAGTTTTTTCTTCTTCTCATTAAGCGAAGTAAGTTCCATAAAGCGTGCAGTAAAAAAGTAAATATTCACGTATACAATTGAGAAGTATAGGAGCACTGTCTTTCCGACGACGAGAAGTACTTACAGACGATAGAGAGCCAGAATGCAGAAATCGCAACTCCATTCAATCCCATTGGTTTTGCTTCACATATCAAACGGGGGGAAATTCAATTGACAATTTAAAAACACCACATGGAATGTTTTAAGTTCAGTGTCTGGCACAAAACACAAAGGCTTAAAACGTAAAGTCAATTATCGCATTTTTGATTGTTTTCCGTTTGCTTGAGCTGATTCTTACATTCATGCTCAAAAGATGCCGTGGACTCCCGAGAGCGACATCTAGTGCTTAGTAGGACCATTGCATGTGCATTACCTTTGAAAGAGGAATCATTAAAGTAAAAAAATCTAATAAAAAATCAATGAATGATCGATGGTAAATGTTTACATTATGATATTTATTGCTCAGTCTGTCCCACGATAAAAGTTGTTTAAAAAAAAAAAAAAAAAAAAGACGACAGTTTTCACACCAGCACACCATCATGAACCTATTGTTGTACTACCTACAGTGTAGTCTATACATGTGCGCATCTGGCCCATACACGTGGCACTTTTCTATTATTCATTTTAATCTCCGCTCACTTGCTTACCAGGAATATATCTGCCTCGTTAAATTCATGAATCGGTGCGCAGTCTGCAGCCCAGATGTTCCGCTTCGCAAGGGGGCTCGGCCTCACCAATCATAACCAAGAGGCGTAGAGAGGAGGGGCGGGGGAACGTAGTCCCAAGTGTTTCTGTACAATTTTTCACGTCACCGTACGGAGGTGGACGTCAGCAGAGTCTTGGCAGAAGAGATTGTAAAGCTTAGTCTTTGCCGACATCTGTTGTTGTTTGGCCTTGAGTCCATGGATGCTCCAAATGATTGCGACTGATATCCATTCGACTGTTGCAAACAGTTCCAAAAGAATAAAATAGTCAAATCCAGACACATTTTGGAGCAAATCATACTCATTTTTTTGTTCCCGTTTTTAGTTTTAGCAGGAGTCTCAATGTGGTGATGGATGCGGATGCATGCATGTACTGAACTGTCACATCTGTGTCAAGTTGGTTATTCTACAGGTGGGATATCGGGCAGCAGACCGCGTTGCAAGAGCCCAACTCGCCAGATTGACATCCCAGTAGTAGCGCTTTAAAAAACAAACAAACAAAAAGGGCCACCGTCTTTTACATTTTCGTTGTTGAAGTCTTTGGAGTCCGACCTCTTTCGGTGCGAGGGGGTGGCAAAAACAACTCGAGCCGTATAAGCTTTAGTAGTGTTCTCCTTCCCGCAAATTTCTGATCCAAAAGTCGCGTCGGCTTACAGGTAAACCTCCCGTCGGGTCAGAGTACCGCAGGAGGTGGGCTTGTACTCCCCGGTGGGCGCCATTGGGATCTCCTCGGTGGGATGTCCCAGCGTCTCCTCTCCGCCTCCGGGCGAGCCGTAAGACGGCGAGCCGAAGGCCTCGTAGGAGGAGGAGGAAGAAGCCATCTTCTTACTAAGTAGGTTGCGATTGCGGTCTCCCAGCATGTGGCCGGCGGCGGGGTCTCCGTTGGCCATGGCGGCCATGGCGAGGGTCTCTTGGCTGCCGGGCTGCTCTTGGCTGCTGCTGCTGCTGCTGCTGCTGCTGCTGCTGTTGCCGCTCATGAAAGTGGAAAGCTTTGGTTGTTGGGGGGTGGTGGTGGACTTGGATGGCCGCCGCTCGGGCGACGTGCGGACGGGCATCCAGCAGGAGTCCGAGTGGCCGTACTCGTCGCATTCCCGGGTGCACTTGCCGGTCATGGCTACGTCAGGCAAAGGCCGCGAGTCTGCCGGAGAAGAGAGAACAGAACGGCGTTAGGACCTTGTTTGTTTTCACCAGCGTTGGATATTCAAAGATGAATGGGTTCTGTAAATAGCTAACGCTTGACTGTCTTAAGTGTTAATGCAGAAGTGAGAATCTGCCTTGGTGTGTACGGTTGGGGTTGTGCAGACTCGTCCAGTGATTCTCTCTGTGGAACGTGAAAGAATCACTCAATTAAATGCTCAGTACATCCATTAAGTACAGTTCACTTGTTTTAACTTTTTAAAATATGTTCGCATTTAATCTTTAGAGCAGTTTGTTTTGTTTTGTTTTATTTAATTTAGGTAAAATGTTCAACTTATTTTGAATGCGCAATGCTTTTCAATTGAATCATTTCCGTAAATTTTCTCATTTTCTTCAATGAAACATGGAGTTTATGTTACAATATTAAATTCTATAAATATAAAGTTTTAGAACCACTATACTAGTCGATTTGTCGACTATTACATTTAGCGTGAGATGTCTAGCCGACCAGTTGCCGATCACGCAAAATGGCTCCCTCGTTGGTACTAGCTGCATTGTTTCAGAACTGCTATACTAGTCGATTTGTTCATTATGGCATTTAGCGCTTGATATCTATTTCAACCTATATTGGCATTAGCGTCAACCACTTGCACCCAGAGGCAAGTTTGCTGAATGAAATTAGTCTGTCACCTGATTTCATTTGTCTTCTATTCCAATATGTGCAACTTATAAATTGCATGCAGAACGCTCTACTGCGGTCCAAGTTGCTGCTCGTTATTGTAAAGCATTTTATTACTGGAAAAAAACCAAACAACCAAAAAAAAAAAAACCCGAACCGACTTTCCTTTCACCATATTATTGTCAACTTAAAAAAAAAAGGATGAAATGATGCCACCACGACGAACCGCTTCGGCATGTGTTATCAGTGAAGGTTGGAAGTGACTTCATTTATTTATTCTGCTTGCAGCACTAAGCTCGCATAAATAAAAGCAATGTTTTGTTTTCGTGCATGCCACCACAGCAAGTGCAACAACACAACAATGAAAAAGGAGACAACTCCGCCGGCTTGGACAGCAGCCGCCAACTAAAGAACGGTGGCGTGAATAAGGGTTTGAAATCATGTCATGCTTCAAAAACGTGTTTGTGCTGAGGCGGCGGGGAGGAACAATGAACAACTGAAGACATCAATTTGACTTTTATTGATGTGGGCCGAGTCGCGCTGGAGTGTGCGAGGGTGTTTTTGAGAGACCGCTGCCCTCCTTCCTTATCTGGTGATTGACAGCTGGCAATCATGTCTTGATCTAAGTAGCTTTGCAGATTTGTGTGGCTCAAGCGTTCTGGTGTTCTCTTAATCCACTAATTAGGGTCTTAACCAATTACGGCTTAGCGATGACCTCAAGATTAACTATTGTATTATGAGACGCTTTAAAAGACTTCCCGGTGTCACTCGCAACAAAAACACCAAAGCGGGACGGTTGTCGGTGACGCATCGCTCGCAGAGTGGACAAGTAATAGATGGATGTGTTTTGTTTTTTGGAGATGTTTGTTTGATGTAGCTTGGTCATGAAAGGATGCATGGGAAATCAAAATCAAGCAGCGACGGGGAGTGCAAACCAAGCCAAGCATGCCTTTACCCAAAACAAGAGTTGGTATCGTGGCTTACTTTTAATGCTCTTTTTCTCCTGTAAAAGAAAGAATACAGAACAGAAATCACTTGTTCTGTTTGTCACAAAGAAAGTACTGCATTGATAAAGCGGGAGCGGATATCCAAGCTATGCAGAAGACGTGCGACTTAGATCGCGGGGAGGACAGAAAAGCACGAGCGGTTGTCTTGCATTTCTCTTGAGTGCCATTCTGTTGCTCCTAATCCCTTTCCAATGGAATTTGAGTCGAGGCTTGACCAAGCATGGAGCCGAACCCTCACGAAACGACTTTCACTTGACACTTTTATCATTAGCGGATCCGTCGCAGGTGTTAATGAATTCTAAGTAGCCAAGTGCGCGAAAGTTAAGATGAGAGAAGTTGACAAAATCGAGAGATGTAATGCAATGACATGATGGATGGTTGTGTGGCGTCCCCCGCATCCGCGACACTCCCCCCAAAGACGGAGACAAGCGGACACTGATTGTCTCGCTCATTTAAACCTACAGCCAACGCACACTGCAAATCTAAATCCGGGTGCAACTGATTGCTCATCCGATTGACTTTTCAGGACAACTCAAGTAAAAATGATTTTATTGTCAGCCCCCGTTGAGATGAAGATACGACATTCAGTCTGCTAGAATTGTAAACTACTAAAAGATGAATATGAAACAATCCGTCTTTTTGAGCCATGTGACTGTGGTTTTTTACATCTTGGCACCAACTAGTTGCAGGCCATTTGTAACCTCGAATCATATAACAGAAAAGTGCGAACCCGCTCTACCGAGTTAGAATTTGAAGTGGATTTCTCAGGGTTGCTTCCATACAATAATCAGGACATGGCAGACAATATCAAAGAAAAGCCTTGCGAGGACTCGCATCGCAGAAAGTGCTCTTTTGTCCCATGCACAATCAAGCGCCGTATGACACAATGCGAGCGGGGTCGCAAGCCTCGCTGCACCACTCAAAAGCCAAGCAAAGGAAAGCCCTCCCTTCTCTTGCAGGTTTTACCCCTGGGGCGCAGGCCGTATTTTAGAAACTATCTCTATCGCCCGGGGGAGGAGTGCATTCAGCCGAGGGGAGGCAGTCCATTCATAATGGCCTCCAATACAGCCCATTTGCCCTCCTTTAGCTCAGAAACGGGCAGAGTTGCAATGGTGGAAAGAAGACGGATTGGTGTAAATCATTGTAGTCACACGAGTGACAATTTTTGCCTTCTTCCATCTGCCCCGAAGCAAAAAAATGCAGGCCAGTGAATTCATGCGACTGCAGAAACCTTCGCTCGTGCTGAGCGTCTTTTATGGCGCTCGGCCGTCCGTCAGTTAAGGGTGCACAAGAAACACTGCGAGGACAGCGAGAAGAAGAATTAAAGGAGAGTGACAATGCTCCCACTGTAGCGGGGTCAGGGCCTGGGAGAGGCGAAGCAGCAGATTGAGCAGAGACGACAGCATGGCTGCCTCTGGGCCGTCATAGGCCAAACACGCTGCCAAAAGAGAGCAGCGGGGAAAGGAGACTTGCGGAGACGGGATTGGAGGAGGAAGGATCTGGGACGGAGGAGGTCTGACTTTGACAAGAGACAATCCCGGCATGTTCGCCAATGTCTTCTCATACATGGTCTTATCAATCCGTTTACTCGTACTCGACACTTTGAGGTTTCGCTTTATCCAAACAACAGTCCTGTTTTGGGGCCAGATCATTTGAGAGATTTCTAGTCAGCCCTTGCTAATTGTTTCTTTGTTATATTAAGTTCATATGCAAATCATTTAAAAAGCTAGAACCTGACACCAATCGCTGTACCACATTCCTATTTAAACAAGACTGTGGTGGTTTTTCACATTAGATTAGATTCCACAGCAAAAAACTTGAATGGGTGATTTTGTGAACAAAGGTAAACTCCACTGTGCAACAAAGTCCTGTCTTTTGGGCCAGATCATTAGATTTACTCCAACTCCACCCAATTCCCAAGAAAGCTTAGAAATGCTTTCACCTCCAAATGTAATTTACACGCCTCCACATGTTTGGGATTTGAGGGCAAAGAGTAATAACGGACTGAGTTGAGAAATCGCACGAGAAGAGGGCTTGTCGAGAACAAAGCTTGGGAAATGCGCTCGCGATTGCCTGGAACCTCTCATCAAAGCTCTTGTGCTCAGATGGATCTATTTGGCGCGGCGGAGCAATCAGTGGCAAGATGACAGCGTACATTGCCGAGTGTCGCGCAGATTACTTCAAGCCGCCGAGAGAGCTGAGTGAAATATTTATTCTGCGAAAACCAACTGCCACAAATCCAAGGGAGCGTCACTTGTGAAGGGAAGAGACGTGCGAGGGAAACCGCCTTCTTTGCCCTTTGCTTCACATTCTCACTTCCAGAAGTGGCGAAAGGCTCACACTGTGGAAATTACACAAAGAAATTCCCACACGTGTGGAGTTGAATGCAGCTAAAATTGTTCAAAAAAAGGAAGTAGCCAGGATGGAGCCCTGAGGGTTAATTCGGTGGATGTTGGCAAGTCGTTATGACCGAGACTCGTCTCCCCTGTACGTGACGCGTCCCCAATGACAGACGATCGGCGTCATCAAAGACGAGGCAGGCGGACACGCGTTGGCGGCGGGAAAATACACAACACGAGGCGGCCCTGGGGGCGCAAAGGAATCCTGGGAAACGGGGCCGGCAAAAAGAAGAAAGAAGGGCCAAGGGGCAACAATACGTTGTGGGAGGTTCCTGAGAGCAGAAAGGGGGAAAAAAAGGGGTCCTAAATTAATAATGGCATGACAGACGGTTCAGACAATCCACACAAAAAGAGCGAAATTTGTCTTCCCCCCACCTTAGACAATTAAAGGAGTGACGGCAGACTGGCGGCGGGAACGCAACGGCGCTGCGGGGAGACGTGAACAAAAAGCGAGTCAGTGGTGACCTTTTTCAAAGCGCACCCGAGCAACGGCATGAATTGACAGCGTTAACGTTGGTGCGAGAATTTGGGACGTAGCTGTGTCGATTGCCAACTTGATGCTGGCATGCCGGCATACTCCCCGGCAGGAACAGACACACATCCATACCAAATGAACAACAATTGCTAATTGCTGAGATGACACATGTGCAACGGTGGCTGTTGTAGTTCTAAGACTGACCTGTGAGAGGCAGCATGGCGCCATATGGCCAAAAATTCCACTGAAGAAGAAATCGAAGGACATAGTCTAACTGTTAGCTTGTTGATAACGAAGCTGTGGATTTGTGACGGTTTCGGAGGCGTCAGAGGGCCAAGAGAGGGAAAATGCTCATGATTGTCGGGAATCTCGAGAATCAGAAGCGTCATATGAGATTAGCACTGGCAAACTGGCATCCTGCCAAACGAACCTTGCGATGTGAGTGCATTTTTTCTTTTTTTTTGTTGCTTTTGCCAGCCACAGACAATAAAACACAATTTCAGTTGAGAAAGCAAACACAATATGCATGAAGCGTGTTTCGAAAATGGTAGGGCTTTCTGTGCTACTCTTGAGTTGTGTGTGTATGTGTGCGTGCTTGCGCATATTAGACCCCAAAACTGCTGTCTTCGGAACAGAACATGTCATTGCTTCTCTTTCCCCGTTGGTCTTATCACCCTCGGCCAGGTTCTCTCGCACAATAGCCACTTTTACGGCGGCAAATGGTTATTTGTCAAACTCTCATTTCTATTAAACCGTCCCTTGAAAATGAACTGGAAAGACCAATTGTGCTTTTCGAGAGCCATCTAAATCAATGACTATGAGTCATGAAAAAACATGATCTTTGATGTGTGACATTTGATATGGTAAACATAAACGAGTTATTCCCATAAGCATTCTCTGAAACGTGGCTATAAGGAGCAATGATGGGTGCTGTGTGATGAGTTCCATTCATAAAGACATGAATTCTTTATGACGAGGCTGTAAAGCACCGTCCTAAATGGTGCAGGGGTGCCGATAAACTTTTGTGCTCTACCTCCAAAATTGTTTTGCGGGTTAAAAATCTCTCTTGGCTCTTTTGTGTTTAGCACACAGCTTATTTGAGCTCAAAAGGCTCGTCTGTTCAGATATTGTAATGAGATGACACTTGCCCCAGGTAACCTAAAAAATGATCACACAGGCTCCCTCAAGGACCGACGCCAACGGAGAACGTTGGAAATAAAGCGCATCAGTCGACTTTGCGCTGATGAAAGCGCTAAAAGGATGTGTCAGTCAGCAAGTAGGTTCATCTTTAATGTCTCCTTGAGCCTGACCAGTGTGCCCTTGTTGTTTCAAACCTTCCTCGGAACGAAGGCTTCCGGGAAAGAACGTGAAGGCTTCCCGTGCTACTTGCAAAGTCATCTGATCATCAGTTTAATTTGCAGTCTTGTTTGAAAACCTGTCAAATATCAGCGTTATTCTAAAAATTGCACTGGGTGGAAATCGGGATCTTTGATTTCTCAGGAGCCTTAAAACATTATCCAGGCTTTGGAGCTCGCTGAGCGATACAGCCCGATAACGCCAAGGTGTCCTGGATTACGGATAGATAGGGCACAGTTTGTCCCCTCCAGGAATGCTGCATTAGATTTCCTGCAGAGCTGTCACCTTCCCTGTTCACTCGCTGTCTTTGAGACTTGCTGTGTAACTTTGAATCAACTCAATTTTTCAATCCACTGGAGACGAGCGGTCGAGGGTCCTCTGCCGTAATCTGGCTTTGTGCTTATTTCTCAACATTCTGTCTACCTTTCATCATTTCTCAGTTCAATTCTTCCCATAACCGAATATCATCTGTATTTCTTACTTTCTTATATGAACTACTTTTTTCAATAACATGCGGATGACAGACATTAAATAGAGGTGCCGTCTTGACATCTTGATTGAATAAGACTACAAGTAACAAGGTAGAAAAAATCTCAACTTACTTTTGAACTTAAATGAGTTGATCAGTACCTCTACTTTTAGCACACGACTTTTTCTGCATGATTCCAGAATGTGAATACTTTTTGCTGCTTCTTCTGAATATACTCTTCATTGAATCCACAAACTCTTGCTCACCAGGCAGGTTATCCAGGCAATATCAAACCGACGCCAGAGCCCTACACAGTGTATTATTTAAAGCACTGGGGTCCCAATTTGTCACTCTAGTGGGCCCATCACGGGCGAATATCCTTTCTGAAATGCATTTTTCACACCGTCTGTCGGTGAGATCAAAGCGGCAGCCGCCCAGCGATTTCCCCCCCCCCACTCTTCATCTCTTTCCCCGAGCTGATTCCCACTGACAAAACCATTCAGTTCAAACTGAGCGGATCTCCTATTGAAACAACAAAAAGTGGCTTGAGAAATAGATTGAAAGAAAGAAAGAGGTTCATATAATAGGTGGGTAAGCTCTGGATGGCTCCAAAGATGATTTTAATTTGACAATGTTGAGCGCATGACTTTTCAGAAGTGTCCATGGTGATGTTTCCATTCAAACCGTATTTATATGTGAAATATTATTTTCATATTTGACATCAATCATGTCATGTATGCCTTTCTTCCTCTTCCTCGGAAGCACAGAAAGTCTGCTCCATTATTTATCCCCTACCGCCCACCATAGCCCCCCCCCCCCCTTTTTTTTTTTAAGCAAAACTCTTGCCCAATTGATTTTTCTTCTTTTCATGTCTACCTTTTTTCCTCGTCTTTGATTGTAATGCTTCTAGGTTTGTGGGAAATGTTTATTCCCATTGATCTGATGACCAAGCAAACGGGTCTTTCACGAGCACCAGAAGTCAAACTGTTTTCTCCGAATGTCTGCCGCCGCCGTGGAGGCGTTCAAGACTAGACTGCAGATGCGAAAGGTGATTGTGTAGCTTTAGTGTAATCGTGTAGCTCACTCGGGCTCGTTCTCTGGACTCCTCAAGAGATTGCGTGGCGCTGTCCGTTTAAAACGAGGTGCATCAAATTTTCATGAAGCTGCTTTGGCATGCAAAACACACCGGGCCAAATTTTCTTGAGTTTGGACATGCCAATGAGTCTCTTGGCTCTCGATTGTCTGGTATCAGGTGGTCACAGCTGCTTGTGTCGAGTGTTGGTCACTAACACTCAAAATGACATTGACAAGAGTTTGTGTGACAGAGCCTGCGTTGGGTTTGCAATCTTTTCTTAGCTCTTCTTTTTCTCTGTTATTTCTCTTGAATGTATTGGGAGTGAGTTTGTTGACCTGCTCAAAAATGAATGCTGACTCAACTGCTCCTTTCATATTTCCACCCACAATTTCTGCAAAACATCGTCCCCATTTCAACGTGAGCCTAAAATAATGATGAGCAGGGCCGATGTATAAGATTGGGGGACAACAGCTGAGAAATGCTTTGTCTTCTCAAAAAGGGGGATATGAACTATAAGGCGTCAGTCAAATGTGCGACCAAATTAAGAGCGAGAGAGAAACATATTCAGAGATCCGACTGAGAGTGTTAGTAATATGCTTGGGAATTTAATAAGGCTCAGCACTCCTCAATAATTTCACCCGCTTCTCACAGTCCTCTGGGAAACATGAAATGTGCCGATAAGAGATGATGCTGTCCTCCGACAAACTGGCTTTGCTGAAAGCACGATTGCCACAGCTGACGCAGATGCTAATGCGACGCTTTCGTCTCCACTTTCAGGCCAAAACGCTGCTTATTCACACTCTCTGATGACATGCATGCCAGATGAAATGTGTGTTTTACAAGGGATGGAGCTTGGCAACAACCCACTCATTGTGGCGAAGAGCTTGGGATTGAAGTCGATCTAAACTTTGATGTATTTGTTTTGGATTAGTATATTCATCAAATTCAATTCCGATGATGAACTTGTCTAACGGCTGACCAAAGAGTAAATGCATCAAGAACATCGTTGTTTCAATTCACCGATCTAATCTTAATCAGGACAAGCGCAATCAAAAATCCAACTATCAACTTTAGAACACGCAATTTTGTTTCATTCTCAGTCCTTTTGTTTTTGGCTTTTTCTGACTTCGGAATGGGGGATTTATTTGATTGATTGATTTTGATCAAACTTCAACCTGAACCTCGCCATTTATCTCTCATCCAGTGGATGTGTTTGGCTGAGGTGCATCCGAGTCTCCTTCCATTGACATCCATCAGAAGCACGCGTGTTCACGCCGACAGCGACACAGCTGAGAAATGCACCTGACCCGCAATGTCCTGTCAAACCACCAGAGACCTGCAGCCTCTCGCTCCGTTGACTTCTATGACATTTACATACCACACTGTCTGCTAGTGTCCAAATCACCCTCGGGCTGTACCAGACCTCAAATTTAGGACGGGCTCCCCAATCCATCTCCCTTGTCGCTACCTTACCGGGACTCACTCACCCTTGACAAAAAACCCCAAAAAACAAACATGTACCTCGCTCCATTGCAGCCAGAATGCGCCGTCGGCTTTCAGATGTGGGACGCATAGCGTGAAAGGCATAAAAAAAAACCAAAAATTGTCCATTTCTCTTCTCTCCCCTCCCTTGCTTCGCTCTTTCTTATCTAAGCTGACATTGATGTTTGCGTTGCCTCGTTCTCACCTGCTCTTTTGTCTTCCCTAATCCGTCCTCTGGCGCTCTCTCAATCTCCTTTCAATCCCTTTGAAAATGAACTCCTCCCTCCCCTGTTTCTCTCATTATCTGTTTGTGTCTCCGCTGATCGGCCGACGACTCCCCATTGGCAAATTCATGAGATTGATCATTTTTTACACGGGTGGGCGGCTATACTAAAAGGGTCCCTCTCCGCTCTTCTCAGCTCGCCGTGCGCTTATTTGGCTCTGGAAGCCCACAGACGGCCGACCGCTTTCCATGCATCGGGTCCAGGGAGGTTCTCAGGGTGAAAGGAAACGGAGGCAGAATACTAATAAAGTGTGGCACTCGAGGAAAAAACAACAACAACAAAACGTCTTCAAAATGACATCTTCATTTGCCACAGTACTCCAGCTTTATGTTTGCACTGTACGTCATCACATGCTGATATGGCCGCGGCTGTGTGCAAAGTGGGAAAAAAAAAATTCCACTTAATATACGCTGAAATGTTCTCACCCTACTGAGATGCGTATTTCAGTACGAGTGCGAGAGGATTTCATTAGTAGTATTGTATGTGAGTTTCAGGATGTGTGTTAGAGGGAGAAAAAAAATCAGGAGCGCCTGATAGAGTTCCAGTACTGCGTATGAAAGCATCTCACAAGTCAGTCAAGTCCATTTCAATAGTCAATAAGAAGTTCAGTTGTGTGTGTGTACGTGCACGCCAAAATGTCAGTAGTGTGTGTAGGAGCGTTTTATTTGTGTGTATGAGAACATTTACTTGGGATGATTTCAGTGGTGTCTTTTCACTTGTGAATGTGAACAAAAAGTGGAACACCACTTGAGTAGTGTGTGTGTGTTTCAGTACTGCATTTGTTTTTTCAGTAGTCTGTTGGTGTGTATGAGTTCTATGTGTGAGGGAAGATAATGTCAGTCGTGTGTATCAGAGCATGTCAGTTCTGTACTTGACAGCATTTCAGTGGCGCCCTTTCAGTAGTGTTTGTGAGCAAACAAAAAAGTGTTGCATGAATTGAGTTGACTTGTGTAGGAAATGTGAGCCTGTAGCTGCCTTGCCGAGTGTTTCTGTAGTGTTGGCTTGTGTTTGTGCGCAAAAGTATTTCAGTAGTAGTAGTAGTAGTAGCAAAACAAAATCATCATTGTGTCCATTTTAGTAGTATGTGTGAGTGTTTCACTAGAGAAAAATAGTGTGCATTTCAGAAATATGTATGAGTATGAGCTATTTTCAGTAGTGTGTAGGAACATTTCAGCAGTGTTTGAGTGATGTGTGAAAGCAAAAACAAATGAGTTGTATCAAAGCATTGCAGTAGTAAATGTGAGACTAAATATGAGTCCGAGTCCAGAAAAAAAGTGCATGTTTTAGTCGTGTCTGAGTAGTTGATATGAAATGTCGGTGGTGAGTTTGAGAGCAATTCAGTAGTGTGTAAGTATGTTACCGTACAGTCGTGAGTGTTCGAGGTAATCCTGAATTATTTTCCCAAATCAATTAAATTCATGATAATCAATAATTCATGTATTAATGAATATGCTTTTGGAGGCATTCAATTAGCGTGACGAAAAGGACAGTAAGAAATGAGTGCGGTCCATCCCAACATTATGTCGGCCGCGCGGATCCGCGACCGTTTGCCTGTCGAACGTACAGCAAAGATTTCCTCGATCGCTTGTTTGCGGTTTTCTGAGAGGCGGCTTCAAATATTCATCACTTCATGCTTTGTTTGAGATGCTTACAACTGCAACCTTTCAGCATTTATTACTTTTTGTCACAAATAGCTCAGTAATTGTCCATTTTTCCGCCTGATGTGAGCATTAGAGGGGGGAGGGAAAAAAATCTGCCCTTTTTGATGCTGCATCGCAGGAAGAACGCGGTTCTATTTTTGCCAGTGTTCATGAATATTGGAGGCAGAGAAACGATTGTGCTGTACTTTAGCAGACATCTTTTTGACATCTTTTGCACGAGGCGTGCGGCAGGTGCTCCCGGTCGGACTAAGCGTTGGCCTCGCGGGACGAGTGGGGAAAAGCGCAATCGTACCGCAAAGTGTCAAGGTTGCTGTGAAGCTTTTAATTTGATGTCTTGTTGTGGCAGTGTGTCACTTCACATAGACAGAACTTGACGTGTGTGTGTGTGTGGTTTGGTTCTCTTCTGTTGAAAGCCATATTTGAATGAATTATTGAAGCTGCTAGTCTACTGCGTATATCCCTGCTGGAATATCTGGAATGCCCTTTCAGGTGTATATCCTCTAACCCGAGCGTATACAACCAATTACAATTGTTAATACTCATTACGCTCAGCTTTTCTTTGATTTTTTTTCAAACGTTGCTCGTCCCAAGTACGACATCATCCTTTGGATGCAGGCAGCGTCCAGGTGGGAGAAGTCAACTCTGAATTGGTCCCAGGGTACTAAAGAGTCCAAACTGCTGGTTTGTGTAACATATTGCAAAGAAGAAAGAAAAAGGAAAATAAATGGTTGGGTTTCGACTTGTGAGCAGAATGAGAGCTTTGGCTCGGAAGCATCTATTCTTGGAGTGTATTTGTCCTATATTTTCAGTGGTGTCTTGCATGAATACAAATGCCCTGGCATGCTCGGGGCTTTGAAAACGACTTGTTTTGGATGGATGAGGTGGGGGGCGGCAGGGGGTGGGGGTGCTGGGGGGCGGGCGTGCCACCTACACCCGCCGGGTTGGGTGAGGCCCCGCTGGTCGCTCCTCTTACTCACTTCACTAGCTTGCACTATACACTTTGTAAATATACACATAGGGCACACAACACATTTCTTGGTGGGGTGGGGAAGGGTGGAAACACCGTCTTCACCCTTCAACTCCCCTCCAATTTTAATGCACCTCACGTCCAAGGGGAGGGGTGAGTTGGGGCGGGGAGCCATCAGAGGGGATGGACTGCAGTGCCTGGCAGCGCTGTGGTCCCCCCCATTTGTGTCCCTGCCCCACCACTTTGTCCCTCCATTCCCTTTTTTAATGCACCACACATATACATATTCATTTTTTGGGGGGGGATACGGGTGTGTCGGAATAGGGGAAAATTTTTCCCTCTGCTCCGACTCACCTGCTCCCAATTTTAATGCACCACACGCACACACTTGTATATACACTGGGTGGGGCCACATTCACGGTGTAGGGTAGAGCTCGCCAGTCGGCGAGCTGGCGGACTCAGTAACAGGGTTAGGTGTCACTTGTACTCTGGCGTGACAACCGGGGCCTCTCCCCACCGGGCTCGGTGTTCTGGTGTTCCGCCTTCTCCCCTGGTGCTTCCTCCTCTGCTTCCCCCCTCCCGCCGCTGTGCAAATCTCGCGCGGCTGGAGGTGGGGTGGGCACATCTTCCCTCTCTGCGCTGCTGCCCGGTGCCGGTTTCCGGGGGGGGTGGGGGGTTCTCGCGGGGGGCCGGGTTCGCGGGGGGGGGGGTGGCGGCCGTCGGGGGGGGGCGGCTTGTTTGGGGGGGGGGTGGAGGTATGGGTGGGTGGGGGGTTGGGTGCTGGGGGTCGGGGTGTGTTCGGGGGTTTGGGGGTCGGGGGTGGTGGGGCCTGGGTCGTGGTGGATGGCGGGTTTGGGTGGGGTGCGGGGGGGTCGTGGGGGGATGGGGGCTGGGGACCGGTGGGGCGCTGTGGGGGCCCGCTGGGCCTCGTTCTGCGGCCTTGGGCTCGGGGGTGTGGGCCGGGGCTGGGGCGGGGGTGTTCCGGGTGTCTGGGTCGGCTCGCCGACCGGTGTCCGCTCGGGTGGCTTGGGGGTGGCCTTGGTGCTGCCGCGGCCTGGGGATTCCGGGGGGGGGGGGGTGCTCGCTTTGCTGGACCGCGGTTGACGGCTTCTTTCTTTGGTGGTGGTCCTTATGCATGCCAGATCCATCGCACCAGCATCTACTGAAACTCAAACAGAAGTTGCCTCTCCCTCCCACAGCCCCTTGAATCAGTGGGTGCTGGTGTCTGTGGATCTCACTTTGCTTTATCTATCCTTCCCTCCTTCCTCTCTTTAGTTTTTCCTCTGGTCACTTGAGATCTCAATTTATTGGAAGTTTGAGGTTTCTGGGGTTGGCATAAGACTCCGGTTTTGTAACCACGCAGGAGGGGTCTTGTTGGTGCTGGACTTCACTTTGATGGATTGGATGTACTGGCTTCTATTGATCTCACTCTGCCTTATCGATCCTTCCCTCCTTCCTCTCTTTAGTTTTTCCTCTGGGCTCTTGAGATCTCGCTAAATTTGCTGGAATTTAGAGGCTTCCGGGGTTGGCGTAAGACTTTGATTTTGTAATCATGGGGAAGGCAGGAAGTGTTTGGTCGGTGCTGGATGTCACTTTGATTTACCTTTCTTTTCTCTTTATTTCTTTTTTTTTCTGACCTTTTCTCTGGTCTCCTGACCATTTAAATCTCACGACTCTGGCAAGATTCTGAAGTACCTGGTTAAGGCGAAGGGTAATGGGATATTTATAAGGTTTTAGGTGAATGAATGAGTATAAATTTATAAGTATTTGCACGCACGCACACGCACGCACGCAAACGCACGCAAACGCACACACGCAAACGCACGCACGCACGCACGCAAACGCACGCACGCAAACACACACACACAAAAAAAAAAAAAAAAAAAAAAAAAAAAAAAAGAAAACGACTTGTTTTGCAAACGTCAAGGAGCAATGATGCAATGTACATACTTATCATCCACGCAAGTTACAATTTAATAGAAGCATAGAGCACAGTGTGATGCTGGAAATTTACTGGAAGCTTCTGCGGAAAGTCCAACTCAACACTTTTGAATTGTTTCATTCATGCTACACACAAAAATGGCTAGTGTTAAATTAACACTGAGCAGTGTTAAGTCTAACACCAGCAAAGTGTTTATATGACGCAGCATGAGGAGCAGCTTGGGTGTTTGTGTTTGTGTTTTGTGGGATGGAAAGCGCACTCGGCATACGAGCATTCGACCAGTGAGCCACGCTGGCCCAAACAACAACTGGATTTATCGCTATTGAAATGCTGACAGCACGCTGGAAATTGGAAAGTTTATCTTTCACCCGAAAGGAGGCTGTGGTCACCAGAATTTATCCAACACTGGAAATGTAACCGATTTGCTGTGTCGTTGCTCTTCCCAGGGGATAAAGAATTATGTTACTGGAAGTACTGTTAGCTCCACAACAGAGATGCTATTTAGCATTAGCACAAATTCATGTTTTTCTTGTTTATTACTTCCAGGCAGATATGTTAGCGGCTTTTCACGTGTTGGCATTTTTACTACTTCACAATTTCTCTTTGTTTGAAGGCTTTCTTCATTGGATATCGCCCTCGGCTGGTAAACAGGAACCAAAACAAATGGGCCACAAGCTCCTGGATGCATGCGGCCTTTTTTTTTTTTTTTCCTTTTCTTTTTCCGCCATTGATTTTCTCACTGGCTGAGGAGCCCTCATGCGGCCACGTTATTGATTCAGCGAGTGTGGGAGCAGCGTGGGTGCATAAGAGGGTCAAGCGTGCCGGTGAAAAGAGTTGGAATGTGGCCCATTAGCCGTGCTCTCTGACACCTCTCATTAACGTCCGGAATGCGGACCCTTCCTCGTTCAAGGTAATAGGGCCGTTGCACGTTCAACAATTGGTACCAATGGACGAAAATCACTTTCGCCGTCACTAATAAGTAACGTAAAGTTCCAAGTGCAAGCCGCAACTTTTTCCCCAGCTTGAACCGCTGCGGTCGTTTAAAAGTCATCAAACTGCTATTTAAGCACAAAGGGAGCAGTCAAACTAGCAAATAGAATATCCAACATTGCTCATTGACTTGCATTTGTTTCATCACCTCAAATTGAAAAAGTTGTTTACAGGGAAGTGATCCAGATGCTACTTTTGTTAGCCCATCTATGAGGTTTCACATCCAATCTTAGTTAGCGTTAAACAAACATGCGTTCGTAAGCCAAATATGCGCAGGCAACACCAAGATGACCGAATGACAGCTTGTAAGTTGAAAAAGGTGTAAATTGGGGTATTCGTACATCAAGATAGCACCGTATTGCTTCTCAGGAAAAAAAAAAAAAAAAGAACCGCAAGAGCTCTGCTTTACCTTTCGTTTAGTTTCATTGAATTTTACAGACTTGTAGTTGAGTGTTTATCATCTCACCTTTTCCCAACGTCTTTCTTTACCCGTTAAGCCTCCAAATATGATATCCTGATGTGGTAGGTGTCTTCCTGTAGGACGGATGACATTTTGAACCCCCCGCAAGGACTGAATCATTATGAGCACGTCCCCACTGGAAGTGTGGCCGGATCAGCAATATTTCACACTGACAGAAGGACTTGACAGCAGGCAGCTCGCACACGAGCTGCGCTCCTCGTTCCCGCTTCTATTTATTAATATCTCGCTCTCTTTCTTCTGCACTCGTACGTCCCAAGACGGGAGCGAATTCAAGGGTACTCGTCTAATGTGTAGCAAATCAGAACAATGGCGTGCTGGAAAGAAGGACGAGAACGCCGCACTCGAGTTGGAAAGGTGACGAGAATCGGCGCATACCCCCTGTCGATCTTTTGACATATTAGCACCGCGCTCTGACTTTTCCTCCGTTTCGCACAAGACACAGTCTGTTCCTCTTGTACTTGGATTTGTCCTTATTTGGGATGAAGTCTCTTTTGGCCCCCGGGACCTTTTGTGTGCTGCATCATTCTCTGCTTACATTTTAACAAGCAGCCCAAAAAAAAAAAAGTTTGACAACATTTCTCCTTACTTGGTCCGACCTTGGACAAAGTTAACCCGAACTCATCTTTAAACAAGTTGGAAATAACAGCGCACTCTTTGGCAGGGATGGAGCGATGAGAATCTCCAAACAACTGAGGCATGTTAGCTTTGGCCGCTACTGATGTGGAAAGACGATCAATCTTTCTACGTCTCCCCGGAGCAGTCATTCTTTTGCGTAACGCTTTCATCCCGCTCTGGGTGGCCCATGTTGCCTTTTCAGATTAGAATTTACATCCGCCACTATCTTGACAATCTGTTTTCATCCATTCAGCCCGGCCAGCTACGGGATTTATCGTCATTGTTGTTTGTCCTATCTCACTTTAGGCAAATTTATGAAGAGTAGTTTTACAACAATGATGCATCCAAATCCAATGCTATCCAGTTCCTAATAATTCTATAAAAAAAAAAGAATAAAAAAAGTTTACATTTCAGACATCCGTGCAAGTTCGGGCCTTTTCTAGCAAAGATGTGAAAATGCTCAAATTCCACCAGATTATCAGTATAAATGCAGTATTATATTTACTTTACTACTGCGGGCTTCTGACTGACATTTTACCCTTTACTGACTAATCAGTAGGTTGTAATTGGACCCACAAAGTGGACCCTCGTTTAATACGCTTTTACCAGTTTCCTAAGATGAAGTTGAATCATGAGCAGTGACAATACCATTCGGCCGGATCAATGAGGCACATTGGCTTCGGCTTGGTGTTGGCCAGTCCATGGGGTTGGCAGTTAGACACAAGTTGTCCAATGAAGTAAACGCCAGCACTTGCCAATAATGGCTGAATAATGGGCCTTAGGCAGGGCGGAGATGATGAGTTTTTGGGAAGCGATAGATTTCTTTCTGCCCGACCTCTCGTTTTTGCAATCTTGATCAATATATGAGCCCCATCATGGCTTTGGCAACATCCTTACCATTGGTAGAGGACAATAACCACAATTGTTGACTCTCTCTCTCTCTCTCTTTCTCTGCTGCGTTCCTGTCCAAAACCGACAGGTTGCTTTGTGTCACATCTAAACAGCTGTAATTGAATGCACTGCGTGCGGCGTCTGACAGTCCCGTTGTCATTGCCGCCTGCCTGATCACAGGCCCGGAGAGTGGGAGATGCCACGTTGTGCACAAAAGGACCATTTGAAATGAAGACGGCGACGAGCAGAAGAGAGGCTGCTATCTTTGCCTGCCTTCTGTTATCTCGCTTGCTGCCCGCATTTTCCACAAAAATGATCATTCACAATGCGATGATGCAAAACCCCTCATTCTGCTTCGGCGTCGGCGTCGGCGTCGGCGGTGCTCTGGTGCGATCAGATCATGCGAGGAGCAACTCGGTGCACAGAGTTACCGATGATTTCTTGAATTTTTCCCCATTAAACCATAATCTCGCTTTCTCACTCTCCACTCCTGCATTTCAGTGGCACACATCAGGGTCAACCCTGACGTCCAAAGCCCGCTAGGTTTTTAGTGTGGTCTTGACAATGGCAACAGATTTCAACACTCCCACATTCTGTGACGCACCATTGGGTACATTACGCTTCGTTTATTTGTCCTCTTTTTGCCTCCGTCCTTTCCTCCCCAGGGGTAGGGCGCTCGAGTCAGACTTAAAATGTCAATTTCAGGATTAGGAACTTGCTTAGCTTAGCTAAAACCCACTCAGGGAGCGACTACAGCCCACCACATCACTGATGGGCAGCTATTGAAAATAAACTACAGAAAGAGAAAACATGGAATAACTGAAACAATGTGGCTGTGGATCTGTTAATGCAGCTAGCTAACGCAAGTCCAGGTGCTGAGTGCAAAGTGGCTGCAAATGTGTGAATGTATTTTGTGATTGAGCAAAACTGCTTGACTGATGACTACTTGACCCAACTTGCTTGACATTCGTGCTTTGATCCGTTTCCACAGCAACCTGGGATTTCACATATCTCTTCCACATGACTCCCACCTCTTTTAGTCCATCCATCCATCCATTTTCTTAAAACCGCTTACTCCTCACAAGGGTCGCTGGAGCCTATCCCAGTCGACTTCGGGCAGTAGGCAGGATACACCCTGAACCGGTTGCCAGCCAATTGCAGGGCCCTCTTTTAGTCCTCAGTAGATAATTGATTCAAAATAATAATTATTGAAAAGAGCGAGCAAGCGGACAACAACGGAGCGAGCTGGCGACAGCTGCAACCACACAGTTACCAGCAGGGCATTATGGGAGCGAGAGGGAGCAAATTGGTGCAGAGAGGCTCAATGGCCTCATGAATCAAGCCAATATGGACTATACCGGCGCGGCTAAGAGACCAGGACATGCCGCCTGGAGATTTCCCAGACTGTTGCAAGTCTGCACATTCGTTTAATTCGGATCTATGTCTTTAACAGGTCAAGGAAGGCTGATTGAAGCACTTTTTTGTGCAACCTATCCGCTCTTTGCTTTTTTCCCCTTCCTCTTTCTGCAATACCCCAAGATGCCACAAGATGCCACAAGATGCTAATGTCTAAAAAGTACGTAGTAGTTGGTGTCATGGAAGTCATTTGGAAGCCATTTAGTTATTCAGGGTCATGTTTTTTTTAATAGATTGAAAATGATGTTCGTGTTTTGAGATCAAAGTTTGTGGATATGAAACATGAACTACGATAAACATAGTGTACAAGTCAATATGGTGCTCTCTCACTTGAAGGGAAAAAAAATACTGTTGATTTCTTGAAAACACCCACCAGACACGCTCGTGACCTCTTGCTCGTTGGTAACGGCGCTTCTTAAGCTGCTAACGCTAATGACGGCAATCAAAACACGGGCGCTAATGCTGTTAATAGTGACGATAGCGCTAATGAGGAGGCTACCTAGGAGGCTGTTTGCTTAAGCTGTTTTTCTGCCTCACCCCCCGGGACCACAGATAAGAGGCCCTGATATCCTGTCGTAGTGATCCCTAGGTGGTCCCCCAAATGTCCTCGTCTCTCATCTGCACAGGAGGACTGCTAATTAAAGGCAGGGGGATGAGGTAACGCCAAGAGTCCCTCAAGGGGTGTAGTGAAGCAGCATCCTGACTGTTCTCTCCTTGTGACAAGGGGTGTCAGATAACATTTTGGTTTCTAAGCAGCCACGCCACCAACTGTTGAGCGACAAAAGAAAGAATCGAGATATCTGAAATTTGCTCTGCAAAGTGTCAGCAGAAACAGACTGAAAAGAGTGTTGAGAAGGGCATTTTCTGCACTGTATTTGGTGTCGCTCAACAAACAGTGTGAGGGAGGGAAGGGATTACACCTTTTGTCATGTTAAATCCGATTACTAATCTGCCAGTATTGATTGGCCGTCATTAAATCTGCTTATGTAACGGAGGAATCTGGGTCTTGAGGTAAAAGGACAAGCCATGAGGACAAGATGGAGTTAAGTGAAGACGTGGGGTGTGACTTAAGGCCGAGATACACCAATCCGATGTCGGGAGTCGGACAGCGTTAGGCCGACGGCAGGCGCCGTCTGATCAGGTTGGAATACGTCGGGGGTATCGTTTTCAACAAATTCAACATGGTGGATCGGCGTCGGGGCATTTGATCGCTGTGATTGGCTGTTAGCTAGCGAATCAGCGCACCCTGCAAGAAGAGGAAGTGATGAATGCGGATAAACAGTACTGATGGAAAGCCTTCAACATGTGGAACTGCTCAGGGAAAGCCGGGCGAATTGCAATTAAAGCTCTTGAGAAAGGTTCGGGTAAGCTCCTTGCCTTGGTCGCTGAAGTATCCAGGATTTTGCCCATTTTGTGCGGTTTCTCCTTATCTTGCGCTTTTGCTGCCTAAATCTTTGTACAATCACAAGAGCGAGGGTTAACAATGACATCATTATACGATACTGTGCTGGAGGGTTTCATTCATGTGGGAAGACATTATGAGAGAAAAACTAACCAGTATGCATTGTTTTTAAATCCCGCCCCCGGTTGCCTTACGGAATAATGACTACCGCCGCCGATGGTATGGGGGGGGGGGAATTACTTCTCGCATGTGCTGAAGGTGCGAAATAGTCGGGGTCGGTGCGGTGTATGTTTACGGCATTTTCTGGGCCGACGCCACGTTCGGTCACGTTCGTCCGACGTCGGATTGGTGTATTTAGGCCTTCACAAATATGTAAAACAAAGAAGTCCTATTGGAATGATGACCATGTAAGCCCCACTGCCTTCATTCTGACAGTTGCCCTTTAAGAGTGAGAGTCCGCAGGCTCCATTCAGGAGCCCAATCCCCTGTTTGGTCATTAAAAGCAGTTTCTAGAATGGCATCCATCTGCTGCTCCCTCATTACCACTGTGAGTGATGGGGATCATGTTCCTAAACATGGCAGTGGCGAATTGTTGCCGTGACCCTTGACTCTGGGAGTGGACACAAGCCGGCTAATGATGCCAGCGCATGGACACAAGTGAGCGGCCTCGGTTCCAAGTTGGACTCGATGTAAGTTTGCGCATGCGGGTTGCATCATTAAGAGAGGAAAAAACAAAACAAAAAACAGGATGGGATGTCGTCAAAGATTGCTCATCACTGGTGCTCCCGTCAATCAAAGCCCTCACCAGCCCGAGGACCAGATTCTTTTCTTTGCCGCCTTCGACGGATGGAAAACTCAAATGTGTGAAATGAGTAATAAAGCGTTGATAAAGAGCTAAGCCCGTGACTCAGCGAACGTCGCATTCACCGAGGATAAACGCCTTTTCCACGGCAGCCATTTTGATTTCGCATGCGCGGCGTCAAGTCGAGGCTACGCCGCATTTTCCTTTTTTTTTTTTTCTTTTTTTTTTTTTTTTGGAGGCTCGTTCTCCTCGAAGTCGCCTCTTCCTCCCCCTAATCGTGACCTGCTTTTTGCAACTGGCAGGGAAGGCCTAACGACACTCATCCTGCGTTTGGGCTCATGTCGTACCGCCACGCACGCAAGAGAAGGCACAAACGCGCGCAGAAATGGCACCGCCAACGATCACCTTTATACGCATGCGGCCGTAAAATTTGAATATGCAAATCAAAAGCAGCTCGGCAGTTGTGCTCACGCAACCCTACTTCATGAGGTGCCTTCATATATAGTAGAGTAAGCACTAATGAGCCCAATCCCTCAAGCGTATCACACACGCACTGAGCCCCCCTCCGCTCTGTTGCCGCTCTCCTCCACTGCTGCAATTCGACATTTTGCTATTCCTCCCCTCTCGTCGCCATGTCCTTATTTGCTCTCGGCCCCTAGAGGCGTAGCCCCTTGCATCCGATGCAGTGGCTGCTTGTTTGAATTGGCGTCGGGGGTGAAATTGTGGGGGTGACGCGGCGGCGCACGGGGTTCCATTGGGACGTCACAGACGGGGCCAGTGGTGGAAAGCCAGATATATTGGATGATACACTGGGAAGTGAGCTTATGGCACCAAGACAGGTGGGATCGGGGCCCTCTGCTGGACATTTGACAGACTTCAGAAGAAACACCCACACCCAATCCCCGAGCTGTGTCCACTTGCTTGAGACGGAATTTTTCTTTGTGCTAAGGCAACAAATATAAATGCCCACTTGTTCCGCATGACGGGTGCGCAATAAAAGGGCCGCTCTAATCCCATAAAAGGTGTCTTTGTGGTATATGCAGCTGCTGCAGCGCAGTCCGCTGCACTTTAGCTGGTAATTATCACCGTCTATCCGGGGAGACGGAGACAGTAATGCCTCATTCCATAAAAAGTCAAGCAAAAACGGAGGGTGCAGAAGACAAAGACCAAGACGAAAGTAGCCGATGCAAGGGGTGTCGTTCCTTTGCCGTCGGTCTCCAAGCATAGAGGCAATCCGCTCCCTCCCACGGGAACTTCCAGCTGTCATGATTGTGACCGTAAAATGAACTCAAATTTGCTTCTCCAATTCTCCAATGTTATTCCATTATTCCAACTTTAATTACGTACCCATTTTGGGGCTGTAGCGCTCCTTGATTAAAATGGACACTCTTTTAATAACCGCCCCCTCCCCAAAAAAGGAACACACCTCGAAGATGGAATAATTAAAGTCGCTGCGAGATAAGATTCATATCCACTTCTCACCCGCTCGCTGCAAATTAGAAAGCGGAGTTGACTATTGCAGCGGTTTTTCATACTAAGTCAATTTTAGTATTGATACCTTTTGCGACATTTTAGTTTGGAGGCGTGATGCGCAATTTTTCCAATGTCAAATATGTGCCTTGGTTCAGTAAAAGTTGGGAAACTGAACTATTGAGAGGAGACGGTGGAAAGGAACAAAAATGCCTTCAATGACGATAGCAGTGTCTCAAGGTGAACGTTACTGACTTTATATGTCAAGCCGTGCCCCCCTCCGGGAGGGAGTCTATTTAAAGGGAGGGACGGACATCATGACGCTCCTCATCAAGAAGTGAGGGGAGAGAAGTGGGACAGTGCGTGTGCCGTGTCCTCCATGCAAACATTCATCGCGAGTGCGACATTTCAAGGGACGTTTGCGTTTTATTGCCTCGGGTTCACACAATGCTGATGAGGCTTCTCGGTTTATGACTGTAACCCGAATTATTACGTCATTACGTGCTAAATCCTAAACGGCTATATTAGTCCTTTTTTTTTTATGTAATGGGAAAAGTGTTTTACAAACTAAATGAATAAATCTTTTTTTTTTTTCCGTGACTTTTATGATCCGTTGCAGCACTAGTTACTGTGTGTGCCACCTTGTGCTGTGTGACTATCGCTAACTTATGCTAACATATTGTTACAGAAAATATTCGTATGTGATATGCTTCTTAGCCATAAATATAAAACACAACTGTAAGTGCGGCAGTAACTGATGATGGAGTCTTGCACTACTGCACAAGCTAGTTAACTGCAGACCGTTGTCAAGCTCAAACTCCTGGACTCCCCTGTAATGGAATTTGTCACGATTTGTTGGTCATTTGGGCTCACAGTTCCATGTTTATAACAATGTTTCAATATTTTCCCAAGCATTTTATTCCTGTCATCTGCTGGGATGTTTTAGAAGTCCCAAATGGGCGATAACGACCTTCGTAGCCATGATAGCCGCCTGCAGTACATCCCTATTATACAGACTTGATTTGTGGGGTGGCGGTGGCCTATTTAAGAAAGTAGCAAGCATCAAACTTAGCGCTGTTGCGCTCTGATTTTCAGTCTCGATATTAAGAGTATCTCTGCATGTAGGCTAAGCTTGTTTGTCACCGTTCCTAACCTGCGCCTCACCGAGTGAGAAAGCCACGGCTCGTTAGCTCGGCAAAGCCGATCGGGCTTGACACATATTTACCAAAGCCACGCAAACAAATGGCCCGCTTTTGCCAACAGCATCCCCTCCGGCCATTTTACGACTCGCACGCGTCGACTCGCTTCCTTCCATTACGCCGCGGCCGCCCTCGCGTCTCTTTTTCATCCCTCGGTGCTGCCATGCCAGTCTGAAGCGATTAGCGTCATACCTTGCTATGAGCTTAAAACAGGGGGGAGGTGTCCTTTTCATTCTGGCATAATAGCTTCTATCTGAGAACACACTCATCTCGGGTCGCAGACAAAAAGTCACTTTCTTCGAATCGAAAAACTATAAAATGTGTATGCTGTACACCTTAACCATTAAATCAGTGGTTCTCGTATTTTTACAGTAAGTCGTACCTCGAAAAATACATGCACTCTAAGGACCACCTTATTATTAACAAAAACAGATCTTTTATTCCCCCAAATTATATATTTAATATATAAGCCACTGCAACTGTATTAACTCTGTAATTAAATCCAGCAGTGACAGTTTTTCGAGATATTGACTGACTGTTTTTTTGTTTTTGTTTTTTTCTGTTTGATGTCATTTGAATTTTACTGTCAAACCAAACATAAAACAAAGGCGATGGCACATTGTTTATTTAAAACAACCAAACAATGTTGACCCCCCCAATGGAAAATGGCATTGACATGCTAACGGTTAGCATCAGTAGTCACTTGCTTTTCACTTTTACGACCCTTTAAGCAGCAAATATTTAAATGGTGGAAAAGCAAAACTACTCTGCTAATACTCAAGGAATATATTAAAAAAGAATAAAGTTGAGGACAACTTCTCCAGAGACACAACTATTTGTATACAACAATTTAAAAAGTAACATTTCCATAAGATCTCGGTGCCACGTAGTACACAACCACAATTTAAGAAATATTTGCATATTATACACGCGATTTAGCCTGCCTAAGCGTTTAAAAGGGTCGCTCAGGGAGTCGCAACTAACGTAAGACGACGGCTGCAGAGGGGCAAATCACAGCGCGCCACCTTGGGCGCAAGCAGATGGACCCCGTCTAGGTCAGCCATTCAAAGTTGAAGTGAGCCTTAAATTAGTCTTCAGACGAGCTCCGATGAAGCCAACGGACAGCAGTGACCTTTCCCAACGAGCGTCTGCGGCCAAAGCCGGCGTTGCTTTCTCATTGAAAGCTGCAGTGTTTCAATTGAGGACTCGAGGAAGCCAAATAATCCGTAAAGATGTCCAGTTGGCGGACGCTGACGTGCTTCATGTCTCAGAGCTCAAGACACTCCATAAGGTCGAGTTATTTCTCAATGCGCGACGCGTCTCGGCGAGGAAACGCGTGTCAGGCGAGCAGGTGGGGCTGTCATCAGCGAAGACAAATAAACACCCCGGAGGCACTCAGCCAAAACTGCCCTCTGTCGCTCGTTTTTCTCCGCTTGACTTTGACTGACGGATGATGCGCTACTCGCAAAAAGTTTTAGGGATGTTTGCCTTTCACGTGGAACTTCAAGATAAACTTATTCAAATGCACTGCAACTTTTACACCGCTAAACTTTTGTCCAAAGGTTCAATGTTTTACTTCTTTTTGCACAACTTGCTGTTCTCTCTAAATGAGCTTATTGGCAACATTCAAAAAGGGTTTCAACCCGCTGACAACAACAACAACAACATTTACAGATTTGAGTTTGAAGAAACAGCACGTTTTGGTGAAATGCACTGCAAATAAATTTAAACATTAAACAGTGATAAAAGAGATACTTTGTAAAGATAAATTACAAAAATCTGAAATATGTGACTATGGTGTACCACAAGGGTCAATTCTTGCACCCACATAGTTTGTTATACATTCAGGATTTGGTAAATGTGTCTAGGCTAGCTGGGACTCTCTTTGCTGATAAGCTAGAAAAAGTAATACAATAATAATAATAATAATAATAATAATAATAAGTTCCGAATTGTCCCTCGGTGTGCTTGTGTGTGTGGATGGTTGTTCATCTCTGTGTGTCCTGCGATTGGCTGGCAACCAGTTCAGGGTGTACCCCACCTACTGCTGGGATAGGCTCCAGCACCCCCGCGACCCTTGTGAGGAGCAAGCGGTTAAGAAAATGGATGGATGGATAATACTACTACTACTAATAATAATAATAATAATAATAACTTGCATATTAACAGAATGACACTCGATCTCAAAAAGAAAAATTGCATCTAGTTCAACAGGATTATTATAAAAAATATAAACATATATATTTTAAAAATAAGTCAATATTAAATTAATAGTTTTAAATTATTAAATTGTTAGTTAGGAAATGATTTGCATAATAGTTAAAATATTTATATGTATTTGTCATATTTAATTGCTTTTCCTCTGTAAAAAAAAAAAAAAAAAAAAGGAAGAAAAATTTATTTTTCCCTCAATTTCTTTTTTATTTTAATGATCTTTTTGATGTTTTATTTTTTATTTCTAATAGCGGATGTGTGGGCCAGTATTCTAAAATGTTGGACCACCACGTAATATTTTCTTAAAAGCTTAAAACAAACAGTATAAAGATAGTAAATGTGAAATAACAATTGAAATTGAATATGTTATGATTATGCAGGACCATTAATCAAAAAAGGCAAAAAAATGTCAAATAAGAGTTAAGTGGCTTGAATGTAGTGGACCCGGAGACTGATGACTTGACGGGAGAAAGTGGCGACTTTTAAAAGATTTTCAACTTGATCCTGGTTTAGCAGCACCATTTTTTTTAATTTATTTTTTTAAACAAAGCAGACAGTCAGTTTGACACTAACCTGAAGTTGATCCTGGCACTCCAAAACACACTACGGGTCAGACATCTCAACACTAAATTCCAAGGAGCTCATGGCTTTTATTATGTCAAATCTAATTGCGGGAATATTCCACAAGAAAAAAAAAAAAGCTAATTCTCGCACATCCTCAAAGGGGGATTACAGTTCCAAACTGGAGTCTTGGAAAGAAAAAAAAAAAAAGAAAAAAAATGGTGTCACAAATGGGGATGGACTGTCAGGCGGACTAATTATGCCCGTTGAAAAGTGCAAGCCTCATTTCCCAGGCTTACGTCGAGGGGAATCGTTCAGTGGGCGACCTCATCCTTGATGTGATGAAAAGAAACATTCTGTTCATAATACTGACAACTCTTTCTCTGCAGCGTGGCTCAATTTGATGGCTAAATACTAACGTTTGCATACGCGGGAAGGCACAGCGCCAACTCTGATGCATATTCAGGACACGGCCAGCGCCTATTTTATTTCATGGTGGCGCGTGACATTTTGACATGTGACGGGGATCTACAATATCTGATATATGAATGGCAGTCGGCTGAGCTTGAATGTCGGCTTCTCAAGCTAAATGCAGTACAGCAAGGTCAAAGCCAGGACAGCGGCACGATCGATGCTAACGTGATTAGCGACACGCCGAGGCGGCCGCTGGTTCGAGGCCTGCAAGGGAGCCTGGCGACAGACGTGTGCAGGTTAACGCGCAGCTGCCCGTGGACTGTAATCCATTTCGGACTGTAAACAGGAGACGGCTACGAAATCATCTTCTGTGAGAACTACAGCTGAATATATCGGTTAAGGCCGCGGCGCACCGAGCGACGAGACCGACTTCACTGAAGAATCACTAACTAACTAGTCGGTGACTCCCCGACGTGCTGCAATGGAAATTTTCCTCCGACAGTTTAGTTAGCGAGAACAATTTTGAGGCGCCGCTAATACTGTATTAATGTCAGGCACCATGACACCAAGCCCCGCCTCTTAAAGAACTGTATTTCCTACACATTTGATGTCACTTTTGTGCGCTCATATGTGTCCAAATCGCCTTCCAACATTGCTTGCACTTCATAACCCCCTTTGCAAACGTCTTGAGAGTTATCGGTCTATTATTAGTCACACAAGTGGCTGCGCCTTCCCTCCCTCTCACGACTGTCGGATGACTACCTTCTAATTGGACGCACGGATGTTCTTCACAAGTGATGACAATTGACATTTCAGAGAATGCCTTGACCGTCGCATGGCGCCTGATTACATGTTCAACTTGATATTGGACGGAGCTGAAACAAGAAAGAAAAGTTTGCAGAACAAAGAAGAGCCCTCGCTTCGCTGTCTCTCTGCGCTTCAAATAGTTGGCATCTTCTTGGTTTTTTTCGTCCTCCCCTCGTAGGAGAGAAAAACAATCTGCAATTTGCACGCCCTCACACAGGGAGTGAGGAGAAAAAGAGGCAGCTGTAGAAACACTGCCTCTTAATATCAGAATAGACAATAACATTCATTTGTAGTCAGTATGAAAACACACCACATTCTCAAATGCAAACAAAGATTGTGGGGATTTCAAAGCGGGGTACACACTTACCAACTCATTTTAAAAGCCGAGAGACCCCACACGATGAGGAAAATGTGACTTTTTCTTTCTTATAGTGTGCGGCACAGCCCATTATCGGTAGGAGTAGGCGATACCTCAGTTAACGTTAACAACTTTTGCCACCAACCATTTTCTGAGCAGATTGATTTAAAAACAAAAAAACACCCATAACATAACAAGCACCAAATTATTCTTGGTTCCTCATTTTGCATACAGTCGAAAAACAATTGGGTCAAAAATAACCCTTTTATGGGTCAACGATGGACAGATCCTCCACTTCGGACAATTTGAGCCAACTTTGAGCCAAAAATTGGGCCATATTGTATAAAACAACCCAGAAAGTTGGGTCAGATCATCTATTTGACCCAAAAATTGGGTCATTTTCCATCAAAGAACCCAGAAAGTTGTGTTAGATTCTCGACTTGGGTGAATTTGACCCAACTTTTAAAACAAAAACAAAGGAGGACACTTTGTATAAAACAACCCAGAAAATGGGGTCAAATTGAATTGGGTTACTTTTGACCAAACTGACCAAATCGGTTGCCAGTCAGTGTCATTGAAAATGGCGGCGCAAGAGCCCCACCTCGATGCGCTACACCAGATTTCTTCACTATCAGCACCTCAATGTGCAGCAAAAAACATGCCGGACGTTCCATTTCATTAGGCGAAGTGCTCTCGCCTTATTTGTTTCTCATTATTTTCACCCTCTTATATTTGCATCAGCCGCTCCTCAGATTAAACCGGCGGTCTGATGGCGCACAATTAATCTCGGGAAGAGAAAGCCCAGGTTGCAAAATATAATAGCTTTTTTTTTTCCCCCGCGGATGCGCGCTCGCATCTTATCGAGCCGAAAACCGCACGGAGGCGCCGGCCGCGTTTGTGCACGTTGGCTTCCGTTTGGCGCCCGGAGGCCTCCACCTTTTGCTACTCGCAAAACGTCGCGCTTTGTCCTCAGCCAAAGAACGGGGGAGGAGGATTAGCGTCTGCATGTATGCATTGACGTGGATTAGGACTTGGATGCCGTTAAAAGGTCATGACGAGAGCATTTGCGGGAATTGGTCAGCAGGGTCTAAGCCTGGATAATGCCCCAAAGACCGTCGTAAAGTCGCCCCAAAGCAAGCGCAATAATAAAAGTCCTCATGCAAAGAGGAAAGCGCAGATCATAAACAATCAAGAAATGCCATTTTTATGCCAAAAAACATCTGCTGTCATCCTAATCTGCGCTTGCTTTCCACTAAGATTAAACCGGACCCCCTGTGAGCTCAAGTGGGTTAAATCTGCCTCCAAATTTGTCTTTCTGAATAAATGTGTGTGCATCTGAGCAATCGGTCCTGCTTTACCTCCAATTCAAATAGCGTCAACTTGTCAGCCGAGTTCATCAAGTAGATAACGAGTCCAACTTGCAAAGTGCGCGCGTGAACCCAATCTGTCACTCGGCCCGTTTTCCCAAAAGTCGACGACTCGACGCAGGCGGGAAGCTCGACTGACTCCCACCGCGACAAAACAACAAGCGCGGAATGCGTCTGAACGCGGCGACGCGTAGCCGGCCCGTCACCCGCTTCAATCCGATCAATCCCTTGTGGCCCTTTGAGAGGCTTTTGTGACCTGTCCGGCAAACCTTGCGAAAGTGAAGCCGTAGACAAAGACAAATGCGATTGCTTGAGCGCCGCAGGTCGGCCATTAGTCTGCGGGCTGATGCAAACAAAAGAACAGGAAGCAGCCAGTCAAAACATTTCACCAGGTGTGCTCTAGTCTGTGCTGTTTATGTACAACACTTTGTATACAGCAATGCCTGTTCTTAAAGCGCTTTATAAATAAAGTTGAGTTCAAGAAACACAAGCAAAATGACATTAATATGAATTACAAAAAACAAAGTTCTCAATTTTTTGTCTTATTGGTTAGGTTTACGCTAAAATAAAGGCAAATGAGCCATGAATTAATATGAAAGATTATTACATGTACTTCAGTGTACCTCAAATTGCAGCCTCGACCACATTTCCATGTCAATTAGAACTGATCTCAATTGTTCGGCCCTTTTCGAAAGAAAAAGGCGTGGTTGCTCCATTTGCAGCTTTCGGATGCATATTCATACCGAGAGGAAAATGCAAGCTGAGCCCCAACCGACCACCACACGCTCAGCCCCCACCGTGATAATTCTCGAGCCGTCAGCACGTCGTGTTATGCGCATACTGCTGACGACTTTTCGCTGCGGCTTCAAATCCGAGAAAGGAGGCCAATGCGGCGGCAACAATGACGGCTGGGAAAACGTCTCGTGTACTATTCGCGCGAAGCAAAATAGCACAACACTGTCGCCTTTTAAATGGGTCAACAACGCGAGCAGCAAACATTTGGCTTTCCCCTAATGGACGTGCGCGGCCGAGACGGACGGACGGACGGACGGCCGTCGTAAGTCGTGCTGGCCTTCATAAAACATGCATGACGCTAATGCTCGCCGTTTCGTGAATCGCCGCCACCTTTTGTGTCAAAGCCTGTCGGTCACAGAAGTCGCCGCGCGGCGCCGCGACGGGAAGGAATTAACGCCATCCGCTTTCCCTCTTTGGGATCGCTCGGGGTGAGGAGATAATGAGCATCCTGCAATATTTAGATACTTCTGTAATCCTCGTTTTCTTCACCAGCGTAATTGTCTCCGTGAGCTCCTTGAACAACTCCATGAAGGAAATAAAAAGGAGGGAATAATAAAATAATGGCCGCAAAAAATGTATCCTTTATGATTTTGTTTTGTTTTGCGTATAGAATGAGAACAACTCGTAGTGTGGACGTCCCCTGACCTGAACCCAATGGAGAGCATTCAAATCATGTTTTTCCATTGTCATGAATGCAAATGACGAAGCCAGTTACTGTGGTTTTAAATGAGGCAAAATCTGGCTCAATAATTATGTACTTTATAAAAACATTATTGGACTTCGATAGCCGTAATTGGCAGTCAATGCGTTAAATTCTGCTGCATGTCGTGCGCCCGCGTTGGCCACCTGGGAGCAGCTTAAGACGGATATGCTGTTTGAGCGATACGCTGACTGAGAGATTATGAATCAACAAGCAATCATATTGCAACAGTCTCCTGCCTAAAACTCATCACTAATATTAGTTGTCTACGCAGAGAATAAAGATAATATACCAGTCTACATGTTGTTGAACCATTTGTGTTCAAACTGTTGCCGAAAGGCGTAAAGCATCACAAAGTAGATGCTAATTAGCATTAGCATGAAGCTGACGGAAAAACTCTTATTTCCACGTTATCCAAACATTTTGACCGATCTTTCAAGGCAAACCGAATATCGTGTGCTATAACTACATAAACATGGTGGGCACCATATGAAAGATCGCTTTCCATTCTTTGATTAGGAAAAAAAGTATGTTTGAATGACAATCAAGTGAAAATAGAAAAATAAGGAGGAAAACAAGCTTTACATTGATGCTATTTTTTGTTTGGTCTGTGAATTAGATTGAATGTGACGTAGGCTTTGATCATTCACATCATCCTTGAAAACGTACCATTTCCCAAGAGCCACCATGTGACAGCCCATTGAAAAGAGATACAATGTTGCCATCTGCTGGCCATAGTTAGTGGGTGTTTTTGATTCCACAACCCATTGACCAGGCATCGCTCCACTAGACTTTGCATTGTCCATTGATTCAATACAAAACAAAACGAACCTTTATGGGAGGTTACATCATGATTTTACCAATCGTTATGAAACATTTTTGCCGGTAAAAGAGTGAATAGGGTTGCTTGATTATGTCCAAAAATAATCCCGATTATTCAAACGATGAGATATTTTTTTGGGAACAAAACGAGAAAATGTTTCAGCATTTATTTACAAATGTGATTTATTTGTTCACAATTTCCAAAAAATGCTGCTTATCGGAAAGTGTGTCCAAATAAAGGCTTGAAAAAGCCGGCCTCTCAGCCCAGAACTTGTTGATTTGGACAAGTATCTCCAATGTCAGAGGTTAAGCAGCTGGCGAGCCCGGTCGCTGCATACATAATACAAAGTGAGGGCGAGGACGAGAACGTGCACCAACATCGGCGAATGGGGGGAAAAAAATACGTGTACACATTTTGGTGATTCCTTTCTTGAAAGGTCAAAATATTGCGAAGGTGCACAGATGCCTCCGTCCAATCGGGAATCGAATCAATGTGATCAATGGCGTGCACGCGGAAGATATCTCGCTCCAATTTTTGCCCGTGATTCCGTCAAACGATCGATTCGTGTTTGCTGCGGACACGATTTCCAATCAGGCCAACGCGTTTCACAATCACCGCAAATGAAACGGCGCTGCCTCGTCGCCGTGTAGCGAATTCGTACCTCCAGAAACGTGTTCCTGGCAGTTATTATGCACCACCCGTATGTGCGTTGCGCTCCCGCTCCTCCGCTATGAGATATGTTTGGCGGCTCCATGAATGAATGCATGAGGCGCCGCCGTCCGAGTGTCAAAGCTACAGAATGCGTGAACACCTGAATGTATGCGTGTGTGTGTTTTTTTTGTATTCCAGCACATCCCCGCTCGAGTGAGAAAACAAGCAGCGATGCCCCCCTCCCCTTTTTGTTGGCGCGAAGTCAGCAACATATGCACAGTCCTGGCACAATGAGCTTTTCAAAGGAATGACAACGACTGCGTTCCAAGTCTTACAGCTCATTCGCATGCACTTACAACAAAACGTTAGGACACAAAAAGATGATGTCGGTGGGAGGGAAACCACCAAAATGCTCCGCCCGTTATGCGCTATCGCCACGGCGATGCGAGCTGGAGAATTGTTTGAATCTGAGCCAGACTTTCTGCTTGACTGCATACAAACATGACTGCAGGCCCTCATTAAAAACACAATCATGTATTGGCGCCGCCGCGACAAACTTTTTTTTTTTTTTCTTTTCTGTGTTGCAACTCAAAAATCCCTTGACGATTGAACAGATTTGACCATGTATTATTATTCAAAACAAAGGCGCTCCGCAATGGGCCGTCAAGTTTAGAAATGATTCTCTTGCTTGCTGTTGCATTTGGATTTCTTGGCTCCATCTTGGCGGAGGTCCACATTGCACCATTTCCATGTCAAATTCTGTTTAAAATGGCACTTTGGTCATTATTATTGCTGTTATGTGCTTCTAATGATTAGAATTACCAACTACAGTTTGTGTGCTGTTGCTAATGTGCTCCAATAAAATTAGTGTAAATGTTAATAATGGAACGTGTAATGGTGTAATTCATATACAATATTTAATAATATATAAATGCCTTCTTAAAATAATCACTGAAGTAATTTTTTCAGATTTTTCAGAAAACATAAAAATTTACCATTTTCATGATGAGGAGATAAAATTATGATTTCTTATAATCATATAATATAAATAATATTTGATATATGCAATCTGTAGTATGAAAATAAATTGTATAATAAATACATACTGATTATTATCATCAATGATGTTGTAAATGTGGATTTTATGTTCCGTTGCCATGGAACGTGTTGAGGGATTTCTTGGGTGCACAACGGGGGCTTTATGGGGTTTATGGCGTGCGTCGGCGTGCAGAGGCAGTGAGGAGGAAGCCGGACGTTTGGATGCGGCACAAGATTTGAATACCTGCCTGCTCCAGCCGAGCAGCGATCAATCACTTCTCTGTCAAGCGCCACTCCCCACTGGCGTCTTATCCAGCGATGCCTCTTTTTTTTTTTTTTCCCCACCTCCTCCACCTCTTCCTCTATTTATTTTTCTTTTTTTGTCCATTCATTAATGAATTTTCTCCTTCTATATCGCCTTCCTGCTGTTCCATCTGCTGTCTGAGCTTCTGTTCTGCCGTGTTAGTCATTCGCTCGCCGGCGAGAGTCCCTCGCCCCGCCTTATCTCCTCTTGTTCTGCCTATCTTGCTCACTGTCGCCTGGCCTGGGGGGATATCACATAAAGAAGGAGGGGCGGCGAGGAGCAGGTGATGGATAGGAGGCACAAAGTAGAAATCTACAGGCGCTAAAAAAAGGTGCTGAGAGCTGACACGTTTTTATTGTCTTGTGAAAATCTACCATCAATGCGAAAGACAAAAACGAGCGTTGATATCGCCACGACAAACAGTCGAGGCAACTGGGAAGCGAAGCATATACCAGTACAGAATATGCCTTTTTCCCAACCCCAACTGAGAATAATTTTGTTATCAGTCCTGATTGCCGTTTTTGCCGTTTTTGCATTCTGGGGTTTTGTGTGCACACATGGGCTGTGACCTTTGAGAGGGGGACGGCTAATCTGCATGCCTTCTGCCTCCACAAGCATCCATCCATCCCTCCACCACGTTTGGGGAAATCAACCCGAAGACCAGCGCTGTTGCCGCTCTTGCTCTTGAAATATGAATGGTTTTAATTCAACACACTTTCTTTGCCATCTGCCGCCACTATCGGGCCTGCCTCGTTAGCCCACGCACGCACACACATGCACTCATTATTAACTGGACTTTGTCAGGCACAACAACAAGGATGTAATGAGGAAGCTCATACAAGATGAAATATTGAAAGTCAAGGTCAAGAAAAGAAGCAGACATAACCAACTGGCCAAACGTCCCCACGTCTGTTTTGTCGATTGTCATACCGACAACTGCAACATTTGTAATCTCCCAGTCAGGGAAATGTTTGCTCCCCTGTCTGGCAGTCAGTGCAGAAAGCGTGTGGGAGGGATGCTCGGACGAGCTATTACTCTTTTTAGAGGCTGCAATATATTTGCACTCTTCATCCGTCTTGGCAGTCGGCGTGAATGAACTCTCCGTGATGTCCGGGCCAGTAAAAGGTTCTTCGATCTGCAAGTGATCATCCTTAAGGTGCCGCCTCGGCTTGCGGGAGCGTTGTAACGATTTTCTGGCTCCCGGCGACTCGCTTTGCCTGCAAAGTTGTCAGAAAACGTACAGACGGGCAACTGCCTTACCCGGGAACGCTAAATTTGAAATCGAAACAAGCTAAGGTAAAGGCTCTGTGACTCTGTGAGTCACACGGCTGCTTCAAATGGCGCAGACCTCGTCATGTGGCCAGCGCACTTTTGCAAAGGTGGGAGGAAGTCACAAGTTAAGTCTCAAGTGTCAGCCTGCAAGTCCAACGTTGCTGTGGCAGAAATCACGGTAGAAGAGTTGCTTCGAAGACAAGTCAAGACTTTTACAGCCACAACGTACACTATATACAGATATTGTGTTAGTTCACTCTTCTAACTCATCCCTAATATTTTGCTATTTTAATGGTTCCAAAGCCGAAACACAAACAACTAGCTATCATTAGATAAACTGTTAATTCTGCTATCCTGTCTTTGTGTGTTTTCTAGTAATGGCTGGGTTGAGATGACATAGTTGTTGTGTCTCTTGTCTATGAGTTGCAAACATAGCCAGGAGCATTTCTCAAAACACAATGCCTGAATACAAATGTAATCATCTTTGGAGCACGCTCCATAGCGTGCGTTGCATGAAGTGGCCTCTGCACTCCGCATCATCGCATACGCTTCGAAGTACAACACAAGGAAAGAACTTTTCTTTTGAAAAACAAAACAAATGGCACACATCATTGAAATGCACATTTTCAAACGTACAGGCAACACTTTTCAACTTATGTACTTCAGGTCGAGTCACATGAATACCAAGTCAAAGTCAAGTCGAGTTTTAGTCAAGCAAATCCCAAGTTCTCAAAAAATGAATTCTGACTCGAGCGCTCCACCTCTGACATACAGTATAGCGCCGGCGGCTGCTCTGATTCCGAGCTTTGCCATTGCTTGGGATGCTGTTGTTTATTTGGCGAATAAGTCCAAGAGGGTGGGAAAAGCCACCGCCAGCCACGCCTTCCAGCGATGCGGTGATCAAGAGCAGAGCACGAGTCGCGGCGCCAGAAGAATTTAATTGGCCGTTTCGGAATATCTGATGGGGTGTGGGGGTGAACTCATGAATAAGTGAAGGGGCCCAGCTGTGCATCAGGATCAAGAAGGCAGCAACATTCCAGATGCCGTCCTCTTGAGTCATATCCTGTCGTGAACGCCAACTGACGCCCTCTTGAGGAGGAGACACGCATACGCGAGTGAGCTAAGTTCTTCCTCAAGGATGCTTTAGCTTCCTTTTCACGGATTGGATAGCAGCACTAGGCGCAAATTATTTCCCGCCTAATTTATGGAAGCAGGGAAATAATGTGTATATTTTTGACACATCTACAAGGTAGATCTATCTGCCTACTAAGTCCAGCTGCTCATCTGACATCAGACAGGTTTGGGTTGCTTGAGAGAGCAAAGGTGAGGCAGTTGATCCAGTTATCTAGATGACTCGTATTTGTCTTAGATTGCTGCCAGTGAAAGTTGAGGCTGACATTGCCACACAAAGAGATGAACTCTGATATGAAGAAATTCCCCTAAAACCTGAGCTCTATATATAGCTTGATTCCGGACTTGGCTTATCTGATTGCCACTTGTAGTTAAGAAGTATGAGCATCACTTTCACTCAAATGGAAGTTGGTCGAACTCCTCCTACTTGAGTCACTCACAATCTCACTCAAAGGCTGAAGTCTTTACACAGTAGGTCTATCCCACGTTTAGAGAAATATTAGCTCTTTCATGCGGGCCTCCAGGCAAACACACAGCAACTGCCAACACAGCTTCTTACCAATTCAAGTCGGGTATTAGCCCCCCGTTGTTGCCCCCCCTCCCCCCGCCCTTTCACTTTATTTCGAAGACAAGGCGAGATACAGTGCAGAGAGATGCAGTTCTTTCGGAATCATCCAAAGCAGCCTCCAGAAAAAGGGGAACGTTGGTCTGAAAGATTTTGATGTCGGAGTTTTGCACAGTGTACTAGTGGTTAGCGCGTGCCCTGTGATTGACTGGCAACCAGTCCAGGGTGTACCCCCGCTTCTCGGTAGGCTCCAGCTAACTCAGAAAACTAATGAGGACAAATGTAGAAGGTGGATGGATGGATGGATGGATGGATGATTCTACTACAAGCCGTGTTGTGTACATGTCAGCACATTACAGCGAATCCCCTATCCCGTTGCAGTTTCAAGTTTGTTTCTAAATACCCAGACAACCTCTGTGACGTCTGTGACTGTCTACCTGCCATCCCGCTGAGATGCTTTGGGCAGTATGTGCGTGTATGTGTTCCCTCTTATCTTATCTGAATCTCCTTTCAGTGTTTGCCCCTACCATTTTCCATGTGCTCTGCCTCACCGACACTGCCATCCGGCGTGGTCCTCTCGTAGCTGTCCTCGGGCAGGGGCAGGGCGCCCAGTCGGGGCCCCGACGAACTCTTGCTGCTCGGCGTCTCGGACTCGTCCAGGCCGCTGTCGTAGCAGCTCTGCAGCGATCCCTGCTGGTGAGGGTCCTGGGGCTGGCTCACCACCGAGAAGGTCACTCGGCGAAACGGCTATAAGAGAAACCAAATGGCCGGGGGTCACTATAAAAGGGATGCTTAGAGGGAGTTCTGTCCTCAGAAGGGAGTTCAGGGAAGAAACAAAGCAGACCGGTGTAAGGAGGCTTTTCAGGATGATTCCAAAGAGAGTCAAAGGAGTTGCCAGTCATACAGTGATGCTAAAGCTAGCTACTTCAAAGTGATTCCCCAAAATTAGCACTTCCACATTTGCGACTTTGTTTATTTGCTGATATATTATGGAACATATCAACCCAAAGTTTGCTTTTGCCTCTCTTCAGATGCGGCTATTAAGAGACCATGTGGTCTACATTGCCTGATAAAACCAGAAGGCGTGTTTAATGCAGTGCTTCTCAAATAGGGGGGTGCGTTTGACCTTGGGGAACATGCTTTATTATTATTATTATTTTTACTGTCCTAGAATAAAGTGCAATTGCACCTCCACTACATTAGGGGGCAGTGGCGCTCTCATTATTGGCAGAGTGTGCACACAGAGCAGTCGCTCGGTGGTGTAGGGGTTTGGTTTGCACCGAGCAAGCGCGCTTTGCACACAGCAACAAAAAAAAATAAAAAAATCAGCACAAATTATTTTATATATTTTTGTTTTGCAGGTTAAAGTTTTTATTTTAATATTGTGCTCCTGAGTTAATGTTTATTAATTGATGTTGATTTTATGTAATTGTATTTTTCCCTATCATATGGTTTGACATGGTCAGTCAAAAAATGTTTATAGTTTAATTAAGGATTTAATTTTATTTTTGAATTTCAGATGCACTTTAAATCTTTTCTGTTACAGTTAATAAAGCTATTCTTTGTTGTCCATATAAGTTGGTCCATATGTATTTCTTTTTTTATTCTCTTATACGTGAATACGGGTAGTGTTATGCAGAGGTGTGCTTGTAACAATTTTATAGACAAATGATACTATTTATAGTCGCTTGCGAGATGTTTTCTCCTTACTGGGAGGGGCATGACAGAAAATAATTGAGAAGCACTGGTTTAATGCCTTATACCATATGTGTAAAAGGCTAGTGCACATATTTGTTTGCTTTTGCTATTGATGAGCTTCATGGGAAGGTGGCTCGTTTATGTTGGCTAATCAAACTACTGAATACAGTCATTTATGTAACATGGATTGATGATTGTGTACATGCTAGCTGCATGGTTTGCTGCTTTGCTGATAATCCTTTTTCCATGGTCTTACAGACTATAATAAATCTATCCAAATGGAAACTTTTGGGAATGCAAAGACTTGAAATCTGATTAGCGGCAGGGCATGAATAGCATGTTTGCCAACCAAGGAGCACAACTAAATGTTCTCCTCCAGTAGTTCCCAACAAATGTCATGACTTTTTAACACCCACAAATGCATCGATAGGACTCTGCGGACCAGACCTGTAAACATGGCTGCCCCTCAGCCTTGGAGGTAGCCCGCAGGGGATAGAATGTTTTTCACTTATTTACTGAAGAAGGATGGTGAGCGAACGAGGGCCCTGCGAGCCTGAGCAGCATTCTGCAGTTTGTGCGGAGGTAAAGATAAGAGCGTTCCGATCCGGCGGAGTCTTTGCCAGAGCAGCCGCTGTCGATACGTGTTGCTTGATCGAAGGCGTTATTGAGCAGTGTCGGTGAGTTAAGCAGTAACAGCATTTCATTAAAGTAGAAGCCTCTTTCTTTGCCCTCCCTCCCCCAGTCTCGGTCGCTCTCCCTCTCCCTCGCCGCGTCCGCGGCTCTCAATCCCTGTCGGAGTGCCGCACAGAGGTAACGGCAGAAGGGAGGCGGTGAAAGACATCGAGTCAGCACTTCAGCCGTTAGCACAATAAATGGCTCGACAAATGCTCAATGCAGTTCGTAATTAGATGCAAACATCGTCCCAGCTCGCCCTTGTTGCTTTCTGACATTCCCAAGTCGTTATTCAATCATCCCCCCCCCCACATCGTTGGTGTCTTTTTGTTCCGAGTATATTCAATTCCATGCTTTTATTTCCTCTTCGAGCTGCCATTTTGTATCCCAAACGTGTCGGAGAGTAAAAAATCCAAATTGTCATTTGAAGCGTGCAGTGTAAATGCAGCCTTGAACAATTCTGAATCTTTGCCCGACTTCTCCCACAATGCACTGCTGTTTGTCTGTGAACGTGCATTTATTTAGTTACTTCCACCTAGTTCGCTTTCTCCGGCTGACTGGCGCACACAGCAATCCTGGCAATAAATCATGTTTCCGTGTAATTACAATCAACACTCAACAAATGAATCGGTATAAATATTCATGCAGATCTCACTCGGATAGCCAAACATTTGTTGTGTAATTAAAACCGTGGACCCAGAAGGAAAACGTCTTCGTGAGTGTAACAACACTTGAGTCGATGTGAAGATGTTAAATGTTGCTTTTGTTGGTTTGTTTTGTTTTGTGTGAGGTGTTGCTTGTGGCTTTGTCCAGTGGAGTGGCACACTGTCCTGGGAAAACACAAATGCAATGAACGCTGCCTAATCAATTGGAACCGCTCGGGCAGGGAAAAGCGAGAACTAGTTTGTGGAAATGAAGCTTGGGGAAATATTTTATTCACCTGAATTTCCTCTTTTATTTGCTGCGCAGTGAGATGGCGGGAAAAGCTAATTTGCTTGCAGAGCGGCTACGGAGTTCACGCCAGGATTGCCGGCGGCTTTGGATCGGAATCTGCTGTAAGCGCCATCTGCAGCGTGACCTTTGCTCCTTCCTTTTCTCAAACTTTTCCATCTGTGAAACATTTCGTTCTTTCTTTCCCAGGTTCAAGTTGACATAGTGGAAGCAAGTGTTTTTAATCAGATGTTGCTAATATAGAGTACAGTAATACAGTACAGTGAGTATTCATGAAGAAGAAATTCACCAATTCAGCTCGTCACTAAAAACTCAGCTATTATCAATAAGAATTTTGCAATCTTCACGGAAAATGGAAATGTGAACACAAAACGCAACAGTTTACGTTCACAAGTGATGTTGGCCGGATGTTCTGAAGTTGGCTGCTGCGTCGGTTTGAATCTTTAAATACTCAAGTGTGACGCATCTCAGTCAAGGTACAGTCAATCCTAATCATTTTTAGGATGAGTTGGCAATTGTATTTTCTTTTTTGCGATTTGCAGCAGGATTTACTGTATAATAACTCAAATACGGAGTTATATGCCAAAATGTGAGGGGTTTCTTTACAGTTTTTGCGGAGAAGAAGCTAAAAACGGGCTGTCTGTCAGCGTTAGGGTGGAAATGGCTGCGGCGGCGCGGACTTGACCCCCTCTCAGTACCCTTTCGGGCCGCGTGCATTTGTTAAGGCTGACCGACAACATGCCCTCCTCCCACCTCCCGGCCTTAAAGTTCACCCATGTGCCAATCAAGTCCAGCGAGGGAAGCACAACGCACAACCAAAAAGTCCAGCTTGTAAAAGAGAAACCTTTTATTCCCGACCATTACTTGAGATGGTGTTTTACAAGGCTGACCCAGTGGAAAGCTAATCAAAGTTCCCGCAACAAATCACTTTGACAGACAAGTTTGTTTATGCTAACGCTATTTCAGGAACTAGTGTACTGTTGTATTGTGGATATTTTCAAGCCGACTAGGATTCAGAATTGGAAATCAGAGATGAGAAAAAGATCAAAAGCTCAACATGTTGCTCTGCTTGTATGCTGAAACGCACACATAGAAACGCACAAAGTGCTGCGCCCGGCCCCAGAGGAGCGTGGCTTTTAATGTACGACTTTCATTACAAGTTAGCACTCGTTTGCTTTATGGCGAGCAGATGCCGCGACCGGCTTCTCTGAGGGGGAAGCGGAAAGCGGTGCGGCGCCGCGCCTGTGATTGAAAGCCAGCTGCGACAGCCACGGGTGATTGAGCAAAGCTGCCATCCTTCCAGATGAACAATGCAAACAAAGTCACAGGTAGATTTGGAGGCTTAACCCGGCCCATTTCCTGTCTGGGAGGGGAAAGAAAAGACGCGGCTTTTCTGACTTAAGCCAGTGAAAATAATGCGCGACCTCTTGGGCTTGATTTTCTTTTCTTTGCCGCTGAACTGTCAGCGTGGTTAGCGCGTTGTTTGGAATTATTGGTACACTAACAGCTTCGTTCGAGTCTCGCATTTGGCGGCGGTGTTGTAACTCCAGCTGTAAATACCTTCAGCAGATGGCAGCAAAGATGAAGGGATAGGGGGAGATGGAAGGAGCGGCTCAAATTTTGAGTTGAGTGAGTAAGCGAAAAATCGGCAATCAAGTTTGAAATGAAGAAGCCGTGTTTCATTTTTAATGGGTGAGCAGACGGAGGCCTGGGAAACGCCACCCGAGACGCACGGAGACTGCCAAGTCAACGTGTATCCCAATGTGACAGATAAACCCGGCTGTAATTCTACTCGTGTGGATTTGAACAATCATCAGTGATAGATGAGAGAAATGCCCTCAAGGTGAATGTCCAAAGGGGGTCATCAATTGCAATCTGATCAGGGTGGGTTGAGGTTCTGTCCAGTTGCAGTTCACTTTATTACAGGTCAGCTTAAAAACACAGGAGTGCTATTGTCCAAAAAATACAAATGGTTTCTTGTGGACGGTCTCTTAGGTGAGCGACCAGGGGAATTTGAGTCAGGGCGAGTCCTTGGAATGTTGGCAATAAATGCCGCAGCTTCCTCAGAACGGACTCCCGCCGAGTCCAAAGTATCACGTTCTGGCCCGACCCCCGCCCACCGTCGAGCTCTGGCTCTCTTTTCACTTCCTTGCACGTCTCCTCGGTGCGCCGAATCCTCCGCCTCCGCACGCACATTCCTCCCGTAAGGAAAGGCAGGATGAGGAGATGAAACCGGCGCAGCGACTTCCAAAAAAACACCCGAGACTCCCGGAGAAACGACTTTTGCGAGTTCAGCGTTTGGAAATTGTCCTGCTCTACTTAGTCTCAAACAATACATCATTCGACGTCCTTTTACACAGCCAGGCACACAAGGACACCCGCAGCTTCTGCTTTTTTGCCTAAAATGTGAACATACCAAAACAGACTTAAGAATAATAGTTTGGATTGATGTCGGAACTGCGGAATGGCGACAAGCAGGAACTTAGTATCCTTTTCACGCCTCTGTTTTATCAAGTGGCTATTGTTCCAAGTTGAACACTATGAAGTCTTTCCAGGGCCATTTCTTCCAACATCTTAGCTTTCTCTGGTCAAGAATATGACTTTCAATGGTGTCTTGAGGCACAAAGTGTCTCCATTGGGATCCCTTTTTATTCTTCCCAGGACCCTCTTTGGATGGCAAAGGGGTATTGGGAAAGACGGATTCCAGTTTAGAATAAAAGGGAAATGATGTTTTCTCTCTCTCTCTATCCGCATCCCCCTTCAAGCCTTTTCTTTTCCCACTGTGTTTGGAAGAGTGCCATGGTTCCACTTTCATATTAGCATGTACCGGGTGCTCACAGCTACGGAGACGAGTGGGGTGAGAGGGGGGACAGAAAAAGAAAAGATCACACGGTTACTTTCTTAAAGTCTGCGCTAAACTTTTAATTGCTCTTCAAGAGGCGGATTAGGTCAGTGGTGTAACAGAGATACGATTCTTCAGGGACGCATTTGAACATCACCACAAGCTTAGCCAGAGAGTTTGTTGGTTTGGTTTGGAGTGGGGATGGGGGAGGGGCTTGGTTGAATGGGTTGAGGGATCTGAGTCCCCATCCTGTTACTTTGAGATAGACTTCAGTCACCAAGCAAATAACCTACCGTAATTGCTGGACTATAAGGAGCACCTGATTATAAGCCGCACCCACTGCATCTCGAAAGGAAAAAAACATTTTGTCCATACATAAGCCGCACCTGACTATAAGCCGCATGTGCCCACATTGAAAATTAGATATTTACAAAGAAAGACGGTACAATGTAAGTGAGGACCGGTGACCACTTTCATTATTGTAAGCAGAAGATCTCGCTTACCCGCTTTCAACTCGCTCGCAGAATGCAGGCAAGTCGTTCTTCCCCATGTCATGTACAATCATGGCGTCGCAGCACAATTAAATCACCACGTAGCAACAAACGAGAAAGCACTACCAAAACCAATCCAACAACTAGACCACTAACTAGCAGAATAATTAACACAGAACATGCATTTTAAACACCCTTTCAATCGCCTTTCAAGCTCCCAGCGACGCTACACATGCTCGAATGCTGTTAGCAGTATACTAAAACATACGCTAGCACATGCTAGCTCTAGTTTTTAAAAAGGCGGAGAGCAATAGGCGCACCCCCCCCCCCCCCACCCTCCCCACACTCGCTGATCGCGTCATCTTCGCATATTAGTATCAATCCAACAATTAAGTTTAAGTGGCTCGTTAAGCTTTAAAACAAGCAAAAAAGGAAAAAACAACAACAAAATGAGGACACATGCTCACTTGAACACGCACGCTTTAACTTCATGGCAGAAGTTCCCCTTTCTTTTCATGTATCCTTCCGCCAATGGCCTCATTCACAGTACAAAATAGATCCCCAAAGATATCAATGTGAAAATAAATCAATTTGTCGATGGGAAATCCTCCCACACAGAAAGGAAAAAAAGATCAAATATTCTCTCGCTTCCAGTGTTAATTTCATTAATTTTATGACTACAAATGCTTGTTACGGTTCAGGATGAAAAATTCATATATTAGTCGCATCACCATTGAAAGCGTGAGAAAAAAGTGGCGGCTTATAGTCCGGCAATTACGGTAATTGCCTGGTGGTCTTGGCACGGTGCAGACAGCTTTTGGATCCTCAGAGGAAGTGGACTCGATACACACGACTTGACTCGAGGCAGACTTGAATCCACAATTTCACAACTTGGGACTTGCTCCCACCTCTGCTGCATTCCTCCATTTTGTTGTGTACATACCGTCAACGTGAGCTGACCAGTGCACACTTGACAGACAAGTTGGGTCTTGTATGTCTGCGTGTGTCACGCTTTTTGCCGTTGTCATCTTAAGGTGTCAGCCGGCCATCAACTCGTGTAGGCTATACAGGTGTCATACTCATGGATCCGTCACCGCGTCTGGCCAGTGGCCCGCTACTGTCAGGTCGTGGCGGTCGCCAACGTCAACTTGTTGTGACACGGCCGTGGGTGTCAGCAGGGAGCACGACGATTGGCCTGGACTCGATGCAAAGCGGCCGATGCGACTTTCTGCATTTGCTGTCACAGATGTGAGGAGACACTAACTTGTTTTGCTACATTGAACATTTTGATGCTGAATGAACATTAGCACAGAAACATCAGCTGTCAAGAGACAGAGCAGGGAGACAATGGAGAGCAGTGTGCTAAGGGTCACATTTTATATATAAAATAAAGATAAAATAAAGAGCCAGGCCAAGAAGTAAAAGTGCAAACATATGATTGATGTATTAGAAAATCATATTCATTCCTTCTCATGTTTTAATTCTCATTAAATTCTAAATAACAAAACACATTTTTAATACAATTATTTAACTTGGGAAAGCTGTATTTAAAATGGTTTATTTGACATTTTTAACAATAACAATAAACCAATCAAATAATTGGTAAATGAGAAATGAGTAAAGAAAATCAGCAAACAGTTAATTTGTGTAATGTGTGTGACATCAGGGAGGATGTTTTTGTTTTTGTTTTTATTATGCTGTACTAGAAAATGTAGTTACACACCCACGACTGTAGGTGGCAGTGGTGCTCTCATAGTCAGAGTGTGCACGAGGAGGATTAGCTCCTCTGCAGAGGCGTACGTATGGCAATTTTGTAGTCAAGAGATGTTGGTGTGGGGGTGCAAATTATATTTTTCCTCCTCGGGGGGTGGGGGGCATAACAAAAAGTAATTGAAAAACACTCTTATTTGACTCTCCCAAGTATTTACAAACTACATAACCAATTATTTCATGTGATAAATGAATAAAGAAAAGAAAGAATTTCCCATTTTCAAAAAGCCCAATTAACGCAACATATATTTCTAGACTGTTGATAATGTAAATGCTCTTTGGGCCGGTTTAAAAAACTCGGGTAGACTGTATGGGCTATACTTTGCCCTCCCCTGGTGTAGATGATAAACAACGTTATTTTCTGTCCTCAGTCATCATGAGAGTGCAGCTGCCATCCAATAAGAAATGAAGATGGATTGGTGTAGGATGGAGCACGCATTCAACTCAACATCTTAAAAAACAAAACAAAAAAAAACAGCCATTATTCCCTCACGCCATCATTTCCTTTGCCAAGTGTCCTTATCGTACCACACGCACTCGCATAACAGCTTCCATCAACCACATGTCTGATTATGATGCATACAATGAGGAAAACAAATGATTCAAATCACTGTTTCCCAACCTTTATTTAGCCGAGGCGCCGCATGTTTTACATAAGAAAAGTCTTGCAGCATAACGGCAAAAAAAATGTCCCAAAAAATATTTGTACTAGAATAATGTTCTCATCTCAATTTACTCACGAATATTCTTAGTGGGAAATATGGGCCGATATTATACTGTTATACTGTATATTCTGCCATCTAATGGAAGAAGATTAAATTTTCCACCTGCCACTATAAATAGATGAGCAAATGTAACATTTCTTGATTTTAAAACCAATTGCGTGTAAGTGGATAATGTGATTGGGAACTTAAGTAGTTCTACTTCAAATAGGGTAGATGAGAATGGGGTGGAAAAAGCATGAGGCAAATGAAGGAAATCTCCTTTCCTTCATGACGATTACTTTGCAAAGTTTGTGTGGGTGATATTTTCACCGCCCCGCATTTTTCCCCGTCACGTCCCGCCATCCCTCCATCCGCATTCATCATCACAACTCTTATCTGGCAACTGTCATTCTTGACCGTTTGCACCCCCTCTGCCCAAGCCTCACTATCTTCGGCGAGATCAGGCAAGGTCAAACCACCCCAGCGCTTGATGGATGAAAATGGAATTAAGATGAAGGTACACTTTTAGGTCATGACGACATGCAGAGATTTAGAAGCAGCTGATGTGCCGAGCAAATCAATGCTAAAATGTTTCAGTGTGTTTGGCTCAGATGTTATTTTACTACGTCTGTCGGCATGGCAACGCTATCATTTACAAGGTGTATGATCTAAGTGGCAAGAAGCGATATGCGGACGTCTTACAATCCAATCTTCGCCATCTCCACCGGCTCCGAGGAGCCGGATCAGTGTGTTCCAGAAGACGGGCGAAGAAGGGATAAAGGGGCCCCCATGCCTCGCGAGGCATCAAAGACACAGAGTCTATCGAGCCGTCACATCAGCGTGCGATGATGGCGATAGGCGCGCTAATCCGCATGTAAAATGCTCCTCCCCTCCGAGGCACTTAGCTAACAGTTCCGCTCGATTCATTCCCACCGACTTGTGAAAAGAGCATGGCGCTCTTCAGCTTTCACTTTTCGGCGTCGGCCTTATTAGATCTCATTACTCACTTGTTGACTGGACGGCCATTTTGGGGGCTGCTTAATGGGAGATTGGAGGAGGCGGCGGCGTCGAGTTGTTTTGCTCCCTCGACGCATCGCCACTCTCGCCGCTTTGCGAGGGCCGCGGAACGCAATTAGTGCTGACACTTGTTTGTTCTCGCCTGCCATTATACACAATAAGTCAAAATAATGTGGAATAACACTGCGGGATTGCAAAAACAAACGTACGCGCTTTAGTTGCAAGAGGTCAATTCTCGCTCTCGCAAGTCCCGCCAGGACGGATCCGTTTCTACGGCGCTTGTCCTCGTTAGGGTCGCAGATGAGCCCGACTCCCTGGATTGATCACCAGCCAGTCAACAGATATCAACAATTTCGAGTCTTCAGTGAGAGACATGGAAAGCGCTGCCCAGAATAAAGAATAGGTTCCCCTAATCTGAGGTTATACGAAGTCAACCCCTCATAATGAGTTTACACCTGTGTCTGCGCACCGGGAGCACTTATTCCTCATGTGCATGCGCGCCTGTCACCTTAGCAACAGCTGCTATCTGAGGAGGACTCGATTCATCAGTGAAGGTGAGCGGGCCACCAGATGGAACAACTCTGGTTCCACAAACAGCGCTCCCCACCCCCCGTCGAACAGACCCCCTCCTGCGAGCCAAGGCAGGTGGCTGCACCTCACCGTCAACGGAATGCTCCCTTAGCTTGCACGGTGAACCCTCGCCGGCAGTTGATGATCACTGTTTCAGAGCTAGCCGACAACTGAGCCTGAAAGGATGCAGTCGGGCTCCAGATCGGTATGATTATTGATATGTTTGTACCTGTCGACTTTGGCTAACCGGAACATCCAGGACGCTAGCTCCTTGGTGTTGATATCGAATGTAGTGGGAGTGACTGCGAGATGGTTATTGATTTCAGGTGACATCGCGTTGACACATAATAGTGACAAGTACAGAGAAGTGAAGTATCTTTGATGTGGAATCAATATGGAGGCATGGAGTCACGTTTGCCGGTATGCCGTGTCCTTCTTCTGTGACACTGCTCTCTAGTTCCCTTCTTACAGGGACAGCAAAAAAGGCAATCTAGACACATAGAAGCTAAAACATTTCTTCTGAACTTGAGTTTGAAGGGGGAAAAAAACAAACAAACGTTTTATTTTTCAAAAAAGAAGGGTTTGGTAAACGGACACTGGAAAGTGGTGGGGTTCAGAACCTCAAACAAGGTTAAGAACCACTGTGTATCTGTAAGTATCTGTAAGTATCTGGTCTTAGGAGTATTTTTGTCCCCACAAGGGCATCATTACATGTTTCTTGATATCATCGTAGGAAATCCAAGCAGGGCTGTTTTTCTTGCTGTCCACTCGCTCTTGCCTCTCCGTTTGTGACTGTCGGAAAGCAAACGAAATAGCGCAGCATGCTTCTACACTAATGGCCGCTCCCCATCGGGCTGGCTGAATTTCCCCTCAGTGTAAATTGAGGGGTTGCCGGGGTCATGCGGAGGAAGCCCGCTGTAGTTGATAGGACACTGAGCCCAAAGCACTGATTAGATGCAGCCCACTTTTCAGTGCTTAAAGCAAAATTGGTTGTGCTCGCTTGACCACATTATTAAGAATTTAGAACATTAAGCAAAGGCTACAATTTCTGCCTGCTCTCATCTTAAGGCCATCTGGTATGCTAGTTGTGTGAGAGAAAAGAAGGTCAAGCATGGCTACAGGTAATAAACAGAGGTGGAATTTTGCATGCTGTGAAGCATTCCCAAAGGATGTTGTCGAGGTGGCTCTCAGATGTACGCACATACTGACGGTCAGTCCGAAATTGGGGTGTTTTTGCTCACTTGTGAGCAGCTAGCAAAGGCCTGATTGTCAGATTACAATTTGCGATTCTCCTGTTACATTGTCTCCACTTAAATATTGCATTGTAATGGAGATCTTCCTTCCAAAGCCTCCAGATGTCATCGTCACCGTTTGCGACTTTGTTTTCTTTTCCCCAATGTTTCCATTTCATGTCCGTCTGTCAGGAATATTACTCCATGCAAGTCATCCATCACACTCACTTCCACTCCCTAATTCTGCTGTCTCCCGCTCCGCTTATCTCAATACTTGAGAGGCTGAGGCGTAATACTAACACGGAAGCGAAAGAGATGAATGGCTTGTTGGGTCGTAAATCCACACGATAAGGTTAGCGCGACGTTTCACATTACGCTTTTATGCCACATAAGACCTTGGAGGAGCCGGTATCTGGTGTGCGCACTCCTGAGTAAATGCCCCCGTCGCTCTTCCCTCGCGCCGCTAACGAGGTCTATTTAATTCTCACATTCCTTTACATGACCCTTTCAACCCGAGGCGTGCGGGGCTGCCGCCATCGCTCCGTTCCGTTACCGTAGATCTCGACCAGAGTGTCACAATCTTGTTAAAATTTGATCAGGTTGGTGGATTCTCACATCTGTAGGTCACACGCTGAGCTCCGGCAAATAGCAAATCAAACTGGGGACCTGGGCTCGCTTCTTCAATTCTCCTTCCTTTTTTTTCAAAGAGAATTAACAAGTTGAAAATTAATTTGCGCGCTCGCCGCAGAGAGCAGCAGGCGGAGGAGGACCAAGAGGAAGGGTGGGGATGGGGAGCGATGGAGATAGCGAGAGGCCGCCGGAATCCACATGAATAAAATAGGATTTCCGTTTGAACGTATTGCACTGCAAAATGAAGATATGCTGGCTCGAGGTTCTCTTTGGTTTGGACAAATTCCTCATTTAGGAAACTGACACTGCTGCCGAGTTAAAATCCAAAAAGCGCACTAAATGTGTCTTTGCACGCCGACTCGTTCCTTTTTGTTTGTGCTCCCGAAGGGACATCTGGGCAAGGCTCATCACGTGTTGTGCGTGGGTCTTAAGTCCACGCACGCATTCTGAGGGTTTACCCTAGATACGGAATCTGAACTGGATTAACAATGCAAGATCTTTGCAAGTGAGCCTGCCTGTTCTTCATGGCTTAGCACAGGCTTTGCTGTCGGGTTTTAAAACAAACATCTTCAACCAATGAATGTACTCTAATTTATCTGGATTCCCTTCCACTGGGATCCTTTTCGTTGTTCAGTGTATGTAAAGATTGACTATGTTTCCAACTCAGCCTCCCATTTGAATTTGGTTCCGTTCCTTTCTTTCAAACGGGTCATGAATCATTCATTGAAATCATTCTTCTTCCATCTGTTGATGACGATGGCACGGTTTGTTTATTCGTCACCACGTTGGCCTTCTTTTGGGCAACCGAGGTTTAGAATCCCTGTGCGATTTGCTGACGGATGTGCACGCGGCAGCTTTGGGATTGCTTTGGAACGGTTTCAAGGGATCTCTGTCCCTTTATCGGCTTAGGCGAGCTAATACATAAACAGAAATGCGGCCAGTTCCTTCAACAATGCGCGGGGCTGCCATTCGAGGCGTGCTTTCAACGTCATAAGTCAGAGTTCCTGGTTTGGGACCAGTGATCATTTGCATTGACCACCCGCAGCCGAGCTTGTAGCCCCACCCCCTACTGCAAGCGTGCTTCCAGCCCATACGTATTGATCCGTCGCTTGTAAGACAAATGAGATGTGGTGGGTAACAGTGGAGTGGCTCGAAATAATGCTCAAATTTGACGATGAAAAACGATTCTCTTTGGCACCGGCATGTCCCTGCTGGGCTAATTTAAGCAGGCAACCAACATGGGCAGCCCAGTAATCTGGCAGAATAAAATAAAAACACAATGTTCCCCGATGCTGCCACCCACCATACCGAGTCTTGGCCAGAATCATCTCTTGGGATTAAAACCTAAAGATCAACAGAGTGTGTCATTTTCCTTTGGAAAATACAGGTGTCCAAAAGATGAACGGCTGATGATAGGATCTGTGCATCGGCGGCGCTTTGACTCGAGCCCAGTCAACCAAAAAAAAAAAAGAAAAATCCGTGGCTTGTCAGTCACGCATTAGCCGCCGAGGCGAAGGAGGAGGAGACCGATGCTGAATGCTCATTAGCGGCTGTGAAATCAGATCCCCCAAAGCTCCTCTCACGGGCTTTCAGTCAGAGATGCTTTTCATTTTGCAGCCTTTCTGTTTTCCCACAAAAAATAGCAATATTTGCTTTTGCAGGGAAGGATTCACTGCGGTAAAATAGCTCAGCTCCCTCCAAAATATGCAAATGCTTTGCATCGCATCTGTTTTATTTTTCTTGTTCATTTTAAAAAGGTAATCTTACAAACACACACACACACTCAGGAATTCATTTTGGCACACAATCGCACGGCACCCACTCAAGGAGGACAAAAAAAAGACCAAAAAAAAAGAAAGGAAAAACATGACGCAAGCTCACTTCACCACATTCTGCGGACGACTGACGCGGCGCCTAAACGGATGTGACACGGAAAAGCGGGCGGCCGCGCTTTTGGATTGCAGCTGGTTTCCGAATCTGTCCGCGTCAATGTTGAAACCAGCACGTCGCAACACATTTGTCAAGTGGAAGATTTGAAAAGCAGATTTTTGGGCCATGCTTGGAATCGCTCGATTTATCCTCAGTCGGAATCACGTTTTTAGGGGCATCTTCATGCTCGATCATGAAAAGTGACTGTTTGGTTTTTCTCAATTACAAACTCCCAAAACTGAAAAATTAGGTGACGCTAGTTTCAATTATCTATCTATCTATCTATCCCTTTTCTACAATTTATTATCCCTAGATAGTTTCGATAACGGGTAATGAGTCAAGCCTGAAGGACACGTTTGGCAGCCATTTTAGGGCTACATTCCATGAAAAATGGTCTGTCACCATTTTTAGCACCTATCAATATGAAATTCCAATGATCAGTTTGAGCAATTGGCACAAGCTTTGTTGACTCGGATGTGTGCAGAAGACATCATTTGATCGTCATTTGCCATGAGAAAGACGGTGCCCGTTCATTTCTATTTCTATTTCTTTTTCTGCCTTCTTTGTATTCCACTTGGGCGCCGCAGCTGTCAGTCAGAGCTTGACCACATTTTTCAAACGTCCTCCCACTCGTGGGTCCGCTTGATGGCTTTCGTGAGTCACCGTCTCCAAGCAATTCCTGGAGTGATCCAAGAGGAACAAATTGGACTACAAATGCCAGCTCTTATTAATCATAGTTTTTGTTGCACTATGGCATACAGTAGTACCTTGACTTATGAGTTGAATTTGTTCTCCGACCATGCTCGTAACACAGGTCACTTGTATCTCAAATCAACGTTCACCATTTAGATGAATGGAAACGCCAGTAAACTCACTCCAGCTCAAAAATGACGTTTACTGCAACAGCTACGCTACTTTTGCGTTTCGCATTGCGTTAGCATTAGACAAAGTTATGTGGGATGCTTTAACACACACAGCACGTCCTTTCTTAGGATCCATGGTTTGAAAAACAAACAAAAAAACCAACTCTCGAGCAAGTCAGTCTTACACTGCAACTGCTTGTAACTCGAAGGAATTGTAAGTTTGGCTACTCTGGAGTTTACGTGCCACTGCAGCCTTGAGATTCCGAGGTGCTTTTCAGATGAAATTCCCTACGAAACCCCGCACACTGCACTACTCCTTTCCCTCTCCCGCTTGGTGGTGTGTATCAACTCGAGGGTTGACCGCGGATGGCGCCTCAATCTGCTCGCTGTTTGATCTCAGCGCGGCGGCGCCAAAAGAACAAACGACGGAATCGCGCAAGGATTTTGCATACAAGAGCGACGGCAAAGAGATACAAAGCAAACAAATGCGCGTGCCAACCCGTGTGAAGCATTCCGGGCTGTGTAATTAGGCAACATTCATAATACATGACCAGAGGGAGGTTGGGTGGTAAAAGCGTGATGTCATTGATCACAAGTGCAAAGTGTGTTTTTAACACGTGGGCCGTGCAATGTCCAAGTGTGTGTGTGTGATGGAAGGCGGGTTGAAAATGGCCCGGGCCTTTTCATTTGACACCGCTGCGCCTTCAAACAAACTACCCCGGGCCCCCATAATCCATTCAAGGTAGCGAGCAATTTTCATTATTGACTGGTGAGAAACACAAGCAGAGAGGGGGAGAGGGGAGAGCGCGGGATGGGAAAACAAAAAGAGTAGCATGGCTGAGTGGAGAGAGATTGAAAATAGTGGCCAGGGTAAAAGTGGAGGCGATAGCGACGGCGGCGATTGGCAAGAGGGAAGCTCGAGTCGAAAATGAAGAGGGGAGGAGGGTGGATCTTGGACGACAGAGGCGATGGAGTCGTGGATGCGTCTGAAGTGGAAAGGCAAGGAAGATGCAAGAGGATTTGGACCTTCACAGATGTTTTAGTGGTGGACGATGGACAAAATACAAACGTGCAAAATGACGGGACCTTCCCACCACTCCTCATTTGGCTCTTCTACCGCATCACAATTTGGGCATTTGTCAGGAATATTGCCAGTTACCCAATTCGCCAATCGACATGTCTGTCCTAACTAAAGGACCCATGCTGGAAAATAAACATTTTGGTTTCGAGCAGCCATTCCATGAAAACGAGCCCTGAAAAGTTGGAGAAAACAAAATAGCTCCAGGTCTCCAATTTCACCAATCAACGGCAAATTAAGTGAACATGTATGTCATACGAACACACATGAAATGGCCTCGTGGATCAACGCTGGAAAAAAAATCGGGGTGCGGCCATTTTGATTTGAAGCCGCCATTTTTGGAGCCTAATTCCATGAAAAAGAATGTTAGAAAAAAATTGCCCCTCTTCACCAGCTTGACCAATCAACACAAAATTGGGTGGACATGTTAGTTATAACAAGATGCACGAAAAAGTCTCAAGGAGCCAGAATGGGTCCACGTTTGTTTGAAGCACCAATTTAAGGGCCACTTTCCATAAAAAGAGGCCTGGAAATGTTGGAAATTTGGGTCGACATGTCGACCGTGAGAGGCCACACAGAAAATTCTCAGGACCAATTCTGAAAATAGAACTGGAAGGAAGAAGCACACGTTCCATGAAGTTTTTGGTTATGTTTGTGGCCAACTTTGGCTCAGAGCAGACGGAGATAATGGAGAGGGGTTGCATCTGCGTCTGAGTGGGAAGAGAGGCTAATAAAGATGGCATATTGGTGAATGATGAACAAAAAGCCGTGGAACTTTATTGCCACTCGTCATATCACACTTTTGGGATTTTTTCAGGAATATTGACAGTGCATTTTGGGACAAGCTCATTGAAATGCAGCTCAGCAAAGCGCGGCGGAAGAAGCCAAGTGAGGCGCAGACAGATAAATAGAGAGGGAGGATGAGTTTGGGGCGGCGTAAGTTGTTAATGCGCCCGAGAAATCCCTCCACGCAGTTCCAAGGAAATCACACCAATTTGGGCCGTTTAACCTCCTACCAACTGCATGAAACCTTTGTGTGATTTTTGTGCAAAATATGTTTGGATGTTTTGGATCCATCCCCCGAAGGCAGCGGATAGAAATTAAAAAAGCAATAGCAAGTAACTATATAGTCCAAGTCAAGTGATGCAATTCCTCACCCGCTGTGTTTGGGTGAGGCTCCTGAACACGCAGTGTGCTTACTGTATTGACTTGTACCATGCTGTGAAACTCTCGTGGCTCCATATATGCACACAAATTAATCAAGTTGTCAACACATTAGCTGCAAGGCTCACTTTTTGCCCACTTTTCTTTGCTTTCTTAATCCGACAGATCTTTGCCGACATGACTGCCTGCACAGTCATTTCGAGACAGGATTCTATTGACATGCGTAACCAATCAATGTTCAGAGTTCTTCCTTTGCTTCCAAACCCTTCATGTCATCTCCCCTGACTTGGAGGGAGTGCGTCTCCTCTTATATATTGTTCTCTTAATGGCCAAGAGCAGCATCTGAAGCTGCCTCCGTCAGCACAATAAGGCCCCTTTAATGGATGCTAATCATTCAGCGCGCATGAAAGAAGAAATAAAGCCAGAGCGAGAGAGAAGCTGAGGCTTTTCCTCTGCTAATCTCGGCTAATGGCTTCTGCAGAGGCAGGAGAGCGCAATGCGCGCGCACGCTAATAATGCAGCTTGGGAAGGAAGTGAGTGGTTGGCCGTGTGAGGGAGGGGTTGCTATCGTGAGGTAGATGGAAGACAGTCATGTAAAGTGAATGATTTCATACCATCATTATCATAGGCCCACATATGCACGCATCCTCCACGAAGATTGAGGTTAAATAAATCATTTGATTACAGAGATATTGTGAGATTTTGTGCGTATTGTTCATTTTTTAGATCGGCAATAAACGGCGACGTGACACCCAAATCACGGCGGTTCTTGGCTCTTGATACTTTTTGTTGGAGGAGAAGCCAAGCAAATTTTGCCTGGTCTCATTTCGATGCCGATGGATGCAGATGCGTGCGATCAAATCGTTTGGACGACCACCAGCGGATGAGTCGCGGACCGCAAGTTCCCGTGGCCGCAGTCATTAGACCGTTGATTGTCCAAGGTGGCAACGGATGAAAAGTCAAAACGAGGCCTGTGACGTCCACTTCAATTGATGCAGGCCATGAGAGCACCTTGGAAATAGAGGACAAACAACTGACAAAGTCCTTCAAGCCAAGTTATGAACCAAACGGTGAAAATCCAACAACTAAAAGCTTGCCTGAACTTTGACACGCTTGGTCTAGAATCAAAACCAGTTCCATTTGTTGCCAACTGAACTTTCCCCAACTTGTTTGTAGATGAGGAGTGAGGATTTTCTCATGATTTGTTTTGCTTGACTGGCTTGGTAAAATAGAGGCAGTGGGGGGGGGAGAAAAGATGCCTTGCAGTCTTGGAGCCAAAATAGGTCAGATTTTCGCATCCGGCACAGGGACAAAGCAGGCGTCTTCTTTTGCTGTGAATAAAAATCCATCCGTAGCCCAAGACGGCAGAGCGAGGAGGCGGTGGGGGGCGGGGGGGCTTAAAAATGGTACACCAAAAGTAGATGAAAAGAATGAGATGGAAAAGATGAGGAGTAAGATGAAGAAAAAGGCATGGAAGAGGATCACAAAGAAGCTTGCGTGCGAGCGACTGTGTGTGTCCAGCGCGAGTGATCTTACATTCCACATTTTAGCCATGTGGGCTGTTCGGGCTTTCGAACCACTTTGATCCCGTATATAAACGGCCCGAGATTTTATTTCCTTCTTGATCTCAATCTTTTAATTAATCTAGAATAAGACGGGAACTTGAGTAAATCCAAATCAGCACCAAACGCTTCGCAGACATCCCACATCCGTCTGCATTTTGTTCATGTTTTATTCACTGACAAATTCAAGCAGCTTTGTGCATTATGGAAAATTGCCTTTTAATTGCTTGGGGTTGCCAGAATTAAATAACCTTTTATCGGACTGATATGTCCGATCATTGAAGACACCTGTTGTAAAATGTGCTGTTCAGATCCAGAACAATACGTAAAGTACTGAAACATTGATCATTAAAAATTGTACAGATCAAATTGCGTTCGCCCGTAAAGGTTATTATGCATTTTAGGTTCATCCTGCAATATCACCCCAAAGACGTTAGATTAGCTAGATTGGCAGCTCTGTTCAAAAAATAAATAAATAAATCATGCCTCTTCACAAAAAAAAAAATCATCACCAAAAGTCGCGTCACTTGTGTGCGTAAATGCGACTACAATCGGAGGCGTTCTGCATCGCCTTGAAATTTGCATCTACCTGCCGCGATTGACTGCAGGCAGTTTGTCGACGAGCTCACTCGGTCTTGTTGACATTGCAACGGCGGAGTCTTTGCTTTTCTTTTTTTTGGGGGGTTGTAAGTCAAGTGCCACAGGTGGAATCGACGTAAAGAAATGTTGACAGAAGCGAGTGTTTGGAAAATAGGCTCCACACGGAGGGCTGAGCGTTGGCTGAGTACGTTCAAATGAACAAAACATTTTTGCCGGGGAGATCTGGAGTTTCATGTTTATGTGCCTCAGTCACAATTTTCCAGCAAATGAGTAAACACCGTAATTCTCTTTGCTCTCGACCTGCTGCGGAGGGCATACGAGCTGGATAGAATAAAAATGGAAGAAATGCAAATTAAGACAGATTTTCTGTAGTCAACATTCGCCTAATTTGGTGAGTTTCTGCACAACATATCTCAAACTTTTTGCATTTTTCTGTAATGTCCTCAGATGCCATACATGTAAGCCATTTACTTGTTAGCAGATGAGCTTGATATTAAATGTTTTGGGATCATAGTTTATGGTGTGTTTAGGCTTCAAATTATGAATATACAATTAAAAATATTTCTAGGGCTCAATTATTTTGTCTTATTATGCTGTATGCCGCCACATTGCCATTGCAAATGAAAATGTTTTTGTCAATTGCCTTACCTAAGATGCGGACGTCCCACTGGTGGCAAAAATTCCAAGAATTATCTTCACAATCAAATAATGTTCTATGCCGATACTCCAAATGGTTCAGGAAGAGCTTCAAACTTATTTTGGGTGCACATTTTTTAGGCGTTTCCATGATAAGGGCTAAAAAAAAATAAACCTCAAAACTTGGGATGTTTCCACATTCTTGACAAAAATTAACCCGACTGCTCCCCACAGAGGATGGATTACTTTCTGTTGACTTTTGGGCTGTAAACGGTTATTGGGATTGGAAAGTAAGAGTGACAGCTGAAGGCCTAACCTTTAGTTCACAAAGTGAAACGTGTCGGCATTGTTTCTCCCTTTTGGACGTTATCAGGTGTTGTGATGTTGTGATTCGTTTGATCTGACTGGTGACATCCCTCCGCCGCTAACGAGAACCCGAGGTCAAAGAGACGGCGACGATTCCGCCAAGGCCTTTAATGTAATGCTATGCTCGAACCTCTGTTTGAGATGAAAGGCCATCAAATGTTAATAAAACAATATATCTGAGCTGTCAAAACATGATGTCGTTGTGACTGGAAAGGGAATTGCTAATTGCTGATTGAAGGAGAAGATGTGGGGAGCATCTTCTTTTGCACCGAAACAGTCACCAGCAGCTGCTTACTGCTGGGTATTAATGACAACATGATTCCTGAGTGGGCTTGGAGAGGGTCCCAAAGCCAGCTGGTTTTTCAGGTCACCAATTTGGGGGAATTCAAAACAACACCCCGGCATGGGATTAACCTATGGAACTAGAGAACCCCTCAGAAATCTTGAACTCTCAGCCCCCCCCCCATTCTACTATGCTTGACTTTGTGTCACAAATTTCGTTTTCAGTGAACTTGAAAAGGTTAATGGCCCAATGGTGGAAAAAGAAACTCGTATATGAAACCACTGTGATATAATCCCAACATGTTTGACCCTGCAAGAAAACCTTACTTGTGTGGTCGACCCCAACGAACAAATCAACGTCATGACTGCTGTCATGGCGACTCTTTGCCCTACCTGAACTGAGGACGTTTTATCCTAGCACATGCTTTAGATTAGCACGGCTCAAGAAGTATGGGCATACCAATGAGAAGCACATTTTTGGAATGTGAGGGGAAGCGAGCAGACCAGGAGAAATATTGGCTTCAGTTCACACATGGAAATGATTCTGAACGAGTTTCTTTCACAATTTTCACAAACCTCTTCATATTTGTGTTTTGCATTCTACGCAGGAATTGGAGGCTTCCAGAGAGGTCTCGACGAGAGCAAAGAGAGAGAGAGAGAGAGATGGGGCAACCCTGCCGCCGCCAGCGACCAGGTAAAGAAACCGGAGCGCCCGTCGGGTTCCACTCGGTCTCGTTCTCCGGTAACTGCGAACAAACGCGAAGCCTGTCCCGGCAACGGGTCCTCTGATTAACTATTAAAATGGTTGACATAAAACACAGTGTCATCTTTTGCTTTAGCTCTCACTCAAGCAAAACAAAACAGCCTGTCATATTAAACATTTGATGATGAATATTTTAGTGCCCAACGCCAGCAGGTTGAAAGCTCCGTTTTGCCGCGTTGTCTTGGGAGCGCCAGATTGTTTGGCTTAAGCCCTCCGCTCGTCTGACCTCCCACCTAATACTTCAGTGGCAGATTGACTTTCTTTTTGCCATTTTGGATATATGACTAAATCCTGCAGGCTTTATCCAGATGGTCACTCTCTACCAGAAAAATAGAAAAAAAAATGCAATAAAAGGCAAAGCGAGGATTCACCCAGATATCTTTGCAGCCGGTAATATTCCAAGGTTTTCAAGCCTCATATTTGAGAAGAAAATTGCAATCGAGTGAAATGGATGCTTTGAAACTGTGATTAAGTCTATGGACCCACAGTGAACTCCGACTTTTTCGTGGACAACGTATGGCGCACCAAACATTTAGCCATTTTCTTTGCTTCAAAAATATTTCTGATCATAGAACAGCTGAGCGAAATGCTGTGGGAGCCGATTGAATTGTTAAAATGCAGAACGCCAGACTTGAAGTTGTGCCAGAAGGAAGTAAATGTGTCAAATAGATCTTAATGTTTCTTGATTTTCTCATGAAAAATTGGGACTAGTTCTCATCTTCATAATGAGTTGAAAAGTTTCAGATGGAATGATTTGAATGGGTGGAAAATATATATAAAAAAATATCTCTTAATGTGGAAAATTCAATGCAAGCATTTGGGAATTTTAACGTTTTGAGATGACTCGAATGGCAAAAGTAGTTGTGAAAAATGAGTTTCAATTTTGAATGGGAAAGATTGGAAACATTTTTGTTGTTATTGAATGTCTCGTTGGCTTTGAACGTCGTTTTTTGGATGGCAAATATTGACTTTTGGTCAAATTGGCCATTTTTACAATTGTGAACGTGACACCTTGCATTCACTCATTTGTGACTTGTGAAGTTGGAATGGCTTGAATTGCTGGAGAAATGTGGAAGGAGTTGAATAATAAAAATTGGCAGAATCATTATTTTTCCAAATATTTTGGGGTATGAAAATATTTGAGTGAAGTCTTCTTAGTATTATTGATACAATTTTACATCTTTTATATACACATTTTCACTTTAAAAAATCCCCAAATGCTCACAATTCGGCACCCTTTTGAATTGATTCAGATTTGTTTGCTTTTTTTCCCCCAGATTTTTGAAAACTATATTTTTGACTGTTTGTATTAAAATATCCATTGTGTAAAGGATGATACCAACATCAATTCTAGTTTCCTTAGTTTGTCGATGGTGTTTAACAATAAATGGCTTGTTGAAGCGTTTCTGACCATCTGATGGCCCAAAAATGTCCGTCCTGCTAACGAAGATGCTACATCAGCATGTTGACGTCCGTTTGCATCAACGTGTGCGTATGCGGCTGCGTGCGCGTTCCTCCTCTTGTGCCGCTGACACGCTCGCACGCTCGGGCTTCTTCTTCTTTCTCCACGCCGCGACGTCATGATCAATTTGCCACTTGGCACATGACGGCGCCTCGGAGGATTTGAACGACTTTGAGCGCAATCCCGGCCAGGCTGGCCGTTCGCTCTCTCGCTCTCGCTCTCTCGCTCTCGCTCGCTCGCTCTCCCACGTTACGAAAAGCGGCGATTTGTCCGCCCGGCTCGCCTCGCCGGCGTCGTTTTGCCTTTTGGATTCCAGGTTATTGTTTGGCTTTGGATCGCACTGAAGCTTGAGGAACAAACAGCAACTGGCGGCTGCTCTTTCGGCCAACTTTGCGAGCTCGGGGTCATTGGGGTCATTTCAGAGCCAGCGCGAGAATCAATGAGCTACGATTGCTTCCATTTGTCGATATGCACTTGAGATTTAATACGACATTTTTGATCATCACGAGAGCTTTTCACAGCACTCATATGGATGAACAACCACAACTCCTCATCCTTTATTTGCTTTGTGACTTTTTTTTTTTTTCTTCAGTTTTGAACGTGTATCAAGAGCTCGTGATTTTGGACATGACCACGATATTGTGTGCACGTGCCTACTGTAGCATCGCTTGGTGTTGTTTTTGCCTGGCCGATTTGATCGTTATTGCCCTTGTGGTTGAGTTTACAAAAACAGTAGCGGCCTTTGCCTTTTGAGTGCAAGCCTTTGTGACTCCGGGAAATGAAGCAAATGCTAAATAGCCGTTCTAATAATGCACTGGAGCAAGAACACGCCGTCGAGGACATTTGCAATTCAACGGCCGTCATCTGCGCTAATGCGCGCGCTGCCCGTGCAGCAGAAATGCTATATTAGCATTCTGCTTTCATATGCAGGTTGATGCCTCCGCGTGTAGGCGTTATTAAGCCGCCCGCCGCTGAGCGTACGCGCCGTTCCGTTGCATTGTCCTTTTAGGACAATAGCTCCTTTTTCCCCCAGCGTGTGTGTCAATCCGCCCTCATCTTGGATGACTTTTCCGTCCTCGTGTTTTCCTGCTGCCGCCACGGGAGCAGACTTGACTTTTTCTCTGCCGCCTAATTGAATAATGCAGCGTAGTGTAAAATCCCCCCTCATTAAAAGGGCCCACTATGGATGAAAACGCTGATGTGGGCACATTTTCCGCATGCGGGCGTGACTTAATGTATCTGTCTACCTCCTCGGTAATGAAGTTGAAAGTGTGATTTGGCCAATGGGCTCGGATTCGTGTATTTGCCGGCTCTTATAACGGTACATGAGCAGGTTTTTAGGGCAGCCATTAGTGCCTCATACTGTAACACTGCTAAGTGTCCAGGGAGCCCATAAAGCATATCAACGTTTCCAAGACCCCGCCCATAATCCTACCGATTGAACCACGTGTACCCCGAAAAGCCGTAGGAATTTAAAGAAGCTATTTACAAGATATTCCCAGAGTAAATTCAGTATTTTGCAGTATTTATTACTTACATTTAAATTGAGTGTAGGAAACAATGTGGCTGGCTCATTAAAAAAAAAAACAAAAGTGGCATAAGGCTAAACCTGATCAAATCAGGGCCTCCATGCAAACATGAACTTTGATTTCTGCCGCCTGCAAACCCTGCGGTGTGCTTTCAAATGAGCCCGCCTGGTTCTGGTGCGGACACCAGTTTTCTCATTATCCCCAGCTAATGAACGCGCGGCAAAAAGGTACGAGACGGAGAGCCAAATGGATGTTTAATTTATGAAAGCAAATGAATTCTCTCCCCCGCTCGCAACTTTGTTTGCCGTTGCTTTTTAAGCAAGAGGACGCAAGAGGACATGCGGTGGACAGGCAGAACCTTATTTGGACTTTTGGGAGGTGATGCAACATTGCGCTTCCAAAAAGATGTCAGACAAGAAAAAAAATGGCCTTTGTGAGCTTTGCCAGAGGTATTTTAATGATGTCTGGGTTTAAAAAAAAAAGAAAATGTGTATGTGAAGCTGTCTGAAATACAGCATTTGAAGAAAACAAAACTTGTATTAAAAATAACATTTTTGCTCAGTTGGTCTACAGTAGCCCAGTTTTGTTTGTTACAAAACAACAATAAGCGGCCATCCGGCATGAAGTGATTTCACGTGAGCTTTTTTTTTTGTTGTTTTCTCATCAGTGAGCTCTGGAATGGGGACATTTGGAAGTGAATTCACCTTCTCGTGCCAGAATTTGAGCCGGCTCGCTGGGCTTTACTTCAGAAATTCCTCATAAATTAATCAAGCATAACATTCGATCAAGTAAATAGTTTAAACTATCATTTGGGTAAAATATATTTTATACCGTAATTGCCCAAGTCATATTTAACATGAGCAAATCAATATGAAATAACATTGTGCTAGCTAAAATGATTTAAGTTAAGATGTTCAAATATAACTTGGGCAACCGTGTTACTGGGCTAACAATCATTTTTGGTCTAAAATGGATTATTTTCAAATGATCGAATTGGCTCCATATCCACATTTGTTAAAATATGAAGAGCATGAACAATTATGAGTAAAATCAAAATGCAATACAACACTAAAGGTACTTGTTTTTTTTTTACTTCCTCTGCTTTTCAGTAACAGAAATAAACTATTGTTAGCCATGCTAGCTAGTCAGTTAGTAGCGAGTCTATAATTGCCTATTTATTTCAGCAATAATAGACATGTCATAAGGTGGTTACAAATATCAATTTCAAGACAGTGTTTTATTAAATGAATACGTCTACCTTGTAAATGTGATATAGCATTTTTAAATATGGAACCCTGATCGAAAATATGTAAAGTATATTCCTTTTTTTCAGCATCCTTCACTTTGTCCACCCAACATTTGGAGCTCCTCAAAGTTGCAGATGTGAGCAAGCTTCATGTGCATTCTGTCTCCTCGCCATTCAACTTTCAGCACAGCGTTGACGAAACGCATGAACAGACAAACTCGAGCGTCAAGCCGAGACGCATTGAATGCTTCGGCGGCGGGAATCCGTGTTGACAGCCGAAAGGGCCGCAAACTGTGGCTTCATACAACAGGGCGCTTTTCATCGCATCATAACTTGACACCAAACACGTCCTGCCTGCAGGCCGTCTCGCCACAGACGACGGCAGACGATCATTACGCTAATAATCCAAATTGCACCGCAGCTTTTGTGCCTCAGAGGAAACACTTCTAAAATCATTCTACTGCGCAGAGCACATGCGACACTCCAAATCACACCTTTTTGCCAACATAAATAAATAAGTAAATAATTACTTTTTGGTCCAAAAGGAACTTACATAATTATAATGTTTCTATTTTTTTAATTGCTCATAAACATTTTTCTTGTTTTGTACCAAAAAATAAACAATCGGTTTGAATAATCGTGATTACAATTATTGCCACAATAATCGTGATTATTATTTTTTCCATAATCAAGCTGCCCTAGCTTTTTGTGTATCTTCCACTTGGGAATAAAAGCACCTTCGCACCCAACATTTTGCTGATTTTTTGTTTGTTTTTTAACCATTCAAAATTTGCACGTCTACAATGTTGTCCCTGACAGCGCGTTAGCCTTCAGTAGTTCTTAACTCGGGTTCGATGGAATCCAATGTGCGGAAGCCAAATTTCACACTCGGTTGTAAAGGATCAAATACATCTTAATTTGTGTTTTTGACTGCATTTCACATATGACTACAGTATAATCAATAAACCACCACAAAAAGTGGATAGTGTCAATTTCATGCAAGCACACAAATAATGTCTGCGTTTAGTTCCTTGGACGATGACTTCAATCCGTTCCGACTCGATTGGAACGCATTCTTTTGAGTGAAACAACTGCTTGTGTGCTGGTTCCAGCTTATCACAAAAGATATTTGTAATTGCAGTAGCAACAGCGCCCCCCCCAACGTTTTGTTCCCTTTTGTGCTTCTTTTTAACGCCGAGCCTTGTCGGAGCGTAATTGGCGATCAGTGAGAGGAATCAAAAAGCAAGAATGTTTTTATTTCTCCCTTTGTGGAGCCTGCTCACGTCCCCGCCCGCCTTTGGAGACGTTGGCGTCCTCCACTTGCAATTTGATTCAGAGCGTCAAATCCGCTCGCACCTGCATGCAACTCGTTGCTAATAAAAGTAAATGTGACTGTGGGCAGAATGAGACGTTTCTCCTGTGGGTGTTGTTGGCGTTGAAGCAGCGCCTCTTTCGTTTTAAAAACACCTGGGTGGCTTCCAGAAGTGCTCAAAGGTCACAGTCGGTGACATTTTGCACATTTTCTATCACTAGGCGCAACTTTGCCCTTGCCATCTTCCTGCCTGTCACGTAAAAAAAAAAAAAAGAGAAAAAAAAGTTGGATTGCTCTGGCTCAGACAGATGGTGCTCCCCGAGGTGCTTGTGCTGCGACTTATTGTCAATCCTCTTGTAAACGTAAAGAAAACAATACAACGCAACGCGTTTGTGCGGATTCAAAGGCCGATAAAATGTCGTCTTACAACACCGATGACATCCACAGGCAAACGTGTCGTCTGCTCTTGCTCTTGATCTCAGCGGCCGTATATCCAAAGCAGTTAGTTGAAAGTATGCGGGATGAAATGCAGACGATGCTGGAAAGGGCCGTCTAGACAGGCCCGGAGAGCGAGGCCGCGCTGGAGAGCCAGGTGCTCGATATAAAGGTTCCCATCAGAGATTGGACCTGGCGCTTGTTTGAATAACATTCAAACGCGGAGGCCTGCTGTTTATCCAACATCGATTCCCAACCCCCACATCCATTACGGCTTGATGGGAGCAGCGAGCGTTGTCAGTAACTGCCATGACCGGAAATCCATACCTGATACCTTCTCTGTATGATTGCTCATTTTAAAACATCAATATAGGAGGAGCATTTGAGCCTCCATGATTCCATGCAGCTGTCTTTTACTGTCCGACAGAGCAATAAGCGACATTCAAAACCTGGACATGAATCAAATATTTCTGACACGGAACTATTTACGTGACCGGTGGTTGTCTTATTATTGCTCAATGCTGTCTTGATGGACAGTTCAACAAGGCAATGCGCTCAGCACAATCCAACCTTTCTTACAAAGTACCAGCAACAAACGCAACCTGTAACCTTGGAAATATGCCGGCAGAAAATCTCAGGTACGGTTGGGTGTGACCGGCGGGTGGCGACCACACATTTCCCATGATTCTTAAACACGGGAGCAGGAAGTCGTCTCGGCCCAGTATGACGAAAACATGCCGGCTCGCGATTACATGCGGTTGAGAATGAGAACGCAAGTGCAAATGTGAAAATAAATAGAAGATTTGTTTGTTTTTTTTCTTATGAATCGCTACATCGCTAAAATAAATGGTGACGTTGGTCACCCTAGATTTGTTTCAAGCTGTCGGCTCCAATAATGAATCGTGGCGAACGCGGTGCATTGGGAGTGCTCAAAAAAGTCTCCTCTAATTTGAAGAAAACACTAACAGGTAAAGTCTTTTTTTCATGAGGCCATTTAGCATTTGAGTGAATGCTAGCTAGCTCTTAATGACAAGCAATGACCCAGGAGCAGCCCGAAAATTAGCAACAAGCGTCGTCTCCATTTGGGCCGGAATGGCAAGTGTGACCCTCATCTCGACGCTCCTCACCTCAAACTAATCAAATCGGGCTGCTGCATGACATCATGTGGAAATGTAGGAGAGAAAATGTGCCCATGTAAATGCGTGTGTTCAACCATACGAGCAAGTAGAAGGAATGTTTTGTTGCGTTGACATGAGTGTCGAGTTCAGTTGGCTCTGTTTTTGACTTGTTTCCATTCTGGAAGTAGTCACAGCAAAAACAATGTTTTTGACCTGTTAATTAGTCATCGACCATTCCACACAATCAACAAGGCCCGACGTGGACGTGCCCAGGGGGAACGACTCGGGTTCTCCTGTCTGGCCTCAGCATTCTGCCGACAGTGTGAGAGAGTTCAAACCGTGCTGAATAATTAGTTGCGAGTGAAATTTAAGTGTGTTGAGGTAAACGCAGCGTAATTCGGAAGTGACATGCTGCGTGCTTCAAGATCACACGATGTGCAGCAGTAGAGCAGACAATCGTTACGACATTGACCTCCACCTAGACCAAACTATTTTGAAGACGCCTTTCTAATTACTGAAAAAGAAAATATTACCGAAGAACCAAGCAAGACCCTTCGCGTCCGGCTGTTTTACTGGATTTTGACTGATTTTGCAAGGCCCACACAATATTGTATTCTATTGCGATAACAACATGGAACCTACCAAAAGAAAGATTCGAGTCTCTTCTTTGATCAGGAAAAAAAAGTATATTTCTATCTGTTTCCGTTTTGCAGCAATTAGCATTAGACGAAGTTTCATCATTATTACTTGAATTTTTTCACCCGTTCTCTGCAGTCGCGAGGCTGCATCAAATCCTTCCGTATGCTCCAGCATGAAAAAATAAAAACAAAAAGGTATAAATGCGTCTTTGGGACACGTAATACATTTAAAAAAGAACGCATTTATACGTTTTTGGGAGTAAATGAGTTAATACTGACAACTAAACAGCATAGGCCTCCAACATGATGATACTTTTTCAGCACCAATCCTCGGACTGACCATCCATGTTGTATTGCATAGGCAACAAAAAATAACTTATTGGGGAAAAAAAAAATACTAATCATAGTTTGTCAAAATGGGATTTTGCCCCAAATGGTTGCTTCGATCCAAAATGGCCGACTCATGGAGCCTTTTTTGTTTATATTGTTCTGATTGTCATGCCCAACACTTTGGTGGTGCTAGGAGCTATTTTTTGTTTCCAATATTCCAGAGCTTTTTTGGGGTATTTACATTTTTGGCTCATTAAAATGATGATTCCTAGAGGGCCCTGAGAACGTCACCTGCTTTGGTGGGGGTAACAAGCTGTCTGTCATTGCTTGTCTGGGAAATGACAGTCGAGGGTGTTTGCCAAGTTGTCGGTTTACTGCAAACTGCAAAGGCTGTGAAAGTATTTGTGTAAGTCTACATTGTAGCCCGTCAAGTAGGCAAGTAAATAGCCCTGCAGCGTGTGTCCTTGACGGTTTTCTTTTGGGGGAATGTCTGCTAACTTCCTGAGCTAATTGGCAGCCTGCAGATCCTGACCTCTGCTTGAGAGTGCTCGTTGCTCACTGCCGTTTGCCGCTCTGGGATCCATGTTGGCCATCCGCATCTGTCTGGCATTCTTGTTTTCAACCTTTTTACCTGTGTGAATGAAGACGTCATGAGATTTGGGGGATTTCTGCGTGATTTAGTCATTTCCCGGAACAGGAGCAGAAAGGTATCTTTGCATCCGGGCCAGCTCCTTTCTCGGTGTCGCCGCGTGAGTGCGGCAGCATGTGTGAGGCGTTTTTTTTTTTGTTTTTTTAATTCTTTCTTCCTTTTTTTTCCTGCGCCCAGAAGGCACAAGGATGTTGAGAACTGAGAAAATGTGATTACCAAACAGGGTAGCGACACTTCATACCGAATCTGATGAACTGTCGAGGCTCGGCGTCCTTGGATTTTGCAAGCCGTCGACGCGTATTCACACAAGTCATATTTCCCGGCGTTTGCGCCGTCCTTCAAATGCGCTGTCGAAAACACGGGCCCCGCCGGAAACAATATGCGCCGTCTCCGCCTCGGTGTGACTGCTCCATAAAGGTCTAAGTGATGCATTGTGGCGACAGAAAGGCGAGGGGGCGGGCGACACGGTGTTTACCTTGCATCGGCACAATGACAACAACAATGGCGACAGCGGCGGACGCCAAGACACGGAAAGGGAGTGACAAGTTTGAAAAATTGGCAAGCGGGTGCTCGCTGCGAGGCGTCTCGGGGCTCGGCGACCTTTGAAATCACGTGGAAGCCGATGAAAAACGGCCGAAGGATTCGCTGGTGTGTTCTTCGTACTCGCAGCCCGCTAGCTTGCTCGCGTCCTCATCATGTCGGTCTCTCCTCGCTCTCTGTTGTTGAATGGGCCGAGTTATTCAAGCCATGACAAACGGACTGCTGCTCGAGTGACATCCCACCGGCAGCTTCAGACCTCGACCGAGCCCGTGACGAGGTTTTGCAAATGTCGCCAGGAAGGTCCCACCTGCAAATACTGGATATTTATCCAGGCTAATTGCCCAAGACGTGCATTGTGGTGTGTAAATATGTCGAGTCACCCACGAATACGCTTCAGGCGATCTTCAGCTGCCTGCTGCGGCTTCAGACTCCAAGCAGGGTTGCTTGCTCGTCTATTGCTTCCACTACTCTACTGCCTTTGTCGTTTTTGTTTGACACCGTTTCCGTTGAATGCAATTCAACTTCGCATGGTCTTGTGCGTTTGTTTTTGTTTTTAGATTCATGAAGTGTAAGCCTCGACTTGCCATCTTAATGTGCGATTTAGGTTTAGTCATCATCAAGCTCATTATGTGGTACTCACACATTTTCAGGAGGTTCCTCGTAGTTGAGCTACACTGAATCGATAGCCTGACAATATTTTTACTGGCTTTCCAGCCTCCTTTTTGAATGGAATTTGGCTGCTTCAAACCAAAATGGCTGACTTCCTGTCTCTTTTGCCGTGCAATCTGTTATCGTAGCCATGTCCACCAAATGACATGTGACGGTGCAAAGGATTCTTTTTTTTTTTTTAATTACAGATTAAATTTTTTTCTTAATTTTTATTTTTTTTTTTAAACCAGTTTTGGCCCCAAAATGGCTGTTTCAAACTAAAATGGCTGACTTCCTGTCTGTCTTGCTGTTTTCTGCTCGTATATCCTGAACAGCTGACAGATGGAATAAATTGTGCTTCAGATAAACTGGTTCATGTTCCCATCCTTATCCACAACAAGTTCAGCCAAAATCTGGTAGCGTATTTGTGTATTTTTATGTGCCTTCTCAGTGACATGAGGAGCTTTGACTCCAATTCCGGTTGGCCGTTTGCCATGCACCTTGCGATGTTTTCATTTTGTCTTCTTGTGTTTGGCTGCTTATCTCTTTCGGTGCATCTGTCGCTCTCGCTGGTCAAGGTAGCGCCGCGGTACGTTTTCGCCAGGGGTGCTCACATTTGTGGGTTTTCAGGGATGTTGAAGCCAGATGGAAAAGTCATCCAAATAAAAACAGATTCCAAGAGGCCTGAATGAAAACGTAACAAGCTGCCATGAACCCTGAGAAAACCAGTGAGTGATCCCAACTGGATTCCGTGGCCTTGTGTCATCACTGGTCTTCCCTCATCGTCTAATTTGATGTCGGGGAGCCGGAAGTCTAAAAGAGAGGCGCGCAGTGAATTCGGGCTCCCGACGGGGCTTTGACATGGTGATGAAATGAGCCCGTTGCGGCGAAGCAACCGCTGCCAATTTAGCGTTCGGGGACCTTGCGAGGCGTTTGAAACGTTCCCTGCTTCCCCCGGTGGCTTTATCACATGATTTGAGTGGAACACGGCGTTCCTGTGCCTCGTCCAACCGTGGGCCAACTTGTTAGAGTGTGGTGACATTTTTGAGGGGGATGCTGCTTTCAGCATTGATGGGAGAGCTGTAAAATTGCTTCATCCCCCCACCACCACCACGCCCGCCAAAATCCAGGCAAACTGCCATGGGGGAAGTTAACAGCGGGTGGGGGAGATGTAGCGCCACTATATTGCCATAGTAACAATGGATTGCCCACCAAGGATTCCTGGGCAAACACGGGCTTACGCTTTAAACGGCGACTGAGGCCCTTCGCCAGAATCCCCCCGCTTGTTCAAACAAAACCATGTTGGCACTGATAATGCTAACGTTTTAAACATAAATTACAAGGTCTACGATTGTCGTGTCACGTCCCCAATTCTCGAGGAGAGGAGGCTTGCCTGGGTAAAGAAAAGCTCATTCAAAGCAGTCGGCACACATAAATCCAACCCCTCCTCCTCCCCCCCCAAAAAAAAGCCACTGCGGAAGCAGAGGGAGGTGGCAAGGTTTGCGTGCTAAGCACATTTGCGCTGACATCAAACAATCACCCCCCGATTGGCTTCGCGGGGCAAAGTAATCGGAGCTGCTCAAACATTTGCCGCAGCGCCGACGGAATTCCGATGGCGGATAAACGGCAAACGTCCGACTGGGGAGCTCCACGGCACACATTTAAATGTCAAGCGTGCCGGCACTTAGCTGCTTGTCAAAGCCGCCCCCAAAACCGAACCGATTGGCTTTCGTCATTCACTTGCGGAGGATTCTTCCAGATATTGGTTTGAGAAAAGTGATTCTCAAACTTGAATCGTTTTAGGAATCCAACTACTGCATTGTGATGTTATTATGGCGGTACTTTTTTTTTGTTTTTTTTTAATGGTACTTGGTGGAAGAAGTTTCCGAGCCAATGACCTAACGTGTGTCATCATTTGAGCTCCCGCAAGCACCGCCGTTCGCTTGTCGTCATTTCCTTTCGTTCGTCAACCTGAACGGAACATTCTCTCTTTCCACAAACAGACCCATACCTCCCCCAAGGCAGTTCCCACCGACCAATTTCCAATCGGGTCCCGAGTGTTGCACAGGAGCAACTGCAGCTAAATGAACCGTGTCAAAGTGCAGCATTTTTATTTCAGTCTTGATTATAGCAGGCCACCCGCCCACCCACAATTCTCCTTTCTCACCCTTCACGATTGCAGCAAAGTGGTATTATTCCCGTGCCAGGGTTTACCCACTCATTTTCAAGCCAAAATGGCTGTTGTGCTCCATCCCGGTGGCCAGGTTGATTTACTGCCTGTTGCTAAGGACTTTGTTGCTGGGGAGAGAGCGAGAGAAGAGAACCGCCTCTCTTGAGATGGTGCAAAGAGTAAAAGGTGATATCAAAGCGAAATCCCAAACTCGTGGGCAAGATGCTGCAAATCCACCGCCTGGAGCCAAATTAAATGTCTGGAGTTCTTCAGTCCATTTGTCTGACGAGAAGCAGAATTAGAGAATCTCTGTTTTACAGTCCACTTTCCAACAGACGGCTGGAGAGAATACGCAGTATTAGTCTGACCTTTTCGCCTTCTGACAACTTTTTTTTTTTGGTTTTGTTTTTCTGTCGGCTGTTTTCCACTGCAAGTGCCAGATTCCATTCAAATCGGATTTTTGGACACGAACGAGATGAAGTGTTTCATGTTTGCACGTTTTACAGAATAAGGTTTTTAAACCAACATCCGTTCTTTTCATCAATGGAAAATATCTGCAGTGGTGCCTTGAGACTGATACAAGTTTAATGTGTTCCTTGACACATTCAAATGAATGGAAATGCACATTTCAAAGCTAGAAAATTAGAAGCCAGGAATTTGTCAATTTTGGATAGTTTGCCTTTGGAAAGTACCAAGTCAGACAAAAATCCCAGCACTTTGGAAGTTTCATTACATTTGCATTAGGACAGTTAAAGAAAAACACAAAAGCCCAACAACAAATCCCGCCAAGCCCACTTGTCAAATTATTTGGTCATGCCTGCAGCTTCTTGCTTCTGCGCACGTGCCGAGTAAACGTAGTGAGCCTGAGCAGACACACATTCTAATATGACCAACAGTATTTCTTGAGCAAACACGCACACGCACACACACTCATATTCATGCAGGATATTGAAACCCTCTCAGGCATGTCGCTGCCTGGTGTGCAGGATGATGGAGAGGCGGCGGCCCCTTGCAGGATACACTCGATACTGTACAACGCGCACCCACTGAGCGCACAGGCGCTGATTTTTCTGCGCTGCCCCCCCCCCAAGCTTTGATGGATGGTCGGCGAGTGCTGTACCTCCTGTTTCAGACACACATAATCTCATTTGGGGGACACAACCAAAAGGGGGCTCATACCAGCAGTCAAGCGGTCCTCGCCGCTGCCGTTCTATTCTGTTACTTAGCTCATATGACTGTTGATGAAATGAAGGCCACCTTAGAAATGTCAAGATTTTCAATGTATTATTTATCTTCAGTCAGACCTTGATGTCTCATAAAGTGGGTGGATTTCAGCACTTGTTCATATTTCAGATCTGTTGCATTACAAAGGAGGAAGGTCAAAGTGAAAAGGGAGGGGTTGGGAGTATTGCGCAGGAACAGGTGCTGTCACGGCCACAAACAAAATCAATGTGAACCTGAACCCAGGGTGAAGGTTGTGGGGTTTGTTTTTTTTCTTTCTTTCTTTCAATTTTAAATAGCCAATAGATCCTTTTTCACCTGTTCAAAGTCACTTTCCCAACATATAGAGGTACTTTGCATGTTGAATTTGTTCTTGAAAGCCAAAACGTAAAAGTTTTGGATGCAATCTAATCACAAACAACAATCTGCCAAAATCTTGCCTCTCTCCAAAGTTTGGGCCAAAAACGAGATTTCGTACGTGTCCACTCCTCTTCATAAACGGGGATTCATTTTGTTCATTCAAGGACCACAGAGGCAAACGGAGAGGGACTCAAGCCACATGACTTAACTCGAGTCAGATTTGAGCCACCAAAATCATTCAAAATGTGCTAAATCGAGTTTTGTCTTCTGGATTCGTAAAAGCTGTTCTTATGTTCTGTTACATCCAAATGCTTTTATGTGTTGTAATTTTGCACAAGTGGCAGAATGCTTGATTGGGGGGTTACAAGACATGTTAACAATAACTACCAACTACTTAATTGTGGCATTGAAGCACAAACTATGAATGTTAAGTTGATGTTGAAACGGATCTAGAATCAGTATACGTTACTGGTGTCTGAACATTTGGCACATGAATTAGTTTTGAATAAATGAAACCTTGAAATAAATGTTTTTCGGATTTCTTAGATTAAAATCGATTAAAATCGTAATCATTCTGAATGACTGCCAAAAATCGAGATTTTTATTTTTTTTGGGCCATATCGACCAGCCCTACTTCATCCATTACTAAAAGCCACAATAATTACTTTAGCTAAGCGATAGCTGGTTCGACATGAAACGAGCTAATTGAAATCAAAGGCATTGAATCCATCGCAATTAACCTGTTTTGACGTGCTTGACTTTTGCCACAGTCAACTTCCTTGAAACCTGAAAGTTACTCATGATTTGCACATATGTGACTTAGCACTACCTCTGGTAAACAGAATCCCACAAAAACCACAGACTGATTGAATCGAGACAGCAGACTGCCTGAGGCCTTTTTGTACAAAACGACAAAACTAGCAACGCGACAATAATGCCTGACTCTGCCAGACATTTTTGCAATTTTGATGAGGTACAGTGTCACAGCGAACACATAACCGCCGTCGTGCCCATTAGTCACGCAAACAAGCCTCACGTCTGATCCGTGTTGCAATGCGGCGGGTCGACAGCCGACTATTCCCCCGAGTCGGACCGCGGCGCAGCTTAAGTGATGTTCCCATCCAGCCGGCCTCAACTCCTGCAGTCGATACAGGACGACAGCGCGAGGAAACAGCCAGGCTAGCGTAGCGCATCATAGACCCTGGGAGCCTTGTAAAAGTCAATTTGCTGGACAAACTCCCGCTAACAATCGCCGGGGATAAACAAGTGCGCAATATGGCGGCCTGGCAAAACCGGCATCGGCGAAGATATGAACGGGCGGCGTGAAATCAAATTCCACGTTTGATGACAGTAAATTGAAAGAAGTGGTGGCGGAGAGGTCGCATCCGACACTCGCAATCAGCGACGTGCCGGGCAATCAAGGAGGCGGGGCTCCAAAGTCGCTCCCTGTTTCCAACCTCGTCTCTCCCCGAGCTTCTCTCAGTTTCTTTCTTATCGTGACAGATGTCGAGAGCTGCAGCAGCTCCTTCGATCACAAGTGGGGTTTTTTTGGTGGTGGTGTTGTTGTTCTGAGAGGAATCTCGAGCTCACTGGCGCATTTATCATAGACAGAGAAGAAGGCTGAAACGAAAGACAAATGCTTGTTTTTCATCAGAAAAATCACCCGTTCCGCCTCAGGTGTCAAAGTTAAGGTCCATTTTTCTACTAGCTATGACAAAATGATCCAAAACAAATGCAGATGCAATTTTGTAATAGATGGCATGATTATTAAGGACATACAGTGACATCGTAACTTTGGAACATGTTTTGTTGAAGACCAAGCTTATTCCTCAAAAATATGTTTCGCCAAGCAACATAAATATGATTGGCATAAAGAAAATGAGTTTGGTGCAGGGGCATTATGGAAAGTAAATGTAGCAAAAACTGATTGGCTCAACAACAGAAATCCCTCCGTTTTAGTCACTTAACATTTCTGCTGGTTTATTAGGTGAGTCTCTTGGTTTAGTAATTGCCTTATAGCAAATCCATTCAAATCACCAAAGCAAATTATTGCCGAAAATGGCTTTCTGCCGCAGTTTCACGAGCACCACTTGGCTGACGCTGCTTCCATTTTCCCCCCAGCATGTAAACAAAAGGCTGGGAAAGCATTGATTGAATTTATCTATAATAGATCCCAACACAGTTATATCAACTTAGGCTCAGCTGGTGGTACGCTGCACCACCAAGGATGACAATAATGGGCCATTCCAAAAACAACTTGTTTTATCCTCTTTTTCACAAAGATTTTTTTGTTTTTTAACCCCTTTCTCGGTCGCTGGCGTATGAGTTTCCCAGCACAAGTGCTTGCTGGGTAATGGTTGGGCTTGCTAAGCCGACCTCAACGCTGGCGGTGCGAAACTCGAGAGCGCCTGTGGAATCTCTTCTTTGCTGGACGTGATGGCTGAGTGACTGACCGCCTCAGTGGCCTCGCAGATAAAAGCAGCCTGGGACAATTCCAAGTGATTCATTTTGTTGTTGTTGTTGTTGAAAAGAAAATCTGTGAACATATTATTCTATACTTCCAAAAAGAATTGACCCAATTATGTTCTGATCGCCACTCAGGTCAAATCGACCCAACATCCATCCATCCATCCATTTTCTTGACCGCTTATTCCTCACAAGGGTCGCGGGGGCTGCTGGCGCCTATCTCAGCTGGCTCTGGGCAGTAGGCGGGGGACACCCTGGACTGGTTGCCAGCCAATCGCAGGGCACACAGAGACGAACAACCATCCACACTCACACGCACACCTAGGGACAATTCGGAGCGCCCAATTAACCTGCCATGCATGTCTTTGGAATGTAGGAGGAGACCGGAGTACCCGGAGAAGACCCACGCGGGCACGGGGAGAACATGCAAACTCCACCCAGGAAGGTCCGAGCCTGGACTCGAACCGGAGACCTCAGAACTGGGAAGCGGACGTGCTAACCACTCGACTACCGTGCCGCCATCGACCCAACATTTTGGGTTAAATAAATAACCCAAAAGTTAAGTCAAATTGACCCAAGTGCTGGTTGGTCAATTTTTCACCACTAATTGGTTTATTTTTGACCCAGCTCTTTCTTTGTTAAATCTAGTATAGTTATTTGTTTCCATATATGGTAGATAGATATACAGGAAAGTTGGCGTTACGTTGCAGCTTTTGGTCATTAGGTTTGGATGTGAATTTTAAAAACATTTTGACTTTGTCTAGGATTCTCAACCGCCATCCAAATTCACCTAATTGGTCCAAATGATTTATTTACAGTATATCTGTTCATCTGTCATATAGTGACAGGCAGAACACTTCAAGGCTCTTCCTCAAGATGGCAGAAGGTACATCATCAAGCTGGCTTTCCACTTTTTTAAACATAATAATTGGCAGTGTGCAGTTGAGACTTTTGAAATTTAAACATGCCTTGGCTCAATCAAGGTTGGTGAAACACTAAATCAGAAAGTAGTACATCAACACAAAACACCACTGCAGGCAAAATTATTCAGGTGCTTGTGCGTTTGTTGCAGCAGGAGCGGAAGGTGACCACAGGGTTAAAAGTCCAGGACTGCCGGCCGCACTGGCCCCGAGGCGAGAAATTGTGGTCTAAGCGCGTGGAGCGAGGCTTCGCTTGCCCTCGGGGTGGGGGGTGGGCCGATGGCGGTTTTGCGTGAGTGAGCAGAGACTGCAAGCTGCTGAGCATCACCGCAGATTAAAAGTGATCCTTTTAAGGTGCAATGATAAAACAAAAGCAGACGACCTTTGCTAATTTAATGGCAAAGTGATTGAAAGAGCGCCCTTCATTATTTTCTGAATGGAAACCACAGCCCAGAATCATAAAGTGAAATGTCCGGCGGGGTGCACGCGTTGAAGATGAGGAGGCAAGCTATGTGTTAAGACAGTGTGTTAATATTTTATCAGCCGGAGTGGCGGCCAATGTCCAGACTCTTTGCTTTTTAACGACTCTGCTAAAACTGAAAGGCTTATAAACCCGCACGGTTGCCTGGTTACCCACTTGGCCAGCTTGCCTCTGCAATTATGGTAAGATCAGGAGGATGAGGGGACGGAGAAAAGAAAGAAACCCGATACCGAGAGCTTACAGTGAATGGTTGGTATTATCCCGCCCCCCGCCCACCCCGTCTCCCTCCCCGAGGGCCCTTGTCCAAACAGTAGGGGCCTTTCTCTGTACCTTCTAACAGGGTCGTCTTTCTTGTGCCTCTTTCTATCTCTTCCCACGGACAGACCAAAGACAGGGATCATTCCAAAGGCCATCAAATGCAATATGGACCTGTACTCGGCAGATATCAATACTCCAATTAGTGATGACCCAGCCACTTAAAAATCACTTCAAACGTAAATTACGTTTTAAAGATAACCAGAAAGCGCATAATAATACGGCCGGTGCCGATTAGGACCGATGTCACAACAAATGCAGGGAAGCGGTGCCGAACATGCGGCGGTAAATAATTATAGAAGTGGAGCACAGTGACACGCAGTACAATGCGGAGGATAGAGTGCCCTTTTAATTATGCAGGAGACATCCAAAAGCAACAGCGCTCGACACACTCCGGGGAGTTGCTGGGCAAATACACAATATTGGAAGCCGTCAGTGTTGGGGTGAGAAGTAGCAGCAGGGGCGGAGTGGGATACAAATATACAAATACAAATAAATATATATATATATATATATATATATATATATATATATATATATGTATAATATGAGAGTGCGAAGATTTAAAGTAACCCGCCCACTCCAAGAAGAACGAGTGAAGCGTTTCGAACGGGAATGAGTGAAGCCTTGCGAGGGCCGTGATGTGGTGACAGGCAGAGAATGGGGAGGTGAGAAAAAAAAAAAAGGTTGTGCGGCATGGGTGGGCGCTTGCCATTGGAGATGCACCACACAGGGCTGAGAAAAAAAAGATATACTAGATAGATGTCAAATAAAAGCAGAAATGGATCAATAATTCATTTCATTGCTTAATCAAGCCCGACGAAGCACCTCAGCAAATCACCTGACTTTTATTCTCTTGCCGTGCCTCCATGTTTTCATGCTGGGCCCAAAGCTTTTGTATTTTTTTGCGGGGAAGCAAACTGAGGGAGCTAAAACTTGCTGGAGGGCAGACGAGACACAAAAAGCGTTTCGGGGAAGCGATAAAGTAAGACACAATATGGATGGTGATCGAAAGGAAAATGTACAAATTGATTCTCAGCGGAATGAAACACGCACGGGAACGTTCACATGACCCGATGGCCAGATGGTGCCTCTTATTGGCCGCTAATAAAACGTGTTTGCTCTGCAAAGAACTCTCATCTACCTGCCGACTAGAAGAAAAGGCCGCCTTGCTAGAAGCGGAGAACAGACCCCCCCCACTACCCTCCGCCTCTGGGATAAATTAACCGCAAACCAAACCCTTATGCGAGCTGTCTGCAACCCTCTAAACACATTAGCAGCAACTGCAAAAAGTTGAACCTCGGCCCGAGTGGTCACAATTCCCCTCCGATGAGCTAATCTAAACCATTACGGTCCCTTTCAATATTGCATGTGAATGGCACTCCAAACCAAAACAGATCAATACTGCTAACTTGACACACATTAGCACCATAAAGGCAACACGACTACTGAGACTAGCCCTGTCAGAACGCATTACGCCAGACAAAACACTAAGAGAAGGAAACGGAATACATTTAAGAGTGGTGGAGGAAAAAGAGAAGCAACATGGAGATGCATCTTCTTACCTGTTTGTTGTACTTGTTGATGGTCTGACTGCTGTAGTCGGAGCAGTGGTCCGATCCCAGTGAAATGTTATCTCCGGTGCCAACAAATGTGTTGGCCGGGGGCAGGTCCTGAACTGCCTGGTGCTTTTTGCCGGCCGTGGGCGACTGCGGGTGAAGCTGGACCGTGGGGAGCGGCGAGCTGGACTTGTAGTGCCGGGCCAGATCCGGGCTGCCGGGGCCGCCGTTGACCGAACGGTAGCGGCCCATGCCGGGGCTGTCCGACAGCTTCTCGTTGACGCCGTCGTAGCGTTGGCCGTTGGGTTTGGACGCCTCCACTGTGACGATGCTGCTGTAGAGCGGCTGCTTGGATTTCTGCTTGCGCTTGTCTTTCTTGGGCTTCTTGGACTTGTCGTGTTGCTGTGGCGTGAAGAAGTCTTCATGGTCCTTCTTGCCGGCCTCGTAGCCGTTCTTATTCTTGGGGCGGCAGTAGCGGGCCATGACAACCACCAGGATGATGAGGATGACCGTCATGATTCCCGAAACGACGCCGATGACGATGCTCAGGCGCTGTTTGCTCAAGTCGTAATTGGGGTCGCCGGCGATGTTGGTGTTGAGAGATGTGCTCAGGCTTCTTGCCACCTGTGCCTCCACCACAGTGGAATTGGAAAGAGTCTCATTAACGTAGACGTGGACCAGTGTCGTGGTGCTCTGGGAGGGCTGCCCGCTGTCATTCACCTGGACCACCAGCCGGTGCAGCCCATAGTGCTTCTGCTCGAGCTTTTTCACCAGTGAAATCACGCCGGTGCCCCCGTCAATCTCAAACAGCCTGAAGGGGTTCCCGCCGACTATACTGTAGTTGAGGTCGGCATTGATGCCCGTGTCAGTGTCTGTAGCAATGACCGTTCTGACTACAGTTCTGATGTTGCTTGAGGGCGGGAGGAGGGTGTAGGAGCTGTTTATCGGGAACGTGACGGTTGGCGCGTTGTCATTGTCATCCATGACAAACAGCGAGACGGTGGCAGTGGCCGAGCGGGGCGGCTCGCCCCCGTCCACGGCCTTCACACGGAAAGTGTAGGTTGTTTTCTGCTCTCTGTCAAACGACAGAGTGGAGAAAATAGTCCCTGTATCATTTTCGATTGAAAAAATCTCTTCCTCCTCCTCAATAAAAAGACTCATTTCTGCATTTTGACCTTTATCTGCATCGATGACTGTAACCATGCCAACTGGGCTGTTTGGCTCAAGGTTCTCTTTGACATAGAATGTAAACACATCTTGCATGAACTTTGGCTCGTTGTCATTTTTGTCTGCCACAAGGACAACGACCGTAGCGGAGCCCTGTAAGGTGTTCACCCCCTTATCTTTGGCTATGACTTTAAATTCATAACGCTCCGTTTGCTCCCGGTCCAGGATTGTGTTGACTCGGATGTCGCCGCTGTCTGCGTCAATGGCGAAAATCCCATTCACAGACGAGTCGAGGGAATAGCTGATTTCTGCGTTCTTCCCGCTGTCTGCGTCATTGGCAGCCACCGTGGTCACCCTTTCGCCAGGCGCATTGTTTTCCGAGAATGACACCTCCACTACGTTGAGGTTAAAGACGGGAGCGTTGTCATTGGTGTCGCCCACTTTGACGATAAGAGAGTTATTGCTCGCCAGGCTGGGGCTGCCGGAGTCCACTGCCACTATGACCACGTTGTATTCCTGCATAGCCTCATAGTCCAGCGGCGCTGACGTATGGAGGAAGTATTTCTTTTTATTCTGCTCGCCCTCCATCTCGCTGGCCGGTTTGAGCTGGAAGGGCACGTCACCGACCACAGTGCAGGTCACGATGCCGTTCTCGCCCTGATCGCGATCCGACACCTGCACTAGGGCGATGGGCGTGTCCACCACCACGTCCTCGGCGACGTTGGCGATGCCGTCCTTCAGGAAAATGCGTCCGATTTTCCGTATCTCAATGGCAGGGACGTTATCGTTCTCATCCTTAATGTTCAACACCACGGTGGCCTTGTCCATTTTCGGCGGCTGACCTCGGTCGCGGGCCATCACCGTGAACCTCAGCTGGCTCACTTCTTCGCGGTCGATGCGGTGCAGCACACTCAGCCACCCTAAGCTCTCGTCCAATCTCAGCAGCCTCCGCACGGACTCCGTGGCCGCCCCGAACACGTACTCGATTTGACCGTTGACCCCCACGTCCGCGTCGGCCGCTTTCAGCTGCAGGATGGGGGCGCCGGGAGAGCTGTTCTCCAGCAGGTCGGCCTCGTACACGCTCTTTTCGAAGCGAGGACTGTTGTCGTTCACGTCGGTGATCATCACCCTTAGGATGGCCTGTGAGGAACGCGGGGGATCGCCCCCATCCCTCACGCGCAGCGTGAGCTCGTAGGAGTCTCTCTGTTCCCTATCGAGTGCCCCTTTAATGATGAGCTGGGGCTGCTTCTCACCGTCGCTGGTATCAGCGACTTGCAGCTCAAAAACACTGCTCCTGCTCGCGCCCTCATCAAATCTCCTCTTCCCTGAGTACGAGTCTCCCGAGGAACGCCTGGAGTTCTCCCCGCTGTCCTGAATGAGCTCGTACCTCTCGATCCCATTCCTGCCAAAATCTCGGTCTGTGGCGGTGGGCAGCAGATAAAGGGTTCCGATCGGTCTGTTTTCCTCCACAGACAGCGTCAGCACAGGTGAGGGGAAAGAAGGAGTGTTGTCATTGATGTCTGAGATGATGACCTTTCCCTCAAAGAGGTCAACCCAGCTCTGGGCCGGTCCGATGACGGACACCTCAAAATCGATGAAGCACTCGTTCTCGTCGAAGATCATCTGGCACTGTTGTAATTTCTCCCGGTCGATCCGTCTCTCGTTGGTGGTGAGCTCGCCCGTAATGTTGTCGATCTTGAAAAAATCCGAGCCGGACTCCAGCGTGAACGTCACCTCGCCGGAGCCCGCGACGATGCCCAGGTCGGCGGCCACGTTGCCCACTCGCACGTCTGGCGGCCCCTCCTCGGCCAGGCGGTACCGGAGCACCTGCTTGGCGGCGGGCTGATGAACAAACTGCAGGATGAGCATACAGTAGTATAAATAGTCCACTGCGCCAGTAGTCCTCATTGCTCCCTTGTCAAAGTGTCCACCAAAATGACCCAAAATAGAAAAAGCACTGTGGTCGTCTGGATGTTTGAATGAAACCAGACTTCTTCTACATCACTCCTGCTGCAGTGGAAGGCAGCAAGTTTCCCCCTCTCCTCTCCGAATGTAAATTACGCCTCAGTGGTGCACCGCTGAATTTTCAGGCGCGTAAAAGGCGCCAGTCGGGGCAGCAGGAAGTGCAAGATGTTGGCATTGTCACTCACGTTCTTCTGCGCGGGATCTCTCCTCTTTAGTGGGCAGGATTCCTCTGCGCTGCGATATGTCCACGCGAGTCAGTGAAAAGTGTCGAGGGAGGGGAAAAAACGAGCCACCTTGCTCGGGCTGCTCTCATCCTGCAAGTCACTTAGTTGTGTTTCCCGGTGCGACGCAGCTCCACACACACACACAAAAAGAGTGCTAGAAAAAGCAGCAAAATAGATGTTAATCCCTTGTGATCTTTTTTTCAGGGTGGGGGGGTGATTGGTTTTCTTAGCGAATGCGGCGACCTGTCCACTCGCCTGCAGACGTGTGTCGGCAGCCTCTCTGCAGCACCGGGAGAGGGACGCGCAAATGATATTCCTCTCTTTCTCTTTCTTGCTCTCGCTCGCTCACTCTCTCTCTCTCTTCCTCACTCACCCCCACCTTTCCTGTAGCGCGAGGAAACAGGCGCGCATGGGCCAGGCGTCCAGGTCCGACGGGTGGGAGGGTTCTGGACTGTTCAGCGTAACATATTTGATTAGATTTTTTTCTTTTTTTTTGGGGGGGGGGGGGGGGGGGGGGAGTACCGGGAAAGGCTGCGTTGTGATTTTGTAGAAGACAATGTTTAAAAAAAACAACAAAAACGAACGCTGTCTTGCATGTGAGTTGAGATTGACGTCGTGCACGAGACTGATGAGAAGCAGCGAGCGAGGACAGGAGGTGCAGAGAAAAAGGGATCGTGTCTGGATTCCAGCAGTGCTTGTTCCTTGCTTACTAGCGCCCTCTATCGTCCTATTGCAAACAGACACGAGGACCTTGAACAGCATCAGAAAGGATTGAGACACGGGTGTGTTATTTTTATACCACAGATATCTGTACCAATCCACTCCATTGTTGTATTTTTCTGGGTGACTATTTCTGTCCCAATGTTGTCACTGTGTTTCAGCTCCATAAAAGAGACAAAATTCTTACATTCATGGATGCATAAAATACTTGTCATTAATTTTTAGGTTTCTGTACTTTCTGCTGGTTACTTTTTTTTTCTGCTGCATTGTATCCTCCCATACTGAGGAACATTTCATGTGTAGCTTGACCATTCCTTGAAAATGACCTCATATTGTTCATACAGCAAACCTAGTGCACGATATTGACTAACTTGTACAAGTGTTAACTCATTGCATATTTGCAAAAGCTGGCATATGGCATTTCTTATGAGATCATGCAGGTGTACGTAACGAAGCGTCCGTCGAGCGTTGGGCGGTGATCAATGCCATCGCGTTTGGTTCAGAAACATTCAGGATGATTTACGAGCAATAGTGTGGCATGAAAAAAAAGAAATGAAACTCCGCCGTGCCGCCAGTCGACTCCTGCAGGAAATCAATCAGTCTAATCAATCCTAAAAAAAAAAGGAAAAAAGAGATTTTACTCATGTTGCCTTCAAGTCTCACCAAGCAATGCAATAACCAGTAGCTGGATCAAACAAGAAAACAGCGGTGATTGCCGGTGTCCCGTGGCCTTTGAATAAGCAGATGGAGAGTGCGTAGGCCGATTTCGAGACAGTGTTTACAACCCGGACCGCCACAATCAAGACTCCCAATCGCTGCGGAAAATCATTATCAACCTTCGCCTGGAGTGGATGACTGGTCGAAAATGAAAGCACTGGCAAACGTCTCTCCACTGGCGTTTCCAAAGCCGGATGAGTCATACGCAACAACACAATCATTGAAAGCCCCAATTAAAATGTAGTCCAAATGAAGCGTCAGTCTTTTATTTCTTAGCATGGCTGTAATCTGCAATTACCTCGTGTGACGACTATAATATCTTAGACGCAAATTTGACTTCTATTTGTTGTTCTTTTTACAACATCTATAGTTTGTCTTCCTTTTTGAAAAGCTTTTTTTTCCACAGCCTGTCATGTGCTGGAGGTTGAATCCCAAAGCGCAGACACAAATCAGGTTTGAACTATTTATTCACATCGAATAGAACAAACTTGACTAGACGAGAAACAAAGAGAGTCGCACAGAGGGACGGAAAGCAATAATCCGGCAAACGCACACACTTCTCAGACTGCTACCACAGACAGTGAATCGATCTGATTGGTTGTGACTAAGTAAAGGATGAAAGCTCATGACATCACATAGCATAAAAGCAGTTTGAAACCAGCTGACGGTTACATCAGTTCAAAACAGACACTTGACCTAATGGTAAATGAACCCAAACTTAAGAGGTCATGAACTCAAACTTAACGCTGGCGTGACAGTAACCCAGACATGACAGATACTTGGTACCTCTGCCATCCTAAGCAGGGATGCAGTTAGTCCATTTGATTTGCGTTCAACATTTGACTGCCTATTTACATCTTCTGTTTTCAACAAGTGTGGGTTATAATCCCAAATTCAGAAGGATTCCCAGCACCAAGATGCAGTTTGACCTGCTCCATATGCAGTATTTGACTTTCCCATTCACTGTGTTGATGTCAGTCACCGTCCTTGCACCAAGTCTGAGTCGCCGCGGGAGACAAGTAAAGCTGTCCGTCAACAAAGTGTAAAAAGTTGCCCGACGGCATGCGGCAGGCGGGATAGACGGGCGGCCGGCCGGCCAGGCCACTCTTAGGCGAGTCTTTGTTGCTCTGCCCGCGAGGTAATATGTCACGGCATCGTCTTTTTTTTCTGTCTTTTTTTGAACGGCAGCGAGGAAACATCACAACATGGCGTGACTCAACAGCCCCGGAGAAGCAGCGTCCGCTTCCATTCCAAGTCCCTCCGGCGATTTTGCTATTTTGATACTTTGAATGTCGTCTCCCTCTGGACCACGCGGGAGCTGTTTGGAGGAGGGCGACAATAAGCCGCAGAACTGGTCTAGGAACTTTGTTTTTCACGGTCAACCTGGACCTACTGCTAATTTGTGCATCCGGCAAAACACGTTGCAGCTTTCCAGCCAAATGGGGGCAAAACGGAGTGTGATAAATGAATCGGGAGGCTCTGTTATTCATTATGACAATAATGTGGCACTTGGTGATTAATAATCGCCACATCTCAGATGTACTCTGGATCTCTAAGGTGTCTCTGGCTGTAAACGTGCGATTTCACACTTGGGTCGAGCATAAGATGTAAATAGACGACGATGCAAGAGAATTTTGTTGGGATTGATTTCGTAAGGGCACAATTTTGGTTCAAATGTCAGTCAAGTTTTCTTTGTGCAGGTGACATTTCAGGACAGTGGATTTTCTGGCCGGTAAAACTGGTGTTTGTTGGAATTTTGTGCTTGTTTGACAGGTACCGTAGGGGAAGTGGTTTGTGCTTGTTTGTTGATTGTTGAAAGGGAACAGGGTGAAATTGCTGAAATGAGGAGCAACTGAACTAGTTTCTTAGAAGAGTTTTCACCTCTCATCCGAGTAGCATTTCATACAGAGAAGAAGACTTGGTAAGGTGGAGGCACACCCCAACAATGAATCGTATCATTCTTCCTCTCCAATAGTCTCAGCATCGTATCTGCTCCTCACAATACAATCATCTAATAACCCCCTCAAACGAATGACTGGATTGTTATGTGGGGAAAAAATAAAAAATCAGAAGTGAGCACTTTAGTTTTTCTGTTGGTCCGACGTTGATTGATTCCTGCATTTTCAGCGAGTTCTTTATGACGTAAATCCTTGAAAAAATACACCGACCCAAACCTGCTTCAGTTGATGCGCAGCTCATGTATTTTTGCACTGATAATGTCGACGACGAGGCATATGGAGAGACGGAATTTTCCATCTCTGAAAAATTACAAGATCTAAAAGTCAAAAATTGCTTCTTTGAGAGGACTACAGCCCATCGCTGAAACTCATCAGTGCCTCTGAACGACCCGTCCCATTTGGTTCTTGGTCATCATTCGCATGTTGTAATGCCTTATTTTGTTGATCGCCTTGGAATTCTGACAAGCGCCTCTCTCATATCACTCCCATCAGTACAAGGGGCATACACACTGTCAGCTTTAGTCGTCCCCTCCCAGACAGTCAGCCACCCGTCCCGTTTTAATCACACCCGTGACACGAGGGCCACCTCGGCCTTTCAAAAGCCCCTCCAACATCAAAGCGGGACCGCTCAAAGAAGCCATTCAGAGGCTCTTTTTCAATGGGACGCGGTCTCAATGGATTGATAGACGGCGAACGTGCTCAGAGGCCACTCGTATTGTGATGATATTCAGTGTCAACAGCGCACGCTCCACCCTCAACCCGTTGATCCTCCATGAGCCGGCCACTTGGCACGGAGAAAAGAGAAGCTGCGCACAATGCCTTGCTAATTCCCAAGCGTCCAGACGGAAGAAGAAAAGCAAAGCGAGTACAACACTGGCCACATTATGAAGATCTTACAAGGACAAATCACCATTTGGAGCTGGCACGCATCGCCTTGAAAATAGCGCTTGTCTTTTGTGACGTCATCTTTGTAACTTGAGCGACATGATGTGCGTGAAAAGTAGCACATTTACAATTCAAAGTGATTTTTTTCCGCTGGTTCTGCTCTAGAGTCTGCATGCGGATTCTGCCTTCTTGGATGCTATGTTTATCTGTTTATGGAGTGTTTGTGTGCATAGTCCCGCTGTTTCGGCAGAAAATAAGAAGACACCTGCTTGGCTATTCGGAGCGGGCTGTCAAAAACAGGAAAGAAAGTGTTGGTAGGAGATGGCGGGGGGGGGGAAGCAGTCAGGCAGCCCGGAGATATATCTATTCTGGCTCCCCGCTTCCCTCAAGCTGCCGGTAGGAGACTTCAAAATGGCCCCACTCCCTGCCACAGAGTGGGCTCTGGCCTGTCAAAATGTCTTTGAATGGAAAATACAGACTGAAAGTTTCTTCCTCTCTCGCCCTTCTGACTCTCTTTCCCTAACCTCCCTCTCGCCGTCCATCCTTCATCACACAGCGAAAAGGGCAGCGGACGTCTCACAGAATGTTACTTTGAGAAATACGCCCTCTGCCCCCCGACTGGGCTCTCCGTCTTCACCGAGCGATCTGCCGCTCACTCCGGCTTTTGCTGCTTCCTCTCAATCCTGCATTTGAACAGCAGTTGTCCGTCTTCTTTTTAGCAAAATTGAAACATCAATATTTTGGCTTCTCTTTGGAAGGCGTGACATTAATAGTTTGCCTTTTCTTGACAAAAAGTGCAGCGTCTTTTGAGTCTTTTTAGTCAAGTACAGCATCAATAGTGTGCCTTCTTTTCGGAAGAAGGGATGGAGTAAATGATAATAAAAATGTATGATGGCAATTGTTTTACTTTTCTCATACCGCATATGTTCTGTATGGGATCCCTAATAATCATATTGTATAATATGTCATAAAGTTTCAGATTTTGCTCGAGATTACGGAGGTGAAGTGCCCAAAAAGCTTTTGGCACGGCCGAAGGAGATTTCATTTGAGCCGAAACAAAGCTGACAAGTGTGAGCACACCTCAAAGCAGCACCATGTCATGAATATGAGCATCTGAGGAACGCTTCATATTACTGGTGGCATATTGGCACCAAGAAAAATACTTGCTTTTGAGAGACCCCCCCCACCCCCCACCCTTCTTTTACAAGTCAGCACACTATCAAAAGCACGCTTGTCTTAAGGCCCAACAGCTGCGTAATGTTGCCGTCCATCGAGCCAAATAATCTCCCAAAGGCCGTTTGCATTTAAGGTTCATTTCCTACTTCTGCCATGACAACGTCTCAAATCCCATTCCACCATTATTCCAGGTGGCTTCATCACCTGTGGCCAGAGGGAATGCTACCTAATGGCCACTTTTTGTCTGATAATTGCTTATCCTGACATTTGGAATGGCCTCCCTAATTTGTTCATTTCAGATGTAAAAGGGGGGCTGCTTAATTAGCGCGCCTTTGCTGAGCTCATCATATTCGTGTCGGATGGGAGGTCGCTGCGGAATTGCACGCTTGACGTTGCTCGGGTGTGTTTGTTCAAAAACAAAAGAAAACGGGTTTCTTAATAAAAAAAACAAAAGGTCTCTGACATTCGTCTACCAAGTATGCAAGTAATAAAGAACTATAGAACACTCTGGTTAAATTTGCTCTGCTTTGTTTTCACGACGACTGGGCCAGGTGTTGCTAGCGAAGTGACATTTCCCCACCCACCAACCAAGTGACTTCTTTGTGTTGTTATTGGAGACTTTTTGAGACTGACAATCCCTTCAGATAAGATGTTCTTCACAATTCAGCATCCAGACTGCAAATGATGCTAATTTAACAATGCTAATAATGCTAATTTAGCCGTACCCACCCTGTGCATTTTCCGAAATGGGCAGATAAGAAAAGAATGTCGGATTTGGAGGGTTGGCAGGCACTCCATGTAGACCCATTTATTTGCTTCAATGAAAAAGTCAATTTTCATAATATAGTCCCAAGTATCATTTCCACGTCAGCACACACTAGAAGATTAGAACAGGAAGGTGAGACGTGTCCGCCGGCAGCAGTAAGAAACAGCAGGTGTATGTTTGCCACGTTAACATGGGAGGGAGGAGTCAATGTCCTTGTGAAAGTCTAAAGATGAGCGATGCCTCAGACGAAGCCTTCAATCTCTTCACAATGCTCATCTCGGTAATAATTCATTCGGTGGCCGCAGAAATGGAAAATATTGATTTTCAATGAATAACACCCTCAAACCAGCGTACGCCTCAGCCCAAGATTGTCGGGAAAGTTTAAAAAAAAGAAAAGAAAAAGAAAAAGAAGAAGCAAAAGTAGTAGTATGTCCTCTCTAGAGGCTTCATACCGTTACAATCGAGCTGCTTTTGTGCATCATACAAAGAAAAGCAGATAAAAACATACATGTTAGTTTAATCGCAGTCGACGAGTCATCAGCCTCCCACTGATTGCAATCCATCCCGTGTAATTAGCTCCGTTTCTCCTCATTCTGTACCTTGGTACTCGGCAGGAAGTGATCCATCACGCGGCTGCGTTCATAACAGTATTTTGGACGGATATTTCATCTGAGATTTTGACGGTGATCATTTCATATGCTGCGGTGACACAAGATGATCTCCTGCACGACTCGTAATATCCTCGCCACCTGTTGCCAACAAACCGGCGTCATTTTCAGGATACCAATCTCCCATTTGGCTGATGGGATTAAAATAAGAAAATGCGACAAAAGGATTAGAATCGATTACCAAAAGCCATTTCTCACGAATGCTTAATGAGCGCGATGCGTTGATGAGATTCTGAAAATTCAAACCGATTAGGCAGACAGAAATCGGTTGTCATGTTGGCAACAAGCTCGACTGGCCTCCTCGCAGTTCAGTTTGCGGACATTTGATCTTCCACCTTCCGTCCCAAGACGCGTCTGATCTTCTGCCTTGAAATCACTTAACCGCACAGGCTTTCTCTTATCTGTCGCCTCTCGGCCCCCCGGTCGGCGACACGCACCTCCAACCTCCGCCCGCTCTCCCCAGGAGTGCAATCTGTTGTCCGCAAGTATTGATCAGGTTTTGATTAGCACACTTGGCTGGATCAGATTGTACTCCTCCATTCCACTGTCTTGGCTGGGGACTACTTCACTTCATTGGAGTCGGCGATTGGATACACCTCCGGCCACCCTGCGGTAAAAGATCCAACAATGCGCTCTGGCTTGACTGAGTGTTTTTCTATTGGTTTTGTCACGTAGGGGAGCAAGTTAAATGAAGTAAAAATGAGTGTGCCGGGCAATAAAGTGCATGTGAAAGGTTCATCCGAAAGTATTCAGTGAAAAATTTCACTGGTACTTTTGGAAAAGCCGAGCGAACAGAGGAGAGATGGGAAGTCGATACGGCGCTTCAATCAACAGGGAAACTTTTTTTTCCCTCATTTGCAGGAGAAAGGATGTCTTGTCGGGCCTTCTGACATTGCAGCCTAAAAGCCACTCACCCATTGGCCTATTCACTGGTCAGCCAATTAGGTCTTGCCGGTCAAGGATTAATACCTACAGTTAAGGCGACCATTGTGTGGCAACCAAAGCAATTTCAGACTTTCAGAATTTCATTAAAGCCAGATGAATGCTTTTGGTTATTCGGCCGAAGAACCTGCTCTTACATTTCTTTCAGAAGCCCACTCGAGCCGCGGTGGCAATGAAACAAGATGACTTTGTGATTCTCAAAGGGTGCTCCTGGTATGCCGCCTCGGACACGAAAGAACCGCCGGATCCGGATCCTTCTTATATTTAACACGTCTCCCGATATGCCGATTCTCTCTGCGTTTGGGCTACGATGGCTCTTCCTCCTTGTTCCGGCCGGATAGACTGTAAACAGAGTCCCCCACTGAGCGCAAAACTCATCAGATGAAACCGCGGAATTCAAGAACATTCCGCCGCTCGTGTTCATTAGCTGCATGCTTGCTGTGATGCATGCTGGGGGACGTCGGGCCAGACTTGGACGAGCACTTGAGCAGATGTAGCGCAGCTTCTCCAAACTGGCCCCGTGAGTTTGGAGGAAGGCGGAGAGAAAGGGAGGCGGTGAGGACTGAGAGAGGAACTGGTCCCCGGGGTATCACTTTTGCTGTCTCACTCCGCTGGTCCTTTTAATGCGTGACGCTCGGCAGATTGACAGGCTGTGTAAAGCCCCGGCAAGAGAAAACGACAACACGAGGCAGATTGGTCAGAATGGCGAGTTTGGTTTTTGCACGTCTATTGCATTTAGAACTCTGACATCAGCAAGGAGGTGCTCGAGTGGCATTTGGGGCTGTTGAGGTGAGATGCTATACGATCTTTTCAGGCAGAGATTCTCAAAGTGTCGTATGAGAATCAGCAGTGGTACGCGGGTGATTGATTTACTGGCCAAGTAGCGTTCAGTTGTATTTAACATTGAAGTTCAATACGTTGACATTTAATTGTTGAAATGTTCATTTTGGTATCATTTTTACTTACCGTTTATGTCTAATGCAATTAAATTGAATCATTACAAGGCTAATTAAAATGTAACAAGCAAAAACCAAACTGTCATCCTCACTTTTCATTTTCTTTACTTATATTTGTGACTTTATTCTCATGATTTACAATTTTATTTTTTTTGCGTTTGTCTTTTTCTCATAATGTTTTGATTTTACTCTTGTAAATTTTGTCGTGTTGATTTTCCCATGATATAACAACTTGGTCTTTTTTTATTTGTTTGTTTTTTGTTTCTCGTATTATGGTCGCGTGTACTTTGAAGTTTTCATGAAAAATGTCATTATTCTGAGATAATTCCGTCTTTTTCTTGCATTACTTCAACTTTCGGAATACAGCTTCTTTCTTGTCTGATCAATATTGAGGCCTACTATGTGCCTGTAATTTAATGCGTTCATTTTTGTGGTACTTTTTTTTTATGGTAGGCCTACTAGGTATATAAAAAAATCAGCAACTAAATATTAGCAACCTTGCAAGCAAGCTGAATTATCGAACTATTTGTGAGTCTCTCGTTGAATTACGCACCGTTTCCTTGTTGAATTTGAACAGCGAGAGGCGCTTCGTGCATTTTTATCTGGTAAAAGGTTGGTGAACCGAGTGAAGTCTTGATATTGGTGACTACTCGTATCAGTGTGAAAAAAAAAAGTCAGATTGAACATCCCTAAAAAAAAAAAGTTTGGAACCCTTGATTTAAGATGACTGAAGGTGTCAAAATGAGTTTGATGGGTACAAAGTTAGAACATGCACTATCATCTCATGACCTCATCCCTAAGGGGGCAAATTTAGCAAAAAAAAATCACTGTTGTCATCCAAGAGGTTTTGTTTAAAAATCATACAAAAAAAAAAAAAAAAGAATCCTGCTTAGTTTAGAGATGAATATTGCCTTTCTGCGATTGGCTGGCAACCGGTCCAGGGTGAAACCCCGCCTACTGCCCAAAGCCAGCTGAGATAGGCTCCAGCACCGCCCGCGACCCTTGTGAGGAATAAGCGCTCAAGAAAATGCATGGATGGATGAATATTGCCTTTCATGACTTTTTCATGTTCGAAACACACACACACAAAAAAAAACCAAAAAAAAAATATTCTGGCTGACTGGAGCCTGGTGGTCAGCCAATCACAGGGCAGAGTGAAAACAGCATATGCTTAATAATGTTTTTCCACTGTTGTCAAAGGGTCTAGCATGATGTTTGATAAATGAATCATCGAGCCCTCTTAAGGTCGTTCACCGCGCTCTCAAACTGCCCATCAAGATTTAATGATGGCGCGCGACGCTCACGCGCGGAGCCATTTGGCTTTTGTTGGGAAGATAACGGAGGCACCCGTCGGTGACGCGCAATTTGCTCGTTCCGATTTAGGAGCGCTCGCCGTCACTGCTGCCGTCACACGCACCCTCGGATCTATTCATCAAGGTGTCGCATTCATCACAAACAGTTGTGGGCGTGTGCAAGGCCCATTAGCATGCGGAAGTGGCTATGCTAACAGCAACCCTGAGTTTGAAACGTGTTGCAGACATTGGAGAAGCTTCGCAGTATTTAGTGTTTTTATTTGTATTTTTTCCCGGCACATGCAATACTAGTTGCGCTTTCTTACAAACAAACACGTTGAATTTAAGACCAATCGATGGATTTTTTTTTGCTCCCAAGAAATGTGGTTGTGCTGTATTTGTAGTAAAATACATCTGCATGTAATTTTGAAGAAGTATATGTAGGATGTGTTTTGTGGGCGATAAGGGGAGCATTTGTATAAGTTGGGATATACTCTATATCGCTCTCTATATATTGTGGCATTTCAGAAAGAACACAAAAAGTTGACTTTTCAACTCGGTAGTGGCTGTTGTAGTTTTGACTGTGGATAAAGTTGTTGTGCTTCCAAGGCCATTGTGAGTGAGGAAATATTTCATGCCACGTTCACGGTGGCTTCCGACGTGCCAAGCCATAACCCATACAACATAAATCATGCATTAACGTGTCGGCTTGCCTCTTTTTCTCAGGAACTCACACAGCGTATTTGTATTTGGATCCCACTTCTCGTACTGCAAAATGCACCCTTATTTTCAAGAGGAGCTAAAGAGAGCAATTACGTAGCCCGGATGAAACGGCAAATCCTGAGCATGATGAGAACCAATGGCGATATCCGGAGGGTATCCTAGCAACCGTCAGCTCACGGATGCTTGTTGGGGTATGCTACAGAATGTTGTTATTGTTGTGATGCGAGCCGCAGATTCAAGGGAAAAAAAACTGCCAGGAGGCAAAGAGGGGGCCGAAGTGGGGCAAAGAAAACAACGCATAAAGTGGCGGGCTTGAAGTGGAGACGTACTGATGAAGTGCGAGAACGGCGGAACCGTGCAGGGCTCTGGAAGGAATTAGGCAGCTTAGGGGGCATTATGTCAGTGTACACAGGATTTAGTGTATAAATCTGGATTATGGCCTTTCTCTTTGATAGGAAAATGCCACCTTATAGCCAAACGGAGCCTCGTTTTGTTCTTGAGGCCTCCCCGCTGATTTTCGAGAAGGCGAAGGCGGGCCCAGAAACTCAAATGGGATTTGGTTTGTTGCTGCGTGGGGGCCAGCCGGACTGACTCTTGTGAGAATGTGGACGGGAGAGTGAGTAGACCGAGTGTGGGTGTGTCGTGGAGTGCGTGTTTACGTGTGTGTTTAATTGTTATGAGTGAAAGTGTGGCAGAGTATTGGGGATGAGAGCAACAGTGAGTGTTTAACCCCGGGTTTTCACCGGATGCGGTTGCGGTGCGGTTGCGGTGCGTCTTGACTGCGTGCTCCGGACGGGTCAATTTTTTTGTCCATCCACACCGGCTCCGCACAGCTGCGGTCCGGCAGCTCCGTCGCCGCCCACTTCCCAACGTGTTTCGCGGGACCGCGCGCACGATCATGTGGCATTTCACAACGACAAACATACAGAAAGTCTGTGCTCAACAGAGAAGCAGAAAGAGAGGTGGACTTCTTTTGATTGAACCTTTTCTTCTTCTTCTGCTATGAGATTCCATGCAGCATCCTTTTTTTGGTTGTCCTTATAAAGCGGATGTGCCGTGTCATATATTATTTTGTGGTTTTCCACCTCCAATATAAACCTCTCCTCGTCCATGTTCGCTGGTGTCTAAACCGTGAATGAGCACATGGCCCGGCGACGCCCACGTCACGTTTTGCTGAAAAGCTTGCGAAATAGGAGCTGGCGAGTGTTTTATTCTGAAAGGTAACCGGAAATTTATTTTGAAACTGCCTCGGTCTTCCTGTCCCGCTCGATGTGTTTTGTGCTAGCTTGCCATTTGCCGGAGGCCTACCGCTGCGGCGTCCGGCAAAAATAGAAAATAGGTCTATCCTTGCGGAAGGCCGCAGCTGAGACGCAGTCGACACGCAACGCACCCGCAAGCGGTGTAAACTGCACCATTCGAATGAATGGAATCTAATTGCTTGCGTCGCCGGACCGCACCGCAACCGCACCGCAACCGCACCGCAACCGCATCCGGTGAAAACCCGGGGTTAGGTAGCATGTGGGTGAGAGAGCAAATGTGCATGTGAGTTAGAGCGTTAGCGAGAGAGAGAATATCAGAGTGAGATCGTGAGAGTGAATGTGTGAGAGGATGTGAGTGTTGGTTGTGAGGACAAAAGTGTGAGAGAAAGTGTGTGTGTTTGCGACAGAGCGTGTGAGAAAATGTGAGTGTGACTTGAGCAAAATGTGAGAGATTGAAAGTGTGAGAGGATGTGGGCGTGTGTGTGTGAGAGAGATTGAACGTGTGTATGTGTTTGTGACAGAAGAGGGTGTCAGAATATGTGAGTGAAATCCACCGGAGTAAGAACGTGAGAGAGGGAATGTGTGAGAACCCTAACCCGCTTGAGACAAACTCTTCCCATATTCGCAACGTCCTTGGCACCTGCTTGGTATTCATGTGATGCAAGCAAAGCGCCTTTCTGCTACACGGGATGTTTTCACACAATATTGGATCCAAAACGTGGGGCTGATTTTCTCTCATCCCCAGAATTGCCATCATCCACTTTTCCCGCCGCAGCGTTATTGCCAGCAGTGCGAAGGACAGCGTGTGATTGGTCTGAAATCCGACGGTCCTCCCACGCTGGCGCCGAGCTCTCAGAATCAGGTGTCTCGGTAAATAGGGCCATTGTGTGGAGTGCATAACCCAGCGGCTTTACCCGAGCGGCTTGTGGTGACGCTTATGTGGGCCCGGCTCGTTGCCATCACAGTCCAAAGACTTTTTTATTTTTTTATTTTATGTGTTTGTGTGCTGAATATTAGAGGGGGACAAATCAAAGTTTCACATGAGATCCAACAGATGCTTTTGCATGTTTTGGCTGTTAGCCGTTAATGATGCGCCTCAGTTGGCCTCTTGCAGCCTCGTGGCGATGTTCCCTCCGGCAATTGCATTTACGTCTGCTTGGTATCTAATCCAATCGATGCTTTGATGTCATTCGAGGGGGATCGGGACCAAGCCGGAATTGCCTGTAATATTAGATTCACCACACTGTCCACTTTCAAACTGTGTAAGGGGAACAACCTGGACAACAACCTGCTTCCGCCACACTAGCTAGTTACAAATCGCAACAAGCTTCAACTGGATGCTGCTGTGGCTAACCACGATGTGGAGTTGCTCCTAAGTCAGTCGTCGTCACCTCCGTGGCGGCAAATAAGCTACACTTGTGTTCGGATAGGTTTTGTTGTCACGAAGGGATGACGAGGAAAGTCGGCCGAGTCATGCTAATTGCTAAGCAAACCGAAGACGAGCGCAGCGAGCGCATTGAACACCCGAATTAAGTGATCAAACCGGAAATTAATTGTAGCACGCTATGCCATAGATCAGCCAGGAAGAGTGGCCAATAAGGTTTAAAATGAATTCATATTGTCAAAAATATTTCGATCAATAATATTTGTTCTCAAATGACATAAACAGGAAATCTTACCTTTTGAAATAAATTTCGCTCATTTGCAGACAAGAAAATACAGATTGCTGTTATACACAATGCGAATGGCAGAAATAAAAACTATTGATTATGTGAAAGAAAAAATTGTTAATTTGTTGTACAGTATCGTCACATCCTCATTGTTGAATAAAACCCTTGCTTCGGGTCAAAACAGTGTTATTTCGCCTCGAACCGCGTGAGAAGTCATTTCTTAAACACAAAGGTGTCAATAAATTATGATTTGCCAACATTGCAGGGGCTGAGAGTTGCCATTGATCGACATCATAGCAAGCGGAAGTAATCTTGCCTTTCATCGCAACTACATTGACGTGGCTTTGTGATGCTAACCGCTAAGCTAGGTGTTTGTTAATTGCCTACCGGTGTCACAAGATGGCGCTGAAGCACTTTTAACTAAGACTGCAATTCCAAACTGCTTAATTACCTGCAGTCTGTAACAACAACACTAAAAATAATCAGCAAAGCATCAGCACCATGTATCGAGCATGTACAAAATCATGAACCCGTGTTCCATAAGTAGATACGGTTTTCAAAACAAACAAACCACCTTCATCTGAAGCTCATCAAAAGCTTTAGCTAGCAGACTAGCTTAATGATCACACAAGCTCATGACGTGATATACAGGTAGACAAGTAGGTGCATCGGTTAAAACAAAACAAAAACAAAAACTTTGTGGACTAACGCAAAACTACGAAATGAATTCCCATTTGATATAATAGTGATGGTTTCAATACAAAGCGCCGACTCAACTTCTCAGGAATTCTCGGGTTCGTGCCCTTCAAGTTCTGAAACGGTCGTGTTCGTGTCGAATCCAACTTGGACACTTTTTGTATTTTCATCCGACAATGTCGGCTACTCCCAAAAGGGTCGGGGCGCCACAAAGTCACAAGCGCTCCAACTCTGCCAAGCAAAGGAACGTTTCCAGGGCCACGCGACTCAGAAGCCGCCCGCCCGCCCGCCGCCCCGTCCCGGCCATGACTCGCATTATCGGAGCCCCCCGCGGGCATCCAGGGGCTCCGACGTCTCCGCTATCCTCGGCCGTCCTTCCCCGTGTCAAATAGAGTCAGTGGCCACGCCGCTGGCCTCAGGGAACAGAGACAAGCCTTCCTTTCTGTGCTCGTCTCCTCTCTTCATCTCAAGTCTTCTTTTTTTTTTTTCTTACCCCTGATCATAATAGAGAACGTCCATTTTTTTAAAAGTTCAAATTCCTTTTACCGTCCAAAGAAACCTGATCAAAGGGCTTCTCACAGGAGTAGAGACACTGTTAATTAGACAATTTTTGTTTCATAATGTGCGTATGGACTCGATGGAACGTACAGCACGAAACAGCGCAAGACAAACATCACATTTTTGATTCCATCTTGCATGTATTACTGATCAACCAAGAAATAGATTATCGCCACAACAATATTCACAAGTAAACATAAAAATCAAATGCTAACAACTATTGAGTGAGCGAGTGAGTGCTTATGTTTGTGAATGAGTGAGAGTAAACAAGCGGATGGGTTTGTAGGATTCTGCCTGTGTATGAATGAGAGCCTCTGTGTGAGTGAGTATCATTGAGTGTACTGCGAGAGAGTAACAGACTGAGTGAATGAGATCGTATGATTCTGATGAGTGGTGTGTAACATTTTGTGAGTGAGTCTGCCTGTGAGAGAGCGAATGAAAGTGTTTAACAGTGAGTGAGATTCTGCGTTTATGTGTGAGCGCATGGGTGTGTAACATTGTGTTTGTGAGTGAGTGCGAAAGGGAGAGTGAAAGAGTGTTTAACAGTATGAGACTGAGTGAGTGAGAGTTTGGGAGAGAATGCGTACTAGTGTGAGTGAGTGAACGAGTGAAACGATGCATGAGTATGATTAGTATGAGTGAGTCCTATGTTTGAGTGGCAGTGTAAAAGTGAGCGTGTAGTAGTGTGAGTTCCATTTGCCCCCACTCACTACTTAGTTTCCGTACTTGTACTCGAGTGCGGAGTGCGGAGTACTTTCCCGACATTTCTCTTCCGACCCAACGAGAGCGGAATGATTCGAAGCCACCTGTGAACTCGGGCTGATCCCGCGCCGTCTAATGAGAGCGCTTATTTCCCACTTGCGCGTTTGTGGCACGCGGGTTCACGACGGACCAGATGCCGATATGTACGGAGGCTAATGAAGTCGCGGCGCCGGGTTGAGAGATCGGCCCCGTTCTCCACTGTGGAGACTTTGCCTTGTTTGCAGGCGTGCCCTCGCCCAAAGCAGACGAGACGGAAGGTCGCGCCAGGCTCGCCGGCTTCAAGGCAAAGAATATTCATTGCAAATTCTCAAGGCCTGCAAAAGTTTGACTGATTTTGAAACAAAACTTCTGTGAGGTGTGAGTAAACCACATCAGTCACATGAAAATCTCGAGAGTAACATTTAGTGGCCACAGTAACTTGAAACTTGGAAGTATGAATTGCGGATACGTGATACACCGACAGTCTAATCTGCAGTGGAGGTTTTTAACCTGTTTGGAACTTGGTCATTTTATCCTCGGAAGAACATTGAGCAGCGGCTGTACTTTCTGTACCGATGCTTTCTAACTTCTGCAAAGTTCTGGTGTTGGGAAGTTGGGGCATGTGATAGCTCATCATGATTCATCGTACAAATTGTCATGTTCTAATAAGCGAGCTTTTGTATCTTCAGAAAATCGGGTATTGCAACCATAATGTTGAAATGATTGGGACAAAACCCTGATTGTAATCGGCATGCGACAAGGCAGTCTAGTCCACCAGGTTCTATACACTGGCCTGCCTGTTAAGGGTACATTTAATCATCCTAAATTCGTGACACGTCTTGAGATGAATTACTCATCAATTTTGCATGGCCGATCATTAGCGCATGCTTCATTAGAGCCCGCCAGCTGTTCTGTGAAAGCCTGATCCCTAATTGATGGCGCGATCAGGCGTATTCTCTGACACTCCGTCCCCATTTCATCCAAATTACAAGCTCACTCTTGGAACGACGCGACGCCGACACGCGCCGTATGTCGGGAACGAATCGTATTGTTGCTTTGCAATGAGTCCCGATGGGGTGAACGGGGAGCCACTTGTTGCCACAAGCCAGCCTGCTGTTTGTAGCACAAGCCAGGAGGGATTATGGGTAGTAGGCTTTAATATCTGATTTTAATTAGCAGTTTAACACAGTGATCGCGCCTCATTAGAGAACTGGGGCTGCTTAAGATGCACATAAATATGCTGGAGAACTCGAGAAAGAGCAGAGAAGAGGCGACGGTAAATATGCAAGCTGATGCTTTTTGGCTGCTGCGTGACCCGTTGCCACCTTGCTGCTTTTACGCTTCAGCTTCATTTCGCCAGGAAGTGGAAGGAAAGTGCTGTGATGCAGATTCTAATCCTTAAACTGCATGTTTCTACGTACTCATGCGGTCCTGCCCAGGCATGCCACTTAAGGATTTAGCCTGAGTGTGTCGAATGTGTGAATAGTCGACTGCAGCACAGGATAAAAAGATGAAGGCATTTTAACCCCTGGGAACCCGTCGCACTTTTGCTCCCGTCGTCCGGGAATGAGCCTGCTTTTTGCGATTGTGTCTGTGCACTAGTGTTGACGGTGTGGCAAGATGGCGGGGTGGGGTGGGGTGGGGTGAGGTGCGGGGGAGCGCTCAGTGGAGCTCGGCCCCTGCACCAGAACACTTTTATTGGCGAGGCGAAAATGGGAGCAGCGGCGCTTGGAAAGATCCAGTGGTCAGCCGGTAACGCACCGCTGCTCTTTTTCTCTCCCGCCACGCTTCTTTTCTTCATTCTCCTTGAAACCAGCAACACGCACGCACACGCACACCTCCCCCATGCACACCTCTCATCAGTACTGCCAAGCTGTCGGCAGCAGGCGAGAAAATGCATTCAATCCACTTTCAATCCCCTCGATTTAGTTCAGGGGCAGCTCTCATTTTTGTCGGAGAGAGTTGGGAGCACCTCTTCAACCTCTCATGTTGCTTCTCCCGCACTATCACACATTCAAATATCAAAAAAAGAACATTTATGCATTGCGTTTGAAATGATTATGGGATATATGTTGGTGGAGAACTGGCATCAAGGAGGTCAGACGCAATGTTGTCGTTCAAAAACCCATCATCATAATCGTCATCCCTGACCCCAAGCCTATTGACATATCAGTTTGACCTTTACATTTTACAATCTTGCATCGTCACAATGTATAATCACACAATAGTTTCTCATGTTGTGTTAATTAGCTCAGACATCAATCTGTATTCCTTATTAATTGAATCGCTTCATGTTAATCGAACCCAACCAACCTGAAGCTTATTCTTTGACCAGCTTTCGGTAAGTTAAATGTGATGTCTTCTTTTCCTCGCAAAGCTACTTAGCGTATGACCAGAGAGCATATGCTCTGCACTTATAGGAGAAACATTAACTTCGACTATTAATAAGTGAAGGAAACTTAGAGAAAAAAGAACAAAAAAATCTTAATACTCCACAGAGTCCGTTAAGCCAGAGGATACGTGGGAACTGGAGTTGAGATTAGAAGCGCGAGTGGTGCAGTTTTGTGTTGCAAGTCCGAGGTATGAGTGACGTCCAGAGGATGAGATCCGTTGCACCAGATGCTGCCCGTCTCTCATAACATGTTTGTGTCACACCGACTCTCCCAAAATGCCCGCATATCCATTGTTAGGCCTTTATTATCGATTATAGATCGGCTCCATCTCGATGATCGACTTGATGGTCTGAAGGATATCTGTCCACTTTGGACCTACGCAGACATCTGAGAGTCTGAAATGAAATGAGCAACCGCCATTGAGCATTAAAGGGCCACACCGCATGTTGTTTTCTTGGGATGGGGTCAAAGTGCAGCTCCTCAAAGGCTGTGGCATGCACGTGCAATCAATGACGCTCATTGTAGTCTAAAGGTTGTGCTCCCAGTTAACAGACGCGCATTGTACATTATCACCATCATATATAAGTTTCCTGAGAATTGCACGAGTTGCTTTGTTGTCTCTGCACTGTTACATGATAACTGCATGGTTTGGCTATTATTGTATTAGTCAAGGTGAGGCAATTTAATTTGTGTCGCGCCATTCATACACAAAGCAAATGCATACTGTCTTTCAGGCCCAAAGAAAGAACGGTTACAAATGAAACAAGGTTAAATGAAATGATTGAAGTCAATCCTAACATTAAAAGCAAGATAAATGAAAAGAAACTCGACATAAAAATGAAAAACATTTTGAAAAAATAAAAGCCATGATGTTGAAAATAAAGACGATTTTTGAAGCTGTGAGCAAAGTTTTCAGGCCAGATCTAAATGTGTGAACAACCTGTTGGATCTGAAAGCCGCCTCATTTTTTTTAGGACAGGTGTGATGTCTACCTGGTACAAGTAAGAATTTGAGCAGCCATATTCTGGACACTTGTTGGATTGATTATATGTTCAGACCTGTAAAAACCCTTTTACAGTTGTCATTTTGTACTTCTGTCCTGCTGTTTTAAAGCCATGAAGCTAATAGCTTGGCAGTTAGGGAGGGCAACGCTCGAGACTTAAAACCTCAAATTCAATGTTAGATTTTGACAATATTATAATCATGTTGGCCTTGGTCGTTGGCACGGGAGTTTATTTTGTCTGGCGATTAACAAGCCTAATTTGGTGGCTTGGTGCTAAAATGTTGTTCACTTTCAGTGTTGTTTTGGAGGGAATGGTTGAATTTGCCGCTTTGCGCAAGGTCTGCAGAGCTGCCGCAGATATGTTATGCAGATACATTGGAACTATTTTAAATGGTTTTGAAAAATGCATGTCTGTCTTCAACATCAGTCCCCGGCGTTGTTTTGTTCTGTTTTTGGCCTTCAATTGAAAAGGGTTCCCTCCTCAGTCTTCTCCGAGCCTCATTGAGCTCGCCTTTTAACAGCGCTATAATGAGTTTTTATCCAGCCTCCAGCCCCAGGTGTCGGGTTTTGTGGGCCACGTCTTCCCGAGAATCGAACCTGTCTAGCAAACGGAAACAAACTGCGCCGCGCGGCTCGGCTCATTTATGCACTGCCCCTCCTCCCCCCACCTCACGATTGCTTATCGAACAACGTGGGGTGACAGGTCGAGAAGTGGCATCAAGGGGTCAGATTCGCACCAGACGCAATGTTTCAGGACGCCTCGGCTTTTCTTTCATCATTTAAGTTGTCCCGCCGCTAATCTGTTCAATTAAAAAGAAAAGTTGGAGCAGTAATTGAAGGCAAAGCCTGCCCGCGTCAGAGCAATGCAGGCGCTAATGCGTCCTGGCGGCAGGGATACATCACATTAGTTGATCGGAAGTTGACCTCGGAGCAGAACAACTTGCAAAGGAGAGACAAGAGACTGCGACAAAAGAATCTACCATCCAACTGATACTTCAGAATCTGGGCGGGACTGACTGATTTCTGTCCATTTTACAGACACAGTTTCCTTCCCGCCAGGATAAAATCCAAGATGGCTTATCTCTAAAGTAGATCCTGTCAGAACGACGACACAAAAAAAACGTCTTTGTCTGCAGTATTCCGTGGCCACCAACAAAGCCCAAAGCGCTATTGCTAATGGCAAAAAACAACATCTGTGACGCGTGTGCAAGGTAGGAGAAAGAAAGCAATTCCAGAAGCTATTTGAGCCGAGTCGGCGACGGTCCATTTGCACTTGATTTGGAGACATTGAGGCGAGTGTGAGGACTACAAGTGGCAGCTGACAAAAACAACGTTGGCTTCATTATTTCTCAGCATTCAACACCACCAATCACAATGATTGGAAACGTGCAGCATATGTACAGTAGCAGGTTGATATTACACAAGGTGAGGAATTGTTTGACCCCGACAGATGCCTGCGCTGCGGGAATAAATTGTGTCTTGCAATACTGCAATTCCTTAAAAAGGCAGGACTCGTGGGTGGTATGTGAGAGTGAGAACGTGAAAGAGTTGGACATTGTAATTGTGAGTGAAGTCGTCAGTGTCAAAGTGTTGGCTAGTGTGTGAGTGACAACAAATGTAAGAGTGCCTGTTAATGTGAGAGTGAGCGTGTAAGAGTGATAGTGTGTGATTTGCTTTGGGTGAGTTAATGGAGTGTGCGTCTGTCTGTTTGCGTGTGAGAGCGCCTGCGTAAATGTGTGTTAATGAGAGACTGTGAGAGTTGGTGTAAGAGATTTCAGAGTCTTCTGAGTGAATGTGAACTCGAGGTCGTTTGTGACAACCGAATGTATCGTGACTGTGTAAGTTTGTACGCAAGCTTTTGATTTGTTTTTGGACTGCGTATAAACGAGTCAAGGTTGGCGTGGAAGCCTCCTGCCCTCACCATGCTGGTCCAGCTTCAAGGTGAATCGATGCCGCACCTTTCAAAACACCGCATAGCGCCATTTGCTCTGATGGTCTCACTCTGACCCGTATTCCCCCTCATGGCTGCATCTGCATTCATTGTGTGGCACAATCAAAGAAAGCCAGAAAGTCAAGTATTTCGCCCTTGACTTACGAGTGCGGCAAATTGTTTTGAAGCCGTCACTTTCAGGATTTTTTTTTTTTTTGCTTTCTGCTTTGCTGGCTGCAGAGGGTATGATTGGAAATTCAAGATTCCGGCAATATTGACAGACTTGTCTTGGATGCTCGAGGAGCATGGCAAGATCCCTCATTACTTGACTGTCTGTTCTTCCCTCCACTTTGTTTAGATACGTCATTGACACTTTGGTTTCTAATTTAGCCTCTGAAGTGCCCTCCATCCCAGTAGCACTCTGCTCTGCAGATAAATATCCGCTCTATATTTGCCATTGTTTAATTGGGACGGTGGATGGCTGGTTTAATTAACCCCACTTGGTGATAAATGTAAATGTCAAACGTCTGCTAGTGCAATACGAGACTGGGGCAGAGAGGCATCGAAGCGGCTCCCGGGGCTGACCTGCGCTGTCTGTCCTGCGCAGAGGGAAAAGACACACGTCTTTCCGCTTACAGTATCTCCGGCCTGTTGTGAGTCAGCGGGATCAACCTGCAAGTCGTGACGGCACCACAAGGCCGACATTTATCACAGCAGGTGGAGGTTGATCGCACAACTGCCGAGGCTTAAGAGTCCAATCAGCAGATTGAAGAAAAACAACCCTTCCTGCCCTTGATCCAATTTTGTGGACTCTTGTGATAGGGACCAAGACCCCATTAGTGCAATGTGAATCGTAGTTTGTGGTTGACTTGGTGAAATCTTAGCGTGCACCACTATCGATCCTTGCTGCGGTTTTAGTTTCAGGCCGTCCCTCTTGTCACTCACTCGCCGTGGCACAGTGTGAAAGGATTATGTCAGGGTGGGCAAGATTGCGGGTTCCCGCTGTGATTCTTGAGGAGCCATGACCCATCGTAAGACTGATTGACAGATGATAGTCCAGGTTGCACAGAGAAGTAGGACAAATTCTTCTGGCAAAGGTACCAAATGTTGGGCCAGTCAGTGAATTGAATTGATTCGACTTATCCCGTTTTACTGAATTCCATCAGTTGAACTTCCTTTGTTGTTCCATTAAGATGACTTGTGAAGGCATAGAAACCGTTCACCAATCTTGTCGTGGGGTTTGCGTCCGCCGCTTCCTTTTTGCTGCCTCTCTAAAAGCAGCTTAGCATCTCTCAGGGCCATTTTCACACCCACACTTACTTGGTGCCGTTACCTAAAATCAGTTTGGGGAGTTTCACACAGTCAACTTACCTTAGGCCATTACAAGCTATTTTTACTCTCCAAGCGCTTGCCACTGTGACTGTTTTACCTCCATTCTCCTTTCCCAGATGCATCCCTACCGCTGCTGTTTGATCAAGACTTTGTCCATCATATTTTATTGGTCTATGCTGACTGATGTAGCTGGGCTGAATCAGAACGAAGTCTGTGAAAAGGTCAAGTAAGAGCTATGAATATCTCTTGGCCCTGTTTGCTGAAATGATACCGTGTGTTATTTGAAAGTTGTTTTTTTCCCTCCTGAATGTTTCATGAGGTAGGCAGTCCACAAAACTTGCCTTGTCCTAGGCGAAATTTCCAATACCTCCTCTCATCAAGAGGTACGTTAATGAGCAGTAAATGAAGGACAGGGTTTATTGTTTCACACTAAAGGAAAGAAGCAGCCTTTCCAGCAGAGAGGGGGGGGGCAATGTCTACATCCTGGAGGAGTAAAAGCACTTAAGAGTAAGAGCACTTCATTCAGTCTTTAACTCATGGAAATACACTGTGGGGTAATCATAAATCTAAGAAGGCACGCATTATGATTTGGAATTTACTGTCTAATGAAATACAAACAAGTCAAAATGTGTCGTTTTACTTTATTTAAGGACATATTCAAGTCAATGTAATTTTATTCTTGGCAACTGACTCAAGGAGAAACTTCTTCTAAGGAAGAAGATAGTCATAGAAGAGGTCGCTTGCACATCGGAATGCATCATGGGAGTTTTTTCTACAGGCGCCATACTGGTTGGATCGCCTGCTCACAAGGTACACTCGCGAGTTACACGGCAGAGCTTATCAACCTAATGATGTCATTTTCGCAGTATTTTCGCGATTTAACGGAGGATCAAAAACAACAATACAGGCCGAAGGTGTCTCTGTGTGGCAGGACCGATCCTTACGTCCTGACCAAGGAGGCTGGCCAAATGTGACTTCTCTAGACATTTTTCACTACCTCGTGTTGCTCCATAACACGCCAACAAATGAAAGCCTACAAATCCCTGGAGGCTTACGATGATTTTGTAAGCGGGTGAATACAGAGTGCAAACTTAACCATCGCATCCGAAGAAACTGTTGTTGTTGTTGTTGTTGTTGTTGTTGTTGTTGTTGTTGTTGTTGTTGCACGGGCAAGTGAACCACTTGGTGTTGGTAATGATGCACACAAAAAAACATTATTTTATCGGCATTAAGAGCCTAAGATTAATCCATTACTTTTCAGCAGTAAACACTTTGCACTGGCACTACTTTGGGTGAAAATGTTCGATGTTAGCTTTCGGCTAACGTCCGCTAGCCGGCTTGTACTACCGAGCTTGCTTGCTCATGAATCCAAAACATAAGCAACTTGCCCATATATGGGCGGCCGAGACGTTATTAACCCTCATGCATTACTATAAAGGTAAACAAACTTATATTGCATTCCATAAAGGTAAACAGACTTACCGCTCACAAAGTGATGGTTGCACACACGAGCCCAAAATAACGACTTCCCTCCGAAGTCCGCACGGGAGATGTTCGTCAACCACTTCGCTTGCCTGGTTCCTAAATATTTTCGGAATTCGGAAGGAAGACCAACCATTTTCTCCCTTGGCTTTGTTCGAACAGCCAATGATGCAGCAACAATGTACCATTTTAAACGCAAACAACAAACGTGATACGCGTTTGAACGAATCGCTCGCGTAGGTGGAAGTCACCCAGTCTGGCAACAACAAAAAATCCACGGCGGAAGTGACGACATGTGAAAACGACCAATAGATGTTTGTGGGCCCAAATGACACTTGTTAGTGACATTGTCATACCAAATTTTGAGCAAACATAAGACAGTGAATCTAAGAAATGTAAAAATTGTGTTACACACCTTCTCCGGATTGGAAGGTATTTGGGTGAATTCTTTTGTACCTTGAACATAACCATCGCTCTGTGGGGCTTCACTCTGTCACGGCTGGTTGGGTTTAGAAGGAGACGGAGTTTAGGGGCTTTCGGTTACTGAAGGATAAGAAAACAGTCAGCACAACATCAGCAACACTAATACGGTAGTCCCGTGATGTCAGCACCAACGACCAAAGTCGTCAATTCGAGACCTTCTGGAAGTATCTCCGCCACCACAATTTGGATCCCGGCTTCTCGAAATAAGAAAGGAGTTCTCCAACCGGCTCTCAAGTCAACGTCAGAGGGGGATCGGATTGGGCTTTAATTGAATTAGAGGCGTATGATCAAAGTCCCCTTAGCAGCCGTGATGACCTTCTGACATCTTGCCTCTTTGTCCGGGGCGGAGGCCATTTAGTGTCTACTTGGCATTCATGTCCAGACAGGATCATGCGGGCGTGCATAATGAAGGGAGGGAAAAAGTGGAGATCTTGACTGGAGAGCTGGCGTTGCACTGGCAAAGTATGTCCGATCCAGTCCTCATCATTCATGAAGGGAAAAGCCGCCTGAGCCGCGTACTCCACATGACCATGTGCATGTCTTCTCCCTTTAAAAGGCTATGTAGGTCCATCATGATTGCGGATCTACCACGACCCGCTTTGGGAGCACACCTGCTGCTGATTGACAATCCAGGTTTAACAAATACAAGTTCAAGGTGCATGAGCGGCGGCGAGGTTTGCTCATTAAATGAACAACGCCCCACCTTATCGTGTTGGGAAGCTCATTCTGAGCTACAAGTTCTGTGGCTTGGGAAAGATATTTTACAAACACATGTTAATTCTGACATAGCATCGAGTGGGTGTTCACGAGCCGCCCCCTCCTGCATTAACAGGCAAAAGCATTTCAATCAATGAGTCTTCTAATGGGGCCTCCTAGCAAAAAGCAGGGCAGGGCTATCTATGGCTTTTCATTACACGCTGCAGATTGCTCCACTCAGTCGGCGCACTCGAGCCTTTCCCGAAATGAGAGTTGTGGAGAATAAGAAGCCTCGGCCAGATGCATCCCTTCCTTGGATTCACCTGTGACGGCTGACGTCAGATGGCAGGAAAACAAACGTGCTCCTTCTAATAAGGCGCCGTGCTAGCAGAGGAGTAGCTCGATTTGGCTAACCCGCAGGTTAGACAGCTTTTCTGTCCCCGCTGGGGGCATAAACTCAACCGCGCTTCATTTTCTTTAAAAAGGAGGACAAACCAGCATCGTTGAAAATTAGGACTGTCCTGCCTAAATCACAACGCCTGGCCACCCTATGTCAGTGCCCAACTAAATATCGTGTGGATTTATGGCATGAAGGACTACAAAAGGTGTTAAGAAGAAGCAATGTCAAAATGGCAATCCATTTTCGCGGCAGCTGTAAGATTTATTTGAACGTCTCGACAAGAATAAAGCAGGTGGTGTTTAATTACAGAGGGCGAGGGTGGCGAGAAACATCTTGAGAGCAACGCAGAGTGATAACCGACACCCTCGTCTTGCCGTCACGTTGCGTTGCGACTCGCTCTTCTATTCTTGAAGCTGCGACTGTCTCACCTGGTTTGGTGCAAAGTTTGCCTCTTCGCAGCAATTCCGACATTTTTCACGAGCGACGATATCCCGTATCGGCCGTGCTCATGTTGTGACAAATGCGCAACTTGGAAATAGCATTCTACATTCTGCCGCTGGTATGCAGGCTCCATCTCGTCGGATGCATTTGGGACATTGAAGGACCGGGACGGATGATTATTACGTTGACTTGGCATGATGTAAATATAAACCTGAAAAAATCGAGCATGCACACTACTGGAAGCTAAGAAGAAAAGTCAATGACTGTTTTTGTCAACTATCTAAACAGCGACCACACTTGGTGTCATCTCCATAATGTGATATTTCCCAATAATGGCTCTCTGGCATTTGACGTTGCAAGCGTCATTTCCAGTTGCCCAAAGAGAAGTGGTTTTTTTTTTGGTTTTTCGTTTTTCCCCCTCAGCATGTGAGGAAGAAAAGATTATGGCTCAGGGGGGGAAAAACAGCAACCATAGGCTGTATTTTTGTCTGCGTGTGCGTGAGCAGGCAGGCAGGCGCCGTGCGAAGATCACAAACGTGTGAACATTCCGCGCCAAGTGAGCGACTCTCGGGGTCGCGTTTCGGATCCGTCACGTACGCTTCCATGCGCTTCCATATTGAAATTCAGGAGAGATTAGCCGTCGGCTCACCAGCACCCCCCACTGGAGCGCGTTTTTCATGACTCTCCCCATTCAACATTAAATTGCCATTGAAGCCTTTTAAGCTTCACCTCGTTTTCTTTGGATCTACACAAAAAAAACAAAAACAAAAACTCCATTCACGCGCTAGTTGCTGACAAATGCACATAATTTGATGCACTTTAGCGGAAGCGGTCAATATTTTCCTGAGCTGTAAGTCACGTGAGTGCGCGCGCTCGCGTGTGTGTGTGTGTGTGTGTGTGTGTGTGTGGTTAATGATTTAGCCCGCAGGGCCTTTCCTGAAGCGCTACTTTGACTCCGACAGCTCGGATGATTAATGGAATGTAAATGTTGACGGATTATTGAACACGGATATGATAAAATTGCTCCAATAAAAATACAAAACCAAAAAAACAGCTAGGCCACTTAGTATGTGTGTGCGTGTGTGTGTGTGGATTCGGGTTGGCGTGTGGTGTGGTTGTAGCAGTTTGGGATTTTTTTTATTTAATTTTTTAATAGATAGATTTTCATATCTCATTTTGACATTTATTTTGAAATGCAGTTACTTTTAATTAGTGTGAGTAAGCAAATTATTATTATTATTATTATTATTTTTAGAGAGAGCTCAGAATTGTTCATTCGGCAGTCTTACCGATTCAACATCTTATCATCATTGCTCTTTTTTTGTTGTGTGTGCGTTGGGGTGCGCGCGTGCGTGTGAATACGTGTAAATTTGGACTCATGAATTCACCTAAAACCTAATAAAAATCCCATTACGCTTCACCTTAACCGGATACTTCAAAGTCTCACCAGTCGTGAAGTTCAGAAGGTCAGGAGACCAGAGGAAAGGTCAAAGAAAAGAAAGATAAATCAAAGTGAAATCCAGCACCAACAAAACACCCCTCATATGTAAGCTTGAGTGAGTGAGTGAGTGAGTGGAAAAAACTCAATAAAATCCGTGCGTGCTGTCATGTTGCCATGAGTGACGTCATGCAGCCAACAAATTCGCCGGCCCCGTCTGCGACACGCCCCCTGCCCACCCACCTGCTCTGCGATTGGCTGGAGCGATAAACAACCGTCTGTCCACAGAAACGTCCCGCTGTTGACAAAACAAAGAGAAAATGGCAAAATACAGGCTGGGGGGTTTTTCGGAAAAAACAAATCACCACCACACATTAACAGAAGCGCAGAGGTGAAGATTGAGAAGGAGTTCACGAGTATACATCCTCGATTTATATTGTCCATTTTCCTGAGTGAAAATGGAAGACCGTGCCTTTAAATCCGTTTTTAGTTTGATAATGGAAATGGTTTTTTTGTTTGTTTGTCTTTGTTTCCATTTGTGTTAACTGGTAAGAGTGTGTGTGTGTGAGTTGGACAGATAAAGATGTGCGGGTGCTGATGAGGGTGCGCATGCGCACTGTGGTTGTGTGTTTAAAGGGGCAAAGTTAATAGCCTAAGTTTTAAAAGCCGCAAGCCTTTTTTTTTTTTTCAATAGCAAAAAAAAAAAAAAAACATCATTTTTCTGTAGATCATCAATAATTAGAAGCAAAACTTAGACTGGCAATTTAAATCCCAAGCGGGATAATCACATCTAATGTTGATGTTTTGGTCTTTCCACTTGTTCACTTCCAGATTCATCAACAGTCCAAAAAGCGAGTGAGTGGAAAAACGCTGCTTATTGTCTCCTTCAACATGAAGTCAGCGCTTGCTAATTAATTTCCATCAGAGAGCCACTCACAGGCTCAATAGTCAATGAGGAGAAGCAGCTTTACGCCGGATAGCACGCGGCCTTGTGTGCCGCCGTGAAGAACCAAAGCTGGTGAAAGGAAAGATAGAAATGTCAAAGGGCAATTTGTTGCCAGCACATCAAAACTGGACTTACTGACTTGTTATTTGTTGAGAAATGGTGTATAAAGTGCTGCTTCCAATGAGTGAAATTGCTTTTATTGTCCTGACTGGTGCTTGTTTTTTGTTGTTGAGTAGCCATCACCAGCTGCAGCTGCTCACCACGTACACCCCTTAGCTCCACCTAGTGGTTGATGTTTGCGTGTGTGTAAAAAAAATAGTAGTAGTAGTCCGAAACAGGAAGTTATCGATCTCATCCGTTCGAACATTCGTGGTTCGTTCTTGATCAATCATCATCTGTAATGTGGAATATGAATTGCAACGTTTTGTTTTGTTGCCTCAAAATGCTAATCGCTAATGCTGACTGTGATTGCTAATCGGCTAAATTTGTTGTCGTCGATGATAATTCATGTGTATGTAGTGCATATATTGATTAGATTAATGTTTAGACAATATCATTGCACACTTGGACTCGATGGCGTTTGTTGATGAATGTTTAGCTGTGTTTGGCTGAACCATCGCTCATTAGAATGTATTGCAAAGCACATCACAGATAAATTATGACATCTGAGGGGAAAAAATGTCACAAAGTGGCTGTGATGTTCAGTTTGAAAATTCAAGATTTCAAGTCTTGAAGCTGATTTTCTTTTCTTCTGGCATCCTTATCAGAATTTGACAAACTAAAACATTTCTTGTTGCCGTTTTGATATTTTGGACTTGATCATTTCCAACTAAAAAGACAAGAACAAAACCCTTTTTGGCGCGAGAAAAGCGCATGACAGGAAACATGTCGCCCACAGCCAGGCAGCCCAAGTACTAATGATGACACGCGCTTGATAACCTCGTGGCCAGGTAGCGGCCCACTTCCTGCCTGCCGGCTCCCTCGCCACGTGACAGGCCTGCAAGCTAACAAGCGTCGAGTGCGCGGGGATCTGGAAGCGACGCCGCGCCGTGAGGGAGATCATCATTTCCCTGTAACAACAACAACAACAACAACAAAGCAGGGCTTGCTTATTATTCTGCAGACAGGTTCCTGGAGTGGAAAATTAGCTTCCGCGAAGCCATCGTCTTTCTCGGAAACAATTTGCCACGTGAAGGACGAGTGTGTAAATGAAAGTTGGGAAAAAGCAATCGTCTCCCGTGTTGACAGAAGGTGTCACCGAAACTGGGATGCGTCGCTTGCTTCTGAAGTGACATCATTGCTTGTATTCATCCATTCGATTGCAAGAATTGACTCTGTTGTGCTCTCAGCTGCAGCGGCCCAGACATGGAAAAAAAAAATAAAAAAAAAAATCCCTTTAATTGTTGCCACAATGTAGACAGTACGTGCACGCTATGCTTATTTTTGGCCATGAAATTAGTGTAACATGAGTATGAGATGCTAATTTGTGGACCCATTACCAGTTTGATGGTTTACCGTGTTTTTCAAAAGTAACACTTTCAATAACCGCGAATCAAAACCTGGCTGTCACCGGTAATTACCTATTTCCTTTTTTAGAGTGGAATTGTAAGCACAGCACAATATGATTGGCTGCTTGCAGAGTTGAGTAAATGAACCACTTCAGTTATTTTTTTTATACTTTGGAATCGAGGAGGACGAAGGGATGACGAAATAATGCAAACTCAGATGGCTTTTTGCTCTTATCAATATGCAAATAATAACGTGCCAGCAGATACTAGTTGGTTCCAAGGACAACATAAGTAGCCCATCGGTCTTTTCTAAAAATAGATTACAGTGTGATTTACTAAGACGTATTAAAAGATAGGAAGTTTGTTATGTGCGAGTTTCTTGAGGAGGGGGGGACTTTCTTAAATAAATAAAAAAAAAAAGCTTTAAAATTCTCTCTCTAAATCAAATAATAATGTTAAAACAAAACTTTTATTTCCCTAAAAAAAAAATCAATCAATAAATAATAATAATAATAATATTTTCGATTTTTCATTTTCAGTGAGTAAATACTGCAGTATTTTTGCAGAGTTATCATACTATCCGAATTATCCACCATTGCCTAGTGGCCACCAAATTTCATGGAAACAGGTACAACGTGCACAAAGTACAAATGGGGCTTAATATTGTCATGAACAAGCTGCTAATCTGTCCCCGAAAATCTGTATGTACAGTATATATATACAGTAACTCAAATAAGTATTTACAGTAACATGTGACTATTTTCTCACTATATTTCCAAAGGTGCTGTTGACATGAAATTTGTTGGGAACAATCCATACTACTAAATGCCTCGAAAGCATTCAACCATTTTCTAACGTGATAAGAGGCATTCAAATGGATCTCCCTTTTAAGATGTATTGATTATTATTTCTTCGGCAAATCATTTCTTTCCGATGACTGATGGAATGTGGGACATGTCAGCGCTGTGTCTTGTCATCTTCCCCCCACGCCTGACAATTGAGCTACTTGGCCTGAGTCTGATAATGGTGATGCTGTTCATGGCGACCATGATCAATGACCTTGAGGATCTGATAACTCTGACAAAAGCAGCGTCCATCATTTTGCTCATCCTAAAATGTTTTTGGTAAACGTCTGTATCCGTGTCTACTGTACCACTTCTTTTTATTTCCAATGAGCACACGGTGACCTCATCTCTTCGGAATCCACCAATTCCCTTCTCCACCCGCCTTTTATGCAGTTCCGAACAAATTCAATTGTACGTTGTGATTGCTTTCATTGATTCCTACTTTCCCCCCCGTCCCGCTGGACCGACGTGTTCTCCGGTTGGCTTTATTCCCCCTTCACACACCTCACTGCTCTCTAATAGCACGACCCCCTTTGGCGAGAAACACGAGGTTACCTGCGAAGTCCACCGGGATCGGGCCAGTATCATACATTTGAACCGGCGTCAGCTGACATCTCAGGAGGAGACTCGTACTAATTAAGGGGACGGTAGTCGCGTATGGGTGGAGAAGACGAGACGGGCTTGAACATTTTTGCTCCAAAACCCGCATGGAGCAGATGAGCGGTGAGCAACCACCTCATGGGGATTGTGGCTTTAAGGCATCCTCTTTTCTTGCCAACTGATCTTCAGTGCATGTCATTAGACGGGGCCGCCATGGTGCAGATTTCTTCCATCGCATCCAATCACAAATAGCCGTCCGAGATATATGCAGAAGGGCGACATTGGAACAGAACATTAGACGCAGAGTACAAATGGTTTCAAGTTCAAAGGATGCATGTAGCAGTTGCCATGGGACCCGTCCTTCTATTTTCTTGTGCCTGTCATGTGCAGGGTCGGGGGTCCGCAAGATGAAAATATAGAATGTACATATCTTTCATTGACATTTACTGTGAGTTTTCTGGGTGCAGAAAGGAAAGATTTCTATGGCATCTTTCGAGTGGCCCAAAGATGCTGAACAAGAGTTAAGATTGTGTGTTTGCTTGTGTTGCTCATTGTATGCTTTAGTGCGCTTGAGGATTTTTTGTCTTGTTGTTGTTGTTTTTGGAGATGTCCACGGAAACGGCATCACAGATTTTAATAGGGAGTGAGTTTCAGAGGTGGCACAGTGGTATTAGAGAGGATGCCGTCAAGCCTTGAGCAGAACATCGATGTCCGCTGATTTCCACGGCGGACGAAAATGAGCCGAGAGTTCTCTATTGATGAGAAGCGGCGGGGAGAGAAAAACATGTAGGGGGCTCTGCCGCTGTGATGAAAGGAAGCAAGATGCGCAAGACGTCTCGGGTAAGAACGCAGCCGCACGTTCCTTGTATCCCCATTCAGCGCTCCAGTTGATATTCAGCCCGTGAGGCGGAACGGGGGCGAGGGAGCGCCCATCCGCTTTTCCCTCACATGCCTCAGACGGCTGCAAATTGAAGGCCACGTCAAGGCTGACCATTCAAAAGTGATGCTGACAGGCTGCGACGTGATGGAAGAGGTCGGAATGCTCTAATGCGGGGGGGTCTCAAACTGGGGTCTGCCAGTTGTAGCTTGGGGCTCAGCAAAATAATCTGCATTATGTCGTGTTTTTATTCTAGGGATCATTGCCATGCGGACACTTTTGCAAGACTGCAAAAAGACCATCACAAATCTGAAACACTGAAATGACGAGGTTTCAGCTATCGGGGGGTTTAGAAAAAAACACTTTTTTCAACCAATCAGATGGAAAAGTTTGCTTTCAACATTTGTTGGTCTATTACTGGTTTTCCAGTTGGACCAAGGAAGTCCACCTCAACATGCTTGCAATTTGTAGACAAAGGAAACCTGTCTGATAACCCCACTTGATATTAATACAACTTTCCACCAAATGGTGACTTTACTCGCAGACTTGATAAACATGAGTGAGTACATGGTTTTGCCTAAATTAAATATTCAAGCAAAATAGCTCAACGTGGAAACGATGAAATGCAAAAAAGACACTTAATTCAGTGATTCGTTGGCGTACCACTAGCGGGAGCCTGCCTACCAACCACTCACACATGCTTTAGCTTAGCAGCTGCTTGAGCCGAGCACGTGCTCAAGAGGCATGACAACGACCTTGTTGGTCCAAGTGCTGAACTGAAAGCCCGTCATCCTGGCAAAAACTTCCTCGTCTTCCTTCAGGTGATGTCTCCGGTTCAAAGCACATGGACAGCAAGGGGGGTGTCGGGGGGCGGACTTCATCTGCCGAGCACGCTCCAAAGGCGACCTTGAGCGGAGGGTTTGATTGAGGTGTTCAAAACCCGGCGTGAAAAAGAGGATTGATAGAATCAAGCGCACGGGATTACTTCGCATTCCGCGCCGCACTCGGGCCTCTGGCCTGCGGATGGTGTTGCAAATGAAGTGTCGGCGCAACTTTGCAAGGGAAGACGAATGGAAATGAGAGAGCAACGGTGAGCCGCTGGAAGAGGAAGAGGACGGGAAGGAAAGGTGGGAAACTTTGAAAGTTGTGCTCACTGAAGCACCGTGCAGACAATGAATACTGATGCCGGAGCTCGATGCTTTTCCTTTTCTTCAAACTTTGTACCGTCGGAGTTTTTGAATAGGGCAGCGCTGTGGTCGAGCGGTTAGCTCAAATGCTTCACGCTTCTGAGATTGATGGTCGCATCTGTCCTCCGTTCCCATGCTAGGGTAGGTTTTCATGAGTAGCTACTGAATAGGATTGGTTGGCAACCAGTCCATGGTGTCCCATGCTTTTCACCCAAAGTCAGCTCAGATAGGCACAAGGATAATTGTTCCCTTAATGAGGACAAGCGGTGTCAAAAGTAGATGTGTGGTTGTTTGTCTTTACGTGCCCTTTGATTGGCGACCTAGCCAGGGTGTTGTACCCTGCGTCTCGCCTGAAGGACATATGGTTTTACATTGTGAAGAAGAAAAAAAAAAGAAGTACGCAACCGGAAGGAGTGTAGAAATAATACCGCCATACATCATTCCTGGTGCATTATTGGAAAATATATCGTTATCCGACGATCTGTCGACACCATGTTACCGTCCGTAATTGAACCGTTAGTCATGCGCTCCACCTCATCCAATATCCATTAGCAGTCTTTCACTCGGAGTTCATGCTCTCAAAGGCGGTCAGCCGAGTGAGAGGACAGACCGCTGCCCCATTCATTTTGGTCACAGCCACAATGGAAAGACGGCGAGAGATGTGATGGGATTGGACGCGACTCGCTTCGCAGAGCATCTCGTCTGCGGAGAGAAGCAGTCAGGAAAGTTGACGCTCATGCCAGTTCGGTGAATCAAAAAGCAGAGGCGGCAAAATTGCTCAGGCTCAAGTAGAAGTACGGGTACATGTGTAAGAAAAGACTGGTAGAAGTACAGGAACTGATTCAACTCCTGTGCTTCAATAAAAGTCCAACAACAAGTACAGGATTTTGAAAGGTAAATGAAAAAAAAGACACTTGAGCTCTATATGTTTAATAACATGACACAAAAGCATTTTGAATGCCGGAAGCTGTTGCTTTAGGCGAGCACAAGACCTTTCTCACCATTCGTGTAACCAGCAACATTCCAATAATAGAACTGAAAAGTCCATGTAGGTATCTGCACTTCATTATTTTGCCTCTGATACAACAAATGCAACACAAAACAACCACGAAATAGACTTGGAGAGCTGTCGCATGTCTCCTTTGTGTCTCTTCAACACATTGAAACAAGTGGCTGAAGTATGACGCTCGGGCAACATTGTCAGGAGGAATTTACTTGGCTGAACACAACACAACACAACGCGGCGCAAATAAACGAGCAACTTGAAGATGACGATTTCCAGATATTGCGCCTGATGTGCTTCACGCTATCCGTCACGCTCCAATCTCATCCCGCGCTCGCCGTTCCTTTTTTGCTCCACTCGCAAGATGAATCTCGGTCACCGTCATTGTGCGTACGTCCGCGTGACACCCCTCACTTTGCCGTAGATTCTTCTGTCCTCTTATTCTGCTGGAGAGCGCGCCACCGCTACCCGACCCCCACACCCTTCATCTACCAAGGAAATACGGGCAATTTTGAGTACTATTGACGTATTAGTCTTTGGCGGTCAAGGCGAGAGGACAGGCAAAAGAAAAGCAATGATAATTCAAGCTGCAAGTTGCAATGAACATGTCCTTGCGAGTCCATTTCATGACAAATCCTCAAAACCAACCTTGGGAATTGGGGCTCATTTTCCATCCTCCATGAAATTTCAAATAGTCCATGCACAAAACACAGAAACATGCACTTATTTGTGCAAATGATTGTTGTCTTGAGTAGAAATACAAAGATGCTGTCTTTCCAAAATATTATTCAAAATGCCACATATCTTCAAGCAGCTGCAATTTTGCACAATGCTGTCTATTCTCTCAAGATAATCAATCAATATTTCCAACAGAGATTTCTGTTGTTGTTGCAGTATAGTTGGTAAACATACTAACATACTGTAGGAAATCAGTCACATTCAACTGAACTGTGGTGCTTTACAGAGGTTATACAAACTTTTAGAACAAACTTCCCTCACTCTCGAGTTATGTATTTATGTATGTGGAGTGCGTATCAAGAACTGGTGTCACAGAGAGAGATTTCAAATCCGAACCACACATGGAAATATCTCGGAAATGTTCCACCTCTTGCAAACCTAGTTATGTTTTACATCTTTACCTAATTTTGGTTTGATCCAAACTGTTGTCGGTGTTGATTTTTTTTCGGGTTCTACTGAGGGTGTCTAGTTGGGGCCTGCTACAATACATTTTTCAGGACATTTTCCGTATTTAGTCATTTAATTGAAAATGTTGACGCTGCATTCAGACTGGCATCATTGTGGCTTTCTTACAATGTTGTTGGGCATCAAACCCCAGTTTGAAGCTGGTCCATTTCACTGTAGTTTTGTTGATTCCCTTGCAGAAATGGAGACATGTTATTTATGTCTGTCTACTCAACATCCATCCTTCTTTCCTGGCAGGGGGAGGAGGAGACGATTCCAAACGGACGTCGGAGTGTTCGTTTGCCTCGTTTTCCAGCAAGCATGACTCGGATAGAGTCCGTGCACGGAAGGCCTCTCGTTAGCCACCGGGATGGAAACGCCGCTGAGGCGGTGGGCGTCGACCCCAGTGCACGACTCAACGCGGACGAGGGCGACGTCCGCGTCAATTTGTGCCATAGACGCAAGATGAAGGCCTGCAAGAGGGAAAAGCCAGGTGAGATGTTCAATTACAAGCACGTTGTTTTCGTGAGAGTGAAAGCCTTTGAACACAAGGAAGTCCGCGTATTTGTTGTTGTTTTGTTTTTTTAACGTCTGCATTGTCACGGCTCAACATTCACCTTGTTCCTAATGAGCACTTTGCCATGTTGCTGCTGTCTTAAAAAAAAAAAAAAAAAAGGCAAATTACCCACATGCTGTCGTCTAGGAAGGCAGGACAGAACACGAGTTCTCAAACTAAGCATGTGTCACTTCCCGTCAATTAATCTGCATTTGACAGTGAGATGTTTTGCCGTGTTGTTAAGCCCAACAGGAATCATTTGAAGAAGTTTACAATCAACTACAGGCCAGTAGACACAATGATTTTTGAATCTTTGGTTGTTTAATTGTAAACAATGTTTTAGATGTGAATGTGCAGTATATTTGCTGACTGCTACTACGCAGGATTGAAAATTTGAAGGCAGCCACCTCTGCCTAATTTCGCCTCCAACGTTCTCAAAGCAGATTAGATAATCGGGTCTCTGCTGACTTTGTTCAGAAAGGACTAAGCTGGTTCAAAATCCGCTCAATTATCGTTTTAAGACATTGAGACAAAGATTGGAATTCATTGCGGTCATCATGCATTTGATTCATTTCTTCTTCCAATGTAATTTGACAGTAATTTGGTACCTTGAAAACTTTCAAGCAGTTTCCATGAATTGTCACAAATGGCAACATTTCCCAGAGGGCTCAATAAAGTCAAGTCTAAGTCTAAAATAGCAGCAGCATCAAATGCAGAGCCGCTCAATCTATGGCGCCTCCTCACTCGACTGCGTTTGCTTGAAAAATGTCAAAACTTGCCAGCGTACGTGACACCGCCGCAGTGCACAGCCACCTGCATGAATTCATATCATCTGTCACCACTGCCTCCGCGCTCCCCCCGGTCCCACCCAGCCGACAAAGTGCGGCATTTTCCCCGGGCGAACCCGCGCCCCTTTTTCCGCCCCTTCGACTTTATCCGTCACAGACGTCCCGCCGCCCGACGCAGGTGGGCACGCGTTTGCCAACCGCACTTGCACGCCGACAAAAACGGGCTAACCGTGACTATTTAATCAGTCACGCTTTTGAGCACAAGCCCGCACCTTGCTGACTATCTGACTGACAAGCGTGGCGACGTCAGAGCATATTTCTCATGGCTGTCGTCAAGGCGGCGAAAACACGACTTTGGGCAAACTCGCCCCACAAACTCCCAGATACAAATCGGTGTGTGATTAGGACGCAACACGACCATCACTCAGTGGCGCTCCTGCCATTAGGCGGATTAGGCAAATGTTAGGAGCGTTCGTGAGCAAAAGGGGCGACAGGGAGAGGAGATGTTTTTTTTTTTTTTATTTCTTTTTTTTTTCTTTTTCTTTTTTCATCCTTTGTCAGTCAAGCTAACGGCAGTATGCATGACAGTACACGGGGCTGTGAGAAACCAAATTTCAAAATAAACCTTACACTACCAAGTAGTATATGTAGATCAATGCATTGTAACACTTTTATTTTGAAGTGTTGCCGGAAGCGCGTCATCGGTGCTGTATTTGTGCGCGTCTATTCGGAGTTTTTGAACAATGGCGATATCAATGTGCACCAAACTGCTGGGCCAGACGTCAGTAACACAACATAGTCCTGAAGTTACGTTCAAGCCCCAGGTAAGAGGCTAATAAGACACAATTATGCTGACGTTGTATTGTACGTGGCCTGTTGCCAGCGTTTAGCCGCGACTGCTAGCTAACAGCGAGCTAACAGCAATGTTAGCAGTCTTGCGCAACCCTAAACCGGACGCTGGTTTGGCCGCCTTTTCAGCCGCGTTGGAGTTTATTAATGATGAACGAATTGAGTCACTTGAATGGCTCGTCAAAGTGAACGATGGGAACCGAGTCTTTATTGACAGCGGACAACGACCAGCCCGGGGGGCTTTCCCACTATCGCATTCGCTTTCGGAGGGAGAGTCGTCTTCGCACATTAACGTCAATCAATTTACAACTATTTAGTGGCTCGTTAAGGTCTGAAACAAACAAACAAACAAACAAAACAAAAACTGCTCGCTGCGTGTGTCATACATGGCAGAAGTGAAGAACACAACAGGATCGGCCGGCGTACAAAAACAACTCCAGTGTGATGAGCAGGCGGGATCGGAAAAGCTCGCCACCAAGTAGGAGTAAACTCCAGAGTAGATTTGATAAATGACAGCTAGACAATCAAAACACGCTCGCTGGTGCAGTGTAAACACGTGCTGGACAAAGTATGTCGTGTTGTACATACACATTAATTTTTTCCTGTCTTCTATAAAATTTATGAAACCTTACTGAATGTTATTTTTGAATATGTCAAAATGAAACTGATCTGCACACTCCTACAGAAGTGTAGACTGTGGTGTGAAAGTGGACAGAGAGAGCAAAACTTTATTGTTGACGAAAATGCACCTTGAGTCTCATGTACGGTGTTCCCTCGTTTTCTGCTGGGGTTCGGTTGCAAAAAACACAAAAACATTAGATTTAGGTTGATGAAGTGCCCCCTCTGCACTCTTTCTGGTGACAGGTCTGGCTCTTTAGTTAAGAACATGAAATGAAAACGCTAGTATGCTGTCCTGGATCAAGGCTTAAAAAAATAAAATAAAATAAATAAATAAATAAAGATCACGGTCAGACTCTCAGGTGGATGCGCAGGCTGATACAGCACGGACGTACTGAATAAACTAAACTGGGCTGCTCATGCCGTAGCAAAAAGTGAAGCCGGCGGCCGCCATCTTGCGTTGCCAGACTTAAAGTTGACTTTTCCGCAGCATACGTTATCTTCCGCTGCAGCGAAAATATCACTGTGTGACGTATGGTTGTACCAATAAGTATAAAATAAGTGTGGGAGATGCTCAAAATGCAGATTTCATCAGTAAGAAATTGTCGATATACATTTTCGCTCATAAGGTACTGAGTGCTTCTCATATTGTTCTGCATCATCAGAACTAGGTATAAGAACCATCAACAATGAAATGAAAGCCAAGCACACCAGAAAAAAAACAAGTCTTGTGAAATGTAAACTTCTGCAAGTCCCGATTCATGATACTGAGATAATACTCTGAATTAGGGGTGTTAAAAAAAATCGATTCGGCAATATATCGCGATACTACAGCACGCAATTCTCGAATTGATTCAATAGGCAGCCGAATCGATTTTTTAACATCAATTTTTGATGGAAAAATATTCAACAAAATGTCTAACTTTCACACCTTAAGCATGGAAGAATGTTATATTAATGGAACATTAAGCCTTAATATTTTATTTCAATGCTGTTCAAACATGAAAAATGTTGTTAAACCTGTTTGTTACATACAGTGGCTCACAGTTATAAGATAATACATTTTGATACAAATCTTACAGTGTACATGTGTAAGTTTACTGAATGGTATTTTCTAAATTTGAGTAAAAATATCGCAACAATCGACTTGTAAATTCGTATTGGGATTAATCGGTATCGAATCGAATCGTGATACGGATCGAATCGTCAGGTACTAGGCAATTCACACCCCTACTCTGAATGGTTGATGCAAATAATTAAGTTCGTTCTTTGCTAGGCTCTCATTATCCCATACAAGTGATTTATTGTAGTACAATTACTACATTATTAATTTTGAACTGCAACTGCGGTTTTAAAATTGCAGAGACGTGAAGATACCGTGTGCCCTGTGTGAGTTTATGATAAATTATTTTGTGGTTGGTCTAAGAAGTTGCGCAGGGTCGTGTTTGTGTTTGGTCTAATAAGACCCCCCCTTGGCGGTTGGGGGGGCACTACCAGAAATCCTGCCTGGAGTGCCAAGTTGCTTAGCAACGCCACTGACCATCACTAATACGTTAATGATGTGAGTGCTTCCAGCATTCATACATGCAACATTTAAATGTATCATATTTTGTTCTCCTCACTTTTTTCAAGTACTTCTTAACATTTCTCGACCGATTCTCACCATTCCAAATGCAACATAACTCAAAAATTCATGCCATGTGGGCTGTTATTTTTCTCATTCCATTTTTCATCATTTTTCATTCAGCTCAAAATGGGAATGATTTTTATCATTACAAAAACATTCTCACATACCAAAAATATATATTTTTTTTACAGGCATATTACATAATTTTCAACAATATCATTCCACATTGAATGCATTCCATCTTATTCTGTTTTGTTCAATTTCATTGCACATAATTCAATATCATTCCACATGTTTCTTCAACATACTTCATATTTTTCACCAATAGATTCCACATCATTTCATTTCATTAAATGTTATTTAATATAATTTCAAATCATTCCATATATTTCCATATAATTGCATGCATTTCCATATCACTCCACATGGTTCTTTATTTTTAAAATTCAGCATTCACTTGCAATTTCTTGAGATATCACTTTTTCTAGCACATTATATGTTAATATCTCATTTGGTGCGATGGGATCATTCATATATGCGGACATTGGCGTCACGATACACTGGACTGGCGACTTTGGCAGTGGCAGCGTGGGATCTGTTCCCACTCATGATTGACTGTCCACAAATTCCCCGTGTGGGATAAGCTTTGACGACCCACAACCTTATACAGAAGTTCTATAGCCAATGAATAGATGGAAGGTCCTTTTGGATATCAATCCATCCATTGTGTGCCTTAGGATATAAGTGATATAGGGAGGACACCCTCAAAATCCAACTATTTTTATCCAGTCAATGAAGTAAAATGTCCATAATATATGAAATTTAGCTCTGAAGTTTTCCTTGCCACTTTTCAACTCCGCAATAATCCCTTCTATCTCTCTCCCCCTAGCCCCTTCACTTGGCAAGCCATCTTTCTTCCCATGGCCACCTTGTTTCCCTCCTGTGCCTGTGGAGGCGTGCTGCCATGCCCAAGAGCCGGTACACGGTGGGCCAGGGATGGAGGCGACGCTCGGATGGCCCCCGACCGGGTTCTCTCTGCCTCAGTCCTTCACACCGTCTCTCCGTCTGCTGGGACGGCGCTTCGGCAAGGTAAGGCGCTTTTCTTTCTCTTGCCGCTTTGTTGTTTCACTCAAAATCACACGTCATCCCCAGCAATCGCTTTTTATATCTTATCAACTTCAAACTCGAGCGATGTGGAGGAATCTGCAGTTTGTGTGTGCTTGTGGTAGGGGGGCGGGGGTCAATCACAGTCGTGTGTATCATATGTTATTAATTTGTCTAGCTGTCAGTCGAAACACACTCATGGCTGTATTTATTTCACCGCCCTCTCAGGCTCCATTAGTGGCTTGGGTTATTGCTTTTTGATTGTATTTGTTCCCCTTCTGCCTTTCATATCCGCAACAATATTACCTGCATATATGCGTTCCCCCTTCTACCGTTGTCAAAATTTGACTGATTGATCTTTCAATAAATCTATCTATTAGTTTATTACTTTTCTGTGGTGGAAATGCTGTTAGCGTACGGGTAGAAGCGATCGACAGCGGGATGCAGTCTGTCGTCAGATTGGATATTACATTGATTTGTTTTTGCGCTTTACTGATTTGGTGCGCATCTTGCAATTGAAAGAATGAAACTTCAAGGCCCTCCATGCAAACCTTAGCCTTGCATTTCTCATATCAAGCAATTGTAGGTTCCGGATTTGAGACTCCAACTAAGGTACAGTTGCTCTCCAATGAGCCATCTGGCCTTGGGGAGGTTACAGTGAGACAGACATGACTCAGTAGCCTACAAAATATGCAATGTGACTGCACCAATTGCACTTTACATTAGGCAACTTTAATGCAGAGTCAGTATTAATCCTCATTGCATTGCAACGCTAGCCGAAAAGTGGAACACTTGTACTTTTTTCACTTCAACCTTTCAAAATGTTCGCTGCAAATATCTATAGCGGCAGACAGATGCAGTTCTTCACCAATAATGAAGGGTTGCCCCCTTTTTTAATGTATTTTTTTTATTTGGTCAGACTCTCTGAATGAAGGCTTTTGTTGCAGTGCTGGCCGTGACTAATTGTCTCGTTTTTGGTTTTTCCATTCCACAAATTCTGATGGTTTGTCGTTTAATACAGTGTGCCATGAATCCGTACCTCAAGTCGGACTCTTTAATTTAAATGCTGTCTGTGACTTGTTTTGTATTATTTGTTGAATCTTTCCCCCTTTCTTAACATGTTCTCCAACATCTATTGTCACCTTGGATATATAAAACAAACACGCACTTACTTGCGGTATGAGCAACCTATGTATAGTCAAATTTATTCGGGCTTGTATCTCCTCCAACTGCCAGGCAGTCACTGAGTAGATGAAGTTAATGACACTTCCCACTATAATCCTACTTGAGGTCTTGTGGCCAGATAAGAGGAGGCCAAATCAACTCGAGGATGGTATGTAGGGTAAGAGATAACATGAGGATTTCTTCGCAACGAAGGTCTCGCATGAAGAGAGCCATGCCTTTGCTTTTTTTTTTTTCCCCCTTTTTCGACAACATATACCTCCAGGTTGTCCTCAACTCCAAGCACAAGCTGCTCAGGCATTAATGCCCGCCGACTGTCGGCTTTGATTGACATTGCCGACTTAACCGGAGGCATAAATCCAAAGCCGCGGGAATGACTATAGGCTGTAAACAGCAATAAATAAACAGCGATAAACTCATCATTGTACCAGGAGTCTTGTCGCGCTGCAGTAGTCCTTGCAAGTAGGAACATCTCCGGAGTCCTTGGTAAAACGCACTTCAAATGAGTGTTGCCATGAGATTCACAGGCGTGTTTTTACTTGGCGCATTGTCACCTTTGGGGAGTTGTTGACTCAATCGCTCCCCACCGCATTGGCATGCCAGGAAGGTGCATGAAACCTTTTGTGATTGATTTCATAGACGTTTAAGAGCTCAAAGCCAAGAATTGCTCCATTTGCTAAAAAGAATGCGAGCGATTCATAGTTGAGTGTCCTTATATGTAAGCGCTTGTTCATTTGAGAAGGATATAACTGAATTAGAAGGTGAAGCAAAAGGGGAACCTTGCAGAAAAATGGCCTCCATTTTTTCCACGATCTTCAATTTTCGAGAGTCTGAAAAACTCCCAGGAAGATTTCATTGAATTAAACAAGGTTGCACACTTTTTCAAGGTCAGATATGTCGGACGGTACTGTAGAGGTTGTGCTGCTGGTCACACACAAAAAGCCAAGAAAATGCATGTGAATGAAATACAATAAATGTTTTCATAACACATGAGGAGGTAGTGATTAACAGGTGGAACAAAATCCAAAGTAAAAATCAACCAAGTGGTCTTTTCTACATGGGCAACCCAGCATATTACATCAAGATGCACCTCAGGCTAACGACTGTCAGTGGTCTACGCAAGACCAAGTTTCTCATTGCAAATCTCTTAGTGTCCAATTATCAAACAATTTTTTCAGCTTTGATGAGTCAATTCTAAATTCTCACTTGGCGTTTCAGTTGAAATAAGGGGGAGGTGCTTCTGAAAGTTGTACATTGTATGCATGTATACTGCATGCTTAAACCCACCACATTCCCAGTCCGCACCAGTAGGCTGACAACAATATGTGCAATGTATCCTGGAAAGTGACACATGTGACTCAAGGGTGGAGGTTGACATCAACTTTGGAAGGTCTCAAAGCAATTACTTTAACCCCTGCGGCTTAAACAAAGATGCGGCATATTTGCAGATTTTTCCCAGGAATCTCATATTCTCGTCTACACTGTAACTCACCATTTTTTTTTTTATTTTTTTTTTTTACTGTTCATGATTTTTTTTAAATTCCATGTTGAAATGTTAGCTGTTCGTGTTTTTAATTCAAATATGCTCACGCTGGAAATTGTATTTTAAATTAGTTACATCTGCTATATCATGTCATGTGCGTGTTGTCGCACTGGCAGTGTTTTTGTTTCTGTTACCTTCTTTTGCTTCTGACGTCGCTGAATGTGCAATGTTTATTTTTGGCAGATAGCTAGTTAGCAGCGGATAGATTGCAGTTTTTCAATTGAGAGACGAGGTTCATGCCTCGAGCTTTTTATTTGTCATAAATGTCCAAGTACTTTTTAACACACTATCACTGTCGTTGTCATTAGACAGTTAGTCTGTTAGTTTAATGATGCAACTCTATAGACTAGCTAACAAAAATTGGCATCACGATTGCCGTACTATTAAACCATCACACGGTTCAGTTTTCTGACTACTTTGTGCTATCAATCAACTCTACCTCGTTCATACTACCGCCAGTTTGTGTATTTTTTTTTCCGTTGATGCGCTCAATAGCTCATTAGCTATAACAGACGGGGTTTGTTGGCTCCTTCAGGCTCATTCATCACTAATTCAGCTTTGTTTTGCTTCACAAAGAACCATGCTTTGAACATTTCTTAAACACTTTTTTTCACGTTGGTTAACCGTTCTCTTATTTACACCGTAGAAAAGCACAAAATGAGACTCTCTTCATCAGTCAACACCCCCCCCCCCCCTCTTTTTTTATCTGCTGATCAATAACTCAGTGTAATACTATCAATGCGTTGGGTATTGCCTTGATGCCTGCAGTGCCAAAAATACACTCCCAGGCAAATGGGGTCAGATAGCAATTTTAAAGCTTCCCGGAATGCCAGGACTTGATAAATCGCAAGATCAAAGACGCGTTAATGATTCATTTGTCTATGACTCATCTGGTTGTTTTTGTACTTAATTTTGTTTTTGCCTTTTGTTGATCCGACTTCCCTGGTCCCCCGGGTGCTCCTGCACACGCGATTGGTGCAAAGTGCTCTTGCTTCCGCATGGCCGGATACGCAAGTCAATATGTACCTGGTGAGGAATGGAGCTCACATAAAGACTTACCCATGATCAGAGTGGAGATGCCTGAATGAATGTGATCGGTAACGTTGTAAAATACAATTCTAAGTGCGAAGAGGCGCAGCAAAATACATCAATTGCTCACTGGATTGTTTATTGACACGCTTAACCAAACAACGGGACTAATTAGAACTTGATCCCTTGACAATAGACATGCATGACTGAATGTCACTTTGAATTATCATGGCAACAGAGCAGACATGTCACATGGAGTAGGCAAATATAAGAAAGTTGGATTGTGAATAAAAGTGCCTTCTCGGGTCATTTGTTATGCATAGTTCACTACAAAACCCCCCCACTAAAATAGAATAGATGCTACATGATTCATATGCGTGGATGGATAATTATCACCATCCCAATTATAAAAGAGATGCAAACAAGAGGTCTTGTAGCGGGGCAATATTTCTTGTCTGGTTCGTTGTTCAAATAATTAATGAGCATACTTTCAATCTCCCGATGGAGAACGCTCCACCAGAGGAGAGACAATTGCTAAGCCCCTGGTTGGCTGCGTAGTAGGTGGGTCAAAAAATAAAAAGAATACAGGGCAGGCCAGTGCATGTTCACACAAAATGGACACGATTTTGACCACGTGGCCTTATGTTTCTGCCATATACTTTTGCGAGCTCACACTGCACTGGGAATATGCAAGCGTGTCAGGTGAATCGGTGCAAGCACTTGTTTGCCTCCCTGGGGGCAGGAAGGGCTTGCCTGCCTGGGCGACTATTTAGCATGAAGGCCACAGGCTGAGGAGACCATTTATATATTTTAGTACCGTGATTGTGTGCAGTGTGGCTGTTGCTCTGTTTGAATAGTAGTGCCGTAAAGGAGACATTGTCTTTTCACAGTTTAAAACTGTTGTCTTAGTAAAAGCCTCCTGACTTTTTTTTTTTTTTTTTCCCCGGTCAAAGTATATCAAGAATTAAGTTGAAGAGATTATGTGTGTACAAATGCTGAATGTTATGTCACAATAAGGTGATATTCAGAAAAGCTTGGTCAAAGACCGTGTTGGAAAGTTGTTCAAAAAATGTCATCAACTAGATTGAAGTGTGCTGATCTCGATTCTAAGCCGAAACTGCATGAAAGAGGAAGAAACGGCTTAATTTGTAGAAACCAATACTATTGCTTTGGTTTTCAATGCCACAGTTGGCAGCATAGACTACTCCCCTTCCATATTATTTATTTATTTATTCATTTATTTATTTAATAGATGGATATCACTGCAATGTCAGGACTAGAAAATCAGTTCACTTGCTAGGTTTGAGACCTGCCGTTGCTTAACACCTGGTAAGTGGTAACTATCTTCCCATCAAAACAAAAAAAAATGGAAAACTGGAGCTGAGTGTGAATAACCAAGGGCAAGGGAGTCGTCCCAAGTAGATAAATAATGTACTCGGGCCTTGGTTGGAATTCGAGGCACGCCGGGCTGGATCAAATGTTATCAATTTTATTATAGTTGCTGGAGGAAGTTCATATCAGGTTCAGCATCTAATGGGTGTGATTAGATTCCCTTAGCATGGCCGGAGGGAGGGATGGGAGGGAGATGGTTGAGGGGGCTATCGGGGGTTGCTGGAGCTGTTTGGGCTTTGTTTGGGTGCACAGAATGGAGGTCGTTTGATCATCATAGGACTCAGTCCCTTCCAGGTTGGACGAGGGGCATGTAATGCAAAGAAGTGGGGGTGGAGAGTCCCATAGTGAAGTCATTTCTAGAATGGGGTTGGGGTCAAACCGCTGATTGACATTGTTTTGTATGAAGACATTGCAAGGAAACGGACATACCTTGAATCTTCAACTAGCTGTTGCCATTGTCCATATCTTGCTGAACCACTATCTTTAAATGCCTGTCGATTCCATGAGCAGCCGATCTAAATGGGATATGAGACCTGATGCGCATGTATGTAGTCCTGCGTCGATCTTTTCACATTTGCACCCATCCTGTGTTGTGTCTCGTTGGCCTTTCAGCAAGCCCAACACATAACTTCACCCACACGTATTATCCGTCAGGAGCGCCCGGTGATGAGGCCGCGTTAAACGTGGCATTTGCGCTCGCTGATGAGCTTGCAAATCAGGACTTTGCCTCCATCGCTGGGCAGGGCACGTATTCATTCATTTATACTTTTAAGATTGTGACCATCAATCAGAGAGTTATAAATCTTCTCTTTGCTCTCATCAATAGGCAATCCGCTAATGCATGCTGCAGATCAATTCCTAACTAGCAGGAATCTCATCTCTTTCACAGACGCATATACGCACACAATACCCTGCACTAATATATGCAAATCAGTGCATACGTGCCTTTTATGCCAGCACGCATCACTATTGATGCATCAGTTGTTGCAGAAACAACAATACAGCTATCAGAAAAACAAAATGCCTGAAAGGGGCCATGTTGTGCCATCATGATTGGATGAATAGTTCCCAGCCAGCAAACTCGCTGTCGATATCCCTGGGAACCGCTAACAGGAAAAGTGATCTGCTCTTGTATCTCGTAGCTGATGCAAATAACTGACCAAAAACAATTGTCAGCATCGGCGTGCTTGACTTTGTGCGACGGATTACAGGACCCTCAGTCAGTATAGTGCAGTCCCTTGTTGGCATCTCGCTTGCATATTCAGCTCTACATGCTGTGTGGATCCACCCAATGAAGCTTCTCAAATGCCTTGGAGCTACGAGCGAGATGCGATCACCCTTGAGAGGCAAATACTCATTAGAATTCATCATGATGCTGAAAGTCTTACGACAGGTAGCATTGAGGGGTCAGTGCAAAGTGGTTTACTTGCTCAAGAGACAAAAAGAAGTGATGGCAAGGCCCCATTAAACCTTCCTCCTATGATGATGATGATGATAATGATGTATGAAATAGTGTAGATTGATGACATGTTGGTACACCAGGAGAGAAATAGGAGACACCCCATTAGGCTGTTATTTTAAAAAAACGATATGACCCAATTCTGATTTTTAGGGTTATACAAAGCCACTTATCACTTGCTGTGGCCACCAGACAACTGATGCGCATCTGTAATAAGAAAATCCGAAATGGTGTTTACAAGAAAAACACATCCAGTTTATGCCGCAGACGAGATAACATGGACCAGCCGTGCTGTCCTTGCATGCAGACACAGGGACGTATTGACAGGCGGAGATTAAAAACACATAGCCCACCCCATTAACCGCACGGCAAACACAGTTTGTGTGCACAGCGACTTGACTTCACAGGTCATGCTGTGAAGATGTGCCTCGGTTGCCCTTGACTGCCTCGCAGCTTCCTCCTCTGCAACACAAAGGCAATTATCACCTCGTCTTTCGTCATGCGGGGCCCCGGTCTTTTAATACCGGCCGCTGCCCCAGAGCTCGATTGGAGGCAGATTAATTGTCATAACAGGCGCACACAGTGCCAAACACCTCCCGCCGGACATTAGCTAAAGAGATGACGCCGTGTTGAGTTATTCACGCTGACATTAGCAAAGGCCATCAACATGACACCCCTCATGGAAGATAAAGCCCAGACGACTGCACCACAGGTAGAGATAGGGGACGTCGCTCTTGACAACAAGTACACTAATTATGCCTCCAAAACAATGTTTGTCATTGGCTTGGATTTTTTTTCTTTTCTTTTTGGAATCTGGCCAAGAGCAGATGTAGCAAGGATCCTCATGCAGGGTTTTGGAATGTCATCCCCCAGTGCTTTAATCTGTTGTACAAAGTACCAGGGTGTGCAAGTGTGTGTTATGGGCTGCGATACCGGAACAGGTGGGCGCATCACCGCATGAGCAGGCAGTATGGTCTTTGGGCTAGTATTGGTTCAAGGAAAACGGCTCTTGTTGTGGTGGACTCATGCGTGTGTTTCACTATACCTGGCAACATTTTTGGCAACCACGTCAAGAAACTGAAACTCGACAAACTGAGCATTTTGCCTCCTGTTTTGATCAAAGTCAGCAAAGCCTTGTTTACCTGACGTTTCTCAAAGATTACCTTAACCGATTATCGAGTGATGTGGGTTGTTTTAGGAGTGATTTTACCCCCACCACAACCAAAATTTAACCCTGCCTTTGCTAACTTTGTTTGAAAGTGCTTGACAATGCAAACAAATTTGACCCAGTTGTCAGAATGTGTGTACCCAGAATGTGTGTAGTCAGGATCATCGCCAAGAGACATCTGATAAGTGGGCGGGAAATGACTCAAATTCAGTCGAATTATCACAACGCGTGTACCCCCATTTAACTGGTCCCACACCTCAATATATTCAACACCTTCACATAATCAAGCCTTTACTGACTTTGATTGGAATACTGAGCTTCAGCCCAATTATCAGTTTAAGTCTACACCACCAAATACACCACACCTCCGGATAATCAGTCAGGATAATCTTCTAGAGATACACGACAATTGCACAATTACATCTTGGCTGACTTGCATCTGAATGGCAACAAATCAAATCCGTCCCGACGATTGGTATTGACCCTGCTTCCTAACATCGAAGGGTTGGGGTCTGCATGGAGACATGGAGAAGTTCACCTCTGCCGTTCATTCAACATATCAACACTACTGTTTAACATAGCGTCGGAAAAGGTGCCATTTTTAGTGTCTCTTGTTTGACAGGGTGCAAACCAGTCAGCCGAAGCGGGTAAGTCGTAAGGTCAAGAATTGCTTAAAGCGCCGCCTCAGTCGGACCTCCGATCCAGCTGTCATCTTTTAGGGAATACAGAATGGTTCTGATTTGTGCTAAAGCAACCCGACCCTGCTGTTGTTTCTCTAGATTGTTGCACATGCAATTCATTTTGTGGTTTTCTGTGTACTTGTGAATAAACGCATGAGACCCTTGATGGGTCTTCACCTGACACCGTGCCGCCTTAAGGGAACAACACAATTAAGGGTCATTTCTCATTAGTCTGTGTCCACGAAGGAGCATGAAGGCACACACAGTTTGGTTATTAGTGTCTGCCTTGCACAAGCTGCCTCTATGCTTTCACGGGAAAAAGCAAAGGTTTTGTTTCTTTGTCATAGTTATTTCAGTGCATGTTATTGCTGCATCCCAGCAAAAGCAGCCTGAAATTAATCCAGAGCTCTTAATTTGAAGCTTTCATAAGGCGTTATGTGCCCACTCTGGGAGAACAATAGCTTATTAAAACCACTCACTTTGCAAGATGATACATTTCCAAGTCAAAGCAAAAACTAACGTGGCTCATGAAGCGCAAAGTATGGAACCTGAATTTAATACCCTACTTTGTCATAGCACCGTTGAAGTAATAACCTGGTAAAAAGCATATTTATCAGGGTGGAAGATTGGTCTATACATTACGTCTTTGTTTATAGTCTGAGGTTAGCTTGTTTTGAAAGTGTACATGTCGGCCTTGGTCTCCACTTAGTTTGTTTTCGAAGGGAAAAGCGGCAACTGCTTTTTGCCCTTGACTTTGTGCATTCGGAATGTAGGAGTGGTTTTGAAAGTGGTTAACCTGCTGATGCACTTCACAAAACTTCACCCTAAGTCATTCATTCTCCCCAAATATGACACAATGATTAATTCAGCACCTCACGCCACCTCAATGCCTCCGTGCGAATATCCGCTCGGCAAAGTCTAAGTTTCTCCGCCGCCCTCCCTGGGGCCGAATTTGCAAAAACAGGTCATCCCAGAATTCATCTCCTCCCCCTGGTGGAGGGGTCTTATTCATCTATCATCAAGCTTCCCAGTGGATCTCCTCGGCGATGAGGGAAATGGAGGTTCTTAAAAAGCTACACTTTAGGAAAATTGTGTCATTTTGACTTCTTTCTGGATCTTTTGCTTTGACACCCCACACCTCCACCGCACCCCATTTCCCTCGCGTATCAGTCTGCCGTGTTATCTCCGTGCCAAGGTCAGGCGTGCTTGAGGCTATCTGTCCTGATAAAGATGGGATGCGGAGTCGTGGTCCGACAGGTCATGTCCAGCCAATGACGCGGGATCTAAAGATGTCATATTTCCACTAGCCGCTCAACATAATGTACGCAACACAGTAAGCTTCCACACTAGATTAGAATTTTTAGATTAACCCTGAATAATAAATGGCAGATTACACATTATTTAATTTAGAAAACCTAACCAGCAAAAACAGGTGTAGGCCACATACCTCCTCCAGTACATACCAAATTGCAGATACAGTTGAGATTTATGGAACATACAGTACTTTTTTTTTTTTTTTTTACCCCCCCCTTCTTCTTCATTTACATAGCACTTTTCCACCTTAAAACCTCATTTACGACGCAGTATCAGGAGCAACTGGGGGTTTAGTATCTTGCTCAAGGATACTTCGACATGGTCACAATGGCATGGGATCGAACCCACAACCTCTGGATTGCGAGATAACCACTCTATTACTGATCCAGGCACCCCCTTCCTTGACATCAATGACTACTTTGCTATTAGCCCTTTACCGCCGTCTGGTGGTACAGAAAGAACCCAAATAGTGTGAATAGGTATATTTTATTTCAACAATTAGTATGTATCACAGAGTCAAAAAAAATAACAGAATGACTGATAGGAAAGTAGTAATCCTCACACGTGCTGCATTTTCCCCAAATAACTATAAGCTATTTCATTTAATATACTGTAAAATAAGTTTGATGTGGTTGATGAAGAGTTTTGAGATTTTAGTTTGGAGTATGTTTGTGTTTAAACGGTTCAGGTGAGGGGTGTCTGTTTTTTGTTTTGTTTTTTTTTTTTTTTTTTTTTTGTAGATTTTTGATGTATCTGGTTTTGGTGCCCATTCCCACCACCATGAGAGAATGGGCGATGTTGCTTGTCACTTCCACGCTCCCACTCAAGGTCCTGTGGCAACCAAAGTAGACTCATCACTACTTGTTTCCGCCTCCCGAGCGGCAGGAAATGGATCAGCCTCGGGCTCTAATACCTTTTAATATCCTCCATGTTCCGAATTGTGATCTCTGATTGAGCCGTCCGCCTTGGGAATCCAAAAGAAAACTTTTTAGGCGTGTGACCACTGACCTTTTGTTAGTCACCTGGCCCACTTAAATTTGAGAGAATATCACAAAAAACACAAAATAGCATAATCCAACCACACACACACACACACACACACACACCGACACAGACCACTAAAAGAATGGGAGTGCTATTAAATAATTCAAATGGCTGTCCTAGGATGCCAATCCGAAATACTACACCCATAAAAGCCATGTCTATACTTGGCGTTGAGCGGAGGCCTGCAGCAAATGAAGGCATTATTCTTGTTATCCTCGGGAGGATGCGGCAGAGCGAGTATTTCTTCTTCTCGGGCTTGTCATCCACTTATTTCTTTATTTATTCTGCAGAGGGAGAGATGTTTAGGTTTTGAAGGAGGACATCTCTTTGGGGCCAAGTGACTGTCAGCCTGACTTTATCCCCATTTGAATAGCGCCTCTGTGCCCGCTCCAAGGTGAAACACACTCAAAAACTAGGTTGGGGGGGGGAACTGTTTCATACTTAACAATAAGCTGCGAATAGTGAGAACAATGCAGGTATTTCCCCCCAAATTAACTGCTTAGTAGTGTGCATACTGTGAACTTAGAATATCCAAAAATAATGAGCTTCACCTGGAACCAGAAATATCCTTTTACTCATTTTACAAACAAACAAAAACAAACCAAAAAATCTTTGCACACTTGAGTTCAGAATCAAATGTACCTAAAACAAAACCAGAAAACAGTCAAATAAAATACAGTTTTGCGCTGACCATTACCGTTCTCATTCTGAAGGCAGATTAGATTGACTTGCTAACCTATAGAGGCTGAAATCTGATGGGACAAAATATTTGACACAATTTCTAAAACCTGTACAGCCAAGAGAAATGTGACAAAATGAATACTTGAAGCAAATGTTAGCTGTATATAATAAAGTACTACCCAAATTGCGATCTTAGGACTAAACATGTATAACTGCATGATACTAAAAAGAGGAGCAAAGCGATCGGCATGTTAATTAATTGCGAGGCCTTTAAAATTCACATCAGGTCCGAATGTTTTCCGTGCAGCTCGTATGCAGCCAGGACGCGTACGCGGCTGCTTGGCTCCCTCCCGACGTGCCTCCTTAATCGGTGTAAAACGTCTCCGTTCTTTATTATTTCGAGACACGCGTCGAGCCAATTAGCCAGCCATTATGGCAAGGCAGGTGGTGCGCTAATACAAGATAATAACACACCTTGGGCATTGAGCACCGGCATGCCGCTGGAGGGGAGGATTTGTGGTCTCAGCAATATAGCACATCTCTCCGCGAGTCTAATTGGGATTGGCTGGGGATGAAAGGGAAGGAAAACGACTTTACTTTTTATGTTTTGGGAGATGAGAAGGACAGTGGCATTTATTGCCAAAGACAAGGTTTACACCACATAGGCCTTGCTCGAAGGACGCAATGCATTAGATCATCACATAAAGTGAAAATGGCTTCTCTGGTTTGACGAGAGCCGCAGTACGTACTTTGCATATTTATTTGAATTCAAGTGACAAAGAGGAAGGATAGAATGCTTCATGAGGGCTAACCTTATTGTAATTGTCACCTTTTTATATGACTCCTCCAACATCATCCAAATTTGGATCAGATCTATATTGATATGGATTTACTGTATTGAATTTTGTCATTATGATTCAAAATGTGAAAGAAGACAAACTATGCGATTATTTTCTGCCACTGTTTTGCCACAGTGATCATAGATGCCCAGAACTAAATTTGCAGGTATTTGGAACTGACTGGACTAGTATTTGTACTAGTAAATATGTTCCAACATCGGTCTGATGAGTCCACGTTGCAATTTTTTTTTTTTTTTTTTGGAAATCATGGACTTTGTGTCCTCTGGACCAAAGCAGAAACGCAACATCTGGATTTTTATCAGTGCAAGGTTCAAAAGCCAGCAGATGTGATGGTACCGGGATGTGTTGGTAACCTGCACATCTGTGAAGGCACCATTAATGCCGAAAGCTGCATACAGGTTTGAAGCAGTGTATGCTGCCATCCAAGTAAGGCCTTTTTTTTTTTTTTTTTTTTTTTTTCCAGGGACATCCCTGCCTACATTAGCAAGCCAATGTCGTGCCACATTCAGCATGTTTTGTTACAGCATAGCTTTACGAGTGTGAGTACTAGACTGGCCTGCCAGTAGTCCAGACCTGTCTCCTACGGACAATGTATGTATAGTCGTGTATTCAGTTGAAATTTTTTTAAAAATAATTGTATTGGTTTTATTCATGTTTTACACAACATATCAACTTCATTGAAATTGGGGTTTGTAAAATTGTAGTACAGTATTTGAGTGAAACTGTCTCTCTAATAAAAGTTGGATTTTTTCAGCAGCATTTGACTAATATTGAACACATTCTCACCACAGTTGCAAGACACAATACTCTAATATAAGTGCTTGTAGTCCGTCTAATGAAAGTGGTATCAGTAGATCTGTAGTTGCGGCCATGAATGTCTTTCTGAACGTCTGTCCACAAGAGACATCTCATGAAAAATAGCGTTGCCTCACACGCCATAATGGAGAGAGTCCACATTTTAGCATGGAGCTTCTCCAGCTTCCTGATATCATGGCGACACCTTGCCATCCTATTTGTCGCCATTGCGGTTCAAAACGGAGGCGAGGGTAGTGCTTGCGAGGCCTGCCATCAAAACGGGCGCCCGGCGTGCGACATGTTTGACAAGTGAGTGTCCCTGCGACTGCGCTTTAGCAAAACCAACTGGCAGTCAAGTGTGTCAAAAGTAGTTAGCTTCTGGAACGGGCCAAGTCACACTTGTGATATTGTCGCTCACGATATGAATAAGACGCACGCGCGGAGCTGAGGTGTCACCATCGCGTTAGCACCTCCGAAGGGCAGGAGGCTGTTTCTGCCCACCCCACCCACGGCGTCTTATGACTGACACCATGTTTATGAGCAGTGATGGCTTCCTGGGCTCCGAGGTCGCATCCCAATGAACTGACATGGGTGGTGTGAAGACACGTTGCGCCTGTGCCCACTGACAACATCATTATACTAAAGACTTTTTGGCATGATGAGGCCTGGAGGATCCATTTGATTGACACACTGAGCACATAATTCCTCCTACTTGGGTGGTTCCTTTTTTTAGGTTTCGTCAACAATTTGAAACACAAATGGCTTTTCTTGGACTGTCATGTGGATATCTGTTACTTGTTGTGTATTGACAACTCATTGGTATTGAAGAATCAAAATGTGAAGTTTTTTTTTTGTTTGCGTTTGATTGTGAAACATCAAAGCAAGATCCTTATTCACAAGCCATGTTATTGAAGACATGATGTCAGGCAGATGGCCATTGAAACCAAACCTGTTTGCTTTATTGCTGTTTCCTTCTGTTAAAGATTAACGTTATGAAATACTAAGGGAGGATTTTCCATTTTAGTGCCAGTCTTGGAATGCTACATTTTGATTCAAAATGCCATTTCTTATTTTTATTTTTATTTTATTTTATTTTTACACAGCACTTTCAAGGTCCCAGTAGCACTTTCCTGTTCTGTTATTGAAGACTTGCATCCGGCAGACGGACATTGAAACTAAACCTGTTTTTTTTTTTTTTTTTGCGGAATTTCCGTCTGTTAGAGATTTGCGTGGTGAAATATTAAAAGGAGTATTTTCCTTTTTAGTAACAATCTTAGGAATGATACATTCTGAAAACTACCATTTTTTTTTTTTTTTTTACTTTATTGTTTTTAACATTGTGCTTTCCTGATCCCAGTCAAACATCTGTGCACAAAGAAGCAGTGCAATGCCACGGTTTCTCACGTATCGCCTGCCATATGTCCTCCCCAACTGTTGCGTCGTGAAGCATCCACACTCAGAGGTAATAAAACAGGCTGTATGCGTAAAAAATGGGAAAACAAAGCTGGTGATAGCTTCCGGCGTGTTATCATTTCATCGGTTTTATTAGTCAATCAGCTGCTTTGTGTGTAAAAAAAAAAAAATGTTAATGTTGACAGAAAACTAATTAAGCAAGCAGCTTAAGGATTCAAGTCTTTGAAGGTTTTAAATAGGATTTGGACTATAATTGAAGTTAATACATGGTGCCACACATGATGTAATTGTTATGAAAACAACATTGTAGCAATTATGGGTAAACCCTGAGAAAGTTGGCAACACTAGGTGTGTTGGAGTAAAGAAACCTCAAAAACATGCAGGACTCAGGCCCTCGAGGACCGGATCTTGACACGTGTTCTAAACCTTAAAACAACTGATACTAAACCACACATGACACAATGTGGTAGTACACGGAAAGCATGCAATGCTAAATTTGGACTTGTCGGTATAGTGTAAAAAACAAAACAAAACAAAACATAAAACCAGTCTCTTAAAAATCTGCCATATAGAGGGGGACGTGAACGTTGAACCGGAATACAGTGGGGGACACTATACTGGATTTCTGAGGCATGTGCGCAATTGCAGGCTGTTTTCTCAGGTAATGTCCCGGCCTTAGGCTACGTTCCATCCCCAGCAAGATCTGAGGTGACAGAAGAGGATGATGCCGGATTGTTGAAGAGGCGGTGGAGGTGGAGGTTGGGGGGATAAAAAAAAAGAAAAAAAAAAAGGAAACAGCTAATCATCAAAATGACTTACCATTTAGTGGAGAATCTCTGGGCTGAGTAATGACTTTACTTATTAGCTGATCACGGCGACACTCTTCTCGGTGCCTGCGAGCGTGCCACTGAATCCAAAACGGCAATTACGGAACGCGACGGCCCTACAGGTGTCAATCATCAAAATGCGCTTGACCTCACACATGGCATTCAAACATAAGTGATGCGCCCATTTCAAATGTTTGGTGACCTTGGACAACAACAAATGCAAGAATCAACCTTCAGCCAGAAGTAAATCTGCAGCAGTGAGAAGTCTTTATATATTGTGATTTATTAGGGATGAAGCAAAATATAAAAGAGATGGGAAGGACATAACAAGGGATGAAGGAATGCTACTTGGCGGTGTTTTAGACTGTGCCTTAGGACACATTCCGGTGGCTGTCACACCTTTTTGGAAGTGAGCATGGAGTAGTGTCCACATAGTCTATTCCCTCAGTTAGTCTACACTTTCTCTTTACTGTATTGTTTCAGTTTGTGGAGCAGCATTGGAGCAAAGCGATTAGCTTGATGGAAGTCTCGGGACCACGGCTATTGCACTCGTAAAGACCAGATACAATTAAACCTCAGAGTCTGGTTGGTGGAATGTGTCTTCGGATGCACTGCTGGGGTGTTTGGGGCTGTCAGAGAGGCAATTGTTAAGGTCGGCACACTCGCCTGATGCAATTTTACTTTGCAGTATACAGAGCCAATAGGAACGTTCAGGCTAAAATAACCATGGGTTAAAATTAAACCATTGTCAGATGGGAACAAACCCGCCAGAATGCAATCTCTCCGAAGTTCGAAATAAACTGGAAGTGTGTGTTCCACTCCGTCTGTTTGGGCATCCGGGGGGCATCACCGAGTCGTAGGCGGCCTCGGTGTTTTTATTTTTGACACGCTCGTTCATTGTCCGCTAGTCCCGAGACCTTGGAGAAATGTTTGATGGAGCTTTCAGAAGAGCCTGTAGCCTTGGAGTAGGAAGAAAAAAAAATGGACAGAATGAGGGTTTCCGGAAAAATACTGAGCTATATAATTCCGGATGACAAACATGTCACAGTACAGGAGAGGCGGCTTGAGCGTAAATTTAGAGACACAAAGAGTTGGGAGGGTGGTCGCAAGTGGGAGCGGCATGACGGGTTTTGTAAGCATCGGGGATAAAACACCGTTCTCCCCGTAAGGTGATTATGTGGGTAAATGAGATATGGAAAGATTCTTGTAAGCGCTTAATCCAAAGATCTCCAAATGACATCCGAATGTATGACAAAAAAAAGATTCTCTTCATTCCTCCACCTCCCCCTCCCTGCATGAGAATTTTTTGACAGCTTCTCTCCTGCAGCTTATTGCACTAATTCTCTAACAAGTTGCAGTATAGTCCAAATGTACTGGTTTTGTTTGTGGTTCACGGTTGTCCGGTTCATGGTTCCAGATCCTCCAAATGTTTTTCTGTTGAGGGTGAGTCGACCTGATTACAGCCAATTTCCTTCCTGGAAACTCGATATGCCATCTGATTGACAGGGTGTAGACCGTCAAAAGTCAGCTAGGTTAGGCTCCAGTTTCCCGTGAACTGGATAGATGGCTGACGACATCATAGCAACGGTGATGCGAGGTTATGCCCATTCATCAGACAGCATGATCATTTTCCATAATTTGCCATCAGTTCCACTAATAGCGCCTGGCTGTCGACTCCAGAGAGTTCCACCATTTCTCGGACTCGGCTGAAGAGACCGTGATGAGCCAGGCTTTAACTTGGTTAATTGCCAGTGATATTTTCCCCCAGTCGCTGTCATTAGGCCGCTTAAATGTCTAATTTTCTCAAGAGCTTTCTTCCATCCGTGGTCACGCACCTAAGCATCTGACCAGGATGAAGGAAATGTTTTCAGGCAACTAGGAAGTAGTTTTTCTTTGCAGAAATTACGGCCCTGACTGCCCCTTTCGAGTTTCCTTCCCCTCTTCTTTCATCATTCTCTTTTTTGATTTCCCTTTGCAGCTTTCAGAGCATAATGCTCATGTTTGAGTTCTCTCTGGCTGACAGGTTGTCATAGATAATAAGTTTTAATTCCCCTTGTGGGACCAGAACTCACTCTCCTTGTAATTTCCTCATAATTTTATTCCCCTTTGAATGTAGACTGGCGAGATGTCAGTTATAAGCATGGGAAAAATTGGATGCAAATGTATTCTTTGAGACTCAGACTGGACTCTTTGTTCAATTAAAAGGGGATCAAATGTGTTATTTTTACGATTTAATGGTGATTATGTCACAGGTGATTTATCAGTTTTCATGTTCTGATGCGATCACTCAGGCTAGGAAATGGTGGCAAAGACAGAATCTCCACACGGACCGCGTTTTATGCCTGTGCCTTCGTCTATACAACAATTCTATATTCCATTTGTCCCGGTGGTGGTGTGGCTAAACTCCTCGCGGCAGTTGTGATGGACATTTTACGCTGCCACTTTGGAATAAAGAGCCTTTCGCAAGTCAACATTGGGATTCCAAGCCAATGCCACCTTCTGGGATCCAGATTTCTTCATCTTCATTTGGCTAAATCCTCCACTCTCTAAACAGTTAGGTCTGAAATAGACCAAATTGGACCGACCCAACTTTTGTAGTTATTTAACCCAAAATATTAGGTCAAATGTTGAATGGGGGGTTGGCAGTGGGTTATTTATTTGACCCAACTTTTTGCGTTAATTGAATAAACCAAAAAAGTTTGGTCGGTCCCTTTTTGGCCCGCTTTGGGTTAATTTTAGGATGATTTGTGTTTCTCTTTTGATTTGTATGGCTGTATTTTGTACTTTGTAAAAATGTGTGTCCGGTTCATGGTTCCATCTTGAAACCACATGGTTGTAAACTCTGCCTTGAGTAAAAGCAGAGGAACAAACTTGAAAATCTGGCCCTTCTCCCAAGAATAATCCATTTCTTAGACCCGATGGATGCTCTTAATGAAGGGTGTTAATTTAAGTCACCTGCAGGCTATAGCCTCGCCATCCAAACCGCCTGGCCAATGTTCTCTCGACTCCGACACTGGCCCAGGGAGGGGCGGGGAGATGGAATTGGATTTGAAGCTCTGAGGCAGGTAATAAAAAGCAACACTCCCACACACCAAGGAATGTGATTTCCCCAAGTACCCCTGGCAGACATGTTGAATTTCTCGCTGTAATGTATAGGCATCCGAGCTATTCATAACACACAAGGCCCAGGCAAGTACACTAGCTTAAGCTTGTTGTCGTCACTGGAACGGCAAAGTACACAGGCTCGGTATGCCGAGTTTCGCGCAACACTTTTGCTTGAGCTTGCTGCTCTTTGAATGATAACCAGCGAGTGCGGCCCAGTCGCAAGTGTCTGTCCGACCTTGTGGAAAGGGAACACATTTCAATTTACCCTTCAGCAATTCCAGGAAGAGGCCCGTAGCGGTGGTCCGTGCAAGGAGGCCAGGAGAGCCTTAGGCTGGAACTCAGCCTCATGCCCATCGCTGACTATGTTTCACATGTCTTGCCTCAGTAAAGCAAACCTCAGCAGCATGAAGATGAACAGTGCGGCAGTGGAGATCCCCCCCCCACCCCAACTGCCATTTGCATTTAACACAACATTGCTGACGCCATTGCACTCCATTATGGGTGACAGTGGCGTAGGTACAGAACAACCACACTGCCTGTTCCCCATAGAACATTTAGTGAAGAAACATCATTAGTTTATTTTAATGTGGCACGATTGGAGTCTGAGTGACACTAATGGTGGTCCTCGCAGAAAAACGGTGTCAATCTTGGCAGCAGCGCATTAGCGCTCAAAGTATTTCAGGTCTCGAGGTGTGCCTCTCTCTCACTCTCTCCTATACCTGAGGAGGGTGAGCAACTGGAGCAATTCTGAAATGTGTTTCAATATTCATATGTCGGAGAACATGGGCAGGAAACGTCTCAGTCAGTGCTGTCAAGTCTAAAAGCTGGAGATGCATTAACTTGGATGCTGAATTGGTTCTCTTCAGTTTGCTGAATAGCCAACGTCAGCGAGGAGGATTGGAAACGTGACCGTGGTTTGCTACAGTAATGCATGTATGTTTTGGAGGGTGGAATATTATGTCGCAAAAGAATAAGGTTTTGTCAATTCAGATTTTGGTTGAAATAGACAGATGAGCATTTCGGGTCAAAGTACCAAGCAGTGCACAGGCTCTCTTGAAATGTGTTTGTTTCTTCATTGTTTTTGATTTTATGCCAAATAAATCTTGTTTGTTTGAAGACTTTTTTTTTTTTTTTTTTTTTTTTTTTTCCCCCCCATCTTGGTGAAAATGTGTGCTCAGTACATTGCAGGCCCCTCAAAACAGGCTGACAGATAGGTGCCACCTAATGCGACACCTTTGGGTTTTCATTGTGTGTGTGTGTGTGTGTGTGTGGGCAGAGCAGAGTAGCATATTAATTACTCGCCAAAATTCTTAAGACGAGCTGTGGAATTATTAGTGAATTAATCACCTTTTCAGCTGCCTCAAATTGTCCGAAAACAGGTTTTGCAAGCCCATTAGTCCTGATTAAAACGTAAACACAGCCCTCCAGAACTCACTCAGCAGTGTCCCCTGGAAATTTGGGGCAAAATTAGCCCATTGACACCAGTCGGCACAAAATCTGGTGGACGTCTGTCATAGCAGCATGCATGAAAAATTCTCAAAAACCAATGGAGGAAATTAATTGTTTTGAGCAAATTCCAGGTCTTGTGCTTTGATGACCTCTTATTTGGTGTCAAGGATTCACCATGTGAAAGTGAGAGCAAGGGTTGTTAATTGCAATTGTTTCTGTTGAGGTGTTTTGGCAGCAATCTCTCCATCCCGTTTCTGAAGAAACTGATCCGTTTAACTTTCCTTTTTCCATTTGATGGTAAGTGTAGCAGTTCTGCATTCGACGAGTTAAAGTTGACTCTGCACATAATTTGATAAAAGTGACAAGCCGTACAAACCCAAGGCGGAGAGCGAATTAATAATTCACACCCACAGAATCGTGAGCGCCACAGACAGACGGGAAGAAAACATAGGAATAAGAAATATGATCCCCGGTGTCAGCTGAATTCCCTTTTCTTTACAGGCTCGGTGAAATATGGGGCGCGAGAGTTAGGGGAGTATATGTTTAGACTTTCTGCATTTGCCAAGATGGATAAAGCTCCAGCACTGGAATTCATCTTCACAACTCAGATAGGAAATACACTCGTTACGGTTGAAAATGGCTGCCTCGGTCAGGCTCGAAGGAAAATTGCACTGCAAATTGTATTCGACCAAACATTGTATTTGCATTGCTTTCGAAGTCACGCTGATGTGATTTGTGCAAGTGTGGCCACCGGGTTAATAACCCATTCTCCTTCAACACGCCCCTCTTAAGTGATTCAGCAAAGGTGGAGTAACCTTCACTATCTCCTTGTGGAATAGAACGGAGTCCCTTTTTTTCTAGACATCTTCCTTCTACCCCCCAACCCCCCCCCCCCCCCCCCCCCCCCGCTTTCTTGTTTGCTTGTTATCTGTGCTTGTTTTTGATTTGTTTGGTCTCCTGAATGCTTTCCGAAGATGCCCTTTTCTCACATTGCCCCCACAGGGTGCCTCTCCAATGTCTCCAAAACCCCAGGGCGGTGGTCGTCCTTTACCTTGGCAAATCTCACTGAAGATTAGTTTGCGTTTTTAGGCGCCCGTCACCCCCATGTCGTTCATCCAGCGTGTTGTCGACGCGCCGACGCTTGCTAGAGCACGTCGTATTCTTTGAAACCCCCCAGGACAAGCTGTCGGGGAGGCCCACGATGCTCACACGCCTGAGTGTTTTCTCGCCAAGCCGGATTTGTATCTAGCCCCCTTTCTACCCCTCCGTTATGAATCTTGTAGCTTTGGTGAGATGAGCTTCAACCTGGCACCGAAATGCGTGTGAAGCCTCCGAGACGTCCTCTATCATTATTCATGAGCATCATCAGTTTTGTTTATGTTCTCTCAATGAATCTCGCCGGTGCCCAACCGTGGGCGGCTTGTAGTATCAGCATGTGATATTCTTTTTGATTTCTCTCCCAACAAAAATGTGAACTATACTCTAATGTGCCAATGTCGAGCATTTAGGTAAAGCCTTCTTTTAAAGATGCCCCCTCTTAATTGATTTAATGTACAAAGAAATAGGGGCGGCTGTTGGCTCCCCCTCACTCGTAGCAAGATCCATTGCAGGCTTTAGTAGCTTGAACAAAAAAGGAGGCCTTAAGCTTAAAATCCGATCTGACGAGTGCTAGTTGCGGCATTCTCTGATAGAAAATGTGTGCGCTCCTTGAGGAGTCTTTGGATCAGCAAAATTTGCAATTGCAAACATTGAAGAGCTTCAGCTTTAACAATGGCGCACTAAGAACGTTTTCCGAGCAGACCAGGTTGGAAAAATCACTGTTAACGGAGACATCAGAGAATCTGACCTTTGCTGACTTTAATTTCAAGGGAAGTCAAATGTGCAATTTAGACCTAATTTTTGTTTTACAGCTTTATATGCAAAGAATCCTACTTAATGTTATCGTCGAATCTAATTATACATCTTGGCACCGTCGTTAGGTCAATAATTCCCCTTTCGTGTCAATATGGCTTGATATGAAAAACACCAATTAGTTTGAGTTTCCTTCTTCAAGGGCCAAACAGACGTGAAGCTCTCTCTGAAGAGGTGCCCCAGGTTAAATGCCTTCCCCGAGACCCTCGCCGCACACAGCTAATTCCTGCCCTGTACCCTCTAAAGTGGGAAAGGAGCGGCCCTGAGAGATCCGCTGGCCTAAATAACCATAATGAGCTGAGTCTTTCACGTGGTCGCCAGCCTAACGGGGCGAGACACGTGCCTCGCACGACTCCAGAAAGAAATGTAAATTTAAGGGCGGTGCGCGTGTGCGCATAACGGGGATATTGATGGGCTTTTTGCTAATCTGGTTTGAGAGGTCTGACAGCAAGCGAAGGCGATGGGATTGCGCGGCTCCGGGGAACTTCCAAGGGCAGTAACGAGACTCTTTGCACTCTCATAATTGCAGCACCTTTATTTGCAAGCGATACCGTGCAACTGCAATGCCATACCCAAGCCAATACACACTGAATTGACTCGTAAGTGTTGTAAAGTATATTCGGGCACTAATTAGTTGTTAATTTTGGAAAGAGACTGACTTGTAATACAGGGGCGGGCAAATTGTAGTGCTCAAGGGCCACATTTGATTTTTAAATCGGACAGATGGGCCATGTCATTTGAAGTTTTAGAAACAAAATAACTGTGTGTCTAATAGTTTCTTCATACTCAAATAAAATAAAAATATAGCCATAGCCACAATAAAGGAAGTAGTGCATCAAATGAACCTAAAGCAACTGGACCGCCCGTCAGGTGTTTTGCGTCAGTAATAAAATTCCTGTTCATAATTTGCTGGCCTCTGCTCTTATGCAGTGAGCGTTCTGGTGTTATCCAGTCTTGAATCCATGTTGCATTACTTTGTAGTGATGTGTCGGTCGCGAACGAGCTGGTACGAAGAGCCGACCCTTTGAAGTGAACAATGAGAGCCGGCACCCTCCCTCGAGAGCCGGCGCCGGGGGGAGGTGGTACTGCACACGGAGCACATTGCTCCGCCTCGTCTGCGCAGCCGCAGACAGAGAGAGACAGGAGGAGGAGAAAACAGGAGAGGAAAGGACGGCACACAAACGCGGTTTTGTACAAGATGAGCCGAAAGCGCAGTAACATTTGGAGACATTTTAATTGGTTGAAGTCAGATGAGAGAAGGAGCTGGACCAAGTTGACATGTTTATTTTTTTTTATTTTTTTTTTATATGCAACTTTAAAATAAAGCAAGGTCTTTTATCCTGGACCGGGTGAGTAGCTAATATTTGTTTTGTTCGCTGCTGCTGTTGCAGTTAAATTACTACTCACTATTTTTGTTATTTGATTATTTTGATTGTTGTTGGTTGAAGTTTTCATGTTGTTTCTTGTTTATTGTATGCAGCCTATTAATTTGTTCAATAAAGTGAGAAAAATATCTTTTTCTTTGCTTGATAATTGTTGCTATTTGCAGTCAGTAGAGTGCAATATTTAGTTCACCAAGTCATTCGTCAAAATGTATGGTAAATATTTCAAAGAAAAGTTAAAGTTAAAAGAGCCGTTTGAGAGCCAAAAAGAGCCAGCTCTTTTCACTGAGCCGATCCAAATGAACCGGCTCACCGAAAAGAGCCGAATCCCGTCACTATTACTTTGTGTCGATATGACACGAGTCAGAAAATAATTGTTCTGCTCTCAAGCAGCGAACTGTATTTTATCCAGCTATGGTTGCATGGAATTCATTACCTGGATTTTTGTTATTAGAAAATAATAAGATAAGTTTTAAAAAGAAGTTGAAACTTCTTTTGTTTACACAATAATGAATATGACATGAGAACCTTTGAGCATTGGAACAATGAGTTAAAATGTTGGATTTATATATTCATCATATTTTGGATAATTGATTGTAATGAATTTGAAAAGACCCCAGGAAGAACGGGGCTCTTAATAAACGAAACGAAACAAAACGAAACATTGGTCTGTAATAGCAAGAAAAGAAATATAGATTTATATCTTGCAACTAATTAACACCTGCCTACCATTTCTATGTAATTAAAGGGTGAGGCGCAGTAGTTTGTTCTTTATATCACATAATCAAAACCTGTAATATTTATTGCTGGTTAATGTATCAATTTTTATTCCAAGGAAAAACAACCAATCAGAGATGGAAGGTGTGACTAAAGTTTGTTTCCAATCACCTCGATATATTTTAGCAACACACATTAGAAATCAGAAGTCATGGCAAAACATAACAACCAAATATAACTGCTACTGTTCAATTCATGTAGAGGGGATTTGATGGAAGTGATGCTTTTAATAGGAAAATTGCAATTTTGGCACAACAAAATTTTGATGTCGACATATTTGCATTAGTAGGCCAGAAAAAAGGAAGTCAATTTTGCCCCCGTGTTTTAAGTTGAATTGTTGCATCACCCCGGAGACTCCCGCCCCTATTGGATCTACATCACAGACACCAGCGTACATAAAAAGCCGTTCTTATCTTATTTGAGCAGTTGCTTTCGGTATTTCTGCAAGGTCCGTGTGGCGCGAATTATAAATCACCGGTAAACAAGATGGCAATCGGCGACTATTGTTGCAAAAGGCGACCAATGAAAAGCGCCCACGCCCGGGAATGGCCTGGAGATCTGCTCCGATATTGACTCCCTACTGTCACCAAGGTGCGATACAGGGGATCCATCGCAAATGCGGTCCCCACACGACGCCATTTGGGCCGGGCCAGGCCAGATAAGGCCAAAACAAATGGGCCTCCTTGTTTGTTCCATTATGGCAATCGCCAGATTTCTTCCAATTGGGCTGCTTTGTGTTCGTGTGTGTGTGTGTGTGTGGGGGTGTGTGTGTGTGTGTGTGTGTGTGGTGGAGCGTTTTATAATTTCATCTGCGAGAGGAATACAAATGTGTGTTGCTTGGGTTTTCCCGGCGGTAATTCACATTTAATTGTAAATATGTGCTCCAACCTTTTTCTTGGGAATAAATTAGCATGTTTGCGATTGTTGCTCAGCGCTTCCAAGGACCTCGCAGTGATCAAAGCAACGAGTTTGTTTGAAGAATGCAGCGTTCAGCATATTTTAAGTTAACAAGGTCTGAGTTTTCCTCTCCACTCGCTCTCCTCATCAAATATGGGATGTCATCTCTTTTGTTTGTGTGAATGCTAAAGAGCATTCACACATATTCTGCACCAAAACATTTTGTGTTATTATTCTAGCCACTTCTTTGACATTCTACTCCTTCCACTCTTCTCTCATGTCCACATTTTTCACATTCAAGTGAAAGTGAAGGCAACTTATAGTATGTTTGTTTAGCACATAAAGATTGGGACAGATTGGGACCTGCTTTCTACCCAAAATCATCATTTATCATTTTCCAAATTTTCCATCACAACATTCCCAAATAAATGCAGACATTTTGCATTTTACCTCCCTCCACATTACTCAACTAATTCAAACCATTCTGACTTGAAACGGTTCAGCTCATTCAGGCCAAAACCTGAACTAATTATCTCATTTCGCAACATCCCACATTTTTGCAATACCCAAATTACGTAAGCTCCTATATGTTTACCTATCACTTTCACATTTCTGGAGAAATTCTAACCATTGGCTCTTTTGAGACATAGCATATACTAAGATATAACAGTCCCTAAATTCTCATATTTCTGTAATAAAATGACCAATTCCAGGGAGATTTTACTGCACATATATACCACCTCCTTCCACATTTCTCAACTGATTTAAGTAAGTCCAAATGTAAACGGTTAAAGTCAGTTAGGACATATAAGAGGCAACTTTTTCACAAAATCTCAACTTTTGTTTGAAATTTCTCCCCAAATTAAGTCATTTTACAGACATTCTTCCACCTTTCTTCATAAATTCAAACTATGCCAACTTTGAGTCTCACATTCTACATTTCCACAATCAATAAATTTCACATGATCCCACACTATTCACACAGTTTCTACAAAAATTGCTTCTTTAAGTTTGTATCTGACTTTTTTTTTTTTTTTATTGCCGCAATCACATCACACCATACGTGGATAAAAGTCTAAATCTACCAAACAATGTCGTTATTATCTCTTGACTGCAACACTAAATCACCTCATTTATCTTTTATCTGCAACGCTGCCAGAAAACAGGGCATAATTTCCAACAGTGGCAAGAGTTATGGTTCTATAAATGCTTAAATCACACTTGTGGCATCAACGGGGGAATTTGTTTGCAGCACCTCCGCAGCATATGGCTCGGTTGCCTTCCACGCACGAACGCAGCGACTGGCGTTGTTCCAACTGAAGTTGTTTTGCGTGTACTGTTGACTTGTGCTGCGCATTCAATAAGTCAATGTGATGTGTCTCGAGTCCCAGCCAATGCAAAGCAGTCAACATGTTATAAATGACTTCAATACAGAGTACAGGGTGAGGTGAAAGTCGCCGTACAATTCATCGGATAATGAGAAATAAGTTTTGGTCTACTTTGATCTTCAACAGTCCAAGTTCTTTTGAACTTGGAATAAGTTTTGCCACAGTTGTGTGTTATGTGGGTTCCATGTTTTTGGCTCAATTCTGCTGCAACCTGTTGACGACTTCCAGACGTATAGCCATCAAAAGATTTGAATTTAATGTTCTTTTGTTGAAGGCATCAGAAGGGCGTCTGAACATAAAAAAAAGAATACGTTAAAATGGAAAAATTGGCAAGACGTTGTTTCCTGTGTATCCCTTTTCTGCAAGCTGCAAGACCCTCCCCGTCTGCTCTAAGTCAAGCCTTCAAAATAATTTCCGGTGTCCAAATTCTTAGGTTGCATCCTTCAAAGGTTAAATTTATCAGCAAAATGACGATACATTCATAGCCTGCATTACTCCTCTCTTCCTGCGGCAGTATTTTCAGTAAAGTCCCTTCCCTGCCTGACGCTGACTGCTGATTGGTTGTTGGATTGAATATCTCAAACAGATTAATTGGCTTTACGTTGTTTCCTATGGGAAATGTTGTTTTGGCTTGTGTAAATGTCAGCTTTACTCAGACTCTCTGGAACAGGTGAATCAGTTAAACCGAGGTTCCACGTTGGTTTGTTCCGAACAAGGGTAACAAAATGTCACCCGTGATACATTACGTGTGTGCTTGTAGGCCCGTGGCAATGAGTTGTTTGTACTCCGAAAAGATGAAGATAGAGTTTGAGTTACGGCGGGCCGCGTCAAGAGGTAAATGGAGAGGGCGGGGTCGTGGAAGGGAGACAGTGATGGAGTGTGAGAGAGGGGAAACAGACCTGGCGCCCTACGCTCAGCACTTTCACTGACTGAGTACAACAGCGAGGATGTCACGGGGTCTTAAATCACTCATTCGGGCTCCATTTACATTTCGGGGAAATTCCCCCCACCCCCAACACACACACAAGCCAGAAAGCTTGTTTGACTTAACTGTCCCAGGATACAAATATCAATTACTATAATGCAGTTCCTCCAGGAGGATGTGAAGCTGCTGAGTAATGGAGCAGTTGGAAGCCCAAATCACATCGCTTTGCTGTTCGCCACGTTCATCTTCCGATCACCTGAAGCTCACTGCAACGACCGACTCGGTGATCCCAATCGCAAAATGTGTCCCCAGTGTTAATGTCGCACAGTACGCTTTGCGTAACACCCCCAGCTTTTACTCGCTACCCTGAGCGTACCTTTTCAATTATAAACATGGCATAAATGATGAGTTAATTGATCGAGATATTCTTCTGGACTGCCATCCTTGATAGTCGGTAATGCAGGATTGATGGCCTCTGCTCATTACAAAACGCTAGGGTTGATTAGATTGCTCATTGGGGGATGATTGGTTGAGAAAAGACCCTTGCTTAATTACAGATGAGGTGTCTAATAGTGGGGGTTGCACAGACATGTTTGAGTACCATTACACACAGTCTTTGCCTGTTTTGATTGCACTCATATTATGGATTATTTGTGGCAAGCGCATTATAGACGACCCACCAATGGCCACAACTGATGCCGTCACTGAACACCAGATTGGTTAACATTTAGCCACTTAACGGCCAGCCAATTTGTGATTATTATTCGTTGACATTAACCTCACTCAACAAGCCAGGCCTACCTTTCAAAGGCACGTACACACTTTCAACATCACAGATACTACAGTGTCCCAAGAGCCAGCTTCTGTCGCTGGGGATCGGTCTCCGCCCTTGGCTGCCACCCAGCCTACTCTGCACCCGACCTCTTTGGCCCCTCCCACCGTTGCCTCTTCGGGCCGTGCCCGGCCGGGCCCCATGGGCGCGGGCCCGGCCACCAGGCGCTCACCAACGAGCCCCGCCTCCAGGCCTGGCTCCAGAGGGGGGCCCCGGTGACCCGCGTCCGGGCAAGGGAAACGTGTTTCCAATAATTGTATTCATCATAAGGAGTCATGTGAGCCTTGCTTAGTCTGGCCCCTCACCTAGGACCTGTTTGCCATGGGTGACCCTGACAGGGGCATAAAGCCCCAGACGACATAGCTCCTAGGATCATTGGGACACGCAAACCCCTCCACCACGGTAAGGTGCCGGCTCACGGAGGGGCGTAAAGGGTGGCGTGTCCTCTCCAGGTCGGGGATGCTGGAGGACATGCTGAGAGACTATGCCTCTCGGCTGGCCTGGGAACGCCATGGGATACCGGAGAGGGAGGTCTGGGATTCCCTCCTAAAGCTGCTGCCCCGCGATCCTACCTCGGGAGAAAATGGATGGATGGATGGATGGATGCATGGATGGATAGGATACTACAGTGTACAAACGTAGACACCAACTGGAACAGATGAATGTATTGGATTAACTTGTAAATCAAGGGACTACTTTACAAATCCATTGGGGTTCGACTGCAAACGTAGCTATGGAAAGCTATTATAAACAAAAGACCTCCTCGTAAAATTCAAATTGCAGCTTTTAACTTGTTTTCCTCACTAACCTGAGAGCCACACCAGTTCAAATATGACCGTCGTAAGAAACACTCATTTTTAACAACCTAATTTAGCTAGCAAAAAAGCACCCGCGCGGCACGCCAAATAATAGGTTTTGCACGGCTAAATTATTAAACATAAAGATAACTGAGACATGTTGGTTTATGACGGCATAAGGAAGCCCGGGCAATAACTAAGCATATCTTATCAGGGGAAAACAAAAAAATGCACAGTAGGAAACATCAGTGTTATATGAGAGAACCCTCTGGAGAAAAAAATATTTCATGTTTGTTTATGAATTTATTTTTATTCTTGAACCCAGCTATGTCTATAAAGCCCATCTCGTGCTTCATATCTGCTTTGGTGAGTCCTTGGTGTCTCATTGAGATGTGTGTGTAACGCACCGGGAAGAATCGACGCGCGCTACTGTTTTCGGTTTTGAAAATGCGCTTGTGAACTCCCGATAACCTTCCATAATGTAGAGCGGGGGAATTTGACAAAAAGGTGTGAATTTCACCCCAACTTCACCTCCGCCTTTCATCCCTTCAATTTCAGCAGGTTTTCAATAACTTGTTCTTAAAGCTTAGAATGTGTGTTTTATTTAATAGCAGAAAATGTGGAGTCATTGTACTTGAAACTACCTGCTACCCCCGCAAATCTGCGCTTGACTACATTTCTGTCTTTTCTCACAAGAGACTTTTTGAACCACTACAAGTGCATTGTTCAGCTTTTTGTTGTTTTATTGCGCTGAAACTCTTTATTTGGGTCTAGGGGTGTGCCTAAAAAATTGATACGGCAATATATGCAGGCCTCATTATCAATACAGGTGTCCATACGCAGACGTAAGAATCAATATTGCTTGTTAACTTTAAATAGGCAATTCACGATGAGTTGCCTGCGCAGGACTGTAACGCCTCTTTGAAGTGGGAGCGGAGGAGACGTGGGTACCTTTGCAGCTTGCATTTTACCTCAAAAAACAAAACAAAACAGCTTAATTGCCTTCAATTAGTGTGTGTGTGGCGAGGGGGAAGGAGTGGGCTAGTGTGCGTGTGGCTGCCTGCAGTATCCCAGGAGTAACTGAATTCTGTCCTAAAAATAGCTCACCAGTGATTGGACACTGTGTCTTCCTGGGAAAAAATATAACAGAGGAAGAAGATGACAATTTCTTGACTTATAAACGTAACATGGTCCATGTTAATAACTTGTTGACACAGAGTTTCAACAAAAATTGTATAAAAAAAAAAAAAAAAAAAGTACGATCAATAATTTGGATGATTTTAAACCTCCCAGGCACAGATGAAATTTGATCAAATATTACATATAATATTAATATAATATATAATATAATATAATATAATATAATACAGAAAGATAAATAAGTGAACTTGATTTTGGTCTTATTATGGATTGGAATGATGCAACTTCCTCTTGACCATGCGACTTTTTTTCCTTTTTTTTTTTTTTTTTTAGTAAAATATAGCTGGCATAAGTAGTAAAACAAATACACTTTTTAGAAAAACCATTGAATTTTTTTTTTTTTTTTAATGATTTAAATGATTCTATTTCATGGTAAAGTCTTAATTGTAAGCAGAGGGGTCAGCCAACAAATGCTATTTTTCCGGTGTTCAAGATAGTTTTGTAGTATTTTAAATTGTATTTATTAAATATAATAAATAAGATGTTACATTTGGGTATGTACAGTATGTACACAGTTCACATCTTTTGTTGCTGAGGGATACATATGGGATACATATGTAGTAGTATATCTTTATTGACAGACTCAAGTCCATTAAGAACAAACAAATAATACAACAAAATACAAAACCCCCCCCAAAAATGTATGTAACAGAAACCCTTCAAAAACACAGAGTTAGATTAGTTCTCCAAACTATTGCACACATATCTTATTTGAAAGCACTATATAAATAAAGATGACTTGACTTATACAGTCAATAAATATATATAATACCACATGTAAGGGACAATGAGAGCAAATGGAACTTCATTTATATGGCACTTTTCCACCTTTAAAGCGCTTTACATTTTTGACTACCCATTCACAGGAGCAATTGCCATAGCGGATATTGAGTGATGAGTGATGAATTCCTCCTAAACATTTTGTCAAGCGCAGCACTTATTGTTCTCTCTCTGGCTGTAATGTAATCACGCCCCTTAATATCCACGACTACATCAATAATAAAATAACTCCTGATACTTGATGTCAAATGAGTCTTAATATGAAGACATGAAATCCTGTTTGTATTTTGCTGGAAAAGGAATGTGTGGTCTTCACATGATGTTTGGAAGACAGTTGTTGGATGTGCGCCTACTTTTCTTTTTCTTTTTAAGCATTGTGGCGGGTAAGGAGGGTTGGGGGGGGCATCCCTTCAACATCAAATTGAGATTAACAGACCTGCTTTGCACAGTTGTATTCCTCAAACTCATGTCAGACATTATTGCTGAGGGTTTGGGTTTAGCAAACGGTCACCTGTCACCACTTGAGCATTTTTACGCAGAGTGCGCCTCGACTAATCCGCGTCGTAGACAATCATCCGTCAGTGAACAGAGGAGAGGAGCGGCGGCGCTGAATGATGGTCGTGCCTTTGCCGGGGGGGGGGGGGGGGCAGAGCGTTCATCTGCAACAAGGCCTGACTAATGAAGAGCGAGCTGCAACCCAAACACCGCCAGGCACTTCTTCACCCGCAAATGTAAACGCGTGGAGGAGTCATCCAGCATTCAGCTCGATTGTTGTTTGTCAGCGTGAGCGGCAGAGAGCATTTGTTCAAGGTAGTCCTGCTTATCCAAACGTCCCTGCGACGCATTCTGTTTGAGTTCATCTTTTGTCACAAGAAATCAAATATTTCCATAGTTTCACCTGATACCGGGACAAAACAGGTAAGAGCTTTTTGCAACATGGCCCTGGCTGATCTCTTATACTCTGCTGCCATCTCCTGGCCGTTTTTGTAATAACTACCATTGCTTCAAGCGTTCTCATCAGTTTAGGGGCTGCATCAAAGCAGCACTATGCACTAGCATAAAAAACATTTAAAACAAAAAAATTGAGAACCTGTTATCGTCACTTTAGTGTTGCATAAACATGGGCATCAGAAAATATTAGATGAAAATATTTTCATAAATTCACTAATTGTAAATATAAATTTAAAAGATTTTGAATTGTAATTAAATTTTCTTATAAATGTATGGGGATAGTTTACAATAATATATCTATATTTTTTATCAATATCAGGCTCAAAAAGGAAAATCGATTCGATATTGAGGATCAGATTTCTTTAAACCCAGCCCTACTTTTGTTACATAAAACCGGCATGTAAACTGGTGTGTAGACTATTTATATGCAGCGTCACCATCTTGAGCTTGTGATGTTTACTTGAAGCTCTACGATTTAAGCATGACACAAACATGTCACGTAATGATGACAGAATGGATTGGATAACCGTTTCAGGCTTGGCGGTCAGCGTCCTTATCTCCTCATCGACATTTCCGCGGTGCTTTCCGTCGCCGCTTGACGACAGTAACAGTTTGCTCGGGTTCTGATGGCCGGCTCGACAGCTCTTTTGTGGGCTGGCACAGAAGGAAGCGAAACATCGCCCCTAACCTGCATGAGGCTGTTGAAACGCTCATAATAATGTTTGCGATCGGCCTCACGCTGTCAGCTCCATTGCAGGGAGAACAGGAATTAAGCAGATGTTCTTCTGGAAAGGAATTGGGCTGACTGAGGGATAAATTCAACAACACTTTGCTGAGACATGTGCATCCAAAAAATGAAAATGTAGCAATGTATATATTATTATTATTATTATTATTATTATTATTATTATTATTATTATTATTTTAATTAACACAAAAAGTGTGATTAATCACTGCCCAATTATTGGCATCAGCCTAAAAACCCACCCCAAATCCATATTGGTTGGTTGGTTGGTTGTTTAAAAAAAATAAAAATAAAAAAAAGAAAATATTGAATGAATTTCTCTAGCCCTTTTTGTACATCAAACAGTAACACAGAAAAAGTCATCTTGTCCATTTGTGGAGCAAAAGGCCGATTTATTGTCCCGATTACTGAGCGCCACATCCAGTTTTTAGGACGCATCCGAACTCGAGACCTCGCCTGAACGATATTAATTAAAGCTCCTTAACTAATTGTGTGTTACATTTTGCTGTCAACCAATTATATTTTACACTCTTGGGGAGACCCCCCCCCCCCCCCCCCCCCCGCGCTCACCGTGAAACTCCAGCTGTCATTGAATTTCAATAAGCACCTATTTAATTAACATAGCAGGCCGCTGGAGCATATCAATGTTTATTTCTCTCCCAGACAAGACGGCAGCTTGGGTTCACTCCGTCGAGCTGACACGGGGAAACGTTTGATCGAGTCGTGATCATGTTTACCTCGAGTGCGTGTATGGGCCGATTCGCTAGCATCAGACAAACATTTAATTGAACTGTTTGACTTACTGTACATTTAGTAAATCACCATGCAACGTTAATATGGGTGTTATGTGGTGCTGCACAAATTATAGCAGCACAAAATCCCGTTAGCCTAGCTAACATTATTATTATTACAAAAATGTCCAACAGGTGGCAGCAGAGTATAAGAGATCAACCACGGCCATGTTGCAACAAGCTCTTTTCCCCAGTGTTTTCAACAGATTTGTGAATATTGATGAAACTTAGCTATATTCTAATGCTAATTGCTGAATAACAGAAACAGATACAAATATACTTTTAATTCCTGATGAAAGAAGAGACTCAAATCTTTCGTTTGGTAGGTTCCGTGTTTTTTTTTTTGTTTTTTTTTTATTAAATAGAACACAATATTCTGTGGGCCTTGCAAAATCAGTCAAAATCCAATAAAACAGCCGGGAGCATTTTCAGTGAAAATGGCTGGGAGTGAATGAGTTAAGAGCTAATCTTAAGTATTTTGTCAATTTCTGTTGGAAAATGTGCGCGTTGGGAAATTGGGAATCCTTGAAGCCGGATACAATTGAGGAGCATTTGATGCCCGGCTCCTCGCCTGCCACCTTCTCCCTTTCTCTCTTCTCTTATCAAGTGCTCACTTTGACAGCGCAACAGAAATCATCCATCATCAAGATTTACCCCCGCGACCCAAATATCTTTCCCGCAGTCTTCTGCCATAACTCCACAAATGCATTTTAGAAAAAGTGGATGCATCTTGCATGCATGGAGATGGAGGGAGTAGAACCGCCACGCCAAAGGCAACAATCTCCCACCCGCAAAGATGTTGTTTTTTTGTTTTTTTTTTGTCTCACTTTCTGGCTGGCTCAGCGGGAAAAACTGCACCAAGCAGCATCAATTGATTCATCTCTGATATCAGGAAAAGAAGGCATATCTCTGTCGAGAGCCTCTGCTTCCCTGCCTCCCTTTTATTCCACGGTGTGCACCTTCCTCCTCGGAGCACTGTCACCCATAATGAGGCCCGAGTTGGAGAAGGAGCGGGTGGAGACAGCCCCAAACAACAGCCCACGGAGGCCCAGTGGCTCGCTGCGGAAATAGTCCATATTTTAGCATAATGCTCCAACGCTTTCCCCCCGTTTGAATCGCATGCTGCAAAAGGAGTGCTGGATATATGTCAGGGATGCGTGAGACACTCACACATCAGGGATGTGGGGATCAATATTTTTGTTTCTGTTTGCATAATAAGAAGGAATACAGTCATTGATCATGTTTAATAATGACAATTATTAGACAACTAGCAACATTTGTGGTCATTTTACATGCAGGGAAAATTTGAGCCTTTTTTATGGTGGGTACAATAGTGTAGTAATAATCACATTCATATATATATATATATATATATATATATATATATATATATATATATATATGTATATTATTATTTGTCATGGTTTGGGTTGATTTTGGTACTTGTGTCATAGCTCAGATTGAATTTTGGTTTAGTTTGATTTTGTCCTCATGTTTATTTAAGTTCAGCCATGATCTGTGTTCTGCGTTGTTGACCTTGTGCGTCTCCCTCGTCTTGTCGAGGCTTGTCTTGTCCACCGGCGTTTGCCTGCCCTTCCTCATGTGTCTTGTCCAGCCGTCTAATTGCGTCAATTAGTGTGTGCGTATTTAGTTTCTTGTCTCCCTGCTGTCCGTTGTCGAGTCATTGTTATTTCCTCCTGCCATGCTGCCGGATTTTTGCCCCATAGTTCCTCCCAAGTTTGCCTTTCCTGAGTTTGCTTTTTGTTTCTGACTCGTACCTCGTTTACCTCCTTGTTTTGTTTTTGGCTTCACCTCTGCCTCATTGCCCTGCTTCCCTCCATTTGGGTCCACCACCACACCTCAATCATGACTATTATTATTATTATTATTATTATTATTATTATCCAGTCAATGCAATTAAGAAAACATTGTCACATGCATGGATACATAATCCCAACATACTAATGTACATTTTGAAAGGACAATACTGGGACAAATTAGTTTTTTGTTTTGTTCTTGCATGGTGTTCCTGTTGTTTGGGGTAACAATTTGTAACTTAAAGTAGTGTGGATTTTTTTAATGGAGAGGTTTAAAAAACCTGGCTGTGGGTGGTGGTATGCTTGGTGAGCAGATAGATTGGGTTGGGATCTTGCCATTGAGTGACTAGTGAGTTTGTCTATGTGAGTTAAGGGAGGCCTAATTTGAGCTTGATTATCAGATATCTTTGAAAGTTGAGTGTGTGATGATTCTAATATTCATTAAGAATGTGCTGCATCCGGTAATAGCGCAAAATATTGCACCACAACTGCACCTGTGCATATTGTGCCGCAAACGGCATGCACTGCTGTGATGATCAAGGTTGCGGCAGGTTTACAGATGTTGTCCATAAACGTTATTTGCATCACACAAACTACATGTGGCTATTTGCGCTGGCGTTAGAGAATTAGACGCTGCATATCAAAGAGTCTCATCTGCATTGGGGTGGGCATATTTTGAGTCAAATGTATGCAAATTTCCTCATTTACATACGCGCAAATAACACCGGCGCTCCGTGGCACAATCTGGCTGGCAGCGCACTTGGTGACGGATTTCCCCATCTGCGTGTGTTGAGTGAATTAGGCGCTCCCGGATTGCTCCATTTTTACCGGTTAGCGCCGTGATAAGGCGACGCAAACCTTTCGTGAATCTGAGCCTCAGTTTGGACACAGACTCCATGATTGTGACAGGAAACGTAACGATAGCCCATCAGGAAGCTTGGACTGTTGCCGGTGACAAATATACAGCCAACTTATGTTGAGTGTATTCATAACATCTCCCAACACTTAGCCTCAATTAGTAAGTTAGGTTGAACCCATGTTTAAAATTGGATGATGGAATTTGATATGTCTATATCACACTTAAGGCAAGAGCCCGAGAAAGCAAACATACTCTCCCTTAGTTGTTGGTAGACTTGCCATTGTGAAGACTCCATAAGTACTCCACACAGCTCTCAATTTTATGCACTGGAAATGATAAAATGATTTTTTTTTTCTCCTCCTTCACATGAGAGCGCCTCAGGGCTTGGAAGTAAAGGATGGAGGCTGTTTCTCCCCCTCCATTTGTACACGTCTCCTTGTCAGCCAGCCAGCCCTGAATGCACTCAGGTTCATTTTGGTGATGAGTGTCATCATCGCGTCACCCCTAAGATGTGCGGGAAGATCATATAAGTGAAGTAATTACCAAGAACGTATGATTAGAATGTCATTGGGCTGACAAGGGCTAATTAGGGACGTCCTCTCTCGTCATCCGTTTCTCCGGCTGACAGGCCATAATGGCAAGAGACAAAAATGCGGGAATTATGAACTTTGCCACCGTGGCAACAAGCTGATAATGCGGCTCGCGTAATAATTTGTGGCACTTTAGCCATCTGAATTTTTCTCTTTTTTTTTTTTGTTTTTTTTTGACAGAAACTTGGACTATGCGCCACTCGAAACAATAATCGTCAGCAACTTTTAACAGGCTAACGAAAAATGGCAAAAGGGCAAAAAGTGGCAACCTACTAATGGATGCTGTCATTTCCCATCAATTCCTGTTGAGCACCCCCATCAGAGGGAATTAAAGAGAAGTCGATTCCAGATGGCAACACGTATCACGGAACAGTACAGCGACTGTAGTGGCACAAAGGAGTCGCTGAACTATTGTGTAGCAGACAGCGGAACAATTAATTACTGTGTTGGGTGATGTGTAAATGAAATACATTTCCCTGCAAATTGTCTTGGGAATGAACAAACGACTGAGCTTCGGTGGCTAAGGAATAATTGCGCATACTCTTATCCATCCATTCACACCTTTCAGAAATTGCCCGATAAGCGTCGTGCCTTGAGATACTATTAAAACGCAACTTTTACCATTAAAATGAATGATATTAATCCATTCTAGACCCCCCCCCCCCAAAAAAAAAAAAACACATTGTTTGTTACTTATTGAATGAGAAAAATAGCATTCTATAGTAGTGTATTCTCTTGCTGCACATTTGTGTTCAAATATCAGTTGTTTAAAGTTTTACCTCACCCCACTACCTCAATATTAAGTTTTGTTAGCCTCTCTATGGCATTAATATTAGTGTTAGCATTAAGCTAACTGACAGTCAGGTTTTGACATTACGCTTAGAAAAAAGCTTGAAGGCATTATGGGTGAGCATTATGCTAACTCAATTCTGTAAGAGAAAGCTGTGAAAAAAACAATAGGTGTTAGCATTAAGCTAACTCAATTTTGTAAGACAAAGTTGTTTCAGAACAACATGGTTGCAAAAAGAGCTTAAACATTGTGTTAGCATTAAGCATTAAGCTTTGGTAAGACAAAGTTGTGTTCTAACATTCTGGTTAGAAAATAGCTTCACTAGGGCTGCACGATATTGGAAAAACATGCGATATGCGATATACTTGCTGAACATAGCGATATCGATATTATTGCGATATTTAACATGTACCTAAAGAAATTTCATTTTTATTACCTAATGAGAGAAAAAAAAAATTCATGTGGAAAAATAAGCAACCTTAATGTACTCTTAGTTAATTAATTGTAATTATGTCTTGATAATTTTCAACTATTGAATGGCGATGCATATTTTATTTAGCATCTGGCTGGTCAAATTCATATGAAAAGCATAAAATCCAATATAAAATTTATTGCATGCCTTTGCGATATGCATATTGCAAGTACCAATATCGCGATATCGATATTTTTTCGATATATTGTGCAGCCCTACTTCATACTTGATAATAATAATTTAGCAACACAAAGTAGTGAAAGTTATAGCGTGCAACATGGCATTTTGACTTCGGCGTATGGTCTAAATTCCAAAATTGTGTGCCTGAGTCAACTCAAAACTTCTCACGTGCATCTAAGCCGAGTTAGGGAAAAAAAAAAAGAAAAAAAAGTGGTGGTTTCCTCCAGCATGAAAGCGCCCCTCGGAGTTTCGTCTCCCACTGGGCCTGTCCGGGTAGCGTTTGAGACGAGAGGGGTTTGGATTGGTCCCTGGGGGAAAATGCAGCTGGCGGCACGCTAGATCGACCATATCGCTGCAATCTCCTGAGGGGCCTTCGAGTGAATTGCACGTGAGATATAAATTGATTAACTCACAATATAAGTACATGCTGACAAACAGAAAGATTGTACATCATTCAATTTACATTTGTATCCATCTTTACATATACAACATGCTTGATAGAGTGTACAGAGTTATCCAAGAACACAACACGATGCGGCCTAATCATTAAAGGTTTGCGTCGCCTTTGCACCGCGCTAACCGGCAAAAATGGAGCATTTAGGGAGCGCCTCATTCACGAAACACGCGCAGATGGGGAAATCCGTCACTAAGTACGAATCCAAACAGAATGCGTAACAGTGCGTCGGTGTTATTTGCACGTATGTAAATGAGGTCATTTGCATACATTTGACGCAAAATATGCCCACATATGCAGCGTCTAATTCACTAACCCCAGCGCAAATAGCAACACCGCGTTTGCGTGACGCAAATAACGTTTTTGGAAAGCATGTATAAACCTGCCGCACCTCGATCTCCGGCAGTGCGTGCCATTTGCCGCACAACATGTGCGGCTGATCACGCAGAGAGAGAGAAAGAGAGAGAGAGGGGGAAATATTTCCGGGTTAGTTTAGGACACGGGACGTAACCCGGGCTGATCGGCAATGGCGGGGAGGCATTTTACAATCATTTTTACGTGCCAGATGCATACTGTACGGCCACGCCAACCTCTGAAAATATCTTTTTAAAAAACGATCGCACCAATAATTTGTACTTTATGAATGAATGACGTCGTTGTCGTCCTCTCTGCTCTGTACAGCTTAATGGCGCTCTAAACGCTTCCTCTCGGTCCAACCTGGCTTTCTGATAATGTCATCTTTCTGGCAACTGTTACTATAACAACCATGTTCTTCATTGCCATGTGTGGTAAATCAGGTGCAAATTTGCTCCAAGCTGCCAGTTTTGTGGGCGTGTTTGCGCCGGTATATGATTCGAGCAATATCCTTCGTGAATATGTGGCTAACTGGGCGCAGACTGTGGGTGCACTTGTGGTGCAATATTTCACGCTATTACCGGACGCAGCGCGTTCTTAGTCAATATGGCCCTATATTTGTATATTTAGAGCTAACAAAAAAAAAAAAAAAAAATATATATATATATATATATATATATATATATATATATATATATATATATATATATATATATATATATATATATATATAAATTTAATTGGGTCTGAGACAATTAAAGAATAAGACTAAAACATCTGAGTGTGAAGTCCATGCACAAGAAGCGTACTGTAATCACACATAGGAATACAAAAACAATTTATGTCATCACTGCAGCACGGTTATGAACCCTTTGAGAAAGTTTTAAGCTCGGGGGTAAATACTAATTGAAACATGTCAATTAGCATATTAAAGACCAGAAATGACTTTCAAGTGGAGGTGTTTTTTTTTGTTTTTTTTTCCTTGCCATCTTTTTGACCTTATCAACCGCAACAATAAAGTCAAAGCTGGATGACAAGTTGCTTTTCATCCTGTTAACAACCTTTTTTGGTTAGATCAAGGCCGGTAATATTGCTAGCTAAGCTGCACTGGAACTTTCCCCCACTGTACTATTGACCTACAATGACTCCCTTGATGAGAGAAAGGACAAAGCTCGTTCCTATCCAGTAGCAGTGTGTCAGTGGAGGACGGTAATTTCTCTCAAACTTTCTGCACCTACTACGGGTTCATAGTGTACATAAACCAGTCGGACGGGAATTAAGTGCTAATACGTAGTCTACTGAAGGTGATTTATTTTATTTTTTTTTAAAGGTTAAGTGTAATGAAGAATTTTTCTCACACAGGCTGAGACACTGACACTGTCTTACTTTATTGAATTGTAGTATTCGTGAAAAGTATCCTAGAAACTGCCCTCGTCAAGATTTTCAATGATTTTAGCAGTAATATTGATTGCCATTAATTAATGGTGTTGGTACTGCTGGATGTAAGCACAGCTTTTGATAATGTAGATCACATCATTCTTTTAGACTGAAACATTGATTTACAAATCAATTTTATCCTACATCACTGGAAGAAGTTTCAAGTCTTGATACACGCGCTTTGATATTCTATGAAGTAACATGGTGTGCCTCAAGGTTCAACCTTCTTGTTTTATTCTATACGTTGTGCAGTATATGTTGTACAGTATCAAAATGTTGCTTATTTGATTGGTCAAAACTGCGACTGGTGGGGTGGCGGCTTGTTTGGGGGTGGGTGGTGGTGTGGGGGGCCAGGGGGGGGGGTGTTGGGGGGTCGGGATGGGTTTGGGGGCCGGGGGGTGGCGGCGGGTGTGGGTGGGGCGCTGTGGGGGCCTGCCGGGCCTTGTTCTGCGGCGTTGGGCTCAGGGGTGCAGGCGGGGGCGGGGGTGCTCCGGGCGTCTGGGTTGGCTCGCCGAGCGGTATCCGCCCCGGGTGGCGTGGGGGTGGTCTTGGTTGCCGCCGCGGCTTGGGGGATTGCGGGGGGCGGTGCTGGCTTTGCTGGGCCGCGGTCGACGGCACCTTTGTTTGGTGGCGGTCCTTATGCATGCCAGATCCATCACACCAGCATCTACTGAAATTCAAACAGAATTCGCCTCCCGCTGCTCGTTGAATCAGTGGGTGTTGGTGTCTGTAGATCTCACTCTGCTTTATCTATCCTTCCATCCTTCATCTCTTTAGTTTTTCCTCTGGTCTCTTGAGAGCTCTTTAGTTTGTTGAAATTTAAAGGTTTCTGGGGTTGGCCTAAGACTGATTTTGTAACCATGTGGAAGGCAGGAAGTGTTTGGTTGGTGCTGGATTTCACTTTGATTTATCTTTCTTTTCTTTTTATCTTTTTCTCTGGTCTCCTGACCGTCTGAACCTCATGACTCTGGCGAAACTCTGAAGTATCCGGTTAAGGTGAAGGGTAATGGGATTTTTATTAGGTTTTGGTGAATTAATGAGTATAAATTTACACTTATTTGCACGCACGCGCATACACGCACATTGCAAAATAAAAGTCGCCATTATTTTAGCATTTTCCATCATCCCGCAGATGTTTTCTTTCACCTTTTGAAGACATTTACATGGTTTTGACAGCCAGATAGCATGTGGACTCACTGATGCTTACAGGGCAGTGACAAGCTCTTTTTCATTTTTTTTTTTTTTTCTTTTTTGCTGAGTGCAGGCGACACATTGCCCGAGGCCTTTGAGCATGCAAACAAATAATTGACACGGCCGCTCGGCAAGGTGCCAACAGGGATTCATACTTGGCGAGTGGACTTGTGGGGCCCTTTTTTCAAGGCTTGAGCCTGTCAGAGGGCAACAACTTGGAATTTACAAACGCAGGCTCAACAGCAGAACAAATAAAATGAGGGAGCTTTTTTTTGGGGGGTGTTTTTTTTTTTTTTACCCTCGCAGATATGGAAGGAAGAGGAACATAATGCCAGATGATGCTTGTCTGACATGCTGTTGTCTGTCTGTCATTGATAAAAGTTGGTTATTTAAATGCGCAGCTGCAATGCTGTACCTCCTATCAGGATAAATGTCTGATCAGGATTTGCCGCTTGGAATCACATGAAAACAAATCCGATGGAGGCTTGTGTATTTCTTCCTTTATTGACGTTGCCTTTTCTGTGAGACACGTCCTATAATCCCCCCGATGCTGTCTATGCTAATCACATGTCGCCAGGTTGATATACATTCTCCCGCTCAACGTGGACACCACGGACTTGTTGTTTATATCAAGTCTGACTCAAACGACTATCGGATTGCTGCAGCAGTGTCGCGTGGGCGATGCGCTAACAAAGCCGTTGCGGCCGAACAATGACGGAATCACATTTACTGTATGTGGGACCTTCGATGCTCAGAGAACACGACATTTCTCTCAAACCATCGCATCAATTTGCAGCCTGTTGAACCAAAGACAACATAAAAAAAACAGCAATGTTGAGAGGAAATGTACACAATTTGTCTGTCAAATGTCTGTCACCAACACAGCGAAAATGGAATTATCTACTTCACTAGTAGGCAGCCTCTTCAGTGATAAAATATGAGCAATGTTAATGGGGTTAATTATTTGTTGACGCAGCATCGTTTTTTTTTTTTTTTTTGCATAATTCTGCTTACCACCACGCAAACCTTGACTGTCTTATCTATGTTTTGCAATCAAGTCCAATGAGCTGAAAAGGCTGAGATGAACACATCAACAAATCACATTGGCCACATCTTGATCTTCCTCCGGAGGAGAAAAAATGAAAAGGTTCCCTTTTTCAAAAGAAACTACAGTCTGATAAAAAATAAATAAATACATATATACAGATGTTGGGCTCGTCCGCGCAGCTGCCGCACAGAAACGTTCTCTTTTAAGTCAAAAGCAATATGCGAGCGCTTTGATAGCATCGATTTCCGCAGTGCGTGCCGTGATTGAATTTGTCAAACCGGATTCATCAGTTACTTGAGGACATTTGATGCAACAACCAACCCAAATTACACATGCAGAGTGCAGAAATATGACAAAATGTAGATTGTCAGATGTGTCTGAAGGATGACCCTAAAAAATTATGTTGTGGGTTGGGATTTGTTCATTGATCGCTTTCTTCCCTGATCTTCTACTGATTACCACAAGTTCCAGTTTGCACTTAGCTTCAAAGTAGCTAAAAGCTAAGCAACATAGTTAACATCAAGTTAATACTAATGATAATAATCTTCCAAAAAAAAAAAAAAAGACTGTCAGGTCAGCAGACGGCACAAACCCTCCCGCCTTACCTGCATTGCATAATCCTCTCACATGGCGCCACCGTGTCAAGACTCCATCCAAGCATAAAGAAAACTGTTGTTGCGTGAGAAAGAGGTTTTCTCCAGGTCACATGGTTGCTTTGTGCTACCTGGCTGATGCTGGGCTGCCTCTGGCTCTCACATTGCTGCAAGACAAACACCACCACTGGAGCGAGAAAGTGCTTACTGGAAGGGGAGACTTGTTTTTCGGTCAACGATGAAATCCACAGGAAACGATCACGACAAATTAATTTAGAACTAATATCAAATGTATTTAAGCCACTTTAAGGCATCTTAATGAAAATGTAAAGCGCCTGATGGATGAAAATTAGTGTTTTCTTTGACGCCGTGCCTTTGATTTGCTGTAAATGATGTTTATTTCTTTGGGAATGACTTATTGGCACATTGTCAAGTCCAAACTCTCCCAATCCCTCCTCAGCAGCTTCCCTCGACATCTCAGCAATCAATCAATGGCAGCTCCCTTCAGACCCTCTCCCCAAGCAAGCCAGTTTTTTTTTTTTTTTTTTTTTTTAGCATTAGCAACATAGCTGTCAACAACAAAAATGTTTTACTTTGCCGATTACTCATTTCCAAACCTTGAGAAAGTGGTCAAGCAAACTTGGGAAAACCCACGTTGGCAGTTTGAAAAGTTGAGTGAGCTCTCCAGGCTGATGGATTCATTTGAATGCGGATTGTTTATTATTTCATGAGCAGCAACCTGGGTCTGCTTAGAGGAACGTGATGGAAAATGATGTAAGGATTTAGACAAATTCTCCAGAACGCCAAGGGGAACTGGATCAGATGCCAGGGTGGCGAGCATCTACGATGAATCCGATAGAGCCCGTTTGGTCCGAAAGTGCTGAATAGGAATGAAAGACGTGTGTAAGACCGTGTCGTCCGCCCCCCCGCTTCCCACTTTAATGATCAGCATTTGCCATCAAGTGTGTCAAATCTGAATGAGGACATTATTCCTTTTCCTCAGCCCGACTTTGATCCCGCCGGCACAGCTTAAATGCCTCGTTAAGCATGGGGAAATTTTCTCAAAAGGATAACCATCGTGTTTGCCAGCTGGGATTGGCAGACGGCAGCATTGAGATTCATGGCTGCCCGCGCTTGTCCGAGCGCTCGTAATGATGTCGCCGATGGCCCCGAAGTGATATTAAGATGCCTTGTGGCCAAAGATTAAAGCATTCCTGCGACATACACGATAAATTGGCTTATGATAGTTTTGTAGTTTGTTGTGAAGGTCCAAATATCATCAAGGCAAACGTGTCTTTCTTTGGCCCGATTCAATGAAGAGATTGTCGACAGCTGTATGAATAAGAATGTTGTGTGAAGGAATGTTTGGCTTTGGAAGGCTTTTATTTCTTTCTTTATTTTTTGAAGAGGGATCCTGAGTGAACATCTGCCAACGTGCATTGGGAAGGGCATGACAAGGACGGAGAGGCGCTTGCCGGCGGCGAGGGCTCGCCTCAAACAAACGCCTTCCGCCAGCAAGGGGATTAAGCCTCGGGCTTTGAGAGTGGGATTGAGCTGTTGCAGACCACGCAGAAAATACAACGCCCATTTTTTTTCTTTTCTTTTTTGTTTCTTTTCCCCGAGGCTTCTTCAGCCTCCTGATGTTGAAGAAAATAAGAAATATTTACTGGGTTCTAAATAATGTCTCAAGATAGGTGTCAAGCAAGTGTTACTTGACCTCTATTGTTGTCAACTCCAACTTTTGTATTCCTTGGCCAATTTTGAGCTTGATTAAAAAAGACCCACATATCGGATATCGCCTCCTTTCCTAACCGATTATCCTATGGTGTATGGCGTGTTTGTAAAGGGAAAATTTCATATTTAAGAGTTTACAACTTTTTTGTACCTTTAGTAGTGAATCGCAACCGTTTATTTCATTAGAATACACGATTGACGAAACCTGAACAAAACCCCAAATAATAGCCCTGGGTTACCCCTTTTCTAACCTGAATATTTGGTCATATACACACTATTGGGGTATCTCCTTTAAATGGTAAATGCTCTATTAACAAGGAATCTTGTTTTTTGTGTACCGGAACCACTTGCATGTGTGGCCACCATCTTACATTGCCAGTCGCTAAGCAACCCTAACTTGAATACAGTGATTTGTCTGTTTTTTCGTTATTTTATGTTTAAATGGCAAAAAGTATGTACACAAATATACGCATATATTCTTATGTCCTGAGGTTGGATCCCAAAGCGCAGACACAAAAAAGATTTTAACGATTTATTCACATCGAGAAGCGTGGGACAAACTTGACTAGACGAGAAACGATGAGAGCTGCACAGAGGAACAGAGGTAATAATCCAACAAAAACATAACACTCCTGAATCGATCTGATTCGCTGTGACGAGACATGTGGGAAACAGGACTGACATGGAATTGTCTGATTGGCTGTTGACTAGATAAAGAGATTAAAGATTCCTGACATCACAAAGCTTCTGACATCACATAGCACCCAACCGGTTGAAACCAGATGCTGATTACATCAGTTCAGAACAGACACTTGACCTCACGGTCATAACCCTTGCATGACCCTAGTCATGACAGTAAACATAACCCTTACATGACCCTAGTCACAATAAGCATAACCCTTGCAAGACCCAAACATATCCCTGTCATTACCCAGTCATGACATATATAAGACAGTTCTCGGGCACTCAGTACAAACATAACGATAATTGGGCTGATTTTGAGCCTGATTCAACCCTTCCTTCCAATCAAAGTCAGCAAAGGCCCAGTTGTCTCAAAGTTTGTCCGCACATCTTTTTCTCAATGGCAATAATTCAATGACAGACTGAAGAGGTTCTTATTTGCCAGATTTTAAGAAGCAAATGTGACACAAATGATCCAAGATCATTACAAAGATTAGAGCATCCAAATCCTGCTTTACTAGTAATTTGAGATTTAATCCAGCAAGAATTTGACTCTTACACATATTCTTACACATATTCCAACAATTAGGCCAACATTTCAGAATGTTCCCAATCTCGCCGTCAAGTCAGTAGAGGCACGTTTATCAGATATCGCTGCAAGTTTGTTCTGCTCAGGAAACACCCGGGGATGACAATTGTAAATGTTAAACTTGCTCAATATTGACAATCATAAATCTTGTGGGTGTTGACATTTTCGAAGAGAGAATTTGATTTTGAAAATAAGTGAAAAGCCTAAACTTAGTATGTGATACTGAAAGGACGAACGCTTATGAGAGAAGCTTTCCCGAAGAAATGTTTAACCTTCCAGCTGCTCTTGACAAAGCCTGACGTGAGTTTTTTTCTGCTGGGCTGACAGTCAAAGTCGTCCCCATGTATCTGAGTGATGAGGTGTACAAACAAGCACAGGTTTGCCGGATCCTCCAGTTTCTGGCGGGTGAACAAACCCCCCCGAGCAACAGATGAGTGATACCAAGGAAGGACCCTCAAGTGTTTGTCTGCACGCTCCATAAGAAAACTGCATCTGGGTATTCGAAAAAACACATGAGAAATCAAGTCGAGCCAATTACGGCAAACGTCTGATGAATGTTTTTATTTCAAAACTTGCTGGCAGGGGAAGGGCAACATTAACCACATTTTGCTTATGTTCATTTTAAAATTCATAAAGGTGGAGGCAGTTTTTTGCCATGCGTAAAATCAAAACTAGCCATAGAGTGGTGTAATTACGATTGCAACTCGCAGCGAAAACACCACTTCATCAAAATCTCAAGATGCTAATAATACGTGAAATAATAGATGTATGCGAGTGCTCGCCACCTTTTTGTGTTCCTGGCAGATTGCAAGCAAATCACAAATCACTTACCCAAATTGTATGTCAAGTTTAATGCCGAACACTTCCTGACGGTTGACAGCAATAAAAAAAAAAAAAACAACAACATAAATGTCATTCTTTCACACTAAAAGTTCATGACTTAATACATTTTTGAAAAGATTTGCAGTTCATAATTTGATCTGGATAGTGAACGTGAAGATATTATCAGACATACCGCGTCTGCATGTCAAATTGACAAGGCTTCTGAAGAGCTCACTTTTAGGTTCAATTTCAAAATTCATATTTGAGTAGCTATTAAATGCATCAAGCTGGAATTCACCCAGTGCTGAAGTTTTTCCCCTTCTCATTAATCTATCACAGAGGCAGTTTAGGATGAGCAAGAAAGTGAAAAGTGTCTGCAAATCTCCCAACTTGCAAATTGGGCGACATGGGAGAACCCTTGGCAATACATGAGAAGAATGTTGAAAGCTAAAGCGTTGCATTGATTTGACCCGTGTGGGCCACACAAGCGTGAGCCATTAGCGGCTCCTCAGATGCCGCTTCACATTTGTTTGCGTAAACGAGCTCCCTGGATGATCGCGTGGTAAATACAAGCCGCTTTTTACAGCTTTGGCTTCGGCAGATAGCAGGGACACAATAACCTGTTCTTTGGCTTTCCTGTGCGTTTTTGTTGGATGATGCTTTTCTAGCCCGGAGCTATTCGGTTAACTGCATATTCTGCATCACGGGAGACGTACACGGAGTCGACTTGCCTGTGCGCGGGTTCTGCGTCAGATGTTTGTCTTTGCCGGATCCTCGACGACTTCCAAGGCAGTTGGCATCCATCGGCATTCTGGCGAGGCGCTTTGGCACTGAGAACAAAATTTGCAGCTATTCCACAGCAGTTGAAACAAAACAAAAACACAAAAGAAAATAGGCGTCTGCAATTTTTTTTTTTCTGGTTCTCAGATGAGCCATCTGCATGCCCAAATGACGCAATGTTTTCTTCGATAGAATTCCCAAATTGCTGGTCTTTTTAACCAATCCATTCATTTCCTGCCATATTCTACTCCGGTGCTTCTCAAGCTGGGGTCTCAGCGAACAGTGATGGTTGGCAACGTGATTTACAATTGTGCAATTCTTTTTTTAAATTATCTTTGGGCCAATTAAAAGTCATTTGATAGTTTTTGCAACATTAATGGGCATCATGTCTTGAGCAATGTTCAGCGTTAATGACTGTTATTGACTTCCAATGGCTCCTTTCTTGTGATAAATGAAATAATGTACAAGTGATTCCACTCATGTTGAATGTTTCTTAGTTGCTAGTGGCCAGAGAAGTCACTAAACAAAGTGGCAACATGACAGCTTTTGTTAACGAGTTCCTCAGAGTTCACAGCCACGTTAGTGCAATCAGTGGATGTCAACTAGTTATGATGGATAAAGTTTGAAATTAATACAATTTAATTGTAGCCCCCTCAGACCCACATTTTTTTCCTGCTGGGCAAATTTTATTTTATTTTATTATTTCCCCCCCCACACACACATAAGAACAGCATGGACATGTTTTTTGGGGGGTTATCTCATGCTTTTAGTGGTTACAGCGGACGCCAGAATATGGCTGTAACGTGTTGGACACTTGTAAGCTTATATGCAACATTTTTAACATGAACATCGTGCAAATCAACATGAGAGCCAATCAGGAACCAGACGTGTTGACATCAGTCAAATTACGCGTTTTATTGATTTAAGACATGCGAATATGTCATGTCCACTGCAACCATCTATGGGTCTGAAGGAGTTAAGTTACTTTCTATTAATTGCATGACATTTCTCCCCCAAATGTTAATGAATCAAATGCTAATACGAGGCCTGAAACTATTTAAGCCCAAATAATGCAGGATGCACTTTTTTTTTCTCCAACATTTCCAGACATTCTTGACTGAGCTCAGGGCGGCTGCACTCTATGAATAAGTCCCATCCGTGGAAGTGAAATAGGCAGTTAATGTTATGATGGATTGTGGCACCGGGCCGGCAGAACAGTTCTGTAGCCATCCAGATCTCGCTCAAAGAACAAGCTTATACATCAAGATAGCGCAGACACCCGGCTAACACTCAGCCCCCGCGTGCTGAAAATGTTGCCTTTTCTACATCCACAAACTTGATGGATTAAGACAAACAGGTTATTTATGAAGCCAGCGAAAACGCTTCGCCGGAGTGCCCACACATCGTTTGCCGAAAGGGAAAAAGGCTGGACGGCGAGGACCTCTGGTTCTAGCTAGTGAGCGGCTGGCATGAAACAAATCTAAATCAAACGGCAAGCGGGACTCATGTAAGGCAAGTTGATGTGAAACAATTGCTTTTTTGGTCCACACACACACACAAAAAAATGTTTCCTGCGCGTGTGTGGGCAGGAGAGAAGTTTCAGTTTGAAAAGCTAAAGGGGATAGCTTTCTATCATGTTGCCTTTACACAAAAAAAATGTTTTTAATATATTTTTATTCTGGACCTTATTTGTCTTGCTAAATCAGCTGAAACAAGCCACTGGTTACACAACCCAAATACACTTTTGTTGTGTTTGTTTTAGCAGTTGTCCTTAGTCGAATATGTGCAACATGAATTCACCATGGTGTACCACAAGGTTGAATTCTGGGGCCTCTGCTCTTTGCATTGTATCTGCTGTTCCATCTTAAGAAAAGCATAACCAGTTGTTTCTGTTTGTGTTGTTGCTTGAGCAAACTTCCCGATTGGCTATTGTTGCGTTGCATCAGGTCCATGGCTCAGCCGAACTCGGTCTGACGACCCGCATAAGGATTTGCGACCGCAGATATTAAACAGGCATTTGTGATTGTGGTCTCGAGCCGTTTTCCAGGGGGCGACAAAATCACTCTTGACACATCGCACGCCACAGGATGATCACTCATGGTAATCTTTCAGAGACATCTGAGAATCAGGCCTTTGCTGACTTTGCTCGCTGGGGAAGAAAAACGTTTAAATTTGACCTGCCGGCATGTGTCTGCCTCGCTTTTAATTTGTCAAGCTGATTAGAGTGAAATTATTTGACATTTTCCAGGTTAATCCTCAAATTTGAAGTCTTTCAAGATTTTGATGTTTTTAATCTTTTTAATCTTGGATCATTTGTATTATATTTGGAGCATATTAATCTGGAAATTGGCACACCTGAAACACCTTTCGGTGATATGTTTGTTTTTGCGTAATTACCCGAGCCTTTTCAGGTATAGAAAGCAAAAACAGAAATAAAAATGTATTACTAATTAGCAGTGCTCATTTCAACGGCATTACGTTTGAAGTGAGGAGGAAAATCTCCAATTTAGTTTTAAATCTCCTCGCTTTTGTTTCCACGCGCCACAGAAGGCAAAACTCTGATCCCTTAAGCTGCTTAATTCAGCTACTGTGACTTCATTACATCCCGTGCTGTTTGCAGACTACTGTATGCTCCTGAAAGCAGCACAAGTTGCTCAGCCTGGTCGGAAATCAGGCGGTGCGGAGCCTTTGTTTCCCACGCTAAGCCAGGTGTGTTGGAACGCTGTACCCGAGAGGCTGGCACTATATTAAAAGTTTGACCGAGTCATATCATAAAATCAAATGAAAAATAACTCTGGCTCCCACTGTGCAATTAAGTTGTGGCGGAAACGATTGATTTGATCTTTTGTTTGGTCCGTCCACCCACCTGCGACGTCGCACACCGGGGAATCATCTGCAACCACAATCGCCGCTTCCCAGCGTGAGCGGAGACGTGCTGGAACTAATTCTCTCATGTTGGCACATTCAACATTGTTATCTGATATCAGACGCATGTTAAACTAACTCGCATGTCACTGAGCGAGGCATAGCGAAGGCTGATGGCGCCATCGGTGGGTTGACGTATTTTACAGTTCAATTCATTATGTCCTCTGTCGGCCTTTTAAAAACAAGTTTAATAGGACGAGCACACTTGTTGCCTTTGTAATTAAATGAATGAGCATTGATTGGTTTTCTGCCTTGTCTTCCCTTTTCATCTTGGCGAGTGCTCTCTGCAAAGGGAGGAAAACACTGCAGCCAACCCTGTTCTCAATAATGCACATACATATCCGACTGCCCGTGGGTTTTCATAGCAATTATACATCAGCTACTGGAGATGCTGCAATATTGAATGGTTACTGAGCCACAGATAACCCGTAAAACATATATTTACAAGCATTTTCATCATTCTAACGAGACTAGTAATTGAAAATTTGGGTAGTGTGTGAGGGAAAGTCTGGGGATAGCCAAACTCATTAGAATTCTTCGCTTCTGCATCAATTTTTCACAGCAATCAAGACTTCCTGTATTTGCGTTTAGATGTATTCGGTTGATGCACGACACCCGGAGGAATTGGATCCTCATTTTGTTATCGTTTATGGGGAAAGATGGGAAGATTACATTTTTATAGATAGCAAGGGAAGATGGAATCAGCAGCATGTAGTTTTTGAGCAGCCCTGAAAGAAAAACTGTAATGATTCCTTGTCTTTACAAGTCTTAACTGTGCACCGCCAAGGTGTCAATTTCTTTCTCAAAGCTTACCAGCGCCTATGGGAGGCTTTTTACCCAACAAGAATTATGGGATAACAGTTCAAAAGACTCCTGCGCAAGACTCCAAACAAAACTGAGCGTTTGCAAAAGTGAGCACCGATGGGGAAAGTAGACTCTGAGTCACGTTCGGCGGTGATTAACACGGAATATGAATGGAGTGCTGCCAGGATGTGTGCCACAACCCCTGCTAAGGCCAAATTGACAGGAGTCACCAATCACTTGGCTTTAATTTGTCGCCATGGCGAAAGGTCACGCGCCGACAAATATAGCTCGCTCGTCTTTCCATTCGAGGCCTCCCACGCACGTAGCAGGAAGCGACCTGGACGTGATATAAGGAGAGTCAAAGATGCATAATTGAAGAGTTTGCGCCCAGCTTGATAGCTGGAAATCAACTTCATTAATCAACTCCCGCGGATTTATGATGGCGCAAGCAGGAGAGCTTTACGCTGGCAAACATAACGGACGCTGGCGAAGCCGCATTTCCGGCATCCGCGGCAGCAGCTGCTATGTAAAGCATGTTGACTAAATGCCTTTTAGTTGGCTGGTCTGTTGTGCAGTCTTGATTCCAGCGTGGGCAATTACGCGGGGTCATACGGTGCCGACTTGCCAGAATGCCACGCCTCTTGCCATGTGACACTTTGGCAGGATTAAACAGACAAACCAGTGGAAAAAAAGATGACAACCACAAATGAGAACTACGCGGCTCCAAATAGTTTGGCATAATTAGCCTGGTTGCAGTCTGGTGGCCACCCACCAGCCATCCTGAAATCCACCCATCTGGCCTATCCAAATTAGCACGATGATAATGAGTCGATCTTCACGTAAACGGTATCGATACGCCTTGATCAGAATTACTGTCTGTCTCGGAGTTGGAGACGAGTGATTTAACCGGAGGAATACTTTTCTTGAAATGCCCCCAGCCTTCTTGGGTTAGGGCGGCCATTAAGAACTGAAGTTTTTTTGTTGTTTTGTTTGGGAGAGCTCAGTATTGTTGTGCTCTTAACTCATTATAATATAGAAAATGTACTTGTTCTTCCTGATGGAATAAGAGACTTTAATCTTTCATTTGGTAGGTCCATGTTTTTCTAGCAATAGCCTTGCAAAATCAGTCAAAATCCAGTCAGACAGCCGGGAGTGAAGGGGATTGCTTCTGGGAAAATGGCCGGCCGTGAATGAGTTAATTCATTAAATTCACCTGAAAGCTGTTGTTAATCCAAGACCCTTCACCTTAACCGGATACTTCAGAGTCCCACCAAAGTTGTGATGTTGTCAGGAGACCAGAGGAAGGATCAAAGAAAGGAAAGACGAAGCAAAGTGAGACCCAACACCAACCAGTTTTAAAACTGGTCTTCAGTTCAGATTTTTGATTATTGATCTTGAAGTATCACCAAGGTGGCTGGAGGTCTGCTGAAGCCTCCTCCCCCATATCATGTCACATAAGTCATTGTCATCAGAGTCAAGGTTGAAAATATGACAGCAGCCGATGAAGCAAAGAAAGAAAAAAAATGGCCTTGGTATATTTTTAGTCAAGTCAGCCACATTGCCGCTCCTTCTTCTTGACATGAAAGCTGTCCCCTGTGGGAACTGTCTTTCACCCTCCAGTTGGGATTTATAATTTGGATTAAGGAGACTGCAGATGTTGAAATGGAGAGAGAGTCGTCGATGAAAGCGCGTGGGTGTTTCAAGACAGGTAATCCATTTCAAGGTGTCCCCGTCGGGAGCCCAGGCTGCGTTGTGCTTCCTATTTGTTTTTGTGGAAGATCTTGCCTCCCACGGGGGTCGTACAATGACTTTGTGGAGATCGTGGCACTGACACGGAGGGGTTTTGATACGCGCGAGGATGGATGGTGTAAATTCTGCGGCGTTGCCACGTAACGGTTGCCCATCTTGAAATGGCCTCGCTGTCCTGCTGGACTATGCTATCGATCATCCGGCCACGCTCACTGACAGCTCTTCTTTTTGCCTCCTATTAAAGAGAGTAAAAGCATTCAGCACATTCAGCGTATGGATAGGTTTCGATGTAGCGCGACTACATTATTTTTTCATCCTGTGCTTTCAGATTGATTCCACTCTGCAGACATTTTAATCATGCTCCCATTGTTCAAGATGTAGAATTCATTTTTCCTTCCTCATGGCCCTGTTGTTCATCAATAAAGCCATCATCTCTGAGCCAGCACATCCTAACCACAAGAGACAAGGACGGATTCACTTGCAAATGATAGAAAAGCTGATAGGAAGTCACTTTCTTGCTTAAGTCAAATTATCCGACGTCGTTGTCCGTGTTCAACTAGTTGTTCATTCCTTTTTAAGGTATGTGTATTATTAGTAGGAGGCCCCTTTTGTGTAAAAGCGGATCCTTTGGGGGTTTGCATGATCTGTTTCCAATACCCACAAAGCCTTATGACAGTCCAATTACAGGCAATCTATAAACATCAAAAATGTAGCGGGTGGTCTCCACCAGGCCATTCATCGAGTGCGTGTTTTTCATTTTCACGTGCCGCAGCAGCTCTCAGAACGACGGCAAATGAGGCAAGAAGGGAATGATTGTGGAGCTGTCACTTGATTGGAATTTGTCAGTTTGTCTCGCCGACGCCCTCCATTTCTGGTTCACCTGCTTACCATTCAAGGCCTCCCAATAATTGCAAATGTGTCTTGAACATGTTTCCATTGTCTAAACAACCACTAGGCATGTAAAAAGTACAATTCCGTTTTCATTGTGCGGATGTAGATCTTTCAGGTATCTGTACTTTTCAGTATTTTCTGACTTTTTGCTTTTGCTTAATGTACAGTTACATAGTTTCATCTTGTTTTTCCAACCTCTGCGGATGAAGATCGAAAAAAATCAAATAGAGAAGCATAGTCGGCCGCGGTTCAGAGAGAGTCTGTACAGTGTATCAGGGTTCATCAATCACAAGGTTATGTGATATAAATGTTTGTTCTTTACAGGCATGCATGAATTTGAGTTGCACGTCTTCATCGTAGCATTGCCACAACATGCCAAGTAGCGCTGAGGTCTGCTGAAAAAGATGCGGCATAATTAGGAGCAAAGCAGAGAAAGTATACAACTGTGATTATTTGTATATGCTCTGTTTGTATGTGTTAAAGTAGCAATTGTTTGAAAGTTTGTGGTTACCTAACATCGCCGCTAATATCCATTAGCCCGTTTCAAGCTATCTGGCTTTCACAAGCAGAAATTCATGATTTGGTTGAACATTTTGACATGTATTTGTACTTTGGTAGAGTCTGAGTACATTTGGCAGCTCTGCAAACAACACTGTGCAGCATTCTTCTCCCGAAAGCCAAACTTTTGGCCATCCCTCATCCTTTCAGTCTCGATGCTCATGATGTTGCGGATGCCCGTCCAGGCCCTGAGGACTGGCGCGAGCCGGCGTCTAATGAAAATGAAACATGTTTTCTTAAGGGCAGTTCACTGTTGAGTTTGCACTAAAAATGGCACATCCGCTGATAGATTGGCGGCTAGGGGGAGGACAGGGGTTGGATGGGAGAGCTAACTTTAGCCCTTAATGGTTTGAATTATGCTTGCGCTACAGTTTTTTTTTTTTTTCTTGCTGTAAGGCCAAATGATATCCTATTCAGAGCCTTCTTGTCTGCGATGAATGGCCTGCTGCCTCCTGCAATGACCTTGATCGATAATTGCCTCATTTTTCTAAATGATTCTGTAGTGCTTGATTATATTTGAATATGCAAAACGTAATGCTCCTTATTTCATAGATTACGAGACACTTGAGTGACCGCTTAGGTCTATGATCTTTGACACATCAAATATATTGTACTTTAAGATATGTAGATTGTAAGAATGCGTGTTGAATTATTGGTGCGAGACATCTGTGAAAGGATCCCTTCCATAGACTATTTCAATGTAAAACACTAGTTCAGCGGTTTGTGTGACTTCAAATCAAGAAGGGTATTGAAATATTTTGTTGATGGATGGAGAATGAAAGTGAAATGGGTTCCCAAAGTCCAACTGCGGTGTCGTTCAATTTAGAACACATTAAAATTTTATTTCATGCTTTCGCTCGCTGTCTGTTCCTACGTTGTCCTCTCATATATTTGTGTTTTTGTCCCGGGCATATTCTTATTCAAAATAGGCAATTTTATTTTGACAGCTATTTGTATGTAAAGTTGTCATTCGTCTGTATTTCTGTTATTTGCTGAAGCAGCCTTTCCTCCCTACTGCAGCAGCACAAAACAGCCTTTCGGTGTATGAGCCCTTCTTCTTCTTTACAGTTCATTCTCAGTGTCAGGAAGTTGAGCATTTAAAGGTAACACTTGTTTTGCAGAAAATGTCTCTTCTGAATAATATCAGCTTTGTATCTCAGTGCTACTTTCGTCCTATACTGTATGTGTGTGTGTGTGTATGTTATTAACCTGGGTTCAATCGACCTCCAGGGGTTCGACAGTGATCAAGGCACATATCCGACTCAAACAATTCGTGATGGTATGAACCGTTTGGCCGTCATTGGCTGCAGGTGTCAGGTGATCATATTGCTTGGCCTATCTGTGCTCCAGGGATTTTTTTTTTTTTTGTGTGTGCTCAGTAGTCGATTGTTGTGATGGTAGGTTGTGTCATTTCATACTACAAGTATGTCGAGAAAAAAACAAAACAAAAAACGTAAGTGGTCGGATAAATATGTGCAACGTGAAATTACGTGCAACAGAACGTATGGTGTTCCACAGGGTTCAATTCTGGGGCCGCTGCTGTTTTCATTGGATCTGCTGCCCCATCTTAAGAAAACCGTGGCGGTTGTTTTAAAGTGCTCTATGAATATCGAGTTGAGTTGTGTGATGGGAGTCAGCGTCCTAACTGCATGATTTGCAGTGTCAAGTTGAACAATTCTAGTCCAACACGACTAGCTATGTAGCAAAATTAAAGAAACACTTTCTTAAACAGCATGGAGATGGTGAATACAACATTTTCTGAATTCAAGGTGAATCGAGCAGTATTCAACGAAAAGGCTACTCTCACTGTTCATTTTGTTCCCTATACCTACCTATGTCTTGAATTTGAAAGAAAAACATTTTCAGTAAAGAAGGGTTTGGTGAATGCATATAGGAATGAGGTGGGGTTTAGTCGTTGCAACAACTATAACCTTTTTCAGCTTTTTAAGATGTTGATTTATTTGCCACAGTTGTCTCATTCAAGTCTCACTTCTTAGTAAATGACCTGTCGACAGGAAACAAGGTCTTGGTGACCTTTTCAGGCAGGTCTTAGATATTACCTTGTCAAGAGAGCTTTGAGACGTCTTCAACATGTTCTTGAGAAGATTCAGTCTTCTTCAAAAGAAATTGGTTGAGGCAGATCATGCATACATCTTCATTTCCCATTGAAAGCATTGAGGTTGCACAAAAACGGCCACTCATCCAAATGACCTAGCAGCTTTGACACACTTGATTTTGTGCCCTTGGTCTTCCATCTCCAGTTTATCACTACCACGCGTAGGGAGTCATGAACAAATTCCCGTACAAGGCCTTAATCCCCTCCCACTCATTCACGGCACTCTTAGCCAAGACATCCATACAACAGTCTTCAATGCGGACGCAGCTTCATAATATCTATCCATTAAAATTTTATACGGCTTTCCCGCCGGGCCCCCGATTCACTCATTCCCTTGTTTATTTTTGCGGCAGTAAAGGGAGGTGCTCAGACACAACAACGTTGATGAATAGTTATTTTTGTCTTTTTCTGCATTCACTGTGCAGTTTCAATTATGCATGTGCTTCTTCTTTTGTGATTGTGTGGGTTTTTTTTGTTTTTTTTGTTTTTTGCAGAAAGCACTCAACCAGTTATGGAGTTGCTGCAGCAGTGTTTGAACCATTTAGGAATGGTCACGCTTGAGCCTGTTTGTCCCTCCTCGGGGAGGTTTGATGCCTCAGTTTTTCATTTATGACAATAGGCACAGAGCAAATATATACTTGGATGAAGAACAGACAGTATCACAGCATTGTTGGAAAAAACATGCTGAAAATAATGCCGACTGATGTATTTATTTTATCTTTTTTTTTTTTTTTAAATCCCTAAACCAGTTTGATATAATTGGCATCAAGAATGTTCTACAAACCAATCATATGCTGTTGAAGAAATTCAATTTCTTTAGGCTTAGTTGGGTCTAATCACTGATTGGAATTATTAACCCTATCATCCAGTTTATTAACTCCGTCTCTGATAGCCACTAAAACAGATAACCCGACTTGTGCGGCAGAAAGAAGTCATTTCCTGGATAATTAAAAGCAATTAGCAAATCAATTACAGCGCGATCAGACCTGATGGAAAATAACATAAAATGGCATTAACCGACACGCACTGTATGCACATAGAGGCGCCATTATGTTCCCATCAAGCCAAATACGGGATCATTGATCCTGAGGTGAAAGGGGGGGGGAATCAATTCATAATCATACATTGCCATCCGTGCAGTGTCCATGCAAGCGTAGCACAATTTTTCCATTGTTTACCCACCGCCTTAAATGAAACGTGTAAATATTTGTCCCTTTCAGGCCTTCAAATGTCACATGCAAAGAGTAGATATATGGCTAAAATCCATCACAAATGGACCCAATCACTGGGGGGGAAAAGGCAGTTTATCACTGACCTTTACTTCAAATGCATTTTTTTAAGTCACTGCATGAATTAGGCCCCACTCAGCCACTCACTTTGCACAACACGCTTGTGCTTTCATAGGCACTGTTTATGACCATCCTAAATATAGGCCTCGGAGATGTAACAGACTTATAACGAGTGGAAGTCAGCCGAGGCGTAAAAACGCTGCCATAAAGTCGTTGGTCACAAATTGAAGAGAGCATCGGCGTCTTAGGGAATCTGTAGGATGGGCCGACCGAGACATCAAGTACGAAGACCTCGGTCTGAGACGGCTCTTATGGAGTCTTCCATCACCACCAGACGGCCTCATGCCAAGCGACAAGCTGCTCAAAGTTGCGCGGGTGGGCGCGTAATGACTGTTTGCTTTTCCGGCAGCTTTCTGCTGACATGCCAGAAAAGGGTCTCGAGTCACAAGTAACAAGTCGAAGAGAAAGCGACACCATACGCTTGTTGGGCTCAACTCGCCGCCAGGCCACTCATAATCTGCACGCCTCATAAAACACGCCCCCGGGCAGCTCTTTTGATGACGCCGTAAATCTGCCATGGAGGCAAAGGGCATCATTGCCGTCATCATCATCAGATGACCCCCACCCATTGCCGCAAACACACTACTCTTGAAACCTGTCCTGCTTTGGCTTCCTCTCATTAAGGCCTAACAAGTTCACCTCTTGATGATTGTACCTTCCCCAATCACACAGCTAACCTTTAAGTTTCTTTTCATTTATTTCACCCTTGGTTGAGGCTGTGGATCATCCTTAATTGACGACAATCTCATGCATGTGGCATTTCAGTGTGGCCTCGGATAACCTCCACTTTCTTTCCCCCACTCCCTCACTTGTGAGATTCCAGGCCTGTGATGGCAAAGGGGGGCAATTATGACCTGTAATTTGAGCCCACTCATGCGTCGCCTCCACACGGCGCTATTGCGATGTCCTTCACTCAACTGGCTGGCTTGTTGTCGCATTCTCATCAAGACGCCGTCCTAATAACGCAGCTTCCACTTTAAGGGGATTGCCTTTAATTTCCGTAATTGCTATTAGCTCGTGAATTGGATTGCGCTGAAGCCACTTGATCCAAACTCAAGTTTGAGCATTGAAGTTTTGTTTGTTGAAGTGCAGTGAATGGAGATGGAGAGGAGAAAGGAACAAAGAGGAGAGTCCTCTGTTTGCAGTCCAGATGAATCCAAACTATAAAAGGATGACTGGTCCACATTTACCAACTTTGGCATAGCATAAATGAGCAAATGAGCATGTCTGGTAAAAAGTTGCAATATAATCGACATGGCCCATGATGCTCTCATTGCGATCTGCAGTGAAAACAGCGAGCAGGTGGATAATTAGCTGAAAAAGGGGCGGAAGGAAGGCCGGAGTGACATTTTAGTGAGAAGAGACTTAAATAGCATCAAGAGTCCCGATGAGTTTGGTAAGGGGGTGAAAAAACTAATTGAAGCCTGTTGGAACGGGTGAAGGAATGTGTCAGGTGTGTAGCGTCATAGAAGAGTCTCTGTTAGGATTTAAAGGGAAGGTTGTGGTGAGGCCAGCCATGATGATGTTGAGGTTATCTTTAGGAGCGACCAAGTCGGATAGCGTTCAAAATGAGCTCATCAGGAGGGCAGCTCCATGTTTTGAAGACCAAGTTAGAGAGAGCAGAGTTAAAGTAGATGATTTGGACACATCCAGAGAAGAGAGAGATATTGATAGAAGGGTGATGAGGATGGCACGACCAAGCAAGATAGCTTGAGAAAGACCTAAGCCAAGATTTATAGAGAGAGAGAGAAGGGAAGGCATGAGGGAAGTTGGTTTTAGAGTGGAGGCGGGTTTCGACTGAATAGGATGACACGGGACAAGCTGAAAAGGAAACACGAAGATGACGGGGCAAACAAAACACGAAATTTGCGGCCACTTTCAATAGGGACAATCTGTCAGCCTGAAGTGGGCATTTGTGGACAATCCCAGAAGGAGAGCGTAACATAACCTGTTATTGACAAGCGAATTTCAGCCGGCGGCGTCACTACCAAAGAAAATGGGAAATAAAATCCATTAATATTTGTTTACTGCAGTACTTTGCCCTCCACATTTCATCTGAATACACACGTTTCTGCCATATTGCTCCCTACTTTTGTAGGACACAAAAAAATGTGTTGTGAGGCGTTTACCATGCATTTTTACAGCGGCACGCTCAATAAACGCTGGAGTACGCACACATCAGGAGTGTTTTACGAGGATTTGTGGATAGCAAAGCGGTCGAGAAATGGATCACGGCCGACACTCTTTGTTTGCCTCTTGCAACGCAGGGCAAAGCCTTGAGCTCTTTGACGTGCAAAGCAAAAATAACACTGCGGAGATTCTGTTGGAAAGCCAAGTGCACCAAAAATGTGAATTTGTGGAGCTTGACCTTGCTTCGGACTGTGATGGATGGTCTCTAAATAAGACATGTTTGGGGGGGGAACGGGAGCCGGTAGTCAGGACTAAATTGTCTTTTGCTTCTTCTTTAGGCAGCAGGTGTGAGTGAGTGTTCCACTATGCGCACATATAGAGTAGGTGCATCAGTGTTTCTGAGTCACTGGCCCTGCCTTGCATTGTCGAGGGAAGCGTGGGAGGGATTCGCCATTGTGCTTCCATATCTCTGTTGCCAGCTTGGCCGTCCCTTCACTGCTGATCTGAAAGATTTAGAATTGCTCCCGGAGTGCTCGTCTAATCTCGCTCTCTTTCGCTCTCCTTCCCTTTGTGGGAATACGTCAAAAACAAACTGTTTGCCTCTGATGTCCTCAAGTACGTGAACTTTTACGATGTACCGGTCTGTTTCGATTTCGAATTGACATCATGTAGCCCAAACGGCACTTCTAATTTGAACAAAAGGCTATTGCAACGGGGTTCCTAATTGAGGACGAGGCGCAGCGTCACAACATCACAAATCTGCGGCGGCGTCTCATAAAAACTACATTTGGCTTGTTTGCCTCCCCAAACCGACGTCCAATTAGCGCTGTGAAAAACGGCATCCGCCCCACCCCCTCCCTTCCTCCCCTCCTGGACCACCAACGGCGCCTCCAAGATATCAGGACATGACATTATGAATGCAATCAGCAATAATTAGGGGGAATGATGGGGCTCTCACTTTGAGGCGTCATTAAGGAGGAAAGGCTGCCGCCGCGTCGCCATTGACCTCAGCCTCTTTTGCCAACAGTCGCTGCCATCGGGATCATTGAAGATGTTTCACAGCATTACTGAAGAAACGGAAATATGCTCAAAAGTTGAAGTCCTTGACCAATTTGCACCTCCTTGTGGATGTTTCTGTAGATGTATCCAATACATATTCTACCGATGATCCCAATCGAGTGACCGGATGCAAATCAATTCTGCGTTATTATCATTCTACTGTAATATCAATGATTTTGAGGGTACGTACGTTGCTTGAAAGGCGGGGCGTGGCCAGGTGAGTGACGTGGGTGTCAGCGAATGAGAGTTTGGATTTGGTTATCTGTTAATTAAGTGCCATTATCTGGTGAGTGACCTGGGTGTCAACAAGGAAAATCGTGGATTTGGCTCTCTGTTAGCTGTCGGCGTCTGGTGAGTGATGTTGGTGTCAGCGAATTAGAGTCTGTGTAAATTGCCGCCAATGGCTGCTCGTGTATAAAAATGCTTAATTGTAAAAATGATATTTTATATATGTTATCTTGTTACATGTGCGAAGTCATTCCAAACTTCTGAACTTTAACCCATGCAAACAGTAAGAATTCATTGTATTTCTCGATAAGCATACAACAGCTGTGTGTAGGTTCTTTAATGGAACTACCACAAGCACGCGCTGTCTTGGCAACATGGATGTGACGGAAAGACGTGAGGCAGTATCCACGATTAGAAGGCCGTGGGTGTATTCTCATGAGCCGTGCGCCTGAAAGATGCTATGAGTGGAAGCGGGCAAAGTTATTACTTGCTGTCGGAACTGATTTGTGTTAAAAGCTGTTAGCATGTGAATATTTGCTCGTGCAATTAATGCTGTGAAAGACCAAATGTGTTTCCGTCTAGATTTAGCCCTTCGTATTTGTGTTAATTGATTGGTACATTTTTCCTTGACGATAGCGAGAAATGCGGAGCAGTTCTGGCCCGTCATAGTTTTGTTTTGTTTTTTTCCCCTTGCATTCAATCTGTATTGCTTGTGTGATCTCTGTGTTAAATATCTTTGGCACTTTCTTTGGCAGTACTTGTATGATCATTGAACTACTCTTGTTTAAAGGCTTATGTTGTTTTGCTGTGCCCTTGTGCCAACCCACAACAGTTGCGTGTTCAAATGTGTAAAGCCCACTTGTTGTGATTTTATCTGGCATTGTATTGTCCTTTCTCTCTCCTTGGATTGTGGTGTTCAAGTACATCATTTAGTGTTTTCATCCTCTATGTTGTGTGGAGTTTATTAACTTGGGCTCATAGGCAGACTTGACTTGTTCTAAAGCTTGGTTTGGAACTCATTGTCTTTTGGTTGGATTTCATTATTGTTGGTATCATTTTGTTTGTTACAAAAGAATATTCAGGGAATTCCTTACATTTGCCATTCAGCATTAGTGACATGACTTGACATGACTTGACATGACTTTTACTTTGGTGCCATCTAATGGAATATCAGTGTTCTTATTGTTAGGCTAAATCAATTGAGGGTGATTTTTTATTTGTATTTTTTTGCGTTTGAGATACGGCTGATTTTAAAAAATAATCTAACTGCATTTTTTCCACCATCTATGTGCTAATGTTCTAGCAAAAGCCATGGTGAACCCGTCTTTCTTCTTCACAAACATGCTCTTTTTTTTCCAAACTTAAACACAGAGTGAAACAAAAAGAACGTTTGTCAGTGTCAGTTTGTGGAACAATCTGGACATCAAAATCAAAGCATCCCAGTCTATTTGTATTTTAAAAAATGTATAAAAGCACAATTACTAATAAATAAATAAATATAAATACAATATTGGTATATAGCACAAAATTATGCTGTTGAATTAATTTTGTAAAATTGTCATGTTGACTGTTGCTGTTATTCATTTTGTGTTGAATGGGGCAGATATTACAAGTCTTACTTCTTTCTTCCCTGTTTTTATTTCAGAGTCAAATAAATAATTTATACAAATAATTAAATATAAATCAATAAATCAATCAATCATTAAAAAATGTGATTGCGATTGAATTTACAATTTCTTTCATGATGCTATTCCTATGTATATTTTTTTTTAAACAAAAACAATAAATAAACAAAATAATATAGTATGATTTTGCATGTCTCGCAATGCAGCTATAAATAGCTGGTGTTGTCTATATTGCTAGTATTGACGACCGTATGTAAATGCCCAACTGTGAGTTTAATCAATTCTATGGTTTGTGTAAAGTGCTCATCATGCTATCTGGGCCTGTTTAGTTGAACACAAAATTTTGCTGTATGAAGGGCAACAGAGTGATACAGAGGTTAAGTGTACCTTCTGCCACCTAATGGCGGCTGCATCGATAGATGAGCAAAAATACAATAAATGCTGAAAATAAATCCTAATTTTTGGAACAAATTCAGTGAAATTGGATCATTTCCCGCAGCAATGCGTTTGGGATTGTTCCTAATTAAATGATTACCTATCTTCATAATAAATATTATTTCATATATTATTCGTCCCTTTGTCCTTTGCAACTTGCCAAAAAGGTTACCAAGTCACACTTTATGAAGTCATTTTGTGAAAATGCAACAAATTAAAATTGTTGCCATGCCAAAGGTCCCTAATGATCAAAATTAGAATGCTTTCAACTTAGGTGAAATATATATATATATTTATATTCAAATTGCTTTGAATTAAAAATGTGCAAATTAAATCTTTCTTGTGCGGCATGCCAGGTTTAACACGGCTGCCTCACAGTTCAAGGGTTCCAATCTCACGGGCAGCCTTCACCCAAGTCAGCTTTGATTGGCTCCAGCTCACTATCGAAATTGGATGAATGAAATCATTTTTGCCAAACGCCTACAAACACTCTTTGGATTATGGGCGCATAATGTGTACATGGTTCGAAAAAGGAATACATGCTGAAAACTTGACTTCAAGTTCAAACAACTGACCTCTTGCATGGTGGATTAGAAGAATCCATTTGTTGGCTTGTCTCTCTCTGCCATCTGTTTGCAGACGTAAAAGAGCAAATCTGCATATTATTGAACACTGAAGGCATCAAATAAGGAGATGAAGGGGATTAATCACCAAAACTTCAAGATGATTAATTTGGTGGCGCAATGCTGTTGATTGGTCTATAAAAAATTGGAATGGTATTTAAGGGAATGCGCAGCCTCTCAAGCAATCAAAGCGTGCTCTGCCATTTATGTGCTCAACTTTTGGAGGGATAATCAAAGAGCAGCCGCTGCCAGGGAGCGCGGCGCGTGCCAGCGGCTCCTTCCGATGGCTTCGACGCACGCCCGACGACGCATTCGTGGATTTCTGCATGGATCGGGCCCTGATCAGTGAGCTGTTTTGTCTTTCACCGTCGCGCTGATGACATCACTTGCCAAGTCAGGCAGCTGCCGCTGTCCCAATGCAGCAGCCATGCAATAGAGGTCATTTTCGCTTCTGAAATGAAATCCAAAGCGCGGGTCGCTAGCGGGGATGATTTTGAGCTCTTATTTTGTCGGAATGGACTGCGGGAGCTGGTTGGCGGCCATTTCATCCACTTGAATGATGTCAAAGAGGCAAGATAAATGCCCCCCTTTGTGAGATTAGGTAAATCGTTTCCAATCCACAACAGTCAAAAGCTGTACAACTTTAATTGGGATATTTTCTGGGATAATACCAACGTGATCAAGCTAAAGAGAGCAATAGAATCGCTTCAATTCAGTGTGCCGAGAAAATAGCTGCGTTGCCTGCTAGTCCCAAGTTTCATATTTTGGTCTGGAATGAACTGCCACCACCCAAAAGTGGAGCAAATTTACAAATGCAGTATTTCTTTATCCTTTGTGTATTTTGACAGAAGAATGTCATAACTTTAAACCAACCCTGCCACATTTGGATTAAAAAAAATCCGCACGTATATAAAATGAAATCAAAATTGTGAAAAATACATTTTCTCTCTGTCACATGCGTGCACTCAGGGCTGACAATGAGGCACTCAGAAGCAGCGACGCTGATGTAAACGCAACTGCTCAACTTCTTATATAGCAGGAGAGAGACTACTCGAGCACTGTTTTAGCAAAGAAAAAAAAAAGTCAGGAAACCTGCAATGGTGAAATACAATTTGAATAGTACTCGTGTAACTCGTGCCCAACAATGAGGCGCTCTAACATCCCTGGTCAACACCACGATGGCTGCCAACTTGGACGTTTTTCCTTTTGTTTTTTATTTTTATCCCACTGTCATCGCTCTAAAGCGTCCACGCCACAGAAGATCTGATAGATTTGTAATAGTGAACAAACATGTAGAAAGTATTAGGAAGCAAATCTATCAATTATTTTTGCTGGTCTTTGACATTTCAGACACCGTTGGAATTGAAAAGGCACGCTGTGGATAATGCACTTGATTTGTCATTTGGCATCGCACCTGCCGCAGACCCGTCTACCAAAATCCGCACGCGTGCGTCTTTGGTTGTGGGCTTTGAGTTGAATGAGACTTCTGTTCCCACAGAAATCAATAAAACCCCGCCAATGCCGATCGATCCGTAAGGCGCCAATCGAGCCAGTCGCTCAGGGGTTAGCGGTGTTGCATGGAGGTAACTTTCTGTCTTCGCAGTCGCGTCTCAGTGAACCTTGACAGAACTGCACATGATCGTCGTCCCGCTTCCTGGAATGAGGGAGGCAATGGTGGGCTTGTTAGCCTTTGTGGTCTCTGTGACGCAAGCTGCGCTGTAATTGAATAACAGCAAGGTGGCTACATCAGCAAGACTCAAGAGATGTCTCCCTCTGTATGTCAATCCACTTGAATGATAAATGATTCACACGGAGAGATTTCAGAGCTGGTTTGTGACCGACAGAAGGGCGCTAGCGCAGCAAAGACAAAAAGCGGATCATATTGCGCCCTGAATCATCTGTAAAATCATTCATCAAGACCAAATTGTCTGTGTGAAATCAGTTGGCCGCAGCCGTGCTATTCTACTAAAAAGACACGATAGCCCCGAGTACGATTTAAACCAAAATGGGGACAAGTTTAATCAAAATCGATTGCGGCTCCTGTAATTGGCGGTCAGTGGCTTTTTTTGACAAAGTATCATGACGCGGGAATTAATGACGGCGCACCCGTGCGTGTCCGAGGAATAATGCTTAAGGTTCACTGACTGATGGGAGCCATTACACTTGAAATGAAGTTGAATGTTCCCCTTGGAAGAAGGTGATTTTTGACCGTCAGGGTGTGCGCCTCGCTGGCTCGCGATCACGACAAGTTGTAAAGAAAAAAATTACAGGGGCTTCTCAGTTCCACCACATCCCATAACAGTCCAATTGTACTCAGTTCCTGCTGCCGATAAAACGAACCCCCGGTACAGTGAAATATTTGACATTTTACATGGCTGCTTAATATTTAACACACTAGTCCAGGTTGGAAAACATAAAAAAATGCTGAATGATGATAAAAAAAAAAAAAAAAATGCTCTTTGCAAGAACAACAGCCATAATAATAGAGCTCTCTAAACATCAAAGTTGCTTCAAATCTTGTTCTTCCTCGGACTATTTGGGCTCTGATCAATGAATAAGTGAACTTTCTGCTTTCTGCCACGCCTCGCCGTGCCTCCCTCCACTTGGGTCCTCAATGCCCCACCAACTCGAACCCTTTCCTTGGAATTGTATTTTCAACTCTGACTTCATTCTTCATTTATTTATTTATTTATTTATTTTTTTGTATTTAGTACATATAAGTACTTAGTACTGGTATATATAACCAGGTGTATACATTTTATTTAAAAAAGAAATAGTAAAATAGTATTGTATTAATAATGAAATAAGTTTAAATATATAAAGTAAAAGGGGTAGGACTAGATAAGTTTTTAACTTCTTCCTGCTCCCTTTTGAACATGTAAACTGATTGATTGATTGATGATTTTATTGGGGGTTTCTTTTCTTTTTAATTTCTGTTTTTCTGCTGTTTGCTTGTTTATACGTTCAATAAATAAATCAATCAAATCAAATCAAATGCTAATATTATTGTTCAAGAGTGCATGCTAGTTGTGTTAGCTCATATGCTAACAGACCAAAAACAAACTTAACTATCTAATAATAAAGAATGAAAAAGTAGTATGGCCAAAGAGAGCATATCTTAGTTCTACCTTTGGTCAGGGTGATTGGCTTTATGAATGTTATGGTTAAAATGCTTTTAGTAACTATTTTGCTTCTAAGGCACAACCGCAGGTGCTATTTAAAAAGACTGTGATTAAAAAGACAAACATTGTACATGGTGGTGCGCCATGAGATTTTTATAAGGTAGCATATCATTGTATCAAATGCCTTTTGAGTCGTGGTCTTGATTCCATTTTGGAAAAGCATTCCCCACTTACTAAATAGTCTATTTGCCAAACGTTTTAAGAAAATGCAAATGCAACCCACGTCCAATCACAACCACAGAAATTTCACAAGCTTTTCCAGTAATTATCCCATATTATTCCCCCATTATTGTCACCGCAAAGGTCTGTCAGAATGTAAATGGAGTTCCCCGGCGCAGTGATTGCCTGGTGTCGGCGCCTTTGCGTTACCTCGTGATTGCTTTGTGAACATTTTTGGGTTTCAAACAAATTAGAATATTTGAGCCCCGCGAAGGAGATAGCGCTCTTCCTCCAGTGTTCTCGTTCCGTGAGGGGCGTTGAAACAACGCTGATTAAAACGCCTTGAAACTGAAACGAGCGAATTGGAATCGTGTCACGTAAAAAATAAAAAAAAATAAAAAAACAAACCAAAAAAGTGTGCCGTGTAATTCAGACAACTTTAATCTGTAATGAACAAACTTTAAATGTTTCTCTTCCGAGTTGGCATGAAATGGACGGAAATACCGTGAACGTTTCACTATTTACATGGTTTGGCGACCAAGCCCTGTCAACAAGTGCAAGAATTCAGAAATAATGGATGTACCCTAAAATAAAATACTATAAATAGTATAATAAAAAAATCACTCAGTGAGACATGCCGTCATTCTTTAAATATGACTATTTTCATTTGGCACTCACTGTACCTTATTTTGAGTAGCAAGCTTTGACCAGCTGATCGAGACTTGAAATCCAGCAGAGAGAACAAAATCTTGACAAATGATGTGCATTATTGTGTCTTACTGCTTGTGATCCGATGTGATTTTGCCTGGAGTGAGCCACCCAGCCCTTAATCAGTCTTATCCGGAGTCAAAATCCCAAAACTCTTGAAAACTTTCTCTGTCATTGTCACTTTGTGACATTGGCGTCCTCGACATCACTTTGATCAGAGAACTTCCGTCGACTCTCAGCTGGAACGCGGCGCCGGTTGTCACCTTCGCCGCCGTGCGTCGCATTCTCTCTAATCAACCACACCTGGCGTTACACCTGGCAGTCTTGTCATTAGTGGAATTTTGTGATTGCGCCAAGCTGGCAGCCTCCCCTTGTCTGAGGCTTTCGCAAAAAAGAGGAAGAAGAAGAAGACAAAAAAAAAAAAAGGATTCTGCATCTTTGACATGTCCAAACATTTGAGGGGGCAAACTGTGCTTACATGCTATCAATATTCGGTTTATTGTCAAAATTTTGGTTTCTGAAATTTAGTTTACATGCGTGAGTGGACAGAATTACACCCATGCAGGTACTTCCTGTACTCGAAAGATCAAGATTCCTTGTGGATAGAGCATACGCAGAACACAAACCAATGATCCTTTTCAACAATGTATTCCAATCGCGTTATATTACAAAATATTGCCCCCGTTGTCTTTTTTTAGGTTTTTACAAATACAAGTAAGCGTATATTTGAGTTTTTCCGTGTATATAAAAGCCGATATTGGCAATATTTAGGCTGCATGGAAACAGTCTCGGTTCATGTCCCTGTGGGTTTCTTCGGTATGGAAGCAGTTCTAATGTAAATTAGGCAAATTGTGAAATCACAATCCAAAATACCGAACGTCTCGCTCATAGACGCTGTCGGACGAGGCCAGAAGCTCCGGAGACGCAACCATCTGTAGAAAAGCAATTCATTTTGCTTGTGCCCTTTGATGGTGACCTCTTTGTCTTGTTTTGTCCTCCCCTTGTCAATTGTTCTCGTGAAGACAAGGGCCATTACCAGAGAAACAGTTTCACCAAGGGATAAGTAGAGAGGCTTTTAGTTTAGCATCGCAATTTTCCAAAATTGTCTGGCTCCTTATGATGATTTACTGTTATGATGTAAACTCCCATACAGCGCAGGTCTCTTGGTCTAAAAAGTAATTCTCTTATCTCACAGGACCAGAAAATAGGGCAAATTAATAAGCTTCAACTTTGCGGCCTGTCAGACTGCGGCGCAATTGTTTGTCCTGTCAAGCGTCGGTCTTTCCATTCACATACAAGCACGTCACTCTATGAGAAGGCTAAAGTTAAACAAGTTTGGGCTTTCAGGACCTAATGTCTAGAACAGTTCCTTTGCTGACGTTGGGAAAAGGGAAGGATCGAAGTTGTCCGCTAAGGAGGCCCCTGGGAGGTGCAGGGAGAGAATAATAATTGTGACATGCTGCTGAGTCTAAAGAGGGCCTCCCGCTGAGAGAGTGGGAAAAGAAAGAGCTGCTCCCTCTTCTTCGCACCTCTTGACATCCAGGAGTAGAACGAGTCGGACTCGAGCGGGAAGCCGAAAGAAAAGGGAAGCCAGGGGTTGCGTAGGAGGAGATTCATACGCCCCGCGCCCTCATCAACACTTATCCTTTTCCGGCGGGGTCCAACGGCTCTGCCGATACAATGAATAATTCCCAATGTCCTCTGGCCCTGGTGGTGACCTGGCAAAGAGAGTCTAATTAATGCATGAGGCCAGTCTGCTCCCACATGAGAGAGCAGTTGCAGATCCGGGCGATTAGATAATATTGTACGGCAGAGACCAAAATATCCCGGTGCGCTGCGAGCAAAAATCCATTGTTAGGCGGCCGTAATTGCTTGCGTTTGCAGGCCGCGCCGTTTTAAAGTGGCCAATGTCATCCAGATATCCAGCAATGTCAAGGTTTGTGTTTGAACGCGTTTCCAATTTCTCGAGACACTGATGCGTAACAGCAGTGACAAGAACTCTTGCCTGGTATTCGCAACTTCTCGGAACGGTGCTGACAATGCTGCGGAATTCCCCTAAAGTGAGACCCCACCTGTCACCTTGCGGGGGTTTCAAACTTTTTTGGTCCAGTGGAGGTTTTTTTTTTTTTTTTTTTTAAAGGACAGCCTCATAATCCTAGCACAGTTGAAACAAGATTACCATGTGTACGTGAGTATGCCATAGGACAGTGGTTGTCAGTATTTTTGCACCTTTTATTCTGGGGAAAAAAACCCAAAGCTACGACTTGCCCACCCCCGAGGCTTTGGGTCTCTATTTCAAGAGCAACTGTTCTCAAGTCTTTGCGCTTAAAGTTTGGAGGAGAAATGTCATTTGAGGGGCGATACGTTATCGACAAAAGGCACCGATCGGCCGCCTCTCCATCCGGCAGGCGAAAACAATCGTCTCTCGCTCCATTTCATTCCTTATTATGTTAATTGGACCCCCCTCCCTCCCCAAAAGCCAGCTTTGAATTGAGAATGTCTGCCGGTGATTAGCTTCGTTCTCAGCTCCGAGATGAATACAGTGGCAGGCTGCAGACGGGCGATACAAGCAGTATGGCGGCTTTCAAACTACCTCATAATTCCATGAAGTGTTAAAAATCAGAAAGTGTACCTTCACCGAGCACGAATGCCAAAGTAAGAGCTTGTGTTAAGAGCATGCTCGCTTTATGCCAGAACTACCTTACTGATAGTCGCAATGCAGCAGACACGTCCACGTCACAATTTAGCTGTGATAAATTTGATAAGAATGCATATATTTGTGGAGACTGGGGTGAGGTTGTATTTTACAGTTTTCAAATGGGCAGAATTTCACAAGCTGTTTCATGTGAAATATTACATTAATCTAAATCTAAAAAAGAGGCGGCACTGTGGATAAGTGGCTATCACGTCCGCCTTCCAGTACTGAGGACGCAAGATCGAGCCCAGGCGCCGGCCTCCCTGGGTGGAGTATGCATGTTCTCCCCGGGCCCGTGTGGGTCTTCTCCGGGTACTCCGGTCTCCTCCCACATTCCAACGACATGCATGGCAGGTTCATTGACTTGTCACTAGGTGTGCTTGTGTGTGTGGATGCGTGTTCTTCTCTGTGAGCCCTGCGATTGGCTGGCAACCAGTCCAGGGTTGTACCCGGCCTACTGCCCGAAGCTAGCTGGGATAGGCTCCAGCACCCACTCACGACCCTTGTGAGGAGCAAGCGGTTAAGAAATGGATGGATGGATGAATAATATGAAAAGAACAATGCACTATCACCATCTACAAATGCAATTATGCCATCTAGTGGCAGAAAAATGACCTCAACACAAATCAACATCACACTCGTTTTAGACAGTACAGTACATCTTTTTCATTTTAACTCAGTTTTATGAATTATTAAATTACTGTTTCAGTGACTGAAAGATGCAGCCATGTTTCTATTTAACATTTTTTCCACTTTTATGTTAACAAGAGTGCCCTGCGATTGGCTGGCAACCAGTCCAGGGTGTACCCCGCCTACTGCCCAGAGCCAGCTGAGATAGGCTCCAGCACTCCCCGCGACCCTTGTGAGGAACAAGCGGTCAAGAAAATGGATGGACGGGTGGATGTTAACAAGAGTTTAACAACTTGGAAAAAAAATTTTATTGTCCATTCTTTTAGAACAGATATAAAATTTGTGATTAATCATGAGTTAACTTTTGAAGTCATGCGATTAATTACGATTAAAAATGTGAATCGCATGACACCCCTAATATATATAAATGTACATACATTTCACTTATCAAGATTAAAACCTTTGCATTACCGTGAAGATCAGAATTGAGGATAGTAAGGACATGATGAGGTGCATGAAAATGAGAGTTTCAGTTCAATCCGGGCAGGTATGCCACATGAATGCTAAGTGGTCCAGATGCTCAAAAGTGGCCCGTTGCCGGGTTTGGGGTTAATTCAAGTTGCAAGCCCCTGCAGTGTGTACGACTCGCTAAGGCCAGGACTGAAGAGGACGCAGACTGGAGGTCAGCGGGACCTTGTTAGGTGAAGCGTCGGCTTGACATGACAGCGACAGGAAATGCTTCAGAGAAGGGGCAGAGCGAGGCGAGAGGAGGCGCAGGTGCACCATGCGAAGGTGAGAAGTCAAAAGCGCCTTAGCCTAGCGTAGCGTTGCGTGGCATGATTGCCAGCAGACCCGCAACAAGCCCAACATTAGTGAGGAAAAGGCACGTCGGATGAGCAGCTGTACGGGAGCTTTCCGCTTCCTGCCAGCTTGTTGGCCAAGGTGACCTCCAACAAGCTTGGCGCCGGTCCCGTGGCCCGATCTGGGAAGCTCACTGGAGGTTTCAGCCGTAACCAAAATCACGCGGCAGCTCTTGCCAATAATTCGCCACATTTTGACTTGAAATTACGACGTCAACATGTCTGAATTGTTGACATGAAATTAATATTTGTGTTTATCAAAAAAAAATAATATATATATGTATGGTGAAGAGGACCTTGCAATGTTAAGGGGGGGAAAATAGCAATTAGATGTATTTTTCTAAATAATTCATCTCTCGTCGTTAAAGTCGGGTAGTGCGATGTCTGGCTGTTTTTTTTTAGAGGCGTATTATGTAAAATGGAGTTTTTATTGGCTTGTATACAAATATGTCTCTGGAGTCACCCCTTCAAGTGTGAAATTAAACAACATAACAAGGAAGTCGTTAATCGGCCTACTTCTGAAAATCAGTATTTCTCTACGTGGTGTACTTGATTGCTTGAAGTTGTCGACGCTGTGGGAGTGGGCTGTATAAAATGCTCCTTCCATGAGTTGTTTGCTTGTTTGTTTTCCTCCCCTAACTCTGGGCTTTGCTTCTGCAAGTAGAAGCCGCTTGCCTCGTTCAAGCTCCTTGCGCGGACCCCGGTCGTCATGGGAACCAAAGCCGTACTCGGCATTGTTTCCTCTATAGAGGCAAGGTGAGCCGTCGCTCATTTTCATGAGACAGAAACCACTTTGAAAAGTGTCTTTTACAAAGTGCCGTCATTCTTAAGCCTTTCTATTTTCTGACTAAAGCCTTTTGTGGACATGTTATTAGGACGCCTTCGAACTTGAAGGGAGCACACGACTTGAAACAGTTGGTGTGAGTCATGTCTGTCACATGCTTTCATAAAGAGAGAGTTCGACAGTGGTGCCTTGTGATCATGATAATCTCATTTGAAACTAGATATCAATCATCTTTAAATGTATAGCAATAATGAACAATTACATTGAATGTACAGAATTAAACAATTGTAATGTAGTCACAAAGACTCAAACGAAGAAAACTTCAACTGAACTGGCAATAGTCTTTCATCGAGGATCGTTCTTGACGTTTTGCATTGTGTGCTAGCATTAAGCTAGCACATTGGTTCTTCACTTTGGTGCGATCAAACCGCAGGGGTTCGCCGAGTCGGTTTAGGCGATCGAGACGCACGTATGATTCGCATTGACTGCAGGGAGTTTGGTGAGCTCAATAGTAGTTGGCTTGTGACTGTTGTGATGGTACGTCGTGTGATTTCTTGATTCTTTTTATTGACATGTGTAACGGAACATGTGGTGCCCCACAGGGAATGTGCTTAAGCAACTGATGGGCTTCAGTTCCTCCAACAAGGTTACGAACCAATGCAGCTAGCGGACGAATGTTGTGTTGTTCTTTGAAACACACAATGTGTCATAATCTTAGTTGCGTTTAATTTGACAAAGAACTTAAACTGGGAGTGACATTCACATCTTGAAAGGTCGTTTTTGAAGAATTTATCAGTGTCTGACACACTTCTGCTTAAGATTGTTTAATTTCACACTTGAGCACCTTGTGTACAAACATTAAGAAAAGTGTTTTTTCCTTAATAATACTTCCTATAACATTCCAGTCACGACAGGAGAGATCTGTCTGAAAGCAATGTTGCGCCATGAGAGGACTTTGGCATGGATTTATGCATCAAGCGTGGAAGTTTGAATTCCTGGAGAGGGATTATACTCTTGTACTCGCCATCTTAATGTGACCTTTTGGCGAGTTGCCCATGAGGCGGTTGGGAGCCCAAAGCACACGAGTCGTCGCGTCGCGTCGCGAGCCGAGGTGCGACAAAAATGTCACCCGAAATGGCTAAAACTGTTGTGCTGCTGCCAACGGATGCGGCGACTTAATTGGCACTTTTCCTCAGTCGTAATAAACAGATTGGCTTTGATTTAGTTTTGTTTTTTTTTCTCTTCATTTGGTTGTCGAGCCAGTCGAGTGTTGAAATAAATGATTTGCGAACGTTAAAAAGGCTTTTAGAAATGCCATTTCTCATTGTTGTAATAATTGATGTGTTTACTCGTTGTAAAACTAATCAAGGCAACAGTTAATTCAGTCCTTCCTCTGTTATTTAGATTCTCTCCTCTTGTATAAAGTCTCATAAATGGGCAATATTCATTTCCACTTGTCACTTTGACAACATTAGCACGATGTGACGTACACGTCTGCTTTGAGCAGGAAGTGCAATCAATGTGTGATCAAACATCCTGTACCTGTTTGGAGCACCATTAAATGTGTTTTGTATGAATAATAAGTGTTAAAAATGTGATAACATGGCTCCGAGGAAAGCGGTATTTTGAAGCGCTTGAGAAATTCTCCTTGGATTGAAACTTTTCTTGAGGGACCTCGTCGCCAAATGCAAATGGGCAGGATCGATTCCGCCGCTTCAAGTCCTGAATTTTGCAGCAGTCGGCAGATGAAAGCACATCCGGGTATTTCAATTCAAGGTTTTTTTTTATCTGTGCATCCGTCGCTGCCGTTTCCACCGAGGCGGCTGAAGGTGGCTTGCGTGTTCGGCAGCTGACAGTTTTGACCCAGTTTTGTCTTCTTATTGTGTGGTGCCGTATTTGGCACTTCTAGACCTTCATTTTAGTTGAAGCAAAGTTATTATAGTTCATGTCAACCAGTGGTGTCCAAACTACGATCCGGGGGCCATTTGTGGCCCGCCGTTCATTTTTCACTGGCCTGCCACATATGCTAAAAATGGCATTTGACTCAGTTCAAATAAGATATAAACAAAACAAAAATGATTGGAGATGGTCAAAGTAAGAAGGGAGGGTATCGAAAACAAAAAAAAAAGGTGCCATTAAAGGTTATTTTAGTTAACTAAAACTAATGAAAAAAACTAAGACTAAAATTCAAAAAAACAATGTTAACAAAATAAAAAAAAAGAAAATGCTTTTTAAAAGAATGAAAACTAACTGAAACTACATTTTATGTTTACAAAACTAACTAAACGTAACTCGAATTATAGCAAACACGTCCTTCCTTTTAGTTTTTGGTAATTAATATTAGAATGCATGAGCCTTTGGGGATGATTTCAAATGTGATTTTTAGTCGATTTATTTTGATATCAACCGGAATAATCACGTTTGAAAGTATGTCACACACAAGTGACATCATCTAGCAGCAGCCAATAGGAAAGCACCATCAGATGACGTTACTCCCATCATGTTTTTTAAATATTGCGCACAAGTAATACACATTTTTTTTAAACAACTAATACTAATACTGAAACTAACAAACTAAACTAAAACTAAGCATTTTTTTAAAGAACTAAACTAATAAAAACTAACAGAACCACCCTAACTAAAATAAAAAATTCCAAAACTATAATAACCCTACTGCCATATTACAAATAAATTGCTTTATATACTGTAGCATTTTTATAAATATGCAAAAGCACAAATAAATGATTTGTGCAATTTTTAGGACTAAACACAATTTCTCTTCATAACATTATGTGGCCCTTGCGTCCTTCTGATTTTCTCTATGTGGCCCTCAAATGAAAAAGTTTGGACATCCCTGATGTAAACTATTTAAATTACTAAAACAAAAATTGTAATAAATAAATAGATAACATTTTTATGAACGAAATTAAACGAATATGCTTTTTACAAAAAGTTAATTGAAACTACATCTTATGTGTATTAGAGTTACTCTCTTCGACCTTATTTTGGACTTCATTATTAATGTATTCATTTGAGGGTACAATATGGCTAAACAAGTGCAAACCTGCAATGTGGCCACATCTGCAAGCAGCAGTTATGCCAAAGCCAAATGCAAAGTTCAGTAACGCCGACTATCTGCCACTATCGCCAAGTCTGTGCCGTTAGAAGACACACGAGATATTCTCGCCTCCTTGTTGATAATTTGAATCGAATTCTGCCCTCCGGGAGTCTTATCAGGTGGCAGGCCGGCTGCTCGCAAATCCGTCGGGGATGCGGCGCCTTCCGAAGCCCCCCCGGCCTCATCTCCACCTGCCCCCTTCCTCGAGCTGTGCTGAGAGCGGCAGATATCTTCACTGCACTCCTCGCCACCCAAAATGTAGACGCAAGACATGCACACGAGGGACGACCGCTACTGACGTGAAAATGTGGATTGACTTCAGTTCATTTCTAGGAATATTTAGGCTGAAATGTACTTGAACAATTTTGCTGTCAATTTGAGGCAGACAAATCCAATCAATGTTATCGAAAGCAGTTTCTCAACCTTTTTTGAGCCACCGCTCACTTTTTTTTTCATTGACAAAATCTCGAGGCGCACTAAACTAAAATGGCGATAGCGTCTCATTTTTTCATTTTTTATTTCATTGGGCAACAAGATCACATAACTTGTAAAAATATCTTCAAATCAAAAGTGCAAATATTCGTACAGGTACGTTATGCACATGATAATCAAACTATCTGAATATATTTACAATGTTAAAGGGATACTTGAATCATTAAATCATTTTCAGCAGTAAAAAGTGAATATTTTGTCTATTATTGATGTGCCAACTTCATTATTTTTCACGTGCAATTAATATCTTTACAACTTAATTTTTCTACTTGCTGTCGACTGGTGATGACATCACCGGTGCTGAGGAAGTAGGTAAGTTTACTGACCAACCCCAGAAAACAGGTGTGCCGTGATTGGCCGTTACCTACTTCCTCAGCACAGGTGAGGTCATCATCAGTCGACAGCAAGTAGAAAAATGACTTTTGAAAGGTATTAATCGTGCATGGAAACTAATGAAGTTATCAAATTCATTCTGGACAAAATGTTAACTTTTCACTGCTTAAAATTGTTCAGTGAGTCAAGAAAGATGCAACATTGCGATTCCACCTACGACTCCATTTCCTCCTCAAAATCAACAGCTTCTCTCTGAAAAAACGTACCTTGGTACACTTTGAATGAAGAGTTGATGGTGCTATATCTTCAGTTTATGATCCTACACATTCATGATTGATTTACGTCAGAAAACTGTCCATCTCCATGCTTGCGTCATTCACGTGCAAATGTTAGACGTCTGCGCACTCTTTCTCACTTGAATTCGTTTGGTGGTTCCGACAGACTCGGACTCCATCCCTTCCATTCCATCAGTGTACATATTTCTTTCAACACGTTTTTGCGCTATTAATTACTCGAGGCGTGTTAGGCGAGTGTGTCGCTTCGACTTACCAATATCTTTATGGCTGTTATGTTGCTTGTGGAGTCACGATGGTAGAACAGAACTGTCAACAGCAGATCGCTCCTCATGGATCTCCACTGTTATTTGGATGAATGTCACTCACCCTGTCAAAGCCGCAACTGAAGGCGAGCGACGTGGACTCTTTGCTAAAATGAGAAGGAAGGAAGACGCATCCGTCACATGGTGACACACTTCCCATGGCACCTCCAAAATAAAAGTCACTACAGCTGTCAAGACCCTTTTATTGTGACGAGGTCCAACAACAAGAGTGCCTCTTAATGGTGCGCAAATGACATTTTCAGAACCGATTTTGTTCGCTTACCCGGGATTTACACCGGTTGCGTGTGCGGTGCGGTGCGTCCATTTTTTTTGCCGGCTCCGCGCAGCTGCGGCCCGGCAGCTCCGTCGCCGTCTCGCCGTGTCTCACGGATGCGGCATCCGGCAAAAATAGAAAATCGGTCTATCCGTGCGGAAGGGCTGCGGCACGCCGCGGCTGAGACGCAGTCGACACGCAACGCACACGCAAGCGGTGTAAATTGCACCATTCGAATGAAAATGGAATCGAATTGGTCGCGTCGCCGGAACGCACCGCAGCCGCACCACAGTCGCATCCGGTGTAAATTCCGGGTTACTTCGAGCCTTGAAACTAATAAATGAATTATAACGCGTCGCATTTCACATACAATAATGATAACGGAGTTTCAAAAAAGAAAGTTTGTTTAACCGCCATTATTCCCAACACTGCTCGTTACCAAATAGGACAATTTCCCACGGCACAGCAGACACTAATGTGCCGCGGCACAATGGTTGAGAAACGATCATGGCCAAACAAAGATCGTTTGACGTGGTATTCGGTCAAAATGAACTTTACTTTGAAAACAGGTGATGAATTGTGGAGAAAAATGCATAAGCTCTCGCTTTATTTAAGAAAGCGAGATCAAGAGTGGTGACCAGCTCCATTGAAATCCAAGGAAGCGGTGTTATTAAAAAAAAATAAAAAAAAATCTTGAACACTGCAGGCCAAATCAATTGATTTTTATGGTACCACCGGGACAGATGAGGGCATGGACGGACCATACTGATGAATTGCAGGGCCAAGTGGATTTTCACAACACCCGGCAAGATCATGACTCCAGATTCATCACTTTGAACCTGCCCCAACCCTCCACCGTAGAACGAGGAAATTGGTGAAGCACAAAAAAAAAAAAAAATCGGAATGAAGAGATAAATCAGAGAGAAACAGTTGGGGCGATAACAGAGGCTTGTTAAAGTGTGTCGGCGAGCGCAACAGCCCTTCAACGTTTGATATCGTCACATGACGGATGATTTAGCGGCAAACGCAGGTGTCATAACCTTGCTCGCGCCTTCTATCACCGCACGGCGTGCCGCAAACAAGTGCTCGGAGAGGCCGTTGACCCCTGTAAAGTTTTCAAGATGTTTTCATCCCACTTGACGCTTGTTAAAAGCGTACCACTTGGGAAAAGGTCAAGGAGAGCTTCGCGATCCAATCATCGGTGTGGTGAAAAAAATAAATAAAAATACGCTTAGCCCGTCGTGTTAAGTTGTTTCGTAGTGCTGTTTTTCGGTGTCAGCATCACCGCCGGTAAGCAAGCGTAAAAGTGAGCGCCCTAATGAGGCTCAGCTTTGAAAGCGTCTCAAATTAGTCATTGGACGCAAAAGGTCGGGCTTGGTCAGAAAGGGGGAGGTCGCCACTTTGCATGATTCATTGCGACTATTTGTCTGGAAAAATGCTTGGATGGAACCTGATAAATCATCAGCCAAAAATGTGCCCGAATGTCCTTGAATTCACGCGGCAGAACAATCGGGCCAAATGTCGGCATTTTTTTCAGCTTCTGCTCAAAGTCTATCTGGACCAATTCAGCAAATGGTCGGCGTACGTTGTCAGATATGTTTGTCAAAAGTGATCCCCCAAATTTCAAGCACCAGATTTGACCCTGATTCCCCGCTCCTCGATCAAAGGCAGCAAAATGTCTCAAAACGATTATCTCGACTGATTGTCGTCTGGTGTTCAGAGTCGTTTTTCCACTCAGGCTCCTCAGAAAATGTTTGGAATCCTTTGTCAGACGTCTGGAAAAATGTTCCGGAAGGTGTTTTGTTTCTGTTATATCCTAACTCTCAGACACCAACCTAACACTTGGTCCACACGTACCGATAATCGGAACGATTTCGAGCCTGATCACTATTTCCAGTCCAAGTAAGCAGAGGCCCGATTATCAGATTTATCTCAAAGATCATCCTGACTGATCGTTGTGCAGCTGTGTAGTATATTAGAGTGATTTTTCCTTCCGATGATATATCCAAAAGGTTACTTTGACCGATTATCAACCCGGTTAAGATTCGACGTGATATTTTGTAAATATTCTTCTGAAAAAAATGTTTTGTTTTGTTTTTTCCCCCCAAACGTTGCTTTTATTTTGACAGCTCTGAGACACCGCGTGTATCCGCGCGTGTGTGTATGCGTGTGCGCCTTCACACTAGATTAAACTTAGCAGCTCCCGTCTCTGAATGCAATCTTCTCAATGCCAAAAGTGGTTATGCTTGGAAATATTGAAGCAGCTTGAGGATTGCGCGGGTGTTTTCCTCAGCACCAGCACACTTGGGATCATCGCTGGCCAGATAAGATGAAGTACTCGTGTGTTTCCCTCAACCATTTAAATGAACAAGACTTGAACACCTTGAGGCGATGGCTTCATAATTATGTTGTTACATTCAGCATTTGAATTTAAAAAGAGAGGTCACTGAATGACCTTTTCACAACTTTTAACCCTTCGATAATTTTCAGTAGGCTGGATCAGATTCGGACCATATTTAGCATTTTATGCAAAATGGCTGATCGGCTGGAATGTTTTCATTTACCCGATGGATCAGCGACGTCATTGATTGGCGCCACAAAATAAGACATGACCACCTTATATTTATTGTCGATCAGCATTTTTTGAAGATGTTTTTCCGCCATCCAGCAACACCTTTTAGGGAGTAAGCGGTCAAGACAATTATTATTTATTTTTTTATTTAGTTAGTTTTTTTCAGGGTGGTTCTATTGTTTTCTAAAAAAAAATGCTTAGAGTTAATTTCAGTTTTCGGAGTTTTTTTTTATGTGTATTACTTGTGTATAATATTCATTCACTAAAATGACCTTGCTGTAGAGAAGAAAAAAGTTTTTTTTTTAAATAGATATATTGCTATTGCACATTTTGTGCTTTAAAAATTGTATTCTACTGCATTGTGACGTCGATCTGAGTTTGATTCATATCTCGGATCTTTTCAAAATGTAGCACCCACTTGAAATTATCATTTTTTTTTGGGGGGGGGGGTAGATTTTAATTAGCAATGAAAAAGGACAAGTTAGCTCCCCTCCAAGCAGCACCTGCCTAATAAGCGCCTGCCTCTACTCATCATATGAAAATGTTCATATTTATCTTGGGCTCCCTCTTGCTCATTCTAAATCGGGAATATCGGTGATGAACAGTGCAGCTGGAGACAATAAACCCGGTGGAAGAAGCAATTACCAGCAGGTGACAAGCTGGCGGTTCAGAGCTTTCAACGCGTCATTATGTGCTCATCGACATTTGCAGGAGCCCTGACAGGCCATTTCGGCGGCAAAAAAGCGCCACGATGGAGCCGGGAAGAGTTTCCTTTTCACACGTGGATGCCCAACGTCCACAATAAAGACAAAAGATGCATGGAAACTAAACATTCCTTCAAAATGCACGCTGATCGCAGGATGTTATGCGATTACGCCCGCCGAGTACTTGCCAGCCTCCAAATAAGAATTCACTGTCTGAATGTGTTTATTGTGCATTTCTACTACTATATTATCTTAAAAGTCATTTTTTTTGTTCTCATAGACATTTTGTCAAAAACTTAAAAAAAAAAAAGACGATTTTAATCTCAAAATAATTCAACTCTTTTTGTAGAAAATATGACTATTTTCGAAATATATGACTTTCTTTCTAAAAAAAAAAAAAAAAAAAAATGCAGCTTTTTTTCCCCATATTACATTGTCAAAATTATATTAAAGTTTTTATGTGGGGGAGAAAAAATCCACTTATCTCTTAATTTTACAACATAAATCTGAAATGTACACATTTAAATGTCCAAAATACACTTTTTTTTCCATTCTTACGTTCTCCCAAAAATATATATTGGTCAATATATTCTATGGCTTTTCTGCAAAAATTGCATTCTACTACATTTGTTCAGCCCTTGACCTCACTTCCAATTGGGAAACCACTTTGCTGCTCATTCTCCTATTTCCACAGTCAATACGATATTAACCTGCGCAACATCGTACTCTTCCCTACGATTCCCTTTCATGTCGATGTGAAATAGTAATCGTCTTTGCCTAATGGAATCCCATTAGTTCTCTCCGTGCCTCCTCTGCAACTCCCTTGTGGCAATTACACCAAATGTCAATGAATGAAGTAACAGCTCGGTGCGCGGCCAGGTTGGCACGGACATTTTGTCCACGGACTGGCGTCAGCAGAACACGACTTGGCAGACTTGGTTGACTCGGGAGAACGACGGCGAGCTTTGTGTCCGTGTTACATTTAAGACGTCAAGCGTGCCCTGGAATTGTTTGTAGAACGACATCCAATGTGACATGTTTGGAACCAAAAAGATACGGAGGCTAGCAATGCATTACAAGCCAGGCTGGATCTCGCCAGCGAGTGTGTGCATAAGTTGTGAGTGTATGCGCTCATGCTGCCCTGTTTATGGCTGGATCTCACTGGTGAGTGTCAGCCAAAAGCACCCGTCGTCTAATAATAGACAAGTGCGTGCGTAATGGTGAGCTGGATGCCGAGTGAATGGATGAGGCATAGCGGGCTAGAGTGGATCTCGTCAGCTAGTGTATGCAAAAGTGAATCTTTGAGAAGGGTCCAATAATAAGCTGTACCTTGAGGCTGTGCTGTGTGCACATGACTGACTGGCAGAACCGTTAGCACGCACGCACGCATCCTGGGCCCGCCCGTCCGTCCGTCCGTCCGTCCGTCCGTCCGTCCGTCCGCCTTCGCAAGGTGGCGACTGGCCAACGGACTTCCGAGTTTCCTCCTGGTTCTGGTTATGGAATAAAGTTAGCGCTTCTGCAGTTCCCGGGCTTCTGAGATTCCAGGGGAGGGGGAGCGGGGGGAAAAAATGGAAGCCAGCAGGATGCCTCCACTTGAGCAGAGAAGCTGTCACTACTCATGAAAGTCGGGCAAAGTGAAACTGAGGGGGGCCAGAGAAAACAGCAAGCTGTGCACATTCCAATGTCGACGCCTGTGGACTCATTTTCTTCTAGTTAGGCTGGGAGGGAGCTTTGGCCTCTTCTGCGGGCTCCATCAAATCATTCTGTATATAAAATAGAACTGGGTTCATTACGAGTGGAGTGAACCCGGATTTTCACAAATTCACCTCTTCAACAAAATTCAATTGAAAAACAAATATTTGACTCATATCATTATTAGAATAAAGTATTTTTATTTATTTATTTTTGTTAAAGAAGTGGTATCTTTTCCTGCTAAAATGTATATTTTTGGAAGAATGTAGAACATTTTCGCGATAAAAATGCACAATTGCAAGTTATATTTTTTTAAATTACTCTTACTTTTATAAGAATAAAAGTGTATACGCTATATATTCCAAGATAAGTTCCAAGAATAAATTGTAGTATTGCAAAGCAAAGTGAGAGAAAAAATATGTCGATTTTAAAGAATCAACTCAGTAATTTTTAGGTACGCTAATTAAAGCAGTAATATTTTGATATGTGAGAACCAGTATACCAGTAATTTCTTATACTACTTGTAAAAAATAAATAAATAAAAATGTACATAATTTTTGTAGTATGTAATTTGTACACTATACATTATATATATATAAAAAGTGTCACCATAGGTTTTTCCGACTTTTCTTCGTGGCCAATTTCAATTCGATGCCCGCCATCTCCCTCGTCATTGATCACGTCTCTGCACGAGCGCACGAGATGTGCAAAAGGAGGTGGAGGGGGGACGGCGGGGCAATCACATGATGTTTTTTTTTTTTTTTTTTTGCTTCTCCTCTCTGCTAGTCAAAGAAAGTGAGAGGTAGGGTAAGACAGCAGGCACACACTCATCACGCGCGCCGCTTTCATCTCTCCGGCTTTATTTCTGCTTTGATTTGAGATTTTTGGAAGGCCTCACGAGAACTTGACAATCCGGAGCCTTGGTGGAATACATTACAGTATTGTCTTGGAGGAGGGGGAGAAAAAAGGTGAGCCAAAAGTGGCTGATCTCAGAAGGTGACATTTGTTTTTGTTTTTTTTTTTTTTTTTTTTTTTTTTTTTTTTTTTTTTGCTTTTTGAACAGCTATTCCACCCAAAATAACACTCAAATGTATGCGGTATCGGGGTACACACATACCAATAATTGGGTAAAGTTTGAAGAGCCCAATTCCGGTTAAAGTCAGTAAAGAACCGATTCTTGAACCTCTCTGACCCGATTATCCTTGAGTGTTAGTCAGGGACGACAATTGTAAATGTTCAACCTGTTTGTTGTCTGCGATCCAAATTGTAAACTACAATAAAAATGACGAGAAGCGTTTGCAAGTGTTAGCTTAGCTTCTTCCTTACAGTCTCCCAAAAGAACACGATTTTTTGCAGTGTTTTTGAAAAGTAGTTGTATAAAATTGTACTATGTAAAATGCAGTAATGACATCATTAAATGGCATAAAAATATGAAATAGCTTCTCAGTAGAGGAGTAATAATAGCGATTCTTTGCGGAGGATAAAGAATATATGCCTGTCAGTATTTGATGTCTACATGCTAATTGTTAAGTCATTTGCGTATGAAATTTCCCATTTCACTGAGCACTATGCTAGCAGAGGCTATTTTGTTTCAAAGAGAGCATTTTCATTTTCTTTGTTTTAGCTTTTTGACAGTAAGCTTCAGATGAGCATGGTAGTAAGTATGTTTTTTTTCAAGAATGTTGATATTTGTTTGAGAAGTGAGTTGTTGTTCTGTGAGTGATGCCCTCTCTCGGCTAAGATATTAAAAAGCAGTTTGTGCGTATCCCGCTTAATTCCATCATGGCAGGAGGCCCTTCAAGCCAAATGTTATTTTCAGCTTGGAGATTTTCCATTTGTAATCTCCCTCAGGGTCGCTTCCCTTTTGCCTTTCAAAATATATATACAGTAAAGTAGAAAAAGCAATTACCTTTGTCTCTCACATAAATACATATTCATATCAATGGCACTTTGAAGGGGAAACTTCAAATTCAATTTTTTTGTTTGTATTGATTTTGTTTTGTGCCTCGGCCATAAATCAACTTCCAACTTGCTTTCCTTTCCACCACTTGTTGTCAAACGTTTTACACCAAGTACCACCTCAAAAAATGTCGAGCTGGCCAAGTACTACCATCATCATCATCAATTCACAAAATGTATCCAGTAATTCTTTTGCGTACTGCTAGGGGGAGACCACATAGCGTACTTTGAAAATCCCAGACAAAATATGTCTTTCACTCCTGTTTGATTTTCAAGTGTCGTTGTTTCAGTCATGGTGGCAAGATTCCAGTTCTTCAAGTCTTTGTCTCTCACCTTCCTCCAGACTTCTTGGACGTGGTGAAGCAAACTTATTATCATATTTGGCGGATGCTTCCTTGGTAAACTCCGTCACGTTTGACCGCCGTGACTTTTGCACTTGGCGCCAAGATGAGAATCCCGTCTAATCACTCGGCAACGGATGATTTGCCTCGCCGTCCCCTTGATGCTTTTGGACTCCGTCGGGCTCTTCTGTGGCTTGGCGGCTAAATGGCAGCACATGTTGCTATCAATGGTGTCAAATGCCAATTGCATGCCGCCACTGGCAATGAGGTGTTGTTTGTTGCCTTGTGGATGTCGGCTGAAAATTCCAAACCATCTTTTACTTCTTTTATGATCACATCACATGCATGTTTTTTTTTCTTCTATTATTTATTTATTTATTTATTTATTTATTTGGTGCTGTTTTGTGCTCAGGCCAAAGCCTTGTTTGATATACTGTAAAAAATGCAGCCAGAGACTGACTCTTATGTGCTGCGGTTTGGATCCCAAATAAGATTTCAACTATTGATTTACATCGAGAGACGTGGAACAAACTTGACGGGATGAGAAACTACGAGAGTAGAGTTGCACAGAGGAACAGTGGTAATAATCCGACAAAACGCACCCCTCTCAGACAGGCTTAAATAGACAGTGAATGGATCTGATTGGCTGCGGCCAAACATGTGGGTGAACCTGATAGGTTGCTGAAACAGGACTGACATGGATTTATCTGATTCGCTGCTGACTACCACGCGGGTAAAACTGATTGGCTTCCGACCATATAACGAGATTAAAGATTCTTGACATCACATAGTTGCATGCCGATTGCATCAGTTCAAATAAAAGAAAAACACTCTAGTTAGATGCCGACTGCATCTTGCATCAGTTCAGACATTTGCCCCAAACAAAACACAAACAAAACACAGTCATGACACTGACAAGATTTTTTAGGGCACTATTTGGCAGAATAAAATGAATCCGCCAATTCATTAAAAAAAACAAATCTACAATGCATCAGAAAACCTTTTTTTTTTGATTCCTTAACTCTTATAAAAAATATGACTTACAGACAGAACATTTGACTGTATTACAAGATTGGGTTCTTTAGTACTTTTTTTTTAATTTATTTTTTTAACCTGTACCATAAAGCGAAAAACTGGCAAAAATCTCCTCCTCTTTTGCTGATAAATGTATAATTTTGTTTTAGGGTGGGGAAGGCATATATGAATGTCATTTTTGTAATTTGTTCATGTTACAAAAAAATTGGTCTTTTTTGCCTATTTTTATAAATGCTGGCATCAAAATTGAAATTGACCTCTCAACTTTTGAATTCTGCGCAAATTTATTGTTCAGGTTCGCAAACGAGCTTAACAGCAAAATTGACAACACGCGCTTGAGCCAAGAATGGGTGGCATGGCTCAGTGGTAGAGTGGCAGTCTCCCAACCAGGAAGTTGTGGGTTCGATCCTCAGCCCTTCTGACCATGTCAAAGTGCCCTTGAGCATGACACTGAACTCTCGTTTGCTCCATTTGCATGTCAGCAGCTGACCACGTGTGCACAAGATGGTGTATAAAAAAACCGTCCATTTACTAATCATTTCCTGGTCCAGCTGAAATTGATATTTGAAGAGAAGGTCAAATGAAGTTCAAAACCTAAAAGCTGCATATGACTAAGCTTTTGTGAGTCGTGCATATCTTCTTAAAATGAAAAAGCCACACTTTGACTTGGCTCAGGAGGCACAAAAGATGAACTCGATGCTGGAGTTTGACTGCCGGACGAGGAAGTCGTGAAGCGATTGATCGAATGCCGGAAGAAGTGCTGGCACTGCACTTGCATGACAGCTTCTATCCGGCTTCATCACTCTCAATGGTCAATGAAATCGGGTCGGACAAACGGCATCCTCCTAAGCGCACGCAGCGGCGCGATGGGCCGATTGGTTGGCACGACCGAATGGCACTGCAGATGTTTCCGTTGCTTCATATCAGCTGCTCGAATAGAGCCGACGCAGCCGTAGTGGCGACGATAAGAACGCGCCTCGTTGGATGAATGCTGATAAACCCAAAAACCAGCATGGAAGTCCTCCTGGCATTTTCAGACAACTTTCCCTCGCGCCTTTTTTCAACAGCGCAACACTGAAGCCAGCCAAAGATGCAATCTGTCATTCAGTCGGCGCCGGCTTGTTGTTCCACATGTCGCCGAACACGAACGCGAACACGAACACGAACACGGCGCGCTACACGCAGGGAGCGGCGATAAGCGACGGAACAAATGCTGCGAGCCGATGCACGCGCGCTTCGCTCGGGGGCCTGGCTGGCGTTGGCGCCAATTTCTCATTCCGACTGCGTTTAGGGGCCAGAGTGGCGCCTTCAAAAGCTCCTGCCAGGGCCCGATGTTATTGGCCGTTTCCGGCAAATGCGGGCGAACGTGTCAAAGCGTCTTGCGCTTGGCACTTTTTAACTGCCAGTTCATTTGTTTGCAATGTAAGGTGGACTCAAGCGAGCCATTTTCAAAGTGGAATTCTTGCTTGTTTTTTTTTGTCTCCTGGCACGGCGCAATCTAGCAGTGGCTTTGTGAAATGGCTGCCGTCATCCGTGTTACGGGAGTGACTTGCTTGAATCGGGTTGGCAAGAAAATAAGAGGTGTCGCTCGCCACGCTCGTCAAAACACACTTTCTCAAAATACTATAAATACTCGGCAATTGTAAATAGTCAAAGGTGGCAAAAGTACTCATACTTTGTATCGAATTGAAGTACTCTATAATAAAGTCTAGTTCAAGTAGCTCTGATTCAATGCCTGTATAAAAGTATAGACTACATTTTCAATACAAAGTACGACCAGCTGAAGTTCACTCTCAAACGAAACAAAGATAATAACACACGGCTTTACGATGGATAAATCAGTTTTTAGTCTAATTCTTTAAGAGCGGATAATATTCCTGCCATTTACAGACTTTTAGAGCAGTATGCGTATATCCTTATGTCTGTAGTATACTGCCCCCATTTGGCCAAGGTTTGTACTCCAGAATGAGCAGCACAAGTTCCATTGAATTGAATCAAAACATCATTTACGTTTGATGAAGTTATCCAGTTATTTTTATATCACAGACAACGAAGCTAAAAAAAAAATGATACGATCTCTGTTCTGTTCCGAGGTCGGATCCCAAAAATGCAAACACAAGATTTTAACTCTTTATTCGCGTAACATCGAGAGGCGTAGAAGAAACTTGACTAGACGAGAAACAATGAGGAACCGAGGTAATAATCCGACAAACACACACTTCTCGGTTTGGCTTAAATAGACAGTGAATTGATCGGATTGGCTGTGGCTCGACATGTGGGTAACAGGACTGACATGGAATTATCTGATTGGCTATTGACCCAGTAAAGAGATTAAAGATTCTTGACATCACCTAGCTCCTGACATCACATAGCGTTTTTTCCAGTTGAAACCAGAAGATGGTTCCATCAGCTCAAAACAGACCCAAACAAAACCCTTGCATGACCCAAACTTAACCCTGGCATCTCAAATATTAAGTTTCAATTGAAACTATTACCTGTAATTACAAACACTGTTAGGCGTGCGTCAATGACTCGCTTGTTTTTTGTTTGTTTTTTTTTTGCTATTCCTGGCAGTGCTCAGTTCCTGGATTTACTGTACAAGTAATTTAAAAAAAAATCAATCTAGCTCCATCATAACTTCAGTTTAACTTTTCTGATGTTGATTTTTTTTATTTTTTTTTTATTTTTTTAATGCCAGCAAGCAGGACGGCGAGCAGACTTAAATGCTTCCAAATACGTCGCGACACATCAATCGGTCAGATCGGAGATACGTTTAATCGCCAGGTGGCATTTGACAGGCGGTGGCATCAAACCGGCTCGAGGTGGCAGCCGCACGCGCTTTGTCAGATGACCGCATCGCCTGCCTCTGTGCCGCTCTGCAAGGCGCCATGTCTTATCCCTCAAAACGCCGCTGTCCTTCCCGCTGATAAGATTTCCCTTCCTGGCCATCCCCGGGCCCTCTGATCTCCTCTTCATCCTCCGAGCGCTGCACTCGGCTCCCTCTTCCAGATCCAGATCGCTGTCCTGAAGGGTTGTTTGCTTCCTGCAGCTCTGAAGTGACAAACTTTGTCCACTTGGGCCTGAATGTTTCAAACATGACCGTGTAAAAGAGGTTAGCAAAATCTTCGGTTTTATAATGACGCACGGGATCAATGTGTAATCACTTTTGCGATTCCCCCAAACCTCATGAATTGCTGAAGCGCTGGCGGATAAACACATCCGCCGTTCTCCTCCCGGTTAAAATGCGGATTCTCTCCGGGAAAGGACGGGCAAAGAAAGCTACGAAGGCCTCAGGATACTGCATAAAGCACGAGCGAGTGAACCGTCGCTCGATTGGAAAACTGATTTTCCCCACAGCTCTCGAGTCCCCTCCACTCGACCATTCTCATCCCTTCTTTGCTTCCGCAAATTAAATGTCCGCCGGCACCACGGACGGCTAGGTACAAGCATCTGTTGTGTTTTGTATAAGTATGCTTTCTGCCCATGAGATGATGAAGAAAGTGAAGTTTAAAAAAATGCAGCTGTACTATGTAGTCTTCAAACTGCTAGCAAGATGTGAAGGTAGGCAGACTTTAACTCCTCCTTCCCGCTCCGCTGCTGCATTGCTAGCATGACTTCATGATCTAGTATTGGCAAAAATGAAATGTTACTGGTTTGATGTTATATTTTCTGGAATATGAGAGTGATCACGTGGCATGGCTCGGTGGTAGAGTGTTCATCTCCCAAACCTGGCGGTTGGGGGTTGGATCCTTGAACCCCCAGTTTCTCCTAATGTTGCGTCATCAGTCGGTAAAATGGTTACCTTGGCTTGAAAGTGAAGTGAAACGCTGTTTTAGAGAGCTTTCCACTTCAGCAACCGTTCTTCTGACTCGGCAACCAAATCAACTTGAATGCTGGCGCTTGCATTCCAGCTTCTTGCTTTCGACCTCCGCCCGTAGCGCCTCCTTCAGGCCCGATTCTAAACACGTTATCATCAATCCAAAGCAGCGAGGCAATCGCGTCTCCCGAAGACAGATTGCTCCGTTAAGGTGCTCCATAATTTAATATCCATCTCATTCTTCATCTTTCTTATTTCTCCCCCTTCCCTCCATTCTACCCAGCATGGCAAAGTCACGGCGAGTTCCTAAAAACGCATTAAATTATGATGCGCCATGGAACTAATTCCCTCCCAAGATTATGAATCACATGATGGAAACTGGCCTTAGCGTTGACACTGTATGCACATCACAACGTGATGGATTGAAATTAGCCACGGGGCCCTTAAATTATTGACCCCAGCTCGTCTGCTGGCTAACGGGGCGCAGGGTGAGGATGCGTTGGTTGACCTCGGCCCATTAGTCTCTCCTAAAAAATTCTCTCGTACAAGGACGAGGCCTACAGTCTCGGGGAAGCGTTAAAAGACGACAACAGTGAAATGGCTCATTGGTGTACTTCTAATAATGTTTCTTTAAACATTCATGGAATGGGTGAAATCTGAATTAATTCCATTTTTAATACACTGTATATATTATTAAGCATTTTCTTATGAATATTTCACGTTCTAATCTTATTAGCAGCAAAGACTACCTTTGCCACACAACACATTTTTAATTGAACTTGTGTTTGCATACGCGATAAAGGCAGCCATTAAGGAGGTAAACCAGAAAAATCACTCCAGGCAAGGAACGAAATATGGACGGGAGGACGTGTTTCAAAAGTGACCAAATTTGCATTACTCACTACATTTTGTCATCACTGCACTATGACCTTTACAAATGCACATAAATTGAACTGACTTAAATAATGCTTCAACTATATTAACAAAACAAATATAACAACTGCTTGAACATTTAATTTGGCGATTCTTTCACATTCCACATACAAGTACAAGAATGCACATTATCGCCACCTGCAGGACTGGAGTGGTAGAAATTGTTCCAACAATCCATGCAGACGGACACCGTTGAAATGAAAGCTCTGCGTTGTCATCACTGTCGCTGTTGTCACGGATGTCACGTAACATTTCACTGTCCCGTCGCCGCCGCCACCTCCACGACACGAGTACGACAAAGTGACATCCTCCCGGGGGGTCGCATCACCTGCGTTTGCGTCCGCCGATCAGCGCCTCTAATGAACTCCAGGAGTTTTTGACTGGCATGGGTTCCATGCCCGGGAGTAGGGAGCTGTTATGTGTCACACTTCATAAAGCCATGCACCCGGTCACCGTTTTGTTTGTGTTTCGGCAGACATTTTGGGTGGGAAAGAAATGACCCGAACTACATGTGGTTGAGTAACAAAAGTCTTGAGAAATGTGTAAAATGTGCAGGGAAACATATTTTGGTGTCAAGCGGGCATTTCGGCATCAATTTGGCGGGATTGGTCGAGAATTTGCACCTCCACTATGAGGGAGACAGACATTTCATTTTAATGTTGGTTTGGTAGTAATGATGGCACTTGGAGAGCTAAGTATTTTTTAAGTTGGTAGTTAAACTTTGAGAAGCGCTGGTGTAGAGCATCAAAATGTAACAGTTCAGCTCTTCTCCAAATGAAATACTGTTTCCTCTCCCTCCTGACTTTTGTTTCTGTGGTGCCCCCTACTGAAGGTCCAATTTCTTTCAGAAGCTGCAAAAAGTGGTCAGTTTGCTGCACCAGCAGGCTTTCCTGGGCGCCACGGGGGGAGGGGAGGGGAGGGGTGGGGCCTTTGAGAGCCAGCATATCCTATCTTCAATATCTGTTTGGTACTTGCATGTATGAATTTAGGAAACAGTAGAGTGCTGACATAGAAAGGTTATCGCTCATATCCTTCATCGCCCATGGGACTCGGCGGCAATAAAAAGAGGAAACGGCCTGCATCTCATAGCTCCAAGTGTTTATATTCCTTTCTCCCCTTAATGGGGAACACGCGACACGACACGACGCGACGCGACGCCGTGCTGCCACTCGAGCTGTCGGTGTCACGACTTTGAAGTCGTATCTTAGCATCCTTATTTCTTCACTTTTTCTATTCATTTATTTATATTTTGCCCATGAACGTGCTCGAGCAATATGCCCGCCATTCCCCCGTGAAAGTAGAGGAATAAAGAACACTGGAGAAAAAAAAAAAAAGGCAAAAAGCTATGTGCCTATTTCGCGGTGATCCCTTCCTCAAGTGAAGACTCGGTTCTTCCTTTCAATTATTTGAAACCGGCTCCATCTTTTCAAAGAGGTGACAACACAGACAAAGCTAGCACAGCATCTATCAGCGGGGAAATAATTTGGTGTCAGTCACTTTTTATTTGTTGCATATCGAGGAGAGTGGCGTCGGAATCGATCGGCGGCGACACGACGAAAGGAAATGAGAAAAAGTTGTGATTTACGACGCCGGCTTCTGTCCTCTAGTTCCAATCGGCCGTCGCGTATATTCCTCGCAGAGCCCGATGCGATGGCCACGAATTCCACATGGACAAAACATTTGGCGTGGACATTTGGAAAGGCTTCTTCTGATGATCTGTAGAAATTTGACAGATTTCTCTGTATCCTTTTCCAGATCTGCTCCTCGATAAAAGCCTTTCTCGGCGCTCTGCATTTTGCTCTGGCATGTCAACTTTGGGACCTGTGTTGGACAGTCATGGCCATGTGAAAGGCTTTCACTAATTCAAAATATATTGACATGAACTGAAATGTCATTTTTCAAGGTTTCTTCTAATACAAAGAACTTTGTCAGGCATGTGCACACTTACTGAACGTTTGTGTGAAACCACACAGCGACCGTCCGACTTTTTTCTTCTTTCTCAAAGCAAGAACAAACCCTCCCACGCGTTGGCTTTGCCGATTCCCGCCTGTTGTCGGAAAGCATCCCCTCGGGTGTCAGGAACGCTCGCAGCCTCCTCACGAGCTCTAAACATTTTGCCCCAGCGTAAATACAACGCTTGGAGCGAGAGGAATCTGACGGCGCAGAGCCAGAGGGCAAACACGTAAAACCTTGATGAACTCATGTCGTGACTTCCTCACGCTTGCATCGGTTGTTTACATCGCTGCACAGGTAACGCCGCACATACAATTGAGTTTGTCATTCTTGCAATACTCATGAGAATATTTTTTTTTTTGATACCGCATGTATGTTCGTGTCCATCTTGTGAAAGGTGACGTGAGCAGAGTATGAAATCCTCCAAAGGCGCGTTGGAAATCTGGTTTTATAATGAGAAAATAGTCCCGGCCTTCTCACGCCCAAGGGAGAGCCTAATACCTGCCTTCATTAATTATGACTTAATGAGATACCAAATTGCCCCGGGTGCCGTTTGATTGACAGCTAATCCTCGGACAGAGGAAAGCCCCCTTCAATGTATATATGCCTGGTAGTATGATGTTACTCTGTAATTGGCAATTTACCAGCCGCTCAATAGTCAGAATTGCTTTCCCTGCAACTTTTCAGCTCTCAGAAATTGTTTAGTTCAAAAAGATGCCATTAGAGCCGGGATGCTGTTTTGCACAGAGGCTCCGCTTCTAATCTGATGGCGCTTGAGAGATGCTGCAAAAGAAGGAATGGTTGAAACTGCCCACAGAAAATTGTGCAATCAGATTCCAAAATAAATAAAATGAAAAAAATAATAATTTTTTTTTCACTACTTAAATTAAACCAGACTATGTTTCGCAAATTTCGCCTGCTCCCCCCCATGGGAGAGTTATCATTAAAAGTCAAGTTGAAGTTGAGAGACTTCATCAAAAGCTCGCCATCAGAAAGATAGATGGAGACATTGTTCATTTAGCATAAACAAACGCTCTAATTGTTGGATTGCTGCTAAATTAAGCGCCGTTAATTAATTAGGGAGAGTAAAGGCATCGGAGAGTAAACAAAAGCCTTTGCGTTGCGGGTGGGCAGGCCGTTGATGGGGATTGATGAGAAAAGTTGTTTTTGTGTTTAGAAAAAAAACAACAACAAAACGGCACGGAAGAAAATGAGGTAAAACTTCTCAATTAGGGATAAGAAGCGCCTGCCCACAGGTCAAAACCGGAGCCAGCCGGTGTAATGGAGGATTAATTACATCTAGAATGTTCTTATTGTTGTGGTGACTGACTTAATGGTTGTGAGAGGATGTGTGAATGGAAAAGCATTTCTTTAAAAGTTAAATACAACTGCGCTTACTTACTTAAAAATAAATAAATAAATAAAGCACTGTAACATTATGCACCGTTTGAATATTTAATTCAGTGAATCACTGGAATAATGAATGCCACAATTCCTAGCAGAATGTATGAAACATTCTGACACACCTCAGCGAAGTAAGAAGTGAAAAAGTTGCAAGTGGCAGGGCCGGAGGGGCGAGACTGTGACAAAAAAAAAAAAGGAGGGGGAGGCTGCCTGCTTTAGAAAATGGACGGCTGACAAAACGTCACAGCTCCAAGCTAAGATTAGGATTCCATCTGTCTTGAATGAAATATTCCAAAGGGTGCTCGTGGAGACTTTGGCTCATTGTGGGGGCATCAAGGAAAGCATTTGCTGACATTTGACGCACTCGCTTGTTTGCACCTGGGAGAGCAATCATTCCCCACCCCCATTTGTCTCGGCCCTTCAGCATTTAACAGACATGCCCATTTGCACGCTTTAACGTCATTTGGACTTGACCTTCAACGTATGAGGGAAGACGACAGTACACCGCAACCAAAATGTCACCACCGTTACGGGAGATGATGGGATGTCATGACGTCCCGAAACGCAAGCAAAAATGCAAATATGGTTATGGAAAAATGAGATGAGGCGCATCCACATTGTTGTCCTGCAAATGAGACTCAAGATTCTTGGCTAAATTCTCGAGTCTTGACAAAAAGTCAAGTAGGAAAGGGGCAGCAAAGTGGATGCTTTGAGGAAGAGTTATGTTGTGAGTGGGACTGCGTCCTTGGAGAAAATGCAATGTTCAATAGGCCAAATGAATTCAAAGGGACGGAAAGTATCTCGGCAGAGCCACTAGGGCTCTTTTTGCCGCCCATGGTAATAAATCCAGATTTGCTCTGCATGGTTGCGTACAGATTCTTCACTGCTGTTTTTTCTGTATTATGTTTTTAACCGACCTGTTGGATGAAGCAAAGAACGTCCTACACGTATCAGCTCGTGAGAAGAAGCCAAGTCGCCAGTAACTTAAAGGATGTTGATCACTTGTGTCTTATCTCCGGTGGCGCACCACTGCCCCCCCCCCCCTTCTTCCGCCGCACCACCCTTGTGAATTAAAGGCGAAATAGCATCTTGCGCCTTCATTTTTCACCATGCAGAGATGTTCTCTTTTAGTTCTGTGCCAGAGAGATAATCCAAGCCTGTTTTGGGCAGACCAATTCATCTTAGCGGGGGGGGTCAGACCACTAGTCCTTGGCTTGCCCGGAGGTCGTTTGAGCTCAGAACTGAAGCGCCCCTGAACAAACTCCTCCTGGTTTTGCGTGGGACTGTCTTCATGTCCAAACAGAACCGGTTTTCTGAATGGGACAAATTCAAAAGACCAGATTGGAAATGTCAAATGTCACAACAGCACAGACATTGAATGCACCGGGCCACAATTTAATCTTGTGTATTTGACCTGTTGCTCGCCGTTATTACATGTCAGCCTCGTGCAAAGTTGTTTGTTTGTGAACGGCACACAGTCGGCTCGATATTGCTTAGCTAAGCTTCATCCTGGCCTCCTGGACAGAAAGCAAATCTAAAACTAAAAGGAAAAAAAAGGCACCCTCCCCAGCATCGTGGGTATCGGCGCTGCTACAAAGCAGATGGCAGCGATTGTGTGGGGGCGAGGACGTGAGAAGCAAATAAATAAGTGCAAAAAAGAAATATTTTCTTCGGCGGTACGTCTGTCAGTGAGGTGACGCGCTTTGCAGTTTAGGCAGACGAAAGATGTGCTTCATGTAATATTCGCAAAAGGGGAAGAACACGTTTGCTTGTGAGTCCTTGAAGCAGCGGTACAATGCGAATTGCGTTTGCATACGCGCATATGTAGGCCTATGCATACCTCCACTACTGCGTGAATAATCAATCAATTACTGTGTCACAGGCTTTTTTAGATATGCATATGTCCAGTTAAGAGCCGTCCAAATTAATTTATTGACCCGTAATTGATTATCAAATGAGTCGACAACTATTTTAACTCATTCAAACCCAAAAACGTGTCAACACTTTTTTTAATACTTTGTCCTTCACTTCCAAAAACGTACTTACCCATTTTTTCCATTTTTTTTTTCTTAATGCAAGAGCATACAGAAGGCTGTAATGCAGCTTCTGACATGAAGAGGTGGCTTAAAGCAATGGTAGTTATTAAAAACAAAAACTGCCAGCAGAGGGTCGCAGAGTATAAGAGATCTGCCAGGGCCATGTTGCAAAAAGCTCTTTTTGTCAGTTTTCACCAGAAATATGAATAATGATGAAACGTAGCCATATTCTAATGCTAATTGCAGGCAAAACGGAAAGAGGTATCAATATAGTCGTTTGTTTTTTTTGTTTTTTTTTTTTCTAATGAAAGAAGAGACTAATCTTTCTTTTGGTACGTTCCATGTTTTAATAGCAATAGAACAGAAGGTTTGGTGGGCCTTGTAAAATCTGTCCAAATCCAGTATACCGCCAGGAGCAAAGGGGGTTCAGTGAAAATGGCTGGGATGGAATCAGTTAATAATCAAGTCATTGTTTGGAGCACATTTTTTAATGTAAAACTTGTCCAAATCCTCAGATTTCAGCATATAAACAGTAATTGTTCACTGAATTCCTTCGTTAAAGAAGGCTGATTTTCTTCTGTTTAATCAAAATAAGATATTTGCAAACATCTGTTTGTAACTGGTGACAACGTACATCAACATCAATCCGTGTCGTTTGTTTTCACGATACGAATATGAATTATGAAATAGCACCAATCACCGGTTAATAAACCATAATCAGAGGAAAGAAATGCTTTTGTAATATACTTTAATGCAAAATTAAAATGAATCCCATTAGTTGATTAATCGATTGAATAATCGATAGATTATGACCTGACTAGGTGTATGTGTGTTTTTCTTCGATGCTCTACTTCCTCGTGGAGTTTACGGCTGCAGACATGCAAGTCCAGCGTGAAGCAGAGGCCGAGTCCGTATGTTTGCTCGGAGTTACTAATTGGACAGCAGACCTTGCATGCCGAACAGCATATGTTCCTGCCTCTAATGACCCCCTTGCCCCCCCCACTCCACCCCGCACCCGTCCGTATTTGCTCCTTGGCATTACAGGACGTGCCATCTGACCCGCAGATATGCCAGAAGCCCGCCTCTTCTCAGCGCCTTTTGATCCGTCATTTTGTCATGCCGCTTCATGTGCATAATTAATAGGACGGATGGAGGTCTTTTTTTTTTTTTTTTTTTTTTTCCCTCCATTGAAAAGTCTGACGATTCGGTTCAGGTCGTAATCAATGAGACTTGAAGTGGGGGCAAATAATCGAGAGCTCTGGAATTGCGCTACAATTGAGATGATGTCTCTGCAATGCGATTTCAATGCGAAGCGTGGCCGCATTCGTGAAGGTCAAGAGAGCGCCTGCAGCAAAACGGTCTGGAAGAGTACGACGGAACGAAGATCTTCAAGGATAAGATGCTTTTTGTGTTTCTGAAGATTTCTGCAAGAGAGCAGTCGGAGGAACTGGACAATGAGTGGTTTTAAAGGCTGAATTTGACACCGCCTTTTTGTGTTTCTCACAACACTGAGGCTTTGCTGAGATTTGCGCTTTGACATGATGGCGTGTCCGCTGGAACGTGGCAGATCTTCGCAGCTGCCGAGACGCACGTGGCAATCCTCTAAGTGCTTCCACAAAGTCAGGCATAGTGGCTGGGCCATTCTTATACATTACATAAAACGAAAGCCAAATATTGATCGAAGCCATCCCTGTTCACAGAAATCTTAGTACAACACACTGATTGGACACGCTGTATAGATTGGTTGAAACAATGGCCGCTCAAAGGATGTAGCTGTCATGTCCTGTACGATTGACAACCACATAAAAAAAAAAAAACAGATCATCCGCTCTCACCTGCCACAGGCTGTGACAGAATCCTTTTCACACGTCTTTGAATCCGCCATGTTCCTTCGCTATTTTGCTTGAACTTATTTATAAGTGTGACTTTTTAATTAATTTTTGCGAGCTGCCTCGCGATGCGTCAAAAAATAGCCCCCGCGCATTCATCATTTTTCAATTCCGAGCCGCGAGGTCGCCCCTCCGAGATGCACGCGCGCACCGATGGGGAGGCCCAGATTTGCATTTGGATTAGCGCGCACTAACATGCGACATTCTAAGGCCGGCTGCGCAGATTGAAATGATCGAATTCAATCATGATGTTCTATGAATATCTCCTGAATAGCTTGGAGTTGCGTCTGCATGGTGACAAGTCAAGAACCCTTATTGTTGAAATTTGAAGGGGAAAGAACAGGGGAGGGGAGGAGTTAGCGCTTATTTCAGCCGTCACTCATGCTAGAACTCGGCGTCGGGCTAAATTGGAACCTCGTGGGAGTCGTCCGCGGCTTGTCTCGGTAAGAGCTCGTCTTTGAAGTGCAATCTCCGACACGGGTTTGGAGGAGTCCAACTGAAAGCCATGAAACAAAACTTTTCATCTCCTCCTCGTTGCTTTGTCAGAATTCAGCGTGCCGGCGGGATCTGCGCACAAAACTGTTTGTTTGTGTTGCATTAATTTCACAGGGAGTCGCAAAAGAAAACAAAAAACATCTGCAGCACAACGTGATTTGGTGTGTGTGTGTGTGTGTGTGTGTGCGCACAATTTGCAGGCTTGAGCTCATTGAGTGGAAGTACAAATATTTTGCTACTGTAAGAAAGTACGATTTTCCAGGAGTATTTATTTTCCTGACCAATTTTTACTTTTACCCCCCCGTAAAAAATAAATAAATAAATAAATAAATGAATTCATCCCTTATCTGAAAAAAAGCATGGAAATGTCTTTAATCTTTTCCGCCCTCCCAAAAAAATGTTGTCAGAAAATGTCACTCTATATTATTGTACGTTATAAATAATACAGCAATGATGGAAGTAAACAAAAAGCAAAAATAGTTTATGCCTCATTTCAGTGGACATTGTGCTGCTCCTTCTGGCACGTGCAGAGGATAAAGAATACACGCATTTTTATCTTGAAGGGATACTTTACTTATTTAGCCATTTTTAGCAGTCAAAGGTTAATATTTTGTCTATAATAAATTTGATATTGTCATTATTTTTCATATACAATTGGTACCTTTAAAATACGTTCTGCAACTTGCAGTCTACTGAAAATAAATGTGCTCAGGCCTCAGGTAACCAATCACAGCTCGGCTTGTGAATGTCACATGACCAAACCTAGAAAACAGCTGACTTGTGATTGGTCGTTACCTGAGCACTGAGCACGTGTGACGTCATTTTCAGTCGACAACAAGTGGCCAAATTTTTTTTTTTAACAGTATTATTATTATTATAAAAAAAAGAATTTTAGCCAAAATATTAACTTTTTATTGCTATAATGGGCTAAATAAGTGAAGTGTCCCTTTAAGGCGAGATGTGTTGTTCCCCATGACATTGATGCTATTCATAAGGCCGTCTTTGACATTTATCATCGTGTGTTAGCATGAAGTGAGTGGACTTCAAAGTAAAGTTGTTTTAAACCCACAATGTAAGTCCTGGATCATTTACAATTGCTATTGAAGCATTCCTCCTCATGCATCATAACGGCAATGTTGATACTTGGTCAATGCAACTGCAAGAGTCCCAAAGGCAGAGAAGTAAACGTCCTTGAAAATGAGAAAAGGGCACGCGTGCTCTGCGCATTCAAAAGTTCAAATGAAGTTGACCGGTTTTGTGTATTTGCGCGTAACCTCGGAAGAAATAGCATCTCCGCACTTTTCCGTGCCCAAAGATTTTTAATTTAGGTAAGAGGGAGGTGGAACCACATTCAGCACTTTTGTGTATTCTTGCACTTTCCAGCTGAAGCATTTATAACGTGTGCTTTTAATTAAAAGCAAGAGAGTTTGGGGATGAACTTGCTTCTATCTGTCTTCCCCCCAAGGCCTTTCCGGTTCCAGTTGCTGTTTGTCTCGGGGCATTGTTTTATTACCTCCAAAACTCTACTGGGAAAATCTTAAAGAGAGCAGTTGCCTAGCAACAAAGACCTGGCGGTTCCGCCACAGGAGCGCAGCGGAGAGAAAAAAAAAAAAGAAAAAAATGGGGAGGAAGGCTCTGGGGGAAGAGCTAACGCCGAGACTGGAACAGCGGGAATGCGGTCACAGCCGGAGCCACAGGTTAGCCAAGCGGCAGTGACACGCTGGCACGTACAACCGCGGCAGAGGCGGCGGGGGGCGATAAGAAAAATAGGAATCGCTTTATCGCCACTGTTGACAAGAAATACTTGAAAAGTTCCCGCCAACGGAGCCAAATGCGGCATCCTCATTTTCCAGCCGGGTCGGGTCGAGGTTCTCGTGCCCAAACCTTTATTGAGCCAAGGCACATATTCGACATTTTTATGAAAGCAATCAAAGTATTACATTGGTGCCATCTGGTGGAATGTTGGTGTTGTTGTTTTTACTAATTGCTACTTTTTGGTTTGTTTGCCCTTGAGACGTCCCCACACGAACCTGCAGTATGTGAAAATCCGCAATATGGAGACAATGTTCAAAGAAGCCATCACATTTCTTTTAAGGAACGTCTGCTAGCTTAATGCTAACATATGATGTGAATTGCAAAAGAAAGGCTAATGGAAATTAGCATTGTTAGCTTTTGGTACAAATTTGTTGTAGCAGTGCAACGCTAAATGTGGGCATGCGTAAAAATTAGGAAAAATGTTGGAACTAAGTGTGTTCAAAATTGATATGGTGGAAGTTTAAAAGTACAGTAGTAATACATTTGTGATGTTGAGGTGGAATATTGTTTTACTTATGTATTTGTTTGTTTGTTTATTTGCATTTGAGATGCTCAACTCAACTCAAGTTTATTTATATTGCGCTTTACACAACACACAAAAAAATAATCTGTGATATGGACAAAAACTTGTCATCTATGTTCAACTAAACCATCTTTTTTTGGTCTGGCGGAGGTCTGCTAGCTTAATGCTAACACAACAGTGAAGCGCCATTGTATCGCTGATTTATTTTATTTTTTTTTCAGAGAATGTTCAAAGTTTTGGATTGTTTCAAACAGATAAAAAAGAAAGCTGCACCTTCACAGGTATATTTTATTTCTATCGGTATTATTCTTTCTACCATTTGGTAAAAGTGTAGTTTCCTCAACCATGCTTTTAAGAGCTTTCTGAGGTTGGAATGAATTTCGGAGGCGCCAGCTCATTTGAGGTCACAGAGGCGAGGGGAGCATAGACAGTATATGCAATTTGTCAAGCAGGCAGTGAAGATGTTCACCCAAGTGATTTGTTGGCACCCCACCAGCTACTTAATCATAATTAGCCAAACAGTTTCCAGGCTAATTGTTATTGGTGCGCGGCTGTGCTTTGTCAAGCGTTTCTCCTGGCTGGAGGTATCTCAGCGCACGTCCTGCCACTCATGCTGGAGTTTATTTATGACGGGAGAAAAGAAAAAAGGTGCAAAAGGCCAGTTAAAGGCCAGCGTGAATGGCGAGGCCTTTCGACTGTCGCCATTGTGCTTCATAAAAAGAGGCCAGGCTGATAAGTGGAGACGTTTCCGTCGAGGTCGTGATGGCAAGCGAGACGCGAATACAACCCAGGCAGTGAAGAGATCGATGTCATCTGCTGAGTCACAGTGAGAACTTTCCATCATTTCTCACGCTGTATCCCAAATTATTCGTCCTATGCTGTTTTTGCTCATGTTCCTAGATTGTTGTTCTCAAATTGATAGCGTCAAATGTTTACTTCAATAATAAATGCGTAACGGGTAGAAGGTGTGAACGTCATAATTTTACGCAGCACTTTTCGCCGTTGTTCTGGCATCAGCGTCTTCTTTATGAATTCTGCTGATCTCTCAGTACTTTTCGCCCCTTTGATTTTTTTTTTTTGTTTTTTTCTTGCCTCCATCTCCATCAGTTCGTGATGATGTATGCTCCTCCTTAAGATGCCAGTCACATCCGGCAAAGAGTGACGCAAGTCGGGAGCAAAATGAGCTGATGAAGGCCGATTCAATCTTGATTACGAGTTAATAAGCCTTATGCTTCTGGAAATTAGCCTGCCTGTGGATGACCCTCTTTGAATTTGTTACGAGCGCAATGTAGCGTCAAATCTGGAGCAGGTCATTCTCGAGGGCTCCGAGATGCCTGAAAAGATGCAAGTAGACTGTGAGATGAGCAGTAACAAAGATGTTGGTTACAGCGCAGTAAATAAATTCATTTGATTGCGCAATGGAATTTGATTGGGAATGGAAGCCTGTCCAGACACGCTTTCTTTCTTTCAAGAAAGTGGGTGTGGCTTGCCAATTTTCCAATTGGCCGATTTTCGAACAAAAGTATTAACTCATTGCTGGTACAGGCTAAAGTTCCGCAACGTCAATGATTCAAAATTTCTGTGATGTTTCAAACGCAGACAGTTGCCCTAAAAACGCGACAAATGGAAGATAATTGGTGAGAAAGTGCAGTGTGGGCAGGAGAGTAGCACTCAATTGATTTAAGCAGTTAGTGAATTAATTTATTAAGTAATTTTAAAGTACCATATTTTTATTTTTTTTTTAGAAAATTCCACAAAGATGGCAATCACATAGCTATTTTTTGCTACTTTTTTTTTGTTAGCCACGTCACAATGTTTGCAAAGCTCTGAGAGCTTGACGTTTTCGATAGCATAAAGCAGAAAGATTTCATTGAGCCAAGTTCTTAAAATGTTTATTGTATTCACTGACAGTAAAAAAAAATGTGTTTTTCTTTAAAATTTGTGCTTTAGTAAATTTCAGTTAGTATGTTTTATTTAACTCATTCCCAGTCATTTTCACTAAAGCAAACCCCCTTTGCTGTTTTCTGGATTTTGACTGATTTTGCAAGGCCCACAGAATATTGTGTTCTATTGCTATAAAAACATACCAAATGAAAGATTAGAGTCTCCTCTTTCAGCAGGAAAAAAAAAAGTATATTTGTATCTGTTTCACCCCCGCGACCCTTGTGAGGAGAAAATGGAAAATGGATGGATGGATGGATCTGTTTCGGTTTTGTAGCAATTAGCATTAGCATATAGCTAAGTTGAATCATTATTCACATTCCTGGTGAAAAAACTGTCAAAAAGAGCTTGTTGCACCATGGCCCTGGCTGATCTCTTATACTCTGCTGTCACCTGCTGGCCGTGTTTGTAATAACTACCATTGCTTCATGTCAGAAGCTATATCAAAGCCTTCTGTATGCTCTTGCATAAAAAACAAAAAACGTCAAAATATATTTTTGAGAGTGAAAGGCAAATGATTAAAAAGGTATTGACACCTTTTTAGGTTTGAATGATTTAAGGAGCCAAGTCAGACCTCCTATTTCTTTCTGATAGAATCTTCAAGTATCTTTACTTCAGCTTAAGTGCGCCATGTGAGGACTCCCGCCACCTCTGTCTATTTACAAGTGCTGAGTATTTTGTTTTGATGAGCGTAGCCAGCGACACCTATTTATTTTGGTGCCAATCCCATTCAGGCGAATGACTTCCATAACACAGCTGACAGCAGCCATTTCACAAACAGAGAGCTAGATTGTGCTGTGTCAGGAGACAAGAAGAAAAAAAAAAAGCCCAAGCCTTCTACATGTCTATTTTTAGCCAAGTATGTTGTACTTCTACTTAAGTACAGAGTGAGTACTTTTGCCACCTCTGGTGTTGAGTTTCTTTGTTCTATTACACGCTGTGTGCGATACCGTCTCTTTATTAGTGAGCATAAATTCCCTCAATGCCGGGAGAAACAAAATGGACTCTGGGTCTTTGACGTGGTGAGGCGGTAACAAGCGGAGAGCAACACTACATCAGAGCTTACGGCCTTAATGTGCACCTCCGGCGGGAAATATCTGCTTTGCAATATATTCAATGACTTATTGATCTGGGGGATTAAATGACATGAGGCCTTAGCGAGGGTGCCGCATCACACGCGCCCAAGACCAAGACGAAGACCAAGAGCTTGCTTTTCCCCGGGTCGGCCACCGGCACACCTCTCGCCCTTTCAAAAAGACCCCCCAACTTGGCCAAAAGCACTCCAGAGAAAGCGGGCCAAGCTTCTTAGCAGGGACGCGAGTAACAGTACACGGAGATTAAGTGCGGATGGAAAGGATGACATGCAGCATCCCACGCCGGAACTAAATCTCGACTGGGGCCTGCCTCCACTTAAACATATTCATCTGTTTGTCAAAAGAAAACTTGCTCAATTCTAATGCGCTTTCAAGATAGCAACAAAATAAGGGCTTAGTCGCTCTCTTGGCTGTGACCAAAGTACAGTAAGTGGGGGTCATCGATGGACTTTCTGCGACTTGTGTCATTTGTTTGCTTTGCTTTGTACAAAGTGGGCTCCTGTGGAGCAAGTTTTGTCGATATGTGTCACGCCTGAGGTCACGCCAGGGTTATGTTTCAACTGATGTGACCATCATCTGGTTTCAACTGGAGAGACGCTATGTGACGTCAGGACCTGTGTGATGTCAATCTTTAAATCCTTTACTTAGTGGCAACCAATCAGATCCATTCACTGTCTGTCGTAGTGTGCAACGCTCGTAGTTTCGCGTCTAGTCAAGTTTTGTTGTACGCCTCTCGATGTGAATAAAGAGTTCAAACCTTATTTGTGCCTGCGCTTTGGGATCCAACGTCCAGCACATGACAATATGTGCCCTGTGATTGGCTGCTGACCATTCCGGGATGTACCCACATTCGGCTGGGATAGGCTCCGGCTCACCTATGACCCCAGCCTGTCATGACTGGAGGTGGTGGATGGACCCAATTGCAGAGACACCGTGGGGAAACTGGACTAAGACGACAAGACAGACCCTAACAGGATGTGACAAAAACAAACCAACCTAACTGGGACAATGCTCCCACACAGAGGGAACATACAACGCTGACTAAATCAACTACACTAACTCGACGCTAACACGGCACACCTGGGGAACACAAGAGGCGCAGGGCACTAATTGGAAACACACACGCAGGTGGACAAGGTTGATAATAACGAGACAAATGGAACAAAAGATACACAAAAACTAAACAAAACACCAACCCCACCGAACTGAAAACAAAACACAAAAACCTGTACGAATGTACATAAAATGGCCACGTTGGTGCGCTGTGACCTTGATGTCACCATATCGTCAAGCAATGCTGCGACTCATTACCCGATCCGGCACGGCGTTTTCAGCGGTTCTGCTGACACGGGCGCAAACTGTCTTTCCCTCGGGGAGAGCGAGAGACTGTCAAGGATGAGAGGGAGTGTCAGTCTGCCAGGATCAATCGGTGAATAGGAAGCGGCGCTAATATTTCACTCCTCTCCGACGCTCTTTTATGTATTCCCGTCTCTTCTTCTTCTTCTTCTTTTTCTTTCTCCGCCGTCAAGTCTTTCTTCATCTGAAGCCGCCAGCGAGACGGAAAAGTGCTGACAAACAGTCGTCCGGGCGGTTTCCAGCATCTCTATTTGCACTTGATCCAAGAAAAAAAGAAAAAAAGAAAAAAGTGCAAATTCTTGCAGCCCTTTCTACTTTTCTTTGCCGTGAAGAAAACAGGTGCTCGCTAATGATCTTGTAGGCCCTTGGCTCAAGCTTAAACCGTGTGCCGATATGGATGCCCTGATTTATTTTATTTTTCAATTTTTCCCCTCCCACCATTTTAAACACATTTTTTTCCAATTAATTTTTCACGTCATTAAAAAAAAATAATAATAATCAAATTTTGTTTCCACGATAAATTCCAATGACTATTGGCGAAAATGAGCAAAAGCAGCATAGCTTAATACTGCACCATAACGGAGACATCGTCCATTCCAAATTTCCGTGATTGCAATACAATACTTGCACGCGCTCAGGCCGGATTTATTGGGTCCTAACTCGTTATCGGCAATCGGGTACATGGAGAGACGCCGTAAAGCGTTTGGATTGCAGCGTGCTCGCTGACCTGGAGGCGAGGAAAGCAACAAATGGCGCTGATGACCATGAGCACGTTTTGTTGCGGAAGTGGCAGCGGCAGAACACGACTTCATCTCGGAAATTCAAAAGAAACCTTCCAATTAGGGTTCGGGTTCAAAATCCTTCCTTCTTCACTTCCTTCTGTCCTTCCTTTCATACCTTCCTTGTTTCCTTCCTGTTTTCCTGCCATTCTTTTTTCCTTTTTACTCATCATTTTTGTCCTTTCCTGCAATCTTTGTTTCCTTCCCTTTTTTCAAATGTTCCCTTGATCCTTGTTTTCTTCTTCCTTTCTTTTGACCAACCTTTGTCCCTCCCTCCCTCCCTCCCTTCTTTCCATCCATCCATACTTCTCTTCCATTCTTCCATCCTTCATCTTCCTCTTTCATCCTTCTACCCTTTTCTCCCTTCCTGCTTTCCTTCCTTCCTTTCACACCATCCTTGCCTGTCCTTCCTTCTTCCCTTTTCCTCTAATCTTTCATTCCTTCCATCTTTCTTCCTTTGTCCTCTGTGCCTTGCTGCCTTCTTTCCTTCCTCTTTTCCATCTCTGCCTTCTTCCTTCATTTACGTCCTTCTCCCACCTTCTGCCATTCCTCCCTTTCCTTTCTATTGCCCACCCTTCCTTAACCCTTTTTAAAGAAGAAGAAATCACATCTTTGACATGTATGTTTGTGGAACATGTCAGTAAAATGGTATTTTTCTTCACATTGGCAACATGTATTGTTTAGCTAAAAAATAATTCGAACAATTGTTTTTGCACACGCCTTCCTGTGATGAAATATGAACATCCACTTGAAATTAAAAGCCACGCGTTTCCACGACAACGTTCCAAAAGCAATTTCATGCTTCTTTATTAGCCTTTTGCGTCGAGTCAGCAATTTGTGGCTGCTTTCTCTCCTGCTTTTCGGAGCAAAAAATGGTCGAAAAAAACCACATTGACTTTTATTTTATTTTATGAGTAAAGAAGTTGAATGACTTGTTCTACTTTTACGCGTCTTTTTTTACACAAGTTTGTGTACTTATGCTTAAGTATCGAGTGCAAGTTGTGCTTCCTGGACGAGATGTCACAATGTTGCTCACCTCAAGAAACGAGACGCCCCCTCGATGGGATGCGGGGGTCCGCCAGCGCCATGAGCTGTCGCTTTGACGCCGCCCCCAAGCGTTGTGCGGGGGCACGTAATCTTCGCACCGGGATGCGCTCCGTCAGAAGCAGGAACCATGGGGGGGCTTCAAGGACGACACTTTCTGTGTTGTCTCGGGTTTTTTGTTTTGCTTTGCTTTTTTTTTCTCTCCTTCAGATGCGATTCATTTGGTGCGGTTTGGGGTGTGCTCAGCCAAGTAGAGCGGTCAGTGAAGGCAAGGGTGGGCAATTTGCTTTTCAATTTTTCCCATAGTTATTTATTGCACAAGTTTAGCCGTTTTTACTCCGAAATAATTATATATTTTTTTTGCTTTACTATGAATAAAAGCCAATTGTATTTATGAATAATAATGATAATTAATAAACATTTATTTTATTAAATTACTACATGATAATAGTAAATATAATATTTAGATTTCTAAATGTATAACACAAAAATAGTGGTAAATGTACTTTTTAGATAATTAATATATTGTGAATAAAAAATATTAATTATTAGACATTTAAGACTGATAAAATCATGTTAGTTTGTTGTTATTTTTACATAAAATACAAAAATAGAAATAATATTTTAAATGAAGTAATTGTGTATTATTATGTCATGCTTACTTTTTCATTAATTGGTTAAATTATTTAGTGTGAATAAAATGTTTTAAACTGGTTAGTATAGCCTATCTATTTTTATTACAGAATTGTGTGATTTAATTTTTAAATAATTGTGTACAATTTGGGAGTAAAATTTAAAAAATTAGTTAGTTAAATATATTATAAGTAAATTCATTAACATTGGAATAACAATGATTTGATTTTGTTCAATAATTAGTTAGTTGATTTACTGTAAATAAAAATGAGTACTTTATTTGATTATTTATGTATTTTATTTGTGGTTTTTAAATTCGTGATGTACACTTTGCTTTTATCTCATGAAATGGTTGTTGAATTCTAATTTAATTAATTTACAAGTTCATAAATACAAACATATGAAGACGTAACAATAACCCACTTCAAATTCATATTTAACATAAAGTAAAATAATTGGTTAATTGTACATCTCACATTGTTGTACTACTACTTAATATGTTATCAATAATTTGTTCATTTAATGAATAAAAAAAAAGATGTTATTTAAAATTGTGAATTAAGTGACCAGTTAAAAGTGAAGGATGTCCTGTGAGATACGCTGTGGTGGTACTTCAGGTAACATCACCTGTGGCGTGAAAGGATTAAGATGAGTGTTCTATAAAGTTCCAAAGTCAAATACCCACGTCGGCAAATGTTTCCGCCTCCCGGTGCTGCCGATTCCCATTCTTTACCCGGGGACCGCGGAGCACTTAACTCGGCGCTGTCATGATTTCTCCAATTATGGGTGACAGCTTCCAATCCACGTGGGAGGCAGATCAACTCAGGAAGTGCCAGGCAGAATACGAAGCGCACCCCCCCGCCATTAATAATTCAACCCCGGTTACATTCATATGCAGCCTAAGCGCTGCAGTTTGGGCCCCATTAGTGCTAAAGGCGAGCAGACGCTCCCTTATAGGCCTCGCTTTTAACTTGATGTTCAGTTGCCGGTGGAAAGCCAGCGTGTTTGGTTTCGACAAGGTGAAATCCTATCAAAGCCTTCGCAGCGGGAAAACTGCGGAAACAAACTTTATGAATGAATGAACGTGTTGCTTTTCCAGGTGACGTATTGTGCAATACAATTCACAATACTTTCCTGGCAGTAGAAGGACCAGACGGTGGTCATCCTCATTCAATAAGAAACATTTGAATTATGGATACCTATTTGAATTGACTATTCCAAGTCAAGTATTCACTCTGCTTAAATGTTTTGATATATATTATATATATATATTCATAGTGCAGTAACCTAAAGGCTCCGTACTCAAGCTACGATGCAGAATGTTTCAAGAGCAGAAAGCTAGGGTGGTGAAGCCATTTCGACTGTGAAGTACCACCGTACCACTGCATCCCTGCTTCGGTAGTGCCAGTTAGCAGTTAGCGCCGAGCTAGGTTGCTACAGCTACAAAAAAAAAAAAACGTCAAATTCAAAAGAAAGTGATGACATTTGCCAGTCAGCAGCCGAGTGTGCGCTCCCCCAAGCCTGGTGACCTTTTCCCCCACAAAGCCCGCTCTCCACTTTGGAAGGAGTGAAAAGGGTAAAGAAATTTCATGAGGAAGCAATATATTTCATTTAAGATTATGAACTGTGGATCAATGGCGGCGGCGCCGGCGTCGAGACACCTGATTCTTAATAACGGGCTTTTCTTGAAATAGCTATTCAGGAAATCACGACACATTAGCATTTCAAAGGGGCCATAGGTGGAGTAATTGCTTTCATTTCACTCAGTATTTTCTCCCTTAAAAGGTGACTTTTATTTGTTAGAATTCTGTGCGAAAGAATGTTCCTCAGGTTCTCACTTGGATTGAGGTCAGGGGATAGTGTGTTTTTCCCTCCCTTTATAACCACAGCAGCATGAAATCAGAAGTGTCCTTGGGAATAATCTCATTTTGTTTTTTGTTTTTTAAAATATTTGGAAGTCATTCAAAAAATGGTTGGATGATGACACATTTATTGCTGTTTTTTTTTTTTTTTTTTAAGTTAGTTTGATCATTCCAAGCCTATTGACTGCTCTTCTTGAAGCTGGCGCCACAGGGTAGAAATTCTTCGAACATGTTCTGGTGCCACACTCGAGTTCACAACACACCTTGGAACAAGTCGCTATCTACGTTCCGCGACTGCTCAAGGCTGGCGGAGGTGCGAAGAAATGAGGATATTTTAAAAAGGAAGAGCAATTATTCAGTGTAATCATACGGACGCAATACTTCACTTTGCCTCCAACGCCGCACGCTGTTCATTAAAGGCAGCCATGTAGGTAATAACCTCCCCGGCGCGTTCACACCACTTCCCAAAATTTGCATTTAGATCGTGAGATGATCCCGAGCAAACTCCTCCATAATGTCCATCCATCCCCTTTCTAAAGCGGCGGATACAAGTACATAAATATCTATCCAGGCCATCCACCTGCTAGCGGATGAAAAGTCCAGCAGTGAATACATAAACACGATCGAATACAAGTGAGTGTGCAAGGGGAAATAGTGGAGGAAATAAATCATGACGGGTTAAACATTATTTCACACAATGTTTATTTGTATTTGTCATTTCAAGCAGCAATAATGCTCTTCATAATCTTTCAAACAATCGTTGCATGTTTTGTGCTTTTTCTGAAGAATCGCATCAATGAAGTACATTGAAGTGATCTGTAATTATCTTGACTGAAAATGTACCACAAAAAAACAAACAAAAAACTGCAAACAATATCTTAAAAAAAAAAAAAAAAAAAAAAAAAAAAAGAGTAATATATTGCAGACGTACACGACAAAAACAGCCGTAGATATGAATTGGTAGGTACTGCTAAGCTAATGCTAATGCTAAGATAATGTTTTCCATCACTTTCGATGGGGCAGTTGCCCTGCTCATATGGGTGCTACGATTTGCTTTTTAGGTTACAATAAGTCAGCATATCTATGATAAGCGAGGAAAATGGCTCTGTGGCCAATTGCAGACAATTCTGGAACTAGGAAACATTGAAAGTTACATTTTGAGTGGACTGGAGACTTTTTCTGTCCATTGAACGTGAGTTCCATTGGTTCTGGGTCCGTTGATTTGGCATTCCGCTGTATGTTTTTGTTCTTGCAAACAAAGTACCATACAATAGAAGATAAAAAAAACAAAATGCAGCCTTGCAGCAAAGTGCCACCCACTCCCTGCTGCTCACCTTTGTTCACACGGTGCGCATCCTTTTACCACCTGAGTTTAACCGGAACATTCCATCTGCTCATATTCCTTGAGGTGAGCGAGTATTTGTCGCTTCAAAAACGTTGTTTACGCTCTCACATTTGTATAGAAATGCAAAATGGTACACACAAGCCTTCAGATATCAATCTTTCACAGATGATTTTTATCAGTGATGTCACTGCGATAAAACCGATCGAGTTTGCGCGGCGGTGATTTGAAGCACCTCATTTGCATAGGTTAATTTCAAACAGCACCTCAAATTAGGCTGGAAAGGATAATTACCTCATTTGCTCCTCTCCCCTACTACTGCCCCCGTCACTTTCTACCCCCGAATGCGGGTTATATAAACGTACCTTCGAATATCTCCTTTCTCAGGCATCTGTTTTCACGCCTAGGCCGAGGCAATCTCCCCCTCCCGCGCAAGATCGCTCGGACGTTTCTTTAATTCACTCCCACTCGTGTACTCGACGCCAAATTGCCTACACAAGCCAGATAATTTGCCTCAAATATACCTGCAGCCATCAGCGGCGGTTTGACGACACGGAGGGCAACCTCATTTCCATTCAGCCGTGAACATGATGGATACACCCGTCACAGTGATTATCTCTCTTTGAGGGACACGGCGGCCGCATTTCGCCACCATTTCATTTGTGGAATTTTAAACAGAGCAAGCGGCGTGCCTGACACGAACATGTCAGATACGGTTGCGTTACATCACACTCGTGGGCCTTTTGATCTCTCCCTGATGCCAAATGCGACGCTGCCCGCAGGTTTGACGGCTGGATTCTGAACTCTGTGGAAACCTTTGTCTTTTTCATTGTCAGTGTTCTCAACTTTGGTTTTTGAAGTTGCACAGGTTGCAAGAAATGCAAAACCAAAGATGGCGAGCAGTTTTGGGGCAAGTTTGTTGCCCTGGCAGAGTGGTGCATCGGTGGGGGGGGGGCTTCTTTATACTGCCACTCAATAAATGTTTGATAATATTCGTTTCTGTCAACAACAAATTCTTCATTCTTTCTTGTGCCAAAAGTTACAAACGCCAGACACATTCAGCATTTAAGCATAAACATCTCTCAATTCATCCACGGCAATCGCGGCCATTCACCGTTGCCCATACCATTAAGCTGCCATGGCCATCTTCAGGATGCTTTGTACGTTCTTAATAGGGTTGAGGTCTGGGACATGGAGGGCTGTGTCGTCTTGGATGCTAATTATTTTTCTGCTCACGGCATGGCGCAGCAGCGTGCAGCACTGCCAGTGCGAAAACCTCCTTCGGTAATTTTCCCTTTGTAATCTTACCCCCAAGTTAACTTTAGAATTTTAATTCTTCTGACAAATAAATCCAAGTGAGATACAGCAATATGTTTTGAAGACTTCTGTGCTCTGAAATCATTTTGAAAGTCATCCAAGAAGCTGCTCTAGCTGCAGACGTCATGTTTTCTTCCATTTCCACTTCTCTAAGTGTAATGTCCCAATGCTACCAAACAGTCCATAATGATATTCATTTGACTTTTTTTTTTTTCCTTTTTGCTCTCTCAAGCTTTAGAGAAAGTGACACACAGAGATAAATAAAAAAATAAAAAAAGAGAAAAAGCATCCTATACCTCCCACTCGCTATTAGATGACTGTGGTCTTTTTAACCCTGGGACATAAGTCAGCAGTTTAGCAGGCAAACATCGTGATGAGCCACCTGCAGCTCCCCCGGCTAATGCTATCATTACTGGCTTGATATGTGCTTTATCACCCGCAACCCAGCACAGACACCATCTGCCCAGACACACAATAACAATCATCCAAAGACAAAGCAGTCCCTGAAGCTCTGTGGCTTTGGAATGAAATCCCATTTTATTAACATGAAAAACATCCACGGTCGTTTCCTGTTTATCGCCCGGTTCTGTTTGGGTTTGTTTACCCGGCTGTGTCCTTCAACAACCCAATCTCCCGTGCATCACGGGCCATACCATTAAAGTGCCACTTAACCCCATCCGGGTGCCTGGACACGAGCTGCGGCTACCTTGCAATCAGAAGCGCAGGTGGTCCAGACACGGTTCTTCATCAGGCAGCCTGATGGAACGCCGGTCCTGGAAATGGACGCACCGTGGTCAGGATGGGGTTCGGGTGCCAAGAGAATAGCAGGAGTCGGTTTCATTTTGAGGGACAGGGGAGGGTGATCTTGTCTTCTGGAATATTTGAGTGCTAAGCTCTTGCTGGAGTGCCAGATCAACACATAATCTGCCTTCATTTGTCCTCCATCAACCAATCAATGACACTGCATGTTTGTGCTCTGTAATCCCCATTTCACATTATCGACTGATGTCAAACAATAGTTCAACCATTATTCACCAGTGGGCAACCAATTTTTTTTTCACTAAAAACAATAAATAAATCTACAACCGCGCCGGTGGAGAAACGTAATTGGCGATCAATACAAGGTGATTGGGTGCACTAATTCAAATGCGAATACGATTGCTTTGAATTTCATACAGTTCAGTTTTAGTCAAACTTTCAGGGACAGAAAAGAAGGTTGCACTGTATAATTAAAATGTATATAAAGTTACGTAAAAAAAAATAAAAAATATGCTGAAATACTGTAACAAAGTATGCATACTTTGTTACTTCCTACCACTGATCAGGTGTAATCCTTCGCAGCGCCACATTGTCTTTGTTCTCAGACATAAAGAACTGCAGTGAGGACAACGCCAAAGCCAGAGGGCGGCTTTCCTGTCTAAACAATGCAAGCGCAAAGAGTTCCAAACAAACGGCAGCCTTTGTTTTCAGCCACTATGACTAAATAAGGGGCAAAAGCGTCAAAATGCTGTAAATCCATCACACTGTACATCAAGTATGTTTTCTGGCCAATGAACAGATTTACTCTTAATGGCCTCGGGGGGTTAAAAAAACAAAAAACAAAAAAACAGCAAGGAACAGAAGGTGTGTTTATGATAAGACGCTTAAAGGCACTTCATCCTTTGGTGCTTTACGATGCCGACCCGAATGTTGAGCTCACCGCATCAAATACAATCCCACTTGAGAGATTGTGTCAAGGTCAAGAAGGTTGTGAAGGAAAGTTGCCAAGTAAAGGAGTGATTTTTTTTTTTTTTTTTTTTTTTTTTTCCCATTGGCTGACAAATGAGGTGAAAATCCCACCTGGCACAAAAGAAGCAGGTTTGACTCGAGCGTACCTCTTCTATCGTTTAATATTTGGAGGTTCACCAAGAGATCAGTAATTAATTTCACATCAAGGAAATGTGCGCCGTTTCCAATCCTGGCCGATCAATTGCTATACCCCTAATATGTATACATACTCTGTTTGAGTTTGAGGTGACTGAAGTTTACAAAGTTCATGTTCACAGACAAATTGGGCGAGACCCTCCTTCATGCCTACCTTTTAAGAACCTGTTGAACAGTTGGATTCCATTTGACGAATATAAACGTCAGTCAATGAGTTCAGACCCAACCCTCAATATTGCTAGTTTATTCCTCTCCAGTCCCGTTAATTCCTGCTGACAGTTTGCAACTTTGCAAAATGTCCGTACTTTGCAAACGCAGGTGTTCCGCATTCAGTCGCCGGTGTGGTCCTTTCATTCACTTCCATGTTTGCCCTCAGCTATGAAACCCACGTCGGCCAAAGGCAAGTTTGGCCGCCAAGAGACCAAAGCCCAGAGACCTCATCTCCATAAATGAAGCGCATGATTGGCTTCCTAAGCGTGCATGTTAAAAGTGTAAATTGAATCGAGGAAGGCTGGCCGCGAGTACGCGGAGGAACACAAAGAAGTAGCTGGTGGAAGGACTGGCTGGTTACGCCGGTACGCCCACGTGCTTCCGTCCTGGGGATTGGGATCAGATACTTGGTTTGAGCGAAGCCGTGCTGCATCAAAGGCATTCAAATGAAGCAGTCTTCTGATGCAAATTAAGCTCCAGGGGTGTGTGAGCGAGTGTGTGTTCACATCTGTGCCGCGGAACATGACAAAGGAGAGTTTTAAAAGAAAAGCTAGGTCGCTCTCATCTAGAAGAAGTCCTAAATCAAAATGATATTGAGCTACACAATCATTCCGTCTGCTGTTCTTGTAAAACCTCATCAGGGGACGAGCAGATTTCATAAAGAAAGTACCTAATTGTTGAGGTCTTTTCATCTCTCTTCTCATCCAGTAAAAGCAGTTTGCCTCGCTTTGACCTCATTTGATCTTCTATTAATTCTAAGTCCATATAAAACATTCCGGAAGGCTTCTCATTGATCAAAACAGTGGCTCTCAAACTTTTCACACCAAGGACCGTATCAAAAAGTACTCTTTGGAGTACCTCTATCATGACAATCATTAAAATAAGGTAGGCCTTAGTGTTGACCAAAAACGAGACAATGAAAACTATCAACGTCAAAGTGATATCACCTGAATTGTACTCAATTCTTGTGCGTGTCACTAGAGGGAGTCCTGCTGGATGAAAGCGTCCAAACTGCCAGCCGTGTTGACTTGACTTGTGCCAGTTAGCGAGTTGAGCCGCGGCGTCGAGAGACTGAGCTCTGCGGGCACGTCGCAGGCATAAAAGCCATTCATAAACCTTTATATTCCACAGGGACGACGGCCATAAAAATCGGACATCTCTTTCTACCCAGAATGTTGCTGACGCGGGCCGTTTTGGAGGGCGACAGGAGTCCGACTTTTATTAGGATATTACAAGTGTCTTATCCCAGCAAATAGGCTGTTTCATTATCAAGTGCGTTGTCCAGCGGCTCCTCGATATATGATCACATTTGAGGGAGCCCTTCAGCGCCAGCTAATCCACTGAGGTGCTTTCAGATTCTGCAGAATGCGTGCGGACCAAATATGGCTTTTTTTGGTCTCACTGCTAAACTAAAATAGGTCCTTAGCCGCGAGTGAGGCGCTTATATGGTTTTCCTTCAAATGTTTACCTCCAAAGATGGAGCGTCAATACGGTTCGCCGCCTTTTGATTGGCACCCACCTCGGCTAATGGGCTCTAATCCGAGGCTTCTCCATCACATTTGACAAGCGTCCGACTGGACCCAACTTCCCGGCGCAGCGGCAATACCTGGCGCGGCTTTACACCTTCAAAGCCGCGCCACTATCTTGTTCCCGCAGAGACAATCGGAGGATTTGGAACGCGGGCCTCTAAATCCTCCTTAAATTTCCGACTGGAACTCTGGAGAGGAATTTGAGGTGTTTGAGGGATGCACTTCTGCAGTTTGGACCTGCAGATAAAACCGGCAACGGAGCTAATCTTTTAGTCATTTACACAAACCCCCTTTTCACTGGCGGCGAGCATCTCGCGGTACGATTAGCAAACGGATTTATTCTTCGACTCACCGGCCTTGGAATTAATATTTAAGTCCCCGCGGAATCACCGCCTTGTCATTTGCAAGCTGATAAGTGTCTGGGAGAGTTTACATTCACATGCCGGTGGGCCGATGGAAGTAATCTCCCTGTGTCCTCAGTTTAGACACCCTTAGATGCCCTTTGTGGCCTTCGTGGTATTGCTAAAGAAAAGTCTCGAAATCCCAATATGAGAAATACTTTTTCCCCGAGTAAGCATTTTTGACACTTCCAACAGTTCCCAAGTGTTTCTGACATTATTTTCTCAAAATACACAAAAGAGAACACTTTTCAACGTTTTCCGAGGGGGCCATTTTATCTCAAGCAAATGAGCAACTGCTCATTGATTCGATGCTAAGTAAAGGTTTTGTTACTCTGAGGCGGAGCTAGGGTGTTGCAACTAGGTCAGCGGCCACTTGCTCTCAATCATTTAGATAAACAAGAGCCTCCACACAGATGAAATATCGCTTGTGTTACCACTAGTGGAGGCAGCATGCTTTTGTTACCATGACGAACCAAAGGCGGAGCTAGGGCATTGTGGCAAGTTGAGGGCTCATAGTGTTGTTAAGGTAGTACTTTTCCTTTTGTAGTCACTGTAGCAACTCATTTTCCAAAAGTGTCAATTCTAGTTTTTTGTTTGTTTTTTAAGACTTCTCCTGTGTGCCGACTTCAAATGGATGGCCATGATGATGATCATCGTCGTCTTTTCTTTTTAAACGAAAAGATTTCCATGTATAGATATGTAAACTATGGAAAAATGAAAACTAATCATGCTCACGTTTTAAACAGAACCCAGAGTCCGATTCAGATGTTTTGTGCTTTTTTTGGAGACGAGCGGAGGCAGGGTTAATATTCTTGTATTTTCACTTGCAGAAACAGCACTTCATTACCAAGCCACTGAATTCCACTTGTCGATTAGTCCCCCGCGCCCGTTCATTTGAGGGGAGGTTGAGCTTCTGATTTTAATGCACAAGGACGTGTCGGTACAGTAGATGCGCGTGAAGTCGTTACTGGCGGCGGTGGCAGCAGCTTTTGTTGAGGTGATTTAAGCAGAATCTCATGATTGCCTGCAACGCCGGAGGCGACTCATAAAGTGCTTTTAAAATAATAAAGACATTTAAAGTGGCTATTAAAATCAATGTCGCCTCATACTAAAATATGCGCTCTTGCGTGTGTGTCTCTCTTTGTGTGTGGATACACATCCAAAGTAGAGAGGATGCCTAATTTATTTAAGAAGTATTCCATTTGTAGAATAAAGTGGAATAGCCCAAATTGACTAAGGATTTCATTAGGACTGGACATTTTGAATTTCGTGCACCCTGTTTCTTCTGTTTTAGTCTCTCCGAACATATGGCAGATGAAATGATCTCCTCCTCCTATCTTCTGCTTTGCCTTTGCAGCACATGTACAGCCCCACTGGAGCTGCAATCGCTGGGAGGTGCATGGCTGCCTGCGATACGTTTGAAAAGATCCAGAAATTCATCGTAGAGCCGTTCATGTCCAAACCGCCGGCAACAAAAGTGAGTTCACAACGCCTAAGTGAAAATATCCCAAAAAGTTTTTAATCAGGATTGAAAAAAAAAAAAAAAATATATATATATATATATATATACTTCACTTAAAAAAAATATTTACTGTCAAATTCAAGACATAAACAAAATTAAACGAGAATAGCCTTTTCATTGACTCTGGCTCTGGAAGTGTTCCTTTAGTTTTGTTTTGGGTTTATTTCACAAAGGAGGTTCAACAAAATGTGAGATTAACCCTGAACAACGAGTTGACATACCCTCCGATAGGAAACTCTGCGTTTTCGGTTCCAGTCCAGATGATTCCAGTGAGTTATATCAACGCTGAGTAGTCTCACCTGGACTTTAAAAGACCGCATCAATGGAGCCCCGATTCGTCGAGTCACCATGGCAACGGGGAAGCCCAGCACGGCGCCGCCCTCCGCTTTCGCATTGCTTTTGAATTGTTTTGTTTGCCCCTTTCACCCGAAAATCTTAATGCGATCATATGGCAAACTTGAACATATCTTTATTTTAAAAAGAAAAAGAAAAAGTGCAACACCGCAGCGATGTCGAATTTGAACGTCTTTATTAAAAAACAAAAAAAACGAAAAAGTGCAACACCGCTGCAATGTCGAATTTGAACATGTCTTGATTAATAAAAAAAAAAGTGAAACACCGCAGCGATGTCGAATTTGAACATGCTTGATTAAAAAACAACAACAACAAAACAAAAAACAAAAACAAGTGCAACACTGCAGCGGCTCCCCATAGAGGAAAGCGGCGTGGGAGAACATTTGCTGCTCGTGTCAATGCATAAATTTAAATGTATAGTCCTTTGGGATAACAATATTACAGGGGAAACCTGTTGAATGATAGCTCATTAATTCATTTCAATTAGGTGCAATCCTACGAGGGAGAAGCACACTTGATTTAAGATGGAAAAAAAAAACACTTAGATGAAATGTACAAATATTGAAACGGGAATAAGAAAAAAACGGAGCGCAATACTGCTGTGATGTGAGCACATATGACTGTCTGGTAATGTTGCAAATGATGGATTAAGTTGTGTATGTAGAGGATAGACTGTGATGTGAAAATGTACCGCTCAAAAAGGTATCTGTGCGGAAATGCCAGATATACACAGTCTGATAACATTCTCACAACAAATATTTTATTTCCTGCGTAATATTGCGGCACCTTCATCAATAGGGTTATTGTCAAGAGAACATGCCATGTTTGTGACAAAAGTGGACTTTATCCTATAGACTACAGGCGTATTTACACAAAAAGTCGCTGGATGAATGAGGAAATGAATTGTTGCGCGTGGTTGAAAGGAGCCGGGTACAGGGAAAAACTGGAGGTTCATTGTGAAAAACCTGCTACCAACCAGGTTAGGTTCATGGACTATGTTACTATTGTAACTGACCGAGAGCTTAAATTACCTCTTTTTATGAAACAGGCTAGAGTTCCCTCTTATCCTCTGGTTTCAGTTACCTCCCTTTCTGAAACGAGTTTCCTACTTTTCAGGGTTTCTCACTAAACCTGCTTTGTGAACTACACCCCTGGACTAGAATTTCTCAACTTGTCATTGCAAATTGTGCATTTAGGATGCTGTCTCCCACCATTCAACTCAACTCACTTGAAAACATCCACCACTCTTTTCTTAAGATGGAACCCGGGGGCAGCAGGTACAATGAAAACAGCAGAGGCCCCAGAATTGAACCCTGTGGAACACCATATGTTCCATGAATTTACATTGCACATATTGATCCCACCACTTTCTTTTGACGGGATTACCCCTCGGGTTCGATCGGACCCAGGTTACAAGAACCACTGCTTCAAACTGGCTGTACCTGTATTGTTCATGACTTGATCTCAGTTAAATGCATAACTGAATTGAATCTTAGGAAATGTATCGGCTCAATTTGAAAGTTTATGTAGCTTACCTGAATTTGTGAGTTGTACTATAGTGACGTATGAAGTTTGATGTCCTAGTTGAGGTGGTGTGCAAAGCGTAGTAGTGAAGTCCAAGTGTTAAGCGTAGATGGCCAGAACAGAGCGTCGTCTTCTCACAGCAGGCATCAGTGAAAAGTCTTAATTCCCGCCATTGATTTGTGTATTGAGCCGAGCGTAGGAGCTTTAATTAGAAGGAACAGACACAAGCAGGAGGCTGATGATGTCACACGACTTTACTAACCGCGTCTGAGGATGATTTTTGGCCACCCCGCTTCGTTACCTGCACTTTGTCAGTACACACGATTTTGCCCCCGCTTCCCTTCCCCACCTGCCTTTTCCCCCCCCCCATTATTATGATGATTTTAGAAGAGTGGACCGCACAAGCTTCTCTTCCTGTTCCCCACTTCTCTTTTTCTGTTTGTTTTTGCCAGCGTCCCAACCCTCTTCGCCAATAAGCGCAATAGCTTATGGAATGCTTTTTCCTGCGGCATTACTCACAGGCACCAGCCGCCACATGCCATTAGGCTCAGCCCGGGGAAAGGGTGGTGGTGGGGGTCGGTTAGGTCTGATGGCGCCGCCAACGAAACCGCAAGACTGCCATCTAGTGCACTGGGGACGGAACTAAACAAAAAGCGGGGATGTGCAATGTGAGCATGGTCCAACCCAAAAAAAAAAACAAAAAAAAATCTGTATATGCTTTAATTGACCTATTTAGAATTAATTGAATTACAATTGATGTGTCTTTGTAAAAAAAAAAATAAGTTGCATGTTTTAATTTTGCTCTTCATAATCAATTTGATTGCAAGTGTTTGAAAAATGGTTAAAATTAGTATGTGAAATATATGACTAAAAATAGAATACAATCATTAACAAATCATTTTCAACCTATATTTAATTCAATACACTACAAAGACAAGCTGTTTATTGTTGAAACTTGGTAAACATTCCATTCTTGATTGATATACAACTTCAATTCGTTTCAATGGGAAGCGGGTCTGGACTGCTGGCAGGCCAGTCTAGTACTCGCACTCTTTTGTGACAAAGCCACACATGTGGAATGTGGGCACGCTGTCCATTATTTCCAAGAACAATTTGACTATCAGTTTTGACAATTTGACAATCTGACTCGTCAGACCACAGCCCACTTTGTGTTAATCTATCTCAAATGAGCTTTGGGCCAGAGAAGCCAGCTGTTGTTACATAAATTTACATCAATTTATGGTGCGCCACAGGGTTCAATATCGGGTCCTCTGCTGTTTTCATTGTATCTGCTTTCCATCATAAGAAAATAGCAGTGGTTGTTTTAAAGTGCACTATGAATATGGAGTTGAGTGATGGGAGTCACAGCGTTGTAACTGCATGATTTGCAATGCCAAGTTTAGCAATTCTAGTCCAGTTCAGTACCTCCAACAAGGTTAAGGACCACTGATACTCAGTATGGTAGTTTGTGCCGAGAAAATGAATACATACATTTTAATGAGCCTATTTTTGGAAGAGTCTAAATCAATGCTTTTTTTTTATTTTTTTTTAAATGGCAGGACACTAATGTAAGTGTTTGGTGGGCCGGATTAAAGGAGGGAGCGGGCCAGATGTGGCCTGGAGTGAAGTAATCGGACCCACAGAGAGTTCACGCTCATTCCCTTTCCATCAACGGCAATTTCTGACTTTCTTATTTCACGCTCAGGCCCGTAGCTCTGCTAAACTCTGATGTCAGCTTGACATTTTGGAAGACACAAGCCAATAAAAGGTTGTAAGTGGGAGAAAGGTGCACTCTGTAATCCGGCGACGGTTGTTGATGAAGGTCTGTAAATGTCATTGTATCAATTACTTTTGTCAGTGCGCCACTGTAAGATCTTATGGCATTATGACATTTGCATTGAAGTCATAAATGCCGTCGATCGACCAATCAAAACATTGAAAATCTAATTGATCAGCAGGGTAGTCTCGTGCTTGGCACATTTGCCTCGCAGTTGAGAGTTCTGGGTTTGAATCCTGGCCTGCCGCACATGCAAACGGCCCACAAGAAGGCTGGAGCCAGGATTCGAACATTGGACCCAGGAACTGTGACGCATTGACTCCAACCACTAGTTCACAGTGCATCATGCATGTAAGCATCGTGTATGTTTGTCCTCTCTCTCCAACCCGTCCTCCTGCTGTCTCCTCAGATCAATCTCCTTCCTTGGCTTTTTCGCCTCCTCGCTTTCTTCCGCTTCGTGTCTCCTGGCTATTGCTTCATCACCTTCGGTCCATCCCCCCCCCCCCTTCGCGCCGTGTCCCATTGGACATCATCGCTTTCCGCCCGCAGGACTCCCCTCGCTAGATTAAGTCGGGCGCTGCCTGTTCGCCGGCGTTCTTTCAAATGACCCACGTCGGCATCGGTGCGATGATTGCATTGCTCGCTCCTGTGCCGGAGTGTTTTCACAAACTCAACTTGGTTAGCGTCATTTTTTGTTTATTTTTTGGATGACCCTCATTCCGTTTCGGAGACATTTTTAGTGTTTGGTTTATTAATAGCAGTTGCAAAACCTGCAGGCATATTTGTAATGGAAACTGAACAACAATAATAATAATGCATTATGATGCATTTGCTTGACAGAAACTTTCCTTAATATGCCTTGTGTAGCCTAGGTGCCAAATCCGGTGCCTGTTCCTTTAAATTCCTCTCTGTGTGTGGTCATGTGACTCAGAGTAGCGACTGAGGAGCACATATAAAACTGAATCAGGAAGTGAGGTGGGAACTTGTCAGAGAATCAGCTGCAGGTTTGTTTGCTTCAGTTTTACTTATTGTATGTCTTAGCCTTGCTTGTTGTTAAATCCGAGCTGACTGTTAACCTTGTAGGAGCCTCCTCAAATCTACTCAAATCTCGTCTCTAGCAACTCCCTCCTTGAGTCGAACACTAGACTTCTGTTAACTAGCCTATTCAGTATTAAGCTTCTTGCTTACTTCAATAGTTACGAGTATTGCTACCCAACACTAGGGTTAGACTTGTGTATCCAAACATTGAGAATATGCATTTGAATTGGCGAAAGAGGTTTAAAATGTCAGTTATTATATAAACTTAGCTGTGTCTTAGTACTATGCATTAGACAGACATTTTCCTTAATATGCCTTTCTTTTAAAATGTATTCAAAAATTGGATATCTGCATTTGGAACAGCAGTGGCTTCAAAAGTACACTATGATGGAAACTAAATGAGCATAATTGCTCTCATAATGCAATGCATTTGCCAGACAGACATTTGGCCTTATATGCCAGTTGGTATTTTATTTTATTTTTTTAATTGGGAACATTTTTTTTTTTAATTGACCACAGTAGGTCAAAAAGTAGCAACTACACAATAATGCAAACCTTGCTTCTTTCATAAAGCATAGCAAACAAGCCCAAAAAAAAAAGGCAAAGTGTGTATAGTTATCCATACTATGCCTTTTTTAATTGCTACAACAATCTGGAACATGTATTTGAATTGACTGACGGCAGTGACTTAAAAAGTCACCTATAAGTAGCTACAAATACGGAATGTTCTTAGTACATTAGCGAGGCAGACACTTTCCTGAGTATGCCTTTTTTCAACCATTCAAAAAATGGCATTTGACATGACCAAAGAAGCCTGGAATGGAAATGCAATGGAAATTACACAATAATACAGAAATTCTGCTAATAATAACTGTTAGCTGCTCTCTTCGTAAGATGCATTTTCTAGACAGGAGTGTTCCTTAATATACCTTTTTTATCTGTGGACTATTTTTTTCCGTGTCGTCGTCAATCTTCCTTGTTTTGCTTGACGGCGGACACGCGACGATAAGGCCGTACATCTCTACGTCTCTTCAAAGCTGCTCGATAAAGAAATGCTGCTACAAATGAGGTTTGAATACCGCACGTTGAATGTCAGCTGCAAATTGACACCTACGTGTAGTTTCACTTTCTTTGATATGTCCGTATCTGGCTTCTGTTCTGACAGTAACATGGCAGACTTGACAAGAAGCAACATGCTCAATCGTAATTTGCATGTGTTAGTGCCATGATTTTCCACAGAAGTGCACAAGGAAGTTTTTCTTAAAGTTAATCGTTTGCTTGACAGAAATGTTCCCGAATATGCCGTTTAAAAAAAAAAAAAAAAAAAAATCTGTTCAAAAATTGTAAATGGGTAATTGAATTGAGCATAGTGGCATTAAGAGTTTATTAAATGCTCAGTCTATATAGTTGCTCGAAAAAGCTTTCCTGTTTAATTTATCCTCTAATTAGGAACATGGGAATGGTATTTTAAAAATGAGTCTTCTCTGAAAACTGCATTGTTTGCTCAATGCAATGCGTTTGCTCGTCACACACTTTACTTTACTACTACTTTAACATGTAGAATTTGTTTGAATTGATTACAGCATCTAAAAAATTAAGCTACCGTACTAAACTGTGTTGCTCTCTGCTGTATTTATTCATACATTTATTCATTTATTCTATTTATTAAATTCACCACAGCGGCTTAACTAGTACGCTGCTCTCTGTAACTACAATGCATTTGCTTGACAGAAACTTTCCTTAACACAATCACTGCCAGCCCAGCAAAAATGCATTATTTGACGTCTTTTTCCGTCAATGGCAGTCAATGAGTTAAGATGAGATGTAACCAAAATTGACGGATTTCTAAGCAAAATTTGCCTTCAAAAAAGAAAAAAGGAAAAAAGGATGCTGCAATATAATCACAAAATATATTGGCACATTGTGTTTAACACATTCACTGCCAGCCCAGCAAAAATGCATTATTTGACGTCTTTTTCCGTCAATGGCAGTCAATGAGTTAATAAGCCTTCTTGTGAACACCCTCGAACATAGAATGGAAATCATTTCATGAATTTGACTTAATCCGTCTTTTGTTCAAATTTTAGTCAGTTGATCATGTCAAGGTTGACAGAAGCTTTCCTTAATACAATGTCTCCATGTCAAGGACGAGGAGTTAAGATTGAGTCGAGTTTAACACGCTGAACTTTTACCACAGGTCTTCTTTAAATGGCTGATTTGATGGATAAACATGGTTGCTCTTGCCTGATCTACTTCCTGGGATAACATCAACTGCTCAGATGCATTCAAAGGCGACAGTGACAAGCGAGGAGGGGCGGACGAGGGAAGCCGAGTGATGGGGGATGGTGGGGGGGGGAATTAAAAAATCCGACGGCGCCGCCCGCTCCCCTGTTTCAAACGCGCCGCCGCGGCACATTCCGATGCCTTTTGATCAATTCGTCTCGCAGATGGCAACTAGCGCGATCGGGAGGGATGGCACCGAGCGACGCCAGCAGGTGCAAGGTGCGAAAGTTTGCGCTTTCATCTGAAACCCGGGATTCTTTGGATGGGAAAACAAAAGTCACTACGAGTGGAACGCTGGCTCCCTCTGGAGATACTCAGTGTATCTGCCATTTTTCTTTTCTTTTCCATGAATTTTTGAATTTCCATCCCTTTATTCAAAAACATGGCATTATTTGAAACTGACATTGACTATGTGTTCTTGAGTCATATTAAAACATAAAAGTAATCAGTCAAATGAATTGAAGTTATACAAGGTCTGTTGTCAATTAATTTGATTAACTATTAGTTGTTTATTAATCAATTTAGTTGTTACTACGTAGATCTCTAAACCAAACACATTTAAGGGCACGCTGGTGGATTTTGTCCCTAACAATTGTTAAATGTTATATTTGGTAACTGTTAAATTGTAAAATAACGGAGATTTTTTAGCCCTGCTTCCAAGTTAAAGCCAACTATTTTCATTCGGGGTTGTCTGAATTGATTTTCGATTCGTAGGCATCTTTTGAGGAGAGATGCACACCTCTGATAAAGAATTACTTGGCGGTTAAAGGTCAGCTTTAAAATTTCTTGACAGGAAAGTGTTTTATGGGACCTAAGTCTATATAGCATTCTGATTAATATTACATTTATGGAATAAGAGTCATGAAGCAAAATCCAGCCGTTTTTATCCCTCTCAGGGGGCGGCCATTTTGTCACTTGCTGTTAAGTGAAGATGACATCAATGTTGCTCAGATCTCAGGAAACAGCCAATCACAGCTCAGCTTCAGAAAACATCCAATTACAGGTCAGCTTCAGAAAACAGGTGAGCGGTGATTGGCCGTTGCCTGAGCCCTGAACAACATTGATGTCATCTTCAGTCGACAGCTAGTGGCAAAATGGCTGCCCCCTCAGATAGATAAGAACTGGATTTTGCTGCTTAACTCATATTTCACAAACACAACATTAACCAGAATACCATATTGAAAATATATATATATGTTTTAAATTTGGGTTGACTTCCCCTTTGATCAAATCAAACATTTTTTTTCTGAGCTGTGTTTGGTGTAAAAATATTCAGAACCACTGTGTTGGACCTATTCAAACGGATCAAGTGGCAACCAATGTGACCCGTTAACTGGAATGAGGTCTTGGTATGTTGTGACGCAGCGTGTGACGGGCAGCTGTCGCTTGTGGCCGCGGTTTGAGGGCCAACGCCCGCAGATAATGAAAGAAAGGGCGGCGTGTCATGCGGTAGCCTCCCGTTGGGTTCTTTTCTCCTGCCCCTCCGGTGGAAGCATCTCGTTGCTCGGCACATTCCAGCGGTGAACGCGGCCGCTTTATATCAGACAGGAGTGGGGCTGAAGAGGCCCTTGACAAGGAACAAAGAATTCCACATAATGATGGTGAAGGAGCAGAAACGGTGCCTGGTGGAGTTGACGCTGGCTTCCGCCACCTGCAGTCGCTATGAAAAAAAGAAAAGAAAAAGAAAATCAAGAAACATCTACTTTTCTCATTTGCCTTTCACGCACTTTTCATCAGTCGGGGATTGGAACTAATCGAGGTCAGGCTGACTGCGAGTTTACTTTAATTTACAAGCCGCATGCGAGGAGGGGAGCAAATGAAAACAAAAGCAAACGGCTCCGAAGGCGGCGTGGATCTTTTATCGCCTAAATAAATTGCTTGTAGACAAAAGGAGTAATTTGCCGCAATAAGAAAAAGGAGAAATCATGCTCATCAACTTGTTCCTGCAGAGTCGCAGCAGTGTGATACACAGGCACCCTCTAGTGGTATGTGAAAGAATCACTGTGCATGATGTTCCTGTCGTTTGAACTGTTGTAACTCTAAAGTTGTTGTTTTGGCCTCAGCAAATAGGTGAGTTTTTTCAGAAAATAACTCTATAGAACATTTTTCTGACCTTTTTGTTTGATTGTATTAAGATCAGATATTTCTCATGTCAAACATGTAACTAGAGTGGAAACTTCCCCTTAAAAGGCTAATTCATCTCGAGAATACGACGTGTCATTTGCATAATGATGCGATGATTCTGAAACGTGTTGGAGGCACGGCGCTGTTGATTGATGGGAATGTAATTATGACACCTCGCAAGTTATTAAGCTGTAATCAGGCTCAGCCACTTATCTTTAATACTTTCCTTAAGTGCACAGAGGATGGGAGAAATGAATGCCTTTTATCACACCTTCAACCAAGCATCGGGGCTTGGTTTTCCGCAAAACAAACGCGCCTCACAAAAACAAAAAAAACTATTTCGGTGACTAATAGTATTTTCGGCATTCGTCTTTTTAGGCACCTTATTATTATTGTATTCCATCTTGGGATGTCAAAACTCCTCAGACATGATACGATGGTGCAATTTTTATTTATTTTTTACACATTTTTGTTAAAAAAAAAATGCACAATGTGCTGTACACGCATGTATCACTGTTTTGTTAACATGTCAAGTTTCATCCTTCACTAACTTCCAAGAGAAAAAAAAAATCAATAAACTTTGTACTTTGTTACATGTTTGTTTCTTGGCCACATTTTGTGCATTTTACATAGCAGCCACAATAACATGACCCGCCCCCCACGTCATGTCCGGGGCTCAGTAAAACTGTAAACGAGCCAAAAACGGCGGTCCTCGACTATGCGGCATCCGCTTTAAGCACCAAATGGGGAATAATTATACTGCTGTAAGTTGAAAATGTCACCAGTCTTCCTGTTTACTTTTTTGCCGTGATGCGATGACGTACAAGTGTTCCTAAGTGCTTAGCCCACGCCCTCCCCCCGACTCCCACCTCCCGTCCAACTTTAGCTCTTTCATCCCTTCAGACCCATGGATGGTTGCAGTGGACATGACGTGTTGGCATGTCTCAACCAATAAAATGCATAATTTGGATGATGTCAAAACTTCTGGTTCATGATTGGATCTTAACTAACCAGTCATAAGTGCAAGTTGATTTGCATGACGTTCATGTTAAAAAATGTTGCTTGCTAAGTTTATAATTTGACCCAAATAGTGGTCAGTCTGTTATTTTTTTTTCCCCGAAAGTCGATTTGCCTTCATGCCTTCAATGCCTGTCCACCTTTTTGCTTTTTGTCAGCCGCTTGGTGTGTGTGTCACATCCCCGTTTGCTCGCCGTTCCGTTGACAGGCGGCTGATCAGCAAACAGCCGCGTGTCATCGGCCCCACAATTCCACCTCACGCCTTCTCCGTCTTAATTATATGTATCAGTAGCCGGATGGAGAAATAACTACGTGGCACTCCTCGCCTGTCAGGATTCAGGAAGCCGGCACGTCACACCTCCTAAATAGCAGCAAGTTTACAGAGGGCGTTAAATGCTACAGTTGAACGCTAACGATACATGAACAGAAGGACCGTAGTATCTTAACGTACAGGTTTAGTTTGGTCTGTTGCCTAGCTTGTACTAAAAGAAAAAAAACACTGTAGTATGAACAAAATAAATAAACTAATGTTAAGAAAGGTGGTTTTATCAATAATAATGAGCATACTAATGGATTTGTGCGCCTTTAGAGGGTGTGGCCTAGTGAATGATTCAAGAGTTGGACTCAGTTATCTACAATTGAGTTTTTGGATATGAGTGAGCCTACATTACCTTGCGTGTAGGGGAGACCGGGGCTAGTTGTATCATGGGTAAGTTGTCACATTGCAATTTTCTTCTCCATCAGAGAGCGCAACGAAAAAGTGGAATACTAGTATTCTTCGTACAAATGGTCAGCGGTTGTACTGTCTGACAGGAGAATAAATAGCACATTGTGAGCTGACATGAGTGCCAGCGCACAACCCAAAGTTAAAATGTTCAACTTAATAATTTTTCAAACAGGCGTCGTACATAGACAAATTGTAGCAGCAAATCATGTCATGCCTCAGTCACTGTTCTGTTTTAAGCTAACTTTAACTCGAGCGAGTTTTACTCAACATGGTAGTTTGGGGCAACTTGTCTCAGTAATTTTGGGGTTTGTTGTCACATATGCAAAGAATGGGCCAATGGAAATGCACCTCTGGCAACTCTTTTTACTTATGCCAGAATTGTTATTCCGATGATGAGTCTGCATAGTGAGAACTTAGTTTGCTAGGTTTTGTCTCATTGTTTAAAAATGGATTTTTCCAGTTGTTACAACTACAGTATGCTCATATGACAGGACTGGTTAATGTTTCATAATGAACCATCCATCCATCTGCTTTATTTTTTTTAAATTAAAATTAATCTCAAATGTTCAGTATAAGGGAAGCAAAACAAACATTTGAGGCTGAGAGCTATGACCTATATGCCAGCAGTTCCTAAGGACTTTAATTTATTTCATAATATTTTATCTTAAGGTTTGCTCATTGACTACAGTAAATTGTCAATACCAATGATAAACACTTGATCTGGCTGTAAAAGCAAACACAACAAAACAAGAGAACAAGGATAATTTTCCCCTTGTTTTATTAGTTGCAAAATTCAATGTGACATCTTATGCTCTTTATACTAAGTATAAATACGGTTCACTGTATTTGGATAAAAAGCATGTCACGGGCATGTTATAATCCACTCGGGGATCTTAAATTGTACTCGTTTACTGCACATGGTTGATATTTTGCAAGCAACAAGTGGCAGCCGTGCTGCCGAATCCCAAAGTCTGCTCTCTATTTGTCAGATTGTATTTTTTTTCCCTTGGCCTCGTTCCCCCTTTTCAAATACTCAGCTTTGTGTCAGCACAATGACCCATTTTCCCCGACCGAGATCATTAAAGTTTCATCTCATCTTAAAAAATAGTTGAAGCTGTAATGGAAAGGCGAGGATTACGGATGAGGGTGGGGGCGGGGAAGTGGAGCAGCTCCTTTGCACGGAGTCTGCGGAGAATCCTTGAACTGAAGTCAAGCGCCTCCCCTGTCTACAGGCTGCATGTTGTAAATGGATTTCCATTTCTTACTTTATATCTTTTACTGCTTTTTGTGCCGTTGCTTGAAGGTAGCATAATTTTCAGGGGCAACTCCCACTGCATCGTCGAAGCGAGAGAAAAGTTTTAATCAACAGCCAAAAGGAAGGTTCTACAATCTTTTGAGTGATTATCCATATTTTCTTCCATCTATTCGCAAATTCGCCATGCAGGCTCCATTTCGTAGTATGCGAAAGAATCACAGTCGGCCCATTTTTTTACGGTGCTACTAAGTTTGCGATCCACTGATCGGTTCATCTGCGCCGCAGAGAGAAGCTCCGTAAATGTTGGGGTGTCAGAAGCTACCTTAGCGCCATAACTCCAGTCGGTCGTGCGGCGTGGGTGGGGGAGCGTGCCGTGAGGGTAATTTGTAGTGGAAAAAATGGGCCCTCATTTTTTTTCCCCGGCCACTCGTAAAATCAGACGCCCCATTCTGCCGCGCTAATCCATGGAGCGGCGAGATCTCCCTCCCCGCCCCGGCCGACTTGGCCGCTTGACATCGCCTTCCATCATGCGTATTGTATTGCAAAGGGTCGGGCCATTATTTATTTCCCGCGATCCCTCCGGGGAGGAAGGATCACGCGGAATATTATGACCTCCTCCCTCTTGCCTCCCGCTCGGTCATCCTTCTTTTGAGCTTCTGAAAGGCGAGCCACAGTGGACGAGGAACTTTTATTGGTGGTTGGGAGCAGCAGGCAGAAGGCGATTTTGTATTTCAGTTTAGGGATACAAACCACAAAGACGTTCTTTCTTTACAGAAGTATTCAGCCCTTCGGTCTGTGTTATTGCCACCGAGCAGCTCCCTGGAGATTTCCAGTCAAATGCGGCTCTGTCCCTTCACGGATCAATACACGAGTGCCCAACAATGCTTTGGCGGCGGTGCACACTGTGCGCTTTTCCTCCAAGAATGGGAAAACGGAGAGAGGGTGGTATCGGGTTGTCTTGCCAAATCTGTCAAAACTTACAGACTCTATACCGGGGTGGTGAGATCCGGTCCTCGAGGGCCACAGTCCTGCTGGTTTCGGATATTTCCCTTCTTCAACACAGCTGATTCATGATCAGCTCATCAGCAAGCTCTGCAGAAACCTGATAACGAGCCTGTTAATTGGAATCAGCTGCACTTCGAGTAGGGAAATCTGCAAAACCTGCAGGACATCGGCCCTCGAGGACCGCAGTTTGCCACCCCTGCTCTATACAGATCGAGGCCTACTACATATAAGGACTTTTCAAGTCTTAGAAAGGTTTGATAGAGTCCGTCCATCTGGAGAACATACGCTTATATTAGGGGCGTCAAAATTAGTGCGTTAATTTTGAGTTAATTTCAAGTTCCTTTAACGGCACTAATCATTTTTTTAAACATGCCCCTTGCTTGGAAAGACTTGGAAAGTCTGTAGTGGGGGAATTTCATTCTTAATGCAGCAGACACATCCACATCAAAATTTAGCATCAATAAATGCAGTAATAATAATGAATATATTTGTGGAGACTGGGTTCAAGTTGTATTTTACATTTTTTAAAAATGTGCAGAAGTTCACGTTACTTCATGTTAAAGATTAACTCGCTCTTAATATGACAAGAAAAAACACTGAGCTGTCACCAATGTCTTACAAATAGAATTATGCCATCTAGTGGCAGAAAAAAGACCAACACAAATCAATACTCAAGTATAAAACATCTTTTTAATTTTAACTAAATTGTTTGATTTAATATGAAATTACTGTATCAATGACTAAAAGATGAAGCCATATTTCTATTTTCATTTTTACTTTTGTGTATGAAAACTTGCTGTACATGCTATTGTGCATTTGGAACATATATAAACTTTGCGATTAATCCCGAGTTAATGATTGTAGTCATGCGATTAATTATGATTAAAAATGTTAATTGCCTGACAACCCAAGTTTATACAAAAAAACATATTGGCTAGGTCACCTTACCGCCCACACGGAGATTTTTGGTTGCAAATGTTGAACATTAATATTTCAAATAGTCAGCCCGTTATGTGACCCTCATTGGTCGAGAAGGGGCAATATCGGGACAAAAACACCTCGATTGTATTGTGAGACAGGTTAGTTTTACCCTACTGAGGATCTGCCGGAGAGATGAGATGAAAGCATTCCTCTCAGACGTGTCTCTTTTCATCCTGCTCTGGCAAATATAAGCGTGGCATTTTCTTTCCCAGCAGAAGGGAGAGTCGGGTCCCAAACACATCTGGGCTGTCTTGCTTCTTACCCCAGAGAGATGGCGGTGGCCCACACCTCTCTTCTTTCAGTCCTGGAATGTTTCGGACACACCTCACACGTGTCTTCTTTCATTTTGATTCCAGCGAGATCCAAGTCTCCCTTTTCAGAGCGACGGCTAACATTTGCGACGAGAGGGCGACTAGCTTGTTCAAATCACCGTGATGTGGCAACAAACAAATCCTAATCGTGACCAATCCCCGCATCGGGGTTGCAATCAATCAGGCCGCCGGAGACCTTCGGCATTCAATAAACGTCAACGGGTTTTTCTGCACGTCGTCGAAGGGGCGGTGGCTGAAATAACACACGGTTAACAATTAGGGAGCTCCCCCCCCCCCGCACCCCTCGCGAGCGCGTCGGCGGTCATTTAGCAGGAAGCGCGACACGGCCCCACGCAAACCCAAATGCCACCATCTAAATCCAGCCTTAATTAGGCCGCTGTGGCCGAGGACAGCAGGCTGAGGGGACTGACAATATTAGTTGTTTACAAAAACATCAGCTTCCTTGTTACGCCGAATGTGTGACAGGGTGATAAGGTCACGCTAGGGACCCCATTATAGCCGAGGAGACGAAGCTTAATCTTGAAAATGGATCCCCCGTCTTTTAGCTCATCCCTATTCTGTATTTCCCGACGAGGCTCCAAGCTCCTAAATGGTCAATGTTGGTTGTCGGGCAAATGTATGCACATATAAATTATTGAATTTTTTTAAAAAAAAATTTTTCGAGACGTGCCAGTGCAGGCTATTAAAGCACGACTGTTGCATTGTGTTCCGTCGGTGCCGGTGATAATGATGAGCGCTCTGTGTCGCTTTCCACCAGGTGAGGAAATAACAGCCACGCGCTGGCCTTAATGGGCCCGCTCAGCACCCCCTAACAACATCCCCCACCTACCTCCGACCGCCCCCTCATTTGACAGAATGTTTCAATTCTGGAATAACAGGATGTTTTTTTTTGTTTTGTTTGTTTTTTCCTCACAGCAGCCTGAACATTCAGCTTGTGCCTTCAGTGTTCTCCTGTGCCGGGGTTAGACTCAAGGCTGATTGGTCTCGAGTGTGTTTTCTGTGCAGGCCTTTGAGCGCAGTGTTGATTTCAAGCTGTTTTCATAACAAGGCCACCTAATGCAAGCACTCCACCATGGCGAGGCAAGGAAATTCAATCCGACTCTTTGATATGTTGAAACAACCTACACACAATGTGAACATATTCACTACTGTGTTTTTTTTGTGATTGATTTTAAACGCCACAATGATGATTCCTGGTCAGACTAGCGACCAAGGTAGGTTTAAGGGTCTTGAAGAATTTTATTTCCAATTGGGAATTAGGTACACACCTAAGGAGCTAACGACCCTCAGAAAAGCTTTTTATGTATTTATTTATTTGTTTAAATCCAAGACCGATCATTGTTTAAAAGGGACATTCTGTGATCCCGAGCGGCATCTAGTGTTGAACTAATAATTCATTCATTTTAAAAACTGTTTATGTCAATAGTATGCACCAAATATTTTGTATCGCATAAAACTTTGTTTTTTCATATAATCGTAGGTCTCGTAATCACTAATTATATTACATTGCTGTAGTCTGACCTCATGAGAGCTGCCATGTATCGCCGCCATCTTCCTGCTGCGGATGCCCAACCGGGCGGTGCCTGCACCGAGTGTGTCGACCACAGATTACCTTCCACAGCCGGGGCCTGCGGGTGGTCTTCGTGATTCGGGCCCGTCGCTCGTCACTCTCTGCTTTGCTTTTACTAGCTCCTCCCGCTAGCCGCTCTTGTTAGCTGCTTTGGCTAATTCCAGCTCGCTCGAACTTTTGGTGTCACTCGTCGGGCTTCACAACGGCTGCCAAGTCGCCGTCGCTCGCCGAGATGCTCGTTTGCTCACGCATATTAAGAATTGACGGTAGACTTGCTAAATATGGTCTCTCTGAGCCACCGTAGTGTGCGTGCTCCCAATTCTTTGATCACGATATGGCGCTAGGGACACACAGTGGGTCCTTAACTTTTGACGTACAGTTTGGTTTAATGTTTTAGAAAATTTTTCTTTTCAAAATGAAGCTCGAGGTTGTACTTTGGTGCGGAAAGTTTGAGAATGTCTGCTACAAAACAGGGTCCGCATGTTGGTGTATGATGAATGGCGTCAAAGCGTTCTTGGCTCAATAATCGTCCGCTAATGTCCTTTTGCGCCCTCCTTAGTGCGGTGCTTTGTAAATGTCAGCATCCCCACGCGTCTATCGCCAGGTCAGACGATTCTCCATCCATCTCCTTGAGCGTTCGCGGCCCTCGCGTTCCCGTTGTCGAGTTGTCCCTGTGTCGGACAAACGTTGTTCTTCCAGTGCCGCCGCCATCCCTCTTTGTCACCCTGGGAAGCTCCTCGTTCATCTTTATTCATTTATTGAGTGTGCATTCCTTCATTTTGCGAGCCACTTCACAGACTGTAAGCGTTACTGATTTGCAGTATTCCTACATGAGTTAAACGTGTGTCAGTTAAGGTAGACTAAGAGTGTACAGTGTGTCTCAATAGGGTTAGGGTCCGTCGGGGTCTGTGTCTTAGGTTAACTTGATAAATACCCGCCTGACCTCGGAGTGGACTTGGTGGCTGTGGTTAAGGTCAATGACCATCTAAAATGCCCCTGTGTTGTAGACCATGCAAAAATAGTGGACAGACCACACTCTTGATCTGCTTTTGCTTTGTGCGTTGCGGCGCATCCAAACTCTGTCGTTTCTTTATTTCGCCGTAGCGATCCCACCTCCAAGTTAGTCGAGCGTATCCGCCGGAGACCCCGTGGCCTCGGTTTCATCTTGCCGCCATGTCACCGAGCCAGCTCAAAGTAGGGGAACGGGCGACTCTGCGAATTGGAGCCACATCAAGGCGAAGCTATGTTTTATTCATCGCCGCAAAGATTGTGGAATTCCGAACCCTCCCGCCTTTTGCTCTTAAGCTCGAGCTTGGACATCAAGACATGTTTGGATTTCGGTGCCAATGCTGCTGAGGTTGTTTTTAAGGGCAGTGTTGTGTATTTCTCCTTCCTCAAACTTATTATATTAATTGCCTTGTGCGGTATTCTTCTCTGCAATCTTGCTGAGGTGGACCTCGGCATCCTGCTGACATTTTTTTTTGTTGCCTTTTTTGTTTTGTTTTGTTTTAATATCGCTGTCAGTCTTGTTTGTTCGAAAAATTTCAAAAACTTTTTTTGTAGATGTCACCCACTGAAAATAAATGTTTTTCAACAGCATTAAAAAAGCCATAGCTAAGCCAGTCCTTCATTGTTCGGAAAGGTCCCACTACAGAAATGGTCATTAGCATTAAGCTAGCTAGGTCTTTCTTGAGTGTACTATTTGTTAGAAATACACTGTTAATTATGTTTTCTAAGTAGTTGAAGCAATTTACAGGCAATAAAATGTTTTGTTCATCAGTGTTTATCTTATGTAATAATTTATTGACAAAAAAAAACCCATGATGATATCAGCATTTTCCTTCTGTGTGTTTTGTATGTTCCTTAATGCGCTTCCAGAAAAAAAGTACAAATGTTCAACTTGAAAAGCATTTCTACCTCTCGTGATGTTGTAGTTACAACCAGCTAAAGTTTGTTCTGCTTGTTAGAGCCAAAGCAGGAGACGTCTCAGGTGAATCCTGCGATCTTGTAATCACAGAAGCACATTGGGCAGACTGAAATGGCTTCATTATAACTGCTAAATGACTGCACGATTCCCTGGCAGAGTTTTGGAGCGCAAACACTCGTTTTGATTTGTTTTTCTTTCTGTTTTTTTTTTTTTTTTTCAGCACATAGCTCGGCTGCTGCCAGGGCTGACTTTGTCCGTCCCGGAGAGGTTAAACATGGCAGCTATCGACACGGACAAGCTTGGGCTGTTTGGGAACGCTGCGTCTCTGCGCTCTTAATTACAGCTGGCTGGGCACTGGACACTTGCTTCTGTTATTTATATATTTTTTTTCTCCTTACTCCTGGCTTCACATCCAACTTTTGTTTTACACTTTTTTTATGTCTGCTTTTTCTTATTAATCTCCACTAAGGAGGCAACATGGGATTTTGCTGCTGCTTCATAACAACTTTCTGCATAGCCTTAGATACAGCAAAGTGGATTTTTCCAATTGTGACATTCCCAATTAAACTCAGGAAAAGTGTGACCCGAAAATGTGAACAAAGCAAACGCATTTGTCTCTAATTTGAGTAAAAAATATTGGTTGACGAAATCAGAATGTCAAAGGAAGTTTCATGGTGATGTGATCCATCTTGGCCTTTTATTTTTTTTTATCTTTTGACCCTTATTGACCAAAATAAGGTCATGTGCTATAGAAAAAGGGATGGAAAATCCAATCCGAAATTGGAAGGGGTTCAAGTGAGTCAGCCTTGCGGCTGGTCTACTCTGATGCTCTGCTACCTCCATGTGGCTTCACCACACAAGCGCGGGCATGGTGATATTTTCCCGTGAGAGAAATAGCTGCATGTAGACCAGGTGCAACTGCATGCTGAGAATGCCGCTCTTTGCACCGAGATAAATCCGATGAGGCAGCCGGAAGGCACATTATGTGTAAAGCCAGCTCCACTATACCACGGTCAAAAGTTATGACAGATAAATGGTGCCCTCTTCTGGATAAGACTCCAACTGACAGAAGGCACCAAGTTGAAACAGAGCAGGGTAATCATTATAAATACTGCAGGCAAAAAAACAACAAAATAATGACCAGCTAAATCAATACGTTCATGTGCTTATGTTTTGCAGGTTGGAAGAGTAACTCAATGAAGGAAAATGCTGTACAACTTTAATAGAGTACACAAGTGGCACACAACTTGCACGGAGAACACGTCAAATCAATGAGTGAGTTTTCTTTCATTTGCATGTAAACAGTGAACAGGAACAGGTTTAAAGGCCTCAGTATGCTTCTACGAGAGGCTCGCGTCGAGGCGTCACGTTGGAGCTCCGCTCGTGCGTTTGCCTTCCGACTTGTGCGCAATACACATCACAACACACATCGGTGTCTGCTGGAGTTTCACACCAAGTCCCGCTGTCGCTATGGCTGGGCCGCCACAGAGTGGCGATTCCTCTGCATTTTATGGCGGATTCAGGAAGTTCAATTTAATTCAGAAACACGAAACAAAGCCGGGGGGAGATTAATTATTGCCAATTTGCACCGGTGTCGGCCGTAAACTCGCCAAAACACAACAGCCGTGCGCTTAGCGAACACAGTTTTTTATTTTTTTATTTTTTTTTGTTATTGTTGTTTTCCGCCTCTCGTCCCAGGCACATATCCACATGCACAGCCGTGGTCTCCGAGCAGGGAAGTCGATTTGCGCCGCCAGTTGCCTTCACGGAAACTATCTGGGCGGGGGGCGGGGAGAGAGAGAGAGAGAGAGAAAAAAAAGAAAAAACGCCATCGAACGGACCAATCAGAAGCGAGCGACGCCCCGCCATCGATGTGCGTCCAAGGATTGGCGACGTGTGCACGTCGGCCGGTCACGAGCGACGCAGCACTTAAAATTCATGGCTCGCGTCGATCATGTGATCGACGGCGCTCATCGACGCGAGAGCAAACGTGGAGGCATAAATTAGGCTTGAGGCGGCAATTAAGCGTGACTGCAGCCGACGCAACATGCTCATGCCAGCTGATCTGGAGATGTTACGCTCCAAAAAAAAAAAAAAAAAAAGAGAGATGTCACGCTCGAGCCTTCCTGCTCCAATCTGATTGGAGCAAATGAAGTGGAGGCGTGTCGAAGCAGTGCTCCGACAACTGCTTGGGACGTGCCGAACATCACGTGACCACTGCAAACGCGGCCTCCGACGTCACAAACGCGTCAGCGACTTCGCGGGAAAGGTGAACTCGTGTTTGACAAACCCACCTGCAGTAATTCAAGCCCCAATTACTTGAGACAAACATTCGGAAAGGTAATGATCATTCGGCTCAAATATTTTCTCCATTCTAGGATTATGGAAATACGAATCCCATATAATAAAAACAATATCCCTGTTCACAACACCGCACTTCCGCATTATATTCTGTCCAGTAAATTTGACTATTTACAGTGCAACCAAATAGACAATTTCAGAGTAATATTTGCACTTGGAAGAGCGTCAAATCAATCATTAAAAAAATACTAATAATAGTCCAAATTGGAACTCACGACCTTCATGTGAGAGACAGCTGCTCCACATGATTGGCCACCGAGCGCCTGACGTCAGTGTTGTGTATTAATAGATCGCCGGTCAGCTGCAATTTTCCGACAAACGCTGAAGTTGCAGATCGCGAGGTCGTTCCTCAACCCATGAGAGACAGACTTTTATTATTTCTTTGTTTTTTTCCAATTCTTTATTTTATTCTATTCCAAGTGTCAATAAATAATTGCCTCCTCTAAAAATACTGTTGCGAAAATCAAAGACAAAAACAATACACAGAAAGTTGAACTTTACTTGTATAAATATAAATAACACTTTAAAAGGACACAATCCCACAGTTCAAAAAGTTCGACATCTACTGAAACTTAATTGAACTTATGAAATGCGGAGGCTCACACATGATCGCAAGTAACGAAGCTTTGGAAACAGCAGGTTTGACCAGCAGATGGCGCTCTTGCAGTGTGTCAAATGCCTCGAAGCAGTGCTTCGTTTTAGCGCAGCCAGGCGAAATTGTCTCGAAAGTGGCTCATTGTTTGGGACAGCCTCGGTTTATCCATCCCGAAGATGATCAGGTCGGTTCAGTGCAGTCCTCCGTCCAGCAGGGGGCAGCTGGCGCCCTGTCCAGCACTAATTAGCCAATGAGCTTATTTAAGGAGGTGGCGCCCAGGTGCAGGTCAGCCTTCATCGCCTGCCGTCATGTTGCTTCTGTTTGCCGCGCTTTTCTGCTGGGCCCACTTTCCGCAAACGGGTAAATCCACTTTGGTGTTTTCTTCTTGAGCTTTTTCATGACGCTCGTTTTGTTTTCAGGCCGCTGCGTGCCGTTACGACTGCGCCACAAAGGTAAACACTGTTAGCATGTTAGCATGTGAGCTGGCTTGACTGGGCAACATTTTGGCTTCATGGCAGACGTGCTGGACAAAGTGCTGGAGTACACCGAGAACAACCCGGAAACGCTCGCAGGCCAGTGCACACTTTTCAACATTTGGATTCTCTTTTCTTTCATGTTCTCGTCTCCGGTGTTGACATACTGGAAGGGAGAAAGTCACTCTGTCACTTCGCTCGTCACGCTTTTTTTTTTTTTTTTTTGTACATTGATTTTTTGCAATGTAACAATTTGAATATGGGAAGAGGCGCTCGTCTTTGCGTTTCGCGTGAGGCCACGTGGAACCCGTCACAACTCGTAGCCAAGTTCAATCATGTGCGGCAGAGCCACGCCCAAATCCAAATCCATATCGTCGCACGCTCGTTTCAGCTCAGGTGACTCGTGACAAGAAAGTCAAACTTAATTGACTTCAACCAACTAAAACTAACAAAAAAAAAAACTTAAAATGATTCGAAGTAGATTTATTTTGATATTGACACAAGTGATGTCAGCAGCCAATAGAAAAGCACCAAAAAGATGAGGTCGCTCACATGCTTTTTTTTTTTTTTAAATTGCACACGTCATCCAGTTTTTTTTTTAAAACTAACATTGAAAGAAACTAAAACGAAGACAAAGCATTTATTAAATAACTAAAAGGAATAAAAACTAACTGAACCACCCTGAAAACAAATTAAAACTAGGTACATTTAAAAAAACAAAACTCAAAAAGAAAATTCCAAAATGATAGTAACTCTGCTCGGAATGTTGTTGGTTTGAAGGGTTTTGGTTCTCAGCCTTCAAGTTTCAAACTGGCAACTTCATTCAAACGGCTCCATCCACTTTTTGTGCTAGGTTTGTTTTTTTTGGTCAAGGTTTTCAGTCTTTTTGTTTTTCACGAGGAAGGAAATGAAATCATAGCGCCCTCTGCTGGCCGCATTGTTTGGCTGCCAATTGAGATGAGACGATTTCAGTCCATCGTCAACATCCTCAAAGTTCTAGTTTGACTTTTCAAATGTCAAGAATGCCAAATGCTTCCCAAAGATTTATTTTATTTTACAGCGCCCCCTTGTGGAGATGAAATCATTTCCAGTCCTTGTTTTTAAGATGCTTGTTCGTCTCTTATCTGTTGGTTAAAAGTGTTGAGTTAGCAAGTCCTCACCCAGTTTGTAAGTGGGTGCCAAAGTTTGAAAGTCTGTCGATTGTTGCATGATGTGAATTTTGCCGTGATTGAAATGGAAGAATGTGTTGCTGAAACTGTGGACAGGGTTGGTGGACGACGAGGTGGTGGAAGGCGACTTGCTTCTTGCCGTGAGTGCTCGCTGGCCCACTTGCCGTTGAACGCTGCCAAACACGGAGCGAGCGAGCGAGCGCTCACGTTGCTGGTCTTGTCCTCGTCAGGATTACCGCAACGCAGCCGCCAGAACGTGGCCTTCCGCCGACATCCTGTACGACGTCGATCCCAGCTTGAGTAAGTGAGCGGCAGTCACGGTCGGAGCGCAAACCCGATGCCAACTTGACGTCCGTCCGGCCGTCCGGCAGACGTCCGCAGCCGCGACATCGAGGCGGCTCTCAACATGATCTCCTCCCACACCTGCTTGACCTTCCGGCGGCGCGGCAGCAAACAGGCAGACTACCTCTTCTTCAAACGCGGCATCGGGTGCGTCCATGTTTTCTGCTAGCCCCTCCCCCAACGTGGGCGAGCGCCATCTTGACGCCGTCGCTCTGCGGCAGGTGCGCGTCCTACGTGGGCTTCATGGGCGGCAAGCAGGAAGTGCACGTGGCCCCCACCTGCAAGGTGGGCAACATCGTCCACGAGGTCCTGCACGCGCTCGGATTCTACCACGAGCACACCAGGATGGACCGCGAGAACTACATCCGCATCTTGCCCGACAACATCATGAAAGGTCAGACCGGGGTCGCGCTCAGGTTAGCAATACAAAAAAGGTCACGATATTGTCAAAAAAAGCCAAAAATGCACAAAGTTGTTCTTATTTTACAGTACAGTACAGTAATGCATCGAAACGATCTCTAATAAGATTTCAGATTGAGGCACTTGCTTCCTAATAATTGAATTCCTCCACAAATTGACTTTCTTCACAAGCATATTACGATCTCCTTCATCTGGATTTCAAACAAAGAAGGGCCAAAAGATGCCTTGTGAAAATGAAACTGCACTAAAACAAAAAAAAACTATCCACCAGAGGGTGCTCAAAGATGTGCTGCTTTTATCGTGACATGACGACGATGATATGTTGTGGCAGTTTTAATATTGCCGTATCACGATATTGCCGGTATCGTTGCATCCGTACTCCTGAGTAGCCTTTTTCCTCTAATTAAAAGAGGAACAAAATCCCCTTGTAAAGATGTTTGAAAGCTGCACTTGTGAAAGTATTTAGTGTCTTTTCAGCGCCTGCCAAAGGATGAATTCGCCCTTGCAGCTGTCGGACTGGTGACATTTGGCCCTGCATGCCCTCCAGTGGCATTTCATCAGATTGCATCAGTCGAGCGCTGAAATGTGTCATTTTGTTTGTTTTTTTTGTTTGCAAGGACATCATAAGAACTTCCGTAAGCAACTGGGCGAAACGTTCCAGCTGCCGTACGACCTTCCGTCCATCATGCACTACGGCAGGTAACGTACGCCGGCTCGACTGCGTTGCCATTTGTGAGCATTGGCCTGACGGGCGTTGCGTTGCGTTGCGGCCGCAGGACCTTCTTCTCGGCCAACGGGCGACCCACCATCGTGGCCAAGGTGAAAGACGACAAGATGGGCCAGCGCTTCGCCATGACGCCCACCGACGTCACCAGAGTTCGTCTGCTCTACAAATGCGGTGAGCCAGCCGCTCGCCTCCTTTCCAAGCAGTTAGCCGCTAACGTCGCTAACGGGCCGAGGTGCACTTGGACTCAATCAGGCCGAGCGCAGCGGTTGGAACCTGCGGCCACGCCCACGCTGCTCTTCCACGGGCACGTATGACGTCGCCGGCAGCAGTCGCCACTGGAGGGCGAACGCAAACCAAAGTCAACACCCCCCCGCCAACCTTGAAATAAAATCCACTTTGCCATCACTGCAACTGCGCAGAATTCATTCCACTTTTTGCAATTGCGAGTCGTGCGCTGAAAAGTGCAGCAAATTGTCGGCGGGATGGTCAGGCCAAACTCTTTGCTCATGCAGAAAAACTAGAATCGATCCCAAAAATCAGTCGATGATATAATTGCATATATCTTGCATTGGCTCTGAATGACCTAAAGTAGGATGAAATCTTTCTAAATGACTCTTGAGACCCAGAAGCATTTGTGGCTTCATCCGGTATGACAAAAAGATGTCTGCCATCGCGGATGTGAACACAAATGGGAAGGTTTTTCCTTTTTCGGGAGTTTATTGTATGAATTGGGACAAGTATGGGCCGAACGATGATTGGCTTAAAACTGAGACGGGATCTGCGTCAAATTGAGACCAAACATGGCGCCTACAGTTGAACATTTGTGACGAAAGAGCGCCCTCTCGCGTTCATCCAGCGTGTGCGCATGAGCAGAGCACGTGATCTGCATTTACAAAACCCGTCTTCCAGTTCATCTGTATTTACTCGAGGTGCGGGGAAGAATTTGGATTTTTTTGCGCTTCCGTATTAAAAAAAAAAAAAAAGTTTGTTACAACGAGAAACGGAAGAGGCGGCAAAACGGAAGTCCACTGCTGTGACGTCACATGTCTGAAACAAAACAGCCCTTGGCTTGGCATTGCGACATCGTTGTTGTTTTTTTCCCGCTTCCACGTTGTCGTCGCGGCTCTTTTCACCTGGCGAGTGTCGCGACGAGACGGACGACATTTGAGCCACATTTGAGCCTTGAGGGCGTCGGAACAAGCAGACTTTTTTTTTTTTTTTTTTTTCCCCCAAGCAAGTTGTGGAGTGAAGCGTCGAGACATGGCCCAGCGCCGAGGAGTCATCAGTCTGCAGTTCAACCAGGACCACAGTAAGCACGAGCGGACCGAGATTCGCTCTCGCTCCCACCCGCTGTCGTCATTCATTCATGAATCACCATACATGATGTAAAAAATATGCATATCACGCGACCGCCGTCCCGACCTGTCATCACGCATCGGCGCATCATTTCTTGCAAATGAAAAAGCATTTGAAACGAGTTCCTTTGTTTCATGTTGCTATTTTCACTGAAATGAAATCATTTATTTGTGCGGTGGATCGTGACGCTGGCCGGCCGCCTTCTTTGGCCACAACAGGTTTCAACACTGACCTGTAGATGTGACTGGATAGCCCATAACTCTAACCCTAACCCATACACGTCAGTGCAAGACGTCGAAGTCACAGGGCGGCCATCTTGCTCCTCCCACCTCGCCAGCAATCCGTACAGATGAGCCTGTGTCCAAATTCACAAGGCCGGGTCTGGAAAAAACAAAAAAAACAAGGCTGGGTCTGTCAAGACGCTATCGGTGAGCCTGCACGATCGGTGACGCGCATGCGCAGAAGCTCCCGTCATCTTGCACCGTCAACTACGGCAATTTCACGAGAACAAAATACCTTGATATGCCTGCGCGATAATGCGTGTTCGTAAAAACATGATCCACATTGACATAAATGTTATCTTAGATTCTTGATGCATTATATATAAAAAAAAAAAAAACTATTTAAATTGTACAGGTTTTAAAGACGAACGTTTTACTTTTGACCCCATTACATTCCTAGTGAGTCTTCATTGTTATAATTTAAGTTTAGTCAGCAGTATTTTTATTGTCTTGAAATAGGCGTAGATCTGTGGCTTTGAATGAATCATTTCCTAATTTGCTGGCCATGTTGTTTACAACGCATTGTGGTCTATATGAAGTGTTGACTGACTGTTCATTCTTCCTTTCCCAAGTGCCTTGTGGCTTGTTTTGAGCGAGCGCAGCACATTTGTTCCCCTGTGGACGTTGGGACAGCCGTGGAAAATGTGGGCCACTTTCCAAACCACATTCAGGCATGAAGTCCAATTCCTGAACGTCGACGGCTCACATTTCATGTGATGGCCTTCAAATCGGAGCACGATTGCACGCGTAAACTTGCCCCCCAAAATGCGTCCCGTGAGCCGTTTGGGCAATTGTGAGTGTGAACAGCGCGGAAGCGGATGAGCGGCGTTGCAAATGCGCGGCGGCGTTGGCCGCACGCGTGGCGGGAAACGAACGAACGAACGAACGGAAAGTTTGGGAAAAGCTCTTTGCATTTGCTTTCAGGTTGCTTCTGCTGCTCCATGGAGTCGGGCGTGCGCATTTACAACGTGGAGCCCTTGATGGAGAAAGGACACCTGGGTGGGTGAGCGTCTGGTCTGGTCTGGTCTGGTCTGGTCTGGTCTCGGCCACCGGCCGGCGTTGCTGTCCCGCTAACGCCGCCTGCCGTGGGCTTTTGCAGATCACGAGCAGGTGGGCAGCGTGGCGTCGTGCTCCATGCTGCATCGCTCCAACCTGCTGGCCCTGGTCGGGGGCGGAGCCAGTCCCAAGTTCTCCGACATATCCGGTGGGTGACTTGTCAGGCCGCCATGATGATGATGATGATGACGCCGCCGCCGTGCCTTCTCAGTGCTGATCTGGGACGACGCGCGCGAGTGCCGCGACGCCAAAGACAAGCTGGTGCTGGAGTTCACCTTCACCAAGCCGGTGCTGGCCGTCCGAATGCGGCACGACAAGTGAGTGGACGCTCGCCGCGGCGGAGACGGAAAAGAAATCACAACGTTCGAATTGGAATGAGGTCGATGATGTCATTTTTCATGGCCACAGCAAAGAAAAGTTGCAGTGCCGTTGAAGGTGACGCGTTTGACTCGGAAATGTTTTTGGTCCGCCATAAGTGTGAAAGGAAGCGACAAAATGGAAGTGATGCAAAGCCTGAAAAGCGTCACGTCAACACAAACGCGAGTTTGAGGAGCTCGTTTCTCGCCACACGTATTTGACGCTCGCCTTTCGAGTGAGCAACTTCATCGGATTTTTTGGACCAAACTTTTTTCTCAAAATAGTTAGTCCAAATCCACATTTGACATGCAACCAAAAGTGGGAATGTGAGCTGGTGTCCTTAATTAAGAGGATGACCCCTGACCTCCCACCTCCCTCTTCCTTTGCAGGATCGTGATGGTATTGAAGAACAGGATCTACGTGTACAGTTTTCCCGACAAGCCACTCAAGCTTTTTGAGTTTGACACGCGGGACAACCCCAAAGGTGAGCGTCGGCCATTTTGGACTCGGGATGTAAGATGACGCCAGTATCAAATATATTCAAAGCGGCACGTGTTCAAAAAGGCAGCTTGATTTGTGTTTGTGCAGTTGTAGCACCCTCTGGTGGCTATTTTTTTTTTTTTTAGTGCAGTTACATTTTGACAAGCCACATGAATGATCAGATGAAGCCAACATAATATTCCTGCGAAGCAAGTCCAAATATGGAGAAGGTCAACGTGTGCGTGCATGGGAAGAAAGTGCTTCAATATGATTGGAGAGCGTAACGGAAATGCTCTTCATCTTGTCTTGTTTGCGAGTATGAGCTCTTTTTTTCGTTTTGTTTTGGAACCAATATTGTGACCTTTTTGAATATCGGCATCCTCCCCGAATGTGCTGCTGATTTGTTATGCTGACGTTTGCACGGCTGTTTTTGTTTTGTCTGCGGCAGGCGTGTGCGACTTGTGTCCGAGTGTGGACAAGCAGCTGCTGGTCTTCCCGGGACACAAATGTGGAAGTTTGCAGCTGCTGGTGAGTTGCCTTTTCTTTTTTTCTCCCCCCCACTTGCCCGCTTGCGGGGTCCGCCACATCACGCCGGCCATGAGTGTCACCAGTGAGACATTTTCAGCAGTTCGGATTTTGTCCAGAAGGAATTTCATCGATGTTTTGTTGTTTGTATGCAATTAATACTTTTCAAAAGTATATATTTTTTTTCCTATTTGTTGTCGACTGCTGATGACATCACCTGTGCTGAGGAATGACCAATCATGGCTCACCTGTTTTCTGGGTTTGGTCAGCAAACTGAGCCGTGATTGGTTGTTACCAACTTCCTCAACACAGCTGATGTTGACAGCAAGTGGAAAAAAATGTAGCTTCCTGAATGCGTCACGTTTGCCTTCAAATGTGTCGTCTGCGGCGCTGGCGAAAGTCGTATCTGACGGAGCTCGCCGGCGAGGGCGTGTGGCAAATGTCGGATGTCGTTTTCGCTGCGGGCGGCTTGAAGGTGGCAAAGCCGCGTGAGACGTTTTCCACCGGCAAACGTTTCGGCGAAGGCCTTTGCCGCCTTGAAGGCAAAGCGCATTTGCCGGCCGGTTGACCGACGCGGTCGGACCCCCTCCCCCAGGACGTGTCCAACACCAAACCGGGGACGTCGTCGGCGCCGTTCACCATCAACGCGCACCAGAGCGAGATCGCCTGCGTGGCGCTCAACCAGACGGGCAGCGTGGCCGCCTCGGCCTCTCGCAAGGGGACGCTCATCCGCCTGTTCGACACCGCCAGCCGCGACAAGCTGGTGGAGCTGCGGCGAGGCACCGACCCCGCCACGCTCTACTGGTGAGAGCGCCGCCGCCGCCGCCCGCTCCACTTCCTGTTTTCAGACGTGCTGTTTTTGCGCACGCGCAGCCTCAACTTCAGCCACGACTCGTCCTTCCTGTGCGCGTCCAGCGACAAAGGGACGGTCCACGTCTTCGCCCTCAAAGACACCAAGCTGAACCGGCGCTCGGCGTAAGAGCTGGCCGCGAAGCTCCGCCCGCCTTGAGCCCGCGCTCACGTGCGTGTGTGTGTGTGTGTGTCAGGTTGGCGCGCGTGGGCAAGGTGGGCCCCGTCATCGGCCAATACGTGGACAGCCAGTGGTCGTTGGCCAGCTTCACCGTGCCGGCCGAGTGCGCCTGCATCTGCGCCTTTGGCAAGAACACGTCCAAGAACGTCAACTCCGTCATCGGTACGTCCGTCCGTCCGTCCGTCCCTCACATGCAAAAGGCGGACGCTAACGTTTGTGTCCGTCCGTCCGGCCCGCAGCCATCTGCGTGGACGGAACCTTCCACAAGTACGTCTTCACGCCCGACGGCAACTGCAACCGAGAGGCCTTCGACGTCTACTTGGACATTTGCGACGACGACGACTTCTGAGGCAACCAAAAGCAAACAACACAAAATAGGACTCGCTTGTCGCCGTGGCAACCTCTTCTCCTCACTTCACTTGGGCAGAGCGCTCGCAACGCTCCCGCGTGCTTGGAGTTGTTTTTTGAAACAAATAGTTTGAATGCAAAAAGTCACAAGTCATTTCCAAAATGTCTCTTTTGAAATCTTTTTCTTACATGCATGAAAAAGACGACATCAAAAACACAAGCAGACACATTTTTTGTCATCTGCATGAAAGTGCAGATTTTTTGCAAACAAGTCGTCTCGTCACGACGGACTCGACGGCTTTCGCATCAAGCGAGTTCGCCTCCAACGTTGGGGAACTTTCCAACATGTTTGCAAATGGCGTCTCGCGGCGCACGCAAAGCAGCTTGACGGCATTTGCGAGCAAATGCGCCTGAAAAATAACATTTCTTCTTTTGCTGGAATGTGTTGCTAGTCGCACGGCTGCCGTCCACGTAGCAATCAGCTGAGGAGGATTTTGGCCAAAATGCTGGCTCGGCTTGTACAAGTTGCACATCGCAGTTAGGTCAGAAAAGCGTTTGGGCGGATTGTTGATGCGGGCGAGCATGTGCAAGAAAGAATGACAAGAAAAATGTATGACGAGGTCTGCTATGTACGTACGACGGCACAAGTCGGGCTGCCGCAAGCAGTTTTAAAGAGCAGGCGAGTGAGCCAACTTGGACGGGCGAGTGCCCGCAAGACGGGCAAGGCGGGAAATGACCTGGACAGGTGGGACACGATAAGTTGCGGAGCGAGCAGAACAGGTGAGTCTGTCAACTGGACCCGACTGACTATTTGACTCAAGATGGCGTTCTGGCGCCGAGATGTGGTCGATTCCGTGACCATCTTTTGGATATTTGATCTTTATTGAAAGAAAAAGGAATCGATATCCCCAGGGTTGTAAATACATATTAAAAAAATAAATCAAATCCGACAATGCTGACTTTTGTGACGTGTAGCATTTGAAAGCTAAATAAGAAACAACATTTTCATGCACTGTTTGGTGCTATCGACTTCCATTATAATTGCTCATTTTTGATGCACTGTAAACGCCGTTTGTTATCATGCATTTGCCTTGATTTCCGCGTCAATCTGTTCACTTGCAAGTCAACACACGGAGAAATCAAAAATGAGGGTTTGAATGTGTTTACGCCCCTTAACCACCGGATGGCGCCAGAGACTAACTAATGGTTTTTGGTACGCTACAATGGCGGCACATTACTGCAAATCAATGCAATTAAAAGTGTCTGGATTGCTAGAATAGTTTTGTGCGGGTCTTTGGGCATTGCTGACTGACGTTATTTTACGAAATAGAATTTTATTTGACAATTGTGCATTGCAGTATGCGCGTTTGCATATCAGTTTGAATCAGCATCCAACAGCTATTGTTGTTGTGTTTTTTGTTCTTTCGGGTCTTCCTTGCTGTAGGAGCCACATCGTACCTTTGGTGGTTTCTTCCTGTTGTGGGATGTTCTTAAGGAAGGCGTTACAGGAGCCTCCGGACTAAGACCACTAGATATCAGAATAGCTACTTCCCTACTGTTGTTAGACTCCTGAACACTGTCTCCTGATCATAATTGCACTACTGTAAATAAATATCATACTGTAGAGATAGTCATATACAATTATTTAGCTGTTTATCAATATTATATACATATTTATATCCTGCCATAATGTGTATATACTAACCGATCTTATTTTTAAAATATAAAATTTATTCTTGCTAAAGAACTTCTGGATGGATGCAAACTGCATTTCCTTGTTCTGAACTTGTGACAGTGCAATGACAATAAAGTTGAATTCTATTCTAATTCTATTCTATTCTTATATATGCGATGAAAACGTCCTCAACGTTCGCACATACTGTACTAGCACGATGATTGGCGGTGGGCGTGGTCTGGCTTAATTAGTAAGTGGGCTCACCTGTGTTGGGGAGGGTGTGTCTATCTGGCATTGATCACCTGGTGGGGTGAACCTGCATGGGGAACAAACGCGATCTTGGAATCCAGTTGAAGTCCAACAATCAACTTTGAATACGTGCAGCCGTCAAGTGTGACCAAAGAGAAGCAACGTCACTTCGTGCTGCATGTGGAAGGAACGAGGTGCACTGCCGTCTTCGAAAGGTACCTTGCTCGGCAAACCGAGTGCCTGCTTGCCTGCCTTCTCGCTATGTTGTGGCTTAGAAAAGAAGCGAGGAAATTGTTCAAAACAAACAAACGGCGAGTCAGCAGTGTTTCCCTCCCCAAAACAAACTAGATGGCGCAATACATATCGTATCCCCATGAAATCTTATGTGAAATACATACCTAGCTATTAGGAACCCAACGAAAGACACTGCTGCAAGTCCATCATTCAATATCCAAAGAAAAATCAATCAGTGTCAACTCAAATTGAATTCTTGGCTACAACCAAGATGGAACCATATCCAACTAAAATGGAATCTTTAGCAAGGTGCATTTATCCAGCATATTCGCGATGACAAATCAATACAAGCAATAAACCAAATCGTTTTCCTTTGTGGAAAAACAGAGTCCACCATATGGGGAAAAAAAGATAAAGAAGGTGGAATTACAGCAATTGATTTTGAATGTTGAAGTATTCTACTAAAAATCAAATGGTTAATATATTTCCTGATAGAAAATAATAGCAGAAAATAATAGCATCTGGTTTTCTCTCCAAAGGTGTTTTAAAAAAAAATAAAAAATACATGGGAGGTGATGAATTTGTGCTTCGGTGTGATTTTTTTTATTTTTATTTAACGTTGATAAACTGACAGTATTATAATAGTCTTTTCATAAGCAAGCCCTGCTCCCTTATGTACAATCACAATTTTACAACACATCAATCCCCAATATGGAACAACGGTTATGTTATTGGCAAAACAAAATCAATCTCCTCGCACAACTGGAGAGATAAAGGAGTGTGGGTCACTACGCCATCTAATGGTTGATCAGGGCAACTGGCTTTCCTTTTCAACATTTGTGTGCGCTCTACAATATGTCGAAGATGAACATTTAAAAAGATTTCAAAAGCAATTCCTCGAGCTGTCAAGCAACAGATTGAGAACGTGGACATGTAGAATTTACCAGCCCAAGCTTCTCAACATTACACAGTTTTAGCCAAAACCTTTTAGAATAAAATGTACCCAATCAAACACTCTGAAAATATTTAAACACGCAGTTAATTCCTATAAAAACAAACAAACACCGATCGTCCGAAAATTCTCTGAAACAGACGTTAATAAGATTAGATTAGACTTGAATATTTGAAACTCCCTGTCAGTCGCTTGGGACTACAAAAATGGCGGCGGTTGTATGGTTTTCGCTTAGTTCGGCTTTTGATTAATGCTGTGCATTTGGCACGTTTTTCGCTTGTCAGTTAACTTAATGATTCATTGATTCAACTCTCTCTTGTGAAATAACCTCATCCAGGGAATTTTAATGGCTAATTTAAGTCTTAGACTGACTCGAACGGATTTAAGAAATTTATCAAGCCACCCGCGACAGCAGAGGGCGATGTCGCTGGCCGTGGGCGCCACGTGTCTAGCTCGGGACTACAAAAATGGCGGGGGTTTTGTAGTTTTCGCTTATTTCGGTTGTTTTTTAAATAATGCTGCGCATTTGGCACGTTTTTCGGTTGTCAGTTAACTTAATGATTCATTCTTTCAACTGTCTCTTGTGAAATAACCTCATCCAGGGAATTTTAATGGCTTATTTAAGTCTTAGACTGACTCGAACGGATTTAACGAATTTATCAAGCCACCCGCGACAGCAGAGGGCGATGTCGCTGGCCGTGGGCGCCACGTATCTAGCTCGGGACTACAAAAATGGCGGCGGTTTTGTAGTTTTCGCTTATTTCGGTTGTTTTTGGAATAATGCTGTGCATTTGGCACGTTTTTCGGTTGTCATTTAACTTAATGATTCATTCTTTCAACTCTTTCTTGTGAAATAACCTCATCCAGGGAATTTTAATGGCTAATTTAAGTCTTAGACTGACTCGAACGGATTTAAGAAATTTATCAAGCCACCCGCGACAGCAGAGGGCGATGTCGCTGGCCGTGGGCGCCACGTGTCTAGCTCGGGACTACAAAAATGGCGGCGGTTTTGTAGTTTTCGCTTATTTCGGTTGTTTTTTAAATAATGCTGCGCATTTGGCACGTTTTTCGGTTGTCATTTAACTTAATGATTCATTCTTTCAACTGTCTCTTGTGAAATAACCTCATCCAGGGAATTTTAATGGCTTATTTAAGTCTTAGACTGACTCGAACGGATTTAACGAATTTATCAAGCCACCCGCGACAGCAGGGGGCGATGTCGCTGCCCGTGGACGCCACGTGTCTAGCTCGGGACTACAAAAATGGCGGCGGTTTTGTAGTTTTCGCTTATTTCGGTTGTTTTTGGAATAATGCTGTGCATTTGGCACGTTTTTCGGATGTCAGTTAACTTAATGATTCATTCTTTCAACTGTCGTTTGTGAAATAACCTCATGCAGGGAATTTTAATGGCTTATTTACGTCTTAGACTGGCGTGAAAGGGGATGAACGATTTTATCAAGCCACCCGCGACAGCAGAGGGCGCTGTCGCTGGGGGTGGGCGCCACGTGTCTACCTCGGGACTACAAAAATGGCGGCGGATTTGTAGTTTTCGCTTCATTCGGTTGTTTTTGGAATAATGCTGCACATTTGGCACGTTTTTCGGTTGTCAGTTGACTTAATGATTCATTCTTTCAACTGTCTTTTGTGAAATAAACTCATCCAGGGAATTTTAATGGCTTATTTACGTCTTAGACTGCCGCGAACGGGATGAATGATGTCATCAAGCCCAAGCCACCCGCGACAGCAGAGGGCGCTGTCGCTGGGCGTGGGGGCCACGTGTCTACCTCGGGACTACAAAAATGGCGGCGGATTTGTAGTTTTCGCTTCTTTCGGTTGTTTTTGGAATAATGCTGCGCATTTGGCACGTTTTTCGGTTGTCAGTTGACTTAATGATTTATTATTTCAACTGTCTTTTGTGAAATAAACTCATCCAGGGAATTTTAATGGCTTATTTACGTCTTAGACTGCCGCGAACGTGATGAATGATGTCATCAAGCCCAAGCCACCCGCGACAGCAGAGGGCGCTGTCGCTGGGCGTGGGGGCCACGTGTCTACCTCGGGACTACAGAAATGGCGGCGGATTTGTAGTTTTCGCTTATTTCGGTTGTTTTTGGAATAATGCTGTGCATTTGGCACGTTTTTCGGTTGTCAGTTGACTTAATGATTTATTCTTTCAACTGTCTTTTGTGAAATAAACTCATCCAGGGAATTTTAATGGCTTATTTACGCCGTAGACTGCCGCGAACGGGATGAATGATGTCATCAAGCCCAAGCCACCCGCGACAGCAGAGGGCGCTGTCGCTGGGCATGGGGGCCACGTGTCTACCTCGGGACTACAAAAATGGCGGCGGATTTGTAGTTTTCGCTTATTTCGGTTGTTTTTGGAATAATGCTGTGCATTTGGCACGTTTTTCGGTTGTCATTTAACTTAATGATTCATTCTTTCAACTGTCTTTTGTGAAATAAACTCGTCCAGGAAATTTTAATGGCTTATTTACGTCTTAGACTGCCGCGAACGGGATGAATGACGTCATCAAGCCCAAGCCACCCGCGACAGCAGAGGGCGCTGTCGCTGGGTATGGGGGGCCACGTGTCTACCTCGGGACTACAAAAATGGCGGCGGATTTGTAGTTTTCGCTTCTTTCGGTTGTTTTTGGAATAATGCTACGCATTTGGCACGTTTTTCGGTTGTCAGTTGACTTAATGATTTATTATTTCAACTGTCTTTTGTGAAATAAACTCATCCAGGGAATTTTAATGGCTTATTTACGCCTTAGACTGCCGCGAACGGGATGAATGATGTCATCAAGCCCAAGCCACCCGCAACAGCAGAGGGCGCTGTCGCTGGGCATGGGGGCCACGTGTCTACCTCGGGACTACAAAAATGGCGGCGGATTTGTAGTTTTCGCTTATTTCGGTTGTTTTTGGAATAATGCTGTGCATTTGGCACGTTTTTCGGTTGTCATTTAACTTAATGATTCATTCTTTCAACTGTCTTTTGTGAAATAAACTCATCCAGGGAATTTTAATGGCTTATTTACGTCTTAGACTGCCGCGAACGGGATGAATGATGTCATCAAGCCAAAGCCACCGGCGAAAGCAGAGGGCGCTGTCGCTGGACGTGGGGGCCACGTGTCTACCTCGGGACTACAGAAATGGCGGCGGATTTGTAGTTTTCGCTTATTTCGGTTGTTTTTGGAATAATGCTGTGCATTTGGCACGTTTTTCGGTTGTCAGTTGACTTAATAATTTATTCTTTCAACTGTCTTTTGTGAAATAAACTCATCCAGGGAATTTTAATGGCTTATTTACGCCGTAGACTGCCGCGAACGGGATGAATGATGTCATCAAGCCCAAGCCACCCGCGACAGCAGAGGGCGCTGTCGCTGGGTATGGGGGGCCACGTGTCTACCTCGGGACTACAAAAATGACGGCGGATTTGTAGTTTTCGCTTATTTCGGTTGTTTTTGGAATAATGCTGCGCATTTGGCACGTTTTTCGGTTGTCAGTTGAATTAATGATTCATTCTTTCAACTGTCCTTTGTGAAATAAACTCATCCAGGGAATTTTAATGGCTTATTTACGTCTTAGACTGCCGCGAACGGGATGAATGATGTCATCAAGCCCAAGCCACCCGCGACAGCAGAGGGCGCTGTCGCTGGGCGTGGGGGCCACGTGTCTACCTCGGGACTACAAAAATGGCGGCGGTTTTGTAGTTTTCGCTTCTTTCGGTTGTTTTTGGAATAATGCTGTGCATTTGGCACGTTTTTCGGTTGTCAGTTGACTTAATGATTCATTCTTTCAACTGTCCTTTGTGAAATAAACTCATCCAGGGAATTTTAATGGCTTATTTACGTCTTAGACTGCCGCGAACGGGATGAATGATGTCATCAAGCCCAAGCCACCCGCGACAGCAGAGGGCGCTGTCGCTGGGCGTGGGGGCCACGTGTCTACCTCGGGACTACAAAAATGGCGGCGGATTTGTAGTTTTCGCTTCTTTCGGTTGTTTTTGGAATAATGCTGCGCATTTGGCACGTTTTTCGGTTGTCAGTTGACTTAATGATTTATTATTTCAACTGTCTTTTGTGAAATAAACTCATCCAGGGAATTTTAATGGCTTATTTACGTCTTAGACTGCCGCGAACGTGATGAATGATGTCATCAAGCCCAAGCCACCCGCGACAGCAGAGGGCGCTGTCGCTGGGCGTGGGGGCCACGTGTCTACCTCGGGACTACAGAAATGGCGGCGGATTTGTAGTTTTCGCTTATTTCGGTTGTTTTTGGAATAATGCTGTGCATTTGGCACGTTTTTCGGTTGTCAGTTGACTTAATGATTCATTCTTTCAACTGTCTTTTGTGAAATAAACTCGTCCAGGAAATTTTAATGGCTTATTTACGTCTTAGACTGCCGCGAACGGGATGAATGACGTCATCAAGCCCAAGCCACCCGCGACAGCAGAGGGCGCTGTCGCTGGGTATGGGGGGCCACGTGTCTACCTCGGGACTACAAAAATGACGGCGGATTTGTAGTTTTCGCTTATTTCGGTTGTTTTTGGAATAATGCTGCGCATTTGGCACGTTTTTCGGTTGTCAGTTGAATTAATGATTCATTCTTTCAACTGTCCTTTGTGAAATAAACTCATCCAGGGAATTTTAATGGCTTATTTACGTCTAAGACTGCCGCGAACGGGATGAATGATGTCATCAAGCCCAAGCCACCCGCGACAGCAGAGGGCGCTGTCGCTGGGCATGGGGGCCACGTGTCTACCTCGGGACTACAAAAATGGCGGCGAATTTGTAGTTTTCGCTTCTTTCGGTTGTTTTTGGAATAATGCTGTGCATTTGGCACGTTTTTCGGTTGTCAGTTGACTTAATGATTCATTCTTTCAACTGTCCTTTGTGAAATAAACTCATCCAGGGAATTTTAATGGCTTATTTACGTCTTAGACTGCCGCGAACGGGATGAATGATGTCATCAAGCCCAAGCCACCCGCGACAGCAGAGGGCGCTGTCGCTGGGCGTGGGGGCCACGTGTCTACCTCGGGACTACAAAAATGGCGGCGGATTTGTAGTTTTCGCTTCTTTCGGTTGTTTTTGGAATAATGCTGCGCATTTGGTACGTTTTTCGGTTGTCAGTTGACTTAATGATTTATTATTTCAACTGTCTTTTGTGAAATAAACTCATCCAGGGAATTTTAATGGCTTATTTACGTCTTAGACTGCCGCGAACGGGATGAATGATGTCATCAAGCCCAAGCCACCCGCGACAGCAGAGGGCGCTGTCGCTGGGCGTGGGGGCCACGTGTCTACCTCGGGACTACAAAAATGGCGGCAAATTTGTAGTTTTCGCTTCTTTCGGTTGTTTTTGGAATAATGCTGTGCATTTGGCACGTTTTTCGGTTGTCAGTTGACTTAATGATTCATTCTTTCAACTGTCCTTTGTGAAATAAACTCATCCAGGGAATTTTAATGGCTTATTTACGTCTTAGACTGCCGCGAACGGGATGAATGATGTCATCAAGCCCAAGCCACCCGCGACAGCAGAGGGCGCTGTCGCTGGGCGTGGGGGCCACGTGTCTACCTCGGGACTACAAAAATGGCGGCGGATTTGTAGTTTTCGCTTCTTTCGGTTGTTTTTGGAATAATGCTGCGCATTTGGCACGTTTTTCGGTTGTCAGTTGACTTAATGATTTATTATTTCAACTGTCTTTTGTGAAATAAACTCATCCAGGGAATTTTAATGGCTTATTTACGTCTTAGACTGCCGCGAACGGGATGAATGATGTCATCAAGCCCAAGCCACCCGCGACAGCAGAGGGCGCTGTCGCTGGGCGTGGGGGCCACGTGTCTACCTCGGGACTACAAAAATGGCGGCGGATTTGTAGTTTTCGCTTCTTTCGGTTGTTTTTGGAATAATGCTGCGCATTTGGCACGTTTTTCGGTTGTCAGTTGAATTAATGATTCATTCTTTCAACTGTCCTTTGTGAAATAAACTCATCCAGGGAATTTTAATGGCTTATTTACGTCTTAGACTGCCGCGAACGTAATGAATGATGTCATCAAGCCCAAGCCACCCGCGACAGCAGAGGGCGCTGTCGCTGGGCGTGGGGGCCACGTGTCTACCTCGGGACTACAGAAATGGCGGCGGATTTGTAGTTTTCGCTTATTTCGGTTGTTTTTGGAATAATGCTGTGCATTTGGCACGTTTTTCGGTTGTCAGTTGACTTAATGATTTATTCTTTCAACTGTCTTTTGTGAAATAAACTCATCCAGGGAATTTTAATGGCTTATTTACGCCGTAGACTGCCGCGAACGGGATGAATGATGTCATCAAGCCCAAGCCACCCGCGACAGCAGAGGGCGCTGTCGCTGGGCATGGGGGCCACGTGTCTACCTCGGGACTACAAAAATGGCGGCGGATTTGTAGTTTTCGCTTATTTCGGTTGTTTTTGGAATAATGCTGTGCATTTGGCACGTTTTTCGGTTGTCATTTAACTTAATGATTCATTCTTTCAACTGTCTTTTGTGAAATAAACTCGTCCAGGAAATTTTAATGGCTTATTTACGTCTTACTGCCGCGAACGGGATGAATGACGTCATCAAGCCCAAGCCACCCGCGACAGCAGAGGGCGCTGTCGCTGGGTATGGGGGGCCACGTGTCTACCTCGGGACTACAAAAATGACGGCGGATTTGTAGTTTTCGCTTATTTCGGTTGTTTTTGGAATAATGCTGCGCATTTGGCACGTTTTTCGGTTGTCAGTTGAATTAATGATTCATTCTTTCAACTGTCCTTTGTGAAATAAACTCATCCAGGGAATTTTAATGGCTTATTTACGTCTAAGACTGCCGCGAACGGGATGAATGATGTCATCAAGCCCAAGCCACCCGCGACAGCAGAGGGCGCTGTCGCTGGGCATGGGGGCCACGTGTCTACCTCGGGACTACAAAAATGGCGGCGGTTTTGTAGTTTTCGCTTCTTTCGGTTGTTTTTGGAATAATGCTGTGCATTTGGCACGTTTTTCGGTTGTCAGTTGACTTAATGATTCATTCTTTCAACTGTCTTTTGTGAAATAAACTCATCCAGGGAATTTTAATGGCTTATTTACGTCTAACCCCGGGTTTTCACTGGATGCGGTTGCGGTGCGGTTGCAGTGCGGTCCGGCGACGCAAGCAATTAGATTCCATTCATTCGAATGGTGCAGTCTACACCGCTTGCGGGTGCGTTGCGTGTTGACTGCGGAAGGCCTGCGGCGTGCCGCAAGCCCTCCGCAAGGATAGCCTATTTTCTATTTTTGCCGGACGCCGCATGCGGTAGGCCTCCGGCAAATGGCAAGCTAGCACAAAACACATCGAGCGCGACAGGAAGACCGAGGCAGTTTCAAAATAAATTTCCGGTTACCTTTCAGAATAAAATACTCGCCAGCTCCTATTTCGCAAGTTTTTCAGCAAAACGTGACGTGGGCGTCGCCGGGCCATGTGCTCATTCACGGTTTAGACACCAGCGAACATGGACGAGGAGAGGTTTATATTGGAGGTGGAAAACCACAAAATAATATATGACACGGCACATCCTTTTTATAAGGACTGTAATGTATTGTGAGTTTGATGTTCGCGATTGCTTGTTGTGCCCGTCTCGCTTGCCGTACTGAGCGGCAGCCGGACCCGGAAGACAGAAATAAAGAGTGGACCCGCACTGACCCGACTCTCGTTATTAATATACTTTACAAGGACAACCAAAAAAAGGATGCTGCATGGAATCTCATATCTTTCTGCTTCTCTGTTGAGCAGACTTTCTGTATGTTTGTCGTTGTGAAATGCCACATGATCGCGCGCGCGCGCGGTCCCGCGAGACACGTTGGGAAGTGGGCGGCGACGGAGCTGCCGGACCGCAGCTGTGCGGAGCCGGTGTGGATTGACAGAAAAATTGACCCGTCCGGAGCACGCAGTCAAGACGCACCGCACCGCAACCGCACCGCAACCGCATCCAGTGAAAACCCGGGGTTAGACTGCCTCGAACGGGATGAATGATGTCATCAAGCCCAAGCCACCCGCGACAGCAGAGGGCGCTGTCGCTGGGCGTGGGGGCCACGTGTCTACCTCGGGACTACAAAAATGGCGGCGGATTTGTAGTTTTCGCTTCTTTCGGTTGTTTTTGGAATAATGCTGTGCATTTGGCACGTTTTTCGGTTGTCAGTTGACTTAATGATTTATTATTTCAACTGTCTTTTGTGAAATAAACTCATCCAGGGAATTTTAATGGCTTATTTACGTCTTAGACTGCCGCGAACGGGATGAATGATGTCATCAAGCCCAAGCCACCCGCGAAAGCAGAGGGCGCTGTCGCTGGGCGTGGGGGCCACGTGTCTACCTCGGGACTACAGAAATGGCGGCGGATTTGTAGTTTTCGCTTATTTCGGTTGTTTTTGGAATAATGCTGTGCATTTGGCACGTTTTTCGGTTGTCAGTTGACTTAATGATTTATTCTTTCAACTGTCTTTTGTGAAATAAACTCATCCAGGGAATTTTAATGGCTTATTTACGTCTTAGACTGCCGCGAACGGGATGAATGATGTCATCAAGCCCAAGCCACCCGCGACAGCAGAGGGCGCTGTCGCTGGGTATGGGGGGCCACGTGTCTACCTCGGGACTACAAAAATGACGGCGGTTTTGTAGTTTTCGCTTCTTTCGGTTGTTTTTGGAATAATGCTGCGCATTTGGCACGTTTTTCGGTTGTCAGTTGAATTAATGATTCATTCTTTCAACTGTCCTTTGTGAAATAAACTCATCCAGGGAATTTTAATGGCTTATTTATGTCTAAGACTGCCGCGAACGGGATGAATGATGTCATCAAGCCCAAGCCACCCGCGACAGCAGAGGGCGCTGTCGCTGGGCATGGGGGCCACGTGTCTACCTCGGGACTACAAAAATGGCGGCGAATTTGTAGTTTTCGCTTCTTTCGGTTGTTTTTGGAATAATGCTGTGCATTTGGCACGTTTTTCGGTTGTCAGTTGACTTAATGATTCATTCTTTCAACTGTCCTTTGTGAAATAAACTCATCCAGGGAATTTTAATGGCTTATTTACGTCTTAGACTGCCGCGAACGGGATGAATGATGTCATCAAGCCCAAGCCACCCGCGACAGCAGAGGGCGCTGTCGCTGGGCGTGGGGGCCACGTGTCTACCTCGGGACTACAAAAATGGCGGCGGATTTGTAGTTTTCGCTTCTTTCGGTTGTTTTTGGAATAATGCTGCGCATTTGGCACGTTTTTCGGTTGTCAGTTGACTTAATGATTTATTATTTCAACTGTCTTTTGTGAAATAAACTCATCCAGGGAATTTTAATGGCTTATTTACGTCTTAGACTGCCTCGAACGGGATGAATGATGTCATCAAGCCCAAGCCACCCGCGACAGCAGAGGGCGCTGTCGCTGGGCGTGGGGGCCACGTGCGTGTCTACCTCGGGACTACAAAAATGGCGGAGGGTTTGTAGTTTTCGCTTATTTCGGTTGTTTTTGGAATAATGCTGTGCATTTGGCACGTTTTTCGGTTGTCATTTAACTTAATGATTCATTCTTTCAACTCTCTCTTGTGAAATAACCTCATCCAGGGAATTTTAATAGCTAATTTAAGTCTTAGACTGACTCGAACGGATTTAAGAAATTTATCAAGCCACCCGCGACAGCAGAGGGCGATGTCGCTGGCCGTGGGCGCCACGTGTCTAGCTCGGGACTACAAAAATGGCGGAGGGTTTGTAGTTTTCGCTTCTTTCGGTTGTTTTTGGAATAATGCTGTGCATTTGGCACGTTTTTCGGTTGTCAGTTGACTTAATGATTCATTCTTTCAACTGTCTTTTGTGAAATAAACTCATCCAGGGAATTTTAATGGCTTATTTATGTCTTAGACTGCCTCGAACGGGATGAATGATGTCATCAAGCCCAAGCCACCCGCGACAGCAGGGGGCGATGTCGCTGCCCGTGGACGCCACGTGTCTACCTCGGGACTACAAAAATGGCGGAGGGTTTGTAGTTTTCGCTTATTTCGGTTGTTTTTGGAATAATGCTGTGCATTTGGCACGTTTTTCAGTTGTCAGTTGACTTAATGATTCATTCTTTCAACTGTCCTTTGTGAAATAAACTCATCCAGGGAATTTTAATGGCTTATTTACGCCGTAGACTGCCGCGAACGGGATGAATGATGTCATCAAGCCCAAGCCACCCGCGACAGCAGAGGGCGTTGTCGCTGGGCATGGGGGCCACGTGTCTACCTCGGGACTACAATAATGGCGGTGGGTTTGTAGTTTTCGCTTATTTCGGTTGTTTTTGGAATAATGCTGTGCATTTGGCACGTTTTTCGGTTGTCATTTAACTTAATGATTCATTCTTTCAACTCTCTCTTGTGAAATAACCTCATCCAGGGAATTTTAATAGCTAATTTAAGTCTTAGACTGACTCGAACGGATTTAAGAAATTTATCAAGCCACCCGCGACAGCAGAGGGCGATGTCGCTGGCCGTGGGCGCCACGTGTCTAGCTCGGGACTACAAAAATGGCGGCGGTTTTGTAGTTTTCGCTTATTTCGGTTGTTTTTGAAATAATGCTGCGCATTTGGCACGTTTTTAGGTTGTCATTTAACTTAATGATTCATTCTTTCAACTGTCTCTTGTGAAATAACCTCATCCAGGGAATTTTAATAGCTAATTTAAGTCTTAGACTGACTCGAACGGATTTAAGAAATTTATCAAGCCACCCGCGACAGCAGAGGGCGATGTCGCTGGCCGTGGGCGCCACGTGTCTAGCTCGGGACTACAAAAATGGCGGCGGTTTTGTAGTTTTCGCTTATTTCGGTTGTTTTTGAAATAATGCTGCGCATTTGGCACGTTTTTCGGTTGTCATTTAACTTAATGATTCATTCTTTCAACTGTCTCTTGTGAAATAACCTCATCCAGGGAATTTTAATAGCTAATTTAAGTCTTAGACTGACTCGAACGGATTTAAGAAATTTATCAAGCCACCCGCGACAGCAGAGGGCGATGTCGCTGGCCGTGGGCGCCACGTGTCTAGCTCGGGACTACAAAAATGGCGGCGGTTTTGTAGTTTTCGCTTATTTCGGTTGTTTTTGAAATAATGCTGCGCATTTGGCACGTTTTTCGGTTGTCATTTAACTTAATGATTCATTCTTTCAACTGTCTCTTGTGAAATAACCTCATCCAGGGAATTTTAATGGCTTATTTAAGTCTTAGACTGACTCGAACGGATTTAACTAATTTATCAAGCCACCCGCGGCAGCAGGGGGCGATGTCGCTGCCCGTGGACGCCACGTGTCTAGCTCGGGACTACAAAAATGGCGGCGGATTTGTAGTTTTTGCTTATTTCGGTTGTTTTTGGAATAATGCTGTGCATTTGACATGTTTTTCGGTTGTCATTTAACTTAATGATTCATTCTTTCAACTGTCATATGTGAAATAACCTCATCCAGGGAATTTTAATGGCTTATTTACGCCGTAGACTGCCGCGAACGGGATGAATGATGTCATCAAGCCCAAGCCACCCGCGACAGCAGAGGGCGCTGTCGCTGGGCGTGGGGGCCACGTGTCTACCTCGGGACTACAAAAATGGCGGCGGATTTGTAGTTTTCGCTTCTTTCGGTTGTTTTTGGAATAATGCTGCGCATTTGGCACGTTTTTCGGTTGTCAGTTGACTTAATGATTTATTATTTCAACTGTCTTTTGTGAAATAAACTCATCCAGGGAATTTTAATGGCTTATTTACGTCTTAGACTGCCGCGAACGTAATGAATGATGTCATCAAGCCCAAGCCACCCGCGACAGCAGAGGGCGCTGTCGCTGGGCGTGGGGGCCACGTGTCTACCTCGGGACTACAGAAATGGCGGCGGATTTGTAGTTTTCGCTTATTTCGGTTGTTTTTGGAATAATGCTGTGCATTTGGCACGTTTTTCGGTTGTCAGTTGACTTAATGATTTATTCTTTCAACTGTCTTTTGTGAAATAAACTCATCCAGGGAATTTTAATGGCTTATTTACGCCGTAGACTGCCGCGAACGGGATGAATGATGTCATCAAGCCCAAGCCACCCGCGACAGCAGAGGGCGCTGTCGCTGGGCATGGGGGCCACGTGTCTACCTCGGGACTACAAAAATGGCGGCGGATTTGTAGTTTTCGCTTATTTCGGTTGTTTTTGGAATAATGCTGTGCATTTGGCACGTTTTTCGGTTGTCATTTAACTTAATGATTCATTCTTTCAACTGTCTTTTGTGAAATAAACTCGTCCAGGAAATTTTAATGGCTTATTTACGTCTTACTGCCGCGAACGGGATGAATGACGTCATCAAGCCCAAGCCACCCGCGACAGCAGAGGGCGCTGTCGCTGGGTATGGGGGGCCACGTGTCTACCTCGGGACTACAAAAATGACGGCGGATTTGTAGTTTTCGCTTATTTCGGTTGTTTTTGGAATAATGCTGCGCATTTGGCACGTTTTTCGGTTGTCAGTTGAATTAATGATTCATTCTTTCAACTGTCCTTTGTGAAATAAACTCATCCAGGGAATTTTAATGGCTTATTTACGTCTAAGACTGCCGCGAACGGGATGAATGATGTCATCAAGCCCAAGCCACCCGCGACAGCAGAGGGCGCTGTCGCTGGGCATGGGGGCCACGTGTCTACCTCGGGACTACAAAAATGGCGGCGGTTTTGTAGTTTTCGCTTCTTTCGGTTGTTTTTGGAATAATGCTGTGCATTTGGCACGTTTTTCGGTTGTCAGTTGACTTAATGATTCATTCTTTCAACTGTCTTTTGTGAAATAAACTCATCCAGGGAATTTTAATGGCTTATTTACGTCTAACCCCGGGTTTTCACTGGATGCGGTTGCGGTGCGGTTGCAGTGCGGTCCGGCGACGCAAGCAATTAGATTCCATTCATTCGAATGGTGCAGTCTACACCGCTTGCGGGTGCGTTGCGTGTTGACTGCGGAAGGCCTGCGGCGTGCCGCAAGCCCTCCGCAAGGATAGCCTATTTTCTATTTTTGCCGGACGCCGCATGCGGTAGGCCTCCGGCAAATGGCAAGCTAGCACAAAACACATCGAGCGCGACAGGAAGACCGAGGCAGTTTCAAAATAAATTTCCGGTTACCTTTCAGAATAAAATACTCGCCAGCTCCTATTTCGCAAGTTTTTCAGCAAAACGTGACGTGGGCGTCGCCGGGCCATGTGCTCATTCACGGTTTAGACACCAGCGAACATGGACGAGGAGAGGTTTATATTGGAGGTGGAAAACCACAAAATAATATATGACACGGCACATCCTTTTTATAAGGACTGTAATGTATTGTGAGTTTGATGTTCGCGATTGCTTGTTGTGCCCGTCTCGCTTGCCGTACTGAGCGGCAGCCGGACCCGGAAGACAGAAATAAAGAGTGGACCCGCACTGACCCGACTCTCGTTATTAATATACTTTACAAGGACAACCAAAAAAAGGATGCTGCATGGAATCTCATATCTTTCTGCTTCTCTGTTGAGCAGACTTTCTGTATGTTTGTCGTTGTGAAATGCCACATGATCGCGCGCGCGCGCGGTCCCGCGAGACACGTTGGGAAGTGGGCGGCGACGGAGCTGCCGGACCGCAGCTGTGCGGAGCCGGTGTGGATTGACAGAAAAATTGACCCGTCCGGAGCACGCAGTCAAGACGCACCGCACCGCAACCGCACCGCAACCGCATCCAGTGAAAACCCGGGGTTAGACTGCCTCGAACGGGATGAATGATGTCATCAAGCCCAAGCCACCCGCGACAGCAGAGGGCGCTGTCGCTGGGCGTGGGGGCCACGTGTCTACCTCGGGACTACAAAAATGGCGGCGGATTTGTAGTTTTCGCTTCTTTCGGTTGTTTTTGGAATAATGCTGTGCATTTGGCACGTTTTTCGGTTGTCAGTTGACTTAATGATTTATTATTTCAACTGTCTTTTGTGAAATAAACTCATCCAGGGAATTTTAATGGCTTATTTACGTCTTAGACTGCCGCGAACGGGATGAATGATGTCATCAAGCCCAAGCCACCCGCGAAAGCAGAGGGCGCTGTCGCTGGGCGTGGGGGCCACGTGTCTACCTCGGGACTACAGAAATGGCGGCGGATTTGTAGTTTTCGCTTATTTCGGTTGTTTTTGGAATAATGCTGTGCATTTGGCACGTTTTTCGGTTGTCAGTTGACTTAATGATTTATTCTTTCAACTGTCTTTTGTGAAATAAACTCATCCAGGGAATTTTAATGGCTTATTTACGTCTTAGACTGCCGCGAACGGGATGAATGATGTCATCAAGCCCAAGCCACCCGCGACAGCAGAGGGCGCTGTCGCTGGGTATGGGGGGCCACGTGTCTACCTCGGGACTACAAAAATGACGGCGGTTTTGTAGTTTTCGCTTCTTTCGGTTGTTTTTGGAATAATGCTGCGCATTTGGCACGTTTTTCGGTTGTCAGTTGAATTAATGATTCATTCTTTCAACTGTCCTTTGTGAAATAAACTCATCCAGGGAATTTTAATGGCTTATTTATGTCTAAGACTGCCGCGAACGGGATGAATGATGTCATCAAGCCCAAGCCACCCGCGACAGCAGAGGGCGCTGTCGCTGGGCATGGGGGCCACGTGTCTACCTCGGGACTACAAAAATGGCGGCGAATTTGTAGTTTTCGCTTCTTTCGGTTGTTTTTGGAATAATGCTGTGCATTTGGCACGTTTTTCGGTTGTCAGTTGACTTAATGATTCATTCTTTCAACTGTCCTTTGTGAAATAAACTCATCCAGGGAATTTTAATGGCTTATTTACGTCTTAGACTGCCGCGAACGGGATGAATGATGTCATCAAGCCCAAGCCACCCGCGACAGCAGAGGGCGCTGTCGCTGGGCGTGGGGGCCACGTGTCTACCTCGGGACTACAAAAATGGCGGCGGATTTGTAGTTTTCGCTTCTTTCGGTTGTTTTTGGAATAATGCTGCGCATTTGGCACGTTTTTCGGTTGTCAGTTGACTTAATGATTTATTATTTCAACTGTCTTTTGTGAAATAAACTCATCCAGGGAATTTTAATGGCTTATTTACGTCTTAGACTGCCTCGAACGGGATGAATGATGTCATCAAGCCCAAGCCACCCGCGACAGCAGAGGGCGCTGTCGCTGGGCGTGGGGGCCACGTGCGTGTCTACCTCGGGACTACAAAAATGGCGGAGGGTTTGTAGTTTTCGCTTATTTCGGTTGTTTTTGGAATAATGCTGTGCATTTGGCACGTTTTTCGGTTGTCATTTAACTTAATGATTCATTCTTTCAACTCTCTCTTGTGAAATAACCTCATCCAGGGAATTTTAATAGCTAATTTAAGTCTTAGACTGACTCGAACGGATTTAAGAAATTTATCAAGCCACCCGCGACAGCAGAGGGCGATGTCGCTGGCCGTGGGCGCCACGTGTCTAGCTCGGGACTACAAAAATGGCGGAGGGTTTGTAGTTTTCGCTTCTTTCGGTTGTTTTTGGAATAATGCTGTGCATTTGGCACGTTTTTCGGTTGTCAGTTGACTTAATGATTCATTCTTTCAACTGTCTTTTGTGAAATAAACTCATCCAGGGAATTTTAATGGCTTATTTATGTCTTAGACTGCCTCGAACGGGATGAATGATGTCATCAAGCCCAAGCCACCCGCGACAGCAGGGGGCGATGTCGCTGCCCGTGGACGCCACGTGTCTACCTCGGGACTACAAAAATGGCGGAGGGTTTGTAGTTTTCGCTTATTTCGGTTGTTTTTGGAATAATGCTGTGCATTTGGCACGTTTTTCAGTTGTCAGTTGACTTAATGATTCATTCTTTCAACTGTCCTTTGTGAAATAAACTCATCCAGGGAATTTTAATGGCTTATTTACGCCGTAGACTGCCGCGAACGGGATGAATGATGTCATCAAGCCCAAGCCACCCGCGACAGCAGAGGGCGTTGTCGCTGGGCATGGGGGCCACGTGTCTACCTCGGGACTACAATAATGGCGGTGGGTTTGTAGTTTTCGCTTATTTCGGTTGTTTTTGGAATAATGCTGTGCATTTGGCACGTTTTTCGGTTGTCATTTAACTTAATGATTCATTCTTTCAACTCTCTCTTGTGAAATAACCTCATCCAGGGAATTTTAATAGCTAATTTAAGTCTTAGACTGACTCGAACGGATTTAAGAAATTTATCAAGCCACCCGCGACAGCAGAGGGCGATGTCGCTGGCCGTGGGCGCCACGTGTCTAGCTCGGGACTACAAAAATGGCGGCGGTTTTGTAGTTTTCGCTTATTTCGGTTGTTTTTGAAATAATGCTGCGCATTTGGCACGTTTTTAGGTTGTCATTTAACTTAATGATTCATTCTTTCAACTGTCTCTTGTGAAATAACCTCATCCAGGGAATTTTAATAGCTAATTTAAGTCTTAGACTGACTCGAACGGATTTAAGAAATTTATCAAGCCACCCGCGACAGCAGAGGGCGATGTCGCTGGCCGTGGGCGCCACGTGTCTAGCTCGGGACTACAAAAATGGCGGCGGTTTTGTAGTTTTCGCTTATTTCGGTTGTTTTTGAAATAATGCTGCGCATTTGGCACGTTTTTCGGTTGTCATTTAACTTAATGATTCATTCTTTCAACTGTCTCTTGTGAAATAACCTCATCCAGGGAATTTTAATAGCTAATTTAAGTCTTAGACTGACTCGAACGGATTTAAGAAATTTATCAAGCCACCCGCGACAGCAGAGGGCGATGTCGCTGGCCGTGGGCGCCACGTGTCTAGCTCGGGACTACAAAAATGGCGGCGGTTTTGTAGTTTTCGCTTATTTCGGTTGTTTTTGAAATAATGCTGCGCATTTGGCACGTTTTTCGGTTGTCATTTAACTTAATGATTCATTCTTTCAACTGTCTCTTGTGAAATAACCTCATCCAGGGAATTTTAATGGCTTATTTAAGTCTTAGACTGACTCGAACGGATTTAACTAATTTATCAAGCCACCCGCGGCAGCAGGGGGCGATGTCGCTGCCCGTGGACGCCACGTGTCTAGCTCGGGACTACAAAAATGGCGGCGGATTTGTAGTTTTTGCTTATTTCGGTTGTTTTTGGAATAATGCTGTGCATTTGACATGTTTTTCGGTTGTCATTTAACTTAATGATTCATTCTTTCAACTGTCATATGTGAAATAACCTCATCCAGGGAATTTTAATGGCTTATTTACGCCGTAGACTGCCGCGAACGGGATGAATGATGTCATCAAGCCCAAGCCACCCGCGACAGCAGAGGGCGCTGTCGCTGGGCGTGGGGGCCACGTGTCTACCTCGGGACTACAAAAATGGCGGCGGATTTGTAGTTTTCGCTTCTTTCGGTTGTTTTTGGAATAATGCTGCGCATTTGGCACGTTTTTCGGTTGTCAGTTGACTTAATGATTTATTATTTCAACTGTCTTTTGTGAAATAAACTCATCCAGGGAATTTTAATGGCTTATTTACGTCTTAGACTGCCGCGAACGTAATGAATGATGTCATCAAGCCCAAGCCACCCGCGACAGCAGAGGGCGCTGTCGCTGGGCGTGGGGGCCACGTGTCTACCTCGGGACTACAGAAATGGCGGCGGATTTGTAGTTTTCGCTTATTTCGGTTGTTTTTGGAATAATGCTGTGCATTTGGCACGTTTTTCGGTTGTCAGTTGACTTAATGATTTATTCTTTCAACTGTCTTTTGTGAAATAAACTCATCCAGGGAATTTTAATGGCTTATTTACGCCGTAGACTGCCGCGAACGGGATGAATGATGTCATCAAGCCCAAGCCACCCGCGACAGCAGAGGGCGCTGTCGCTGGGCATGGGGGCCACGTGTCTACCTCGGGACTACAAAAATGGCGGCGGATTTGTAGTTTTCGCTTATTTCGGTTGTTTTTGGAATAATGCTGTGCATTTGGCACGTTTTTCGGTTGTCATTTAACTTAATGATTCATTCTTTCAACTGTCTTTTGTGAAATAAACTCGTCCAGGAAATTTTAATGGCTTATTTACGTCTTACTGCCGCGAACGGGATGAATGACGTCATCAAGCCCAAGCCACCCGCGACAGCAGAGGGCGCTGTCGCTGGGTATGGGGGGCCACGTGTCTACCTCGGGACTACAAAAATGACGGCGGATTTGTAGTTTTCGCTTATTTCGGTTGTTTTTGGAATAATGCTGCGCATTTGGCACGTTTTTCGGTTGTCAGTTGAATTAATGATTCATTCTTTCAACTGTCCTTTGTGAAATAAACTCATCCAGGGAATTTTAATGGCTTATTTACGTCTAAGACTGCCGCGAACGGGATGAATGATGTCATCAAGCCCAAGCCACCCGCGACAGCAGAGGGCGCTGTCGCTGGGCATGGGGGCCACGTGTCTACCTCGGGACTACAAAAATGGCGGCGGTTTTGTAGTTTTCGCTTCTTTCGGTTGTTTTTGGAATAATGCTGTGCATTTGGCACGTTTTTCGGTTGTCAGTTGACTTAATGATTCATTCTTTCAACTGTCTTTTGTGAAATAAACTCATCCAGGGAATTTTAATGGCTTATTTACGTCTAACCCCGGGTTTTCACTGGATGCGGTTGCGGTGCGGTTGCAGTGCGGTCCGGCGACGCAAGCAATTAGATTCCATTCATTCGAATGGTGCAGTCTACACCGCTTGCGGGTGCGTTGCGTGTTGACTGCGGAAGGCCTGCGGCGTGCCGCAAGCCCTCCGCAAGGATAGCCTATTTTCTATTTTTGCCGGACGCCGCATGCGGTAGGCCTCCGGCAAATGGCAAGCTAGCACAAAACACATCGAGCGCGACAGGAAGACCGAGGCAGTTTCAAAATAAATTTCCGGTTACCTTTCAGAATAAAATACTCGCCAGCTCCTATTTCGCAAGTTTTTCAGCAAAACGTGACGTGGGCGTCGCCGGGCCATGTGCTCATTCACGGTTTAGACACCAGCGAACATGGACGAGGAGAGGTTTATATTGGAGGTGGAAAACCACAAAATAATATATGACACGGCACATCCTTTTTATAAGGACTGTAATGTATTGTGAGTTTGATGTTCGCGATTGCTTGTTGTGCCCGTCTCGCTTGCCGTACTGAGCGGCAGCCGGACCCGGAAGACAGAAATAAAGAGTGGACCCGCACTGACCCGACTCTCGTTATTAATATACTTTACAAGGACAACCAAAAAAAGGATGCTGCATGGAATCTCATATCTTTCTGCTTCTCTGTTGAGCAGACTTTCTGTATGTTTGTCGTTGTGAAATGCCACATGATCGCGCGCGCGCGCGGTCCCGCGAGACACGTTGGGAAGTGGGCGGCGACGGAGCTGCCGGACCGCAGCTGTGCGGAGCCGGTGTGGATTGACAGAAAAATTGACCCGTCCGGAGCACGCAGTCAAGACGCACCGCACCGCAACCGCACCGCAACCGCATCCAGTGAAAACCCGGGGTTAGACTGCCTCGAACGGGATGAATGATGTCATCAAGCCCAAGCCACCCGCGACAGCAGAGGGCGCTGTCGCTGGGCGTGGGGGCCACGTGTCTACCTCGGGACTACAAAAATGGCGGCGGATTTGTAGTTTTCGCTTCTTTCGGTTGTTTTTGGAATAATGCTGTGCATTTGGCACGTTTTTCGGTTGTCAGTTGACTTAATGATTTATTATTTCAACTGTCTTTTGTGAAATAAACTCATCCAGGGAATTTTAATGGCTTATTTACGTCTTAGACTGCCGCGAACGGGATGAATGATGTCATCAAGCCCAAGCCACCCGCGAAAGCAGAGGGCGCTGTCGCTGGGCGTGGGGGCCACGTGTCTACCTCGGGACTACAGAAATGGCGGCGGATTTGTAGTTTTCGCTTATTTCGGTTGTTTTTGGAATAATGCTGTGCATTTGGCACGTTTTTCGGTTGTCAGTTGACTTAATGATTTATTCTTTCAACTGTCTTTTGTGAAATAAACTCATCCAGGGAATTTTAATGGCTTATTTACGTCTTAGACTGCCGCGAACGGGATGAATGATGTCATCAAGCCCAAGCCACCCGCGACAGCAGAGGGCGCTGTCGCTGGGTATGGGGGGCCACGTGTCTACCTCGGGACTACAAAAATGACGGCGGTTTTGTAGTTTTCGCTTCTTTCGGTTGTTTTTGGAATAATGCTGCGCATTTGGCACGTTTTTCGGTTGTCAGTTGAATTAATGATTCATTCTTTCAACTGTCCTTTGTGAAATAAACTCATCCAGGGAATTTTAATGGCTTATTTATGTCTAAGACTGCCGCGAACGGGATGAATGATGTCATCAAGCCCAAGCCACCCGCGACAGCAGAGGGCGCTGTCGCTGGGCATGGGGGCCACGTGTCTACCTCGGGACTACAAAAATGGCGGCGAATTTGTAGTTTTCGCTTCTTTCGGTTGTTTTTGGAATAATGCTGTGCATTTGGCACGTTTTTCGGTTGTCAGTTGACTTAATGATTCATTCTTTCAACTGTCCTTTGTGAAATAAACTCATCCAGGGAATTTTAATGGCTTATTTACGTCTTAGACTGCCGCGAACGGGATGAATGATGTCATCAAGCCCAAGCCACCCGCGACAGCAGAGGGCGCTGTCGCTGGGCGTGGGGGCCACGTGTCTACCTCGGGACTACAAAAATGGCGGCGGATTTGTAGTTTTCGCTTCTTTCGGTTGTTTTTGGAATAATGCTGCGCATTTGGCACGTTTTTCGGTTGTCAGTTGACTTAATGATTTATTATTTCAACTGTCTTTTGTGAAATAAACTCATCCAGGGAATTTTAATGGCTTATTTACGTCTTAGACTGCCTCGAACGGGATGAATGATGTCATCAAGCCCAAGCCACCCGCGACAGCAGAGGGCGCTGTCGCTGGGCGTGGGGGCCACGTGCGTGTCTACCTCGGGACTACAAAAATGGCGGAGGGTTTGTAGTTTTCGCTTATTTCGGTTGTTTTTGGAATAATGCTGTGCATTTGGCACGTTTTTCGGTTGTCATTTAACTTAATGATTCATTCTTTCAACTCTCTCTTGTGAAATAACCTCATCCAGGGAATTTTAATAGCTAATTTAAGTCTTAGACTGACTCGAACGGATTTAAGAAATTTATCAAGCCACCCGCGACAGCAGAGGGCGATGTCGCTGGCCGTGGGCGCCACGTGTCTAGCTCGGGACTACAAAAATGGCGGAGGGTTTGTAGTTTTCGCTTCTTTCGGTTGTTTTTGGAATAATGCTGTGCATTTGGCACGTTTTTCGGTTGTCAGTTGACTTAATGATTCATTCTTTCAACTGTCTTTTGTGAAATAAACTCATCCAGGGAATTTTAATGGCTTATTTATGTCTTAGACTGCCTCGAACGGGATGAATGATGTCATCAAGCCCAAGCCACCCGCGACAGCAGGGGGCGATGTCGCTGCCCGTGGACGCCACGTGTCTACCTCGGGACTACAAAAATGGCGGAGGGTTTGTAGTTTTCGCTTATTTCGGTTGTTTTTGGAATAATGCTGTGCATTTGGCACGTTTTTCAGTTGTCAGTTGACTTAATGATTCATTCTTTCAACTGTCCTTTGTGAAATAAACTCATCCAGGGAATTTTAATGGCTTATTTACGCCGTAGACTGCCGCGAACGGGATGAATGATGTCATCAAGCCCAAGCCACCCGCGACAGCAGAGGGCGTTGTCGCTGGGCATGGGGGCCACGTGTCTACCTCGGGACTACAATAATGGCGGTGGGTTTGTAGTTTTCGCTTATTTCGGTTGTTTTTGGAATAATGCTGTGCATTTGGCACGTTTTTCGGTTGTCATTTAACTTAATGATTCATTCTTTCAACTCTCTCTTGTGAAATAACCTCATCCAGGGAATTTTAATAGCTAATTTAAGTCTTAGACTGACTCGAACGGATTTAAGAAATTTATCAAGCCACCCGCGACAGCAGAGGGCGATGTCGCTGGCCGTGGGCGCCACGTGTCTAGCTCGGGACTACAAAAATGGCGGCGGTTTTGTAGTTTTCGCTTATTTCGGTTGTTTTTGAAATAATGCTGCGCATTTGGCACGTTTTTAGGTTGTCATTTAACTTAATGATTCATTCTTTCAACTGTCTCTTGTGAAATAACCTCATCCAGGGAATTTTAATAGCTAATTTAAGTCTTAGACTGACTCGAACGGATTTAAGAAATTTATCAAGCCACCCGCGACAGCAGAGGGCGATGTCGCTGGCCGTGGGCGCCACGTGTCTAGCTCGGGACTACAAAAATGGCGGCGGTTTTGTAGTTTTCGCTTATTTCGGTTGTTTTTGAAATAATGCTGCGCATTTGGCACGTTTTTCGGTTGTCATTTAACTTAATGATTCATTCTTTCAACTGTCTCTTGTGAAATAACCTCATCCAGGGAATTTTAATAGCTAATTTAAGTCTTAGACTGACTCGAACGGATTTAAGAAATTTATCAAGCCACCCGCGACAGCAGAGGGCGATGTCGCTGGCCGTGGGCGCCACGTGTCTAGCTCGGGACTACAAAAATGGCGGCGGTTTTGTAGTTTTCGCTTATTTCGGTTGTTTTTGAAATAATGCTGCGCATTTGGCACGTTTTTCGGTTGTCATTTAACTTAATGATTCATTCTTTCAACTGTCTCTTGTGAAATAACCTCATCCAGGGAATTTTAATGGCTTATTTAAGTCTTAGACTGACTCGAACGGATTTAACTAATTTATCAAGCCACCCGCGGCAGCAGGGGGCGATGTCGCTGCCCGTGGACGCCACGTGTCTAGCTCGGGACTACAAAAATGGCGGCGGATTTGTAGTTTTTGCTTATTTCGGTTGTTTTTGGAATAATGCTGTGCATTTGACATGTTTTTCGGTTGTCATTTAACTTAATGATTCATTCTTTCAACTGTCATATGTGAAATAACCTCATCCAGGGAATTTTAATGGCTTATTTACGCCGTAGACTGCCGCGAACGGGATGAATGATGTCATCAAGCCCAAGCCACCCGCGACAGCAGAGGGCGCTGTCGCTGGGCATGGGGGCCACGTGTCTACCTCGGGACTACAAAAATGGCGGCGGATTTGTAGTTTTCGCTTCTTTCGGTTGTTTTTGGAATAATGCTGTGCATTTGGCACGTTTTTCGGTTGTCAGTTGACTTAATGATTTATTATTTCAACTGTCTTTTGTGAAATAAACTCATCCAGGGAATTTTAATGGCTTATTTACGTCTTAGACTGCCGCGAACGGGATGAATGATGTCATCAAGCCCAAGCCACCCGCGAAAGCAGAGGGCGCTGTCGCTGGGCGTGGGGGCCACGTGTCTACCTCGGGACTACAGAAATGGCGGCGGATTTGTAGTTTTCGCTTATTTCGGTTGTTTTTGGAATAATGCTGTGCATTTGGCACGTTTTTCGGTTGTCAGTTGACTTAATGATTTATTCTTTCAACTGTCTTTTGTGAAATAAACTCATCCAGGGAATTTTAATGGCTTATTTACGTCTTAGACTGCCGCGAACGGGATGAATGATGTCATCAAGCCCAAGCCACCCGCGACAGCAGAGGGCGCTGTCGCTGGGCGTGGGGGCCACGTGTCTACCTCGGGACTACAAAAATGGCGGCGGATTTGTAGTTTTCGCTTCTTTCGGTTGTTTTTGGAATAATGCTGCGCATTTGGCACGTTTTTCGGTTGTCAGTTGACTTAATGATTTATTATTTCAACTGTCTTTTGTGAAATAAACTCATCCAGGGAATTTTAATGGCTTATTTACGTCTTAGACTGCCTCGAACGGGATGAATGATGTCATCAAGCCCAAGCCACCCGCGACAGCAGAGGGCGCTGTCGCTGGGCGTGGGGGCCACGTGCGTGTCTACCTCGGGACTACAAAAATGGCGGAGGGTTTGTAGTTTTCGCTTATTTCGGTTGTTTTTGGAATAATGCTGTGCATTTGGCACGTTTTTCGGTTGTCATTTAACTTAATGATTCATTCTTTCAACTCTCTCTTGTGAAATAACCTCATCCAGGGAATTTTAATAGCTAATTTAAGTCTTAGACTGACTCGAACGGATTTAAGAAATTTATCAAGCCACCCGCGACAGCAGAGGGCGATGTCGCTGGCCGTGGGCGCCACGTGTCTAGCTCGGGACTACAAAAATGGCGGAGGGTTTGTAGTTTTCGCTTCTTTCGGTTGTTTTTGGAATAATGCTGTGCATTTGGCACGTTTTTCGGTTGTCAGTTGACTTAATGATTCATTCTTTCAACTGTCTTTTGTGAAATAAACTCATCCAGGGAATTTTAATGGCTTATTTATGTCTTAGACTGCCTCGAACGGGATGAATGATGTCATCAAGCCCAAGCCACCCGCGACAGCAGGGGGCGATGTCGCTGCCCGTGGACGCCACGTGTCTACCTCGGGACTACAAAAATGGCGGAGGGTTTGTAGTTTTCGCTTATTTCGGTTGTTTTTGGAATAATGCTGTGCATTTGGCACGTTTTTCAGTTGTCAGTTGACTTAATGATTCATTCTTTCAACTGTCCTTTGTGAAATAAACTCATCCAGGGAATTTTAATGGCTTATTTACGCCGTAGACTGCCGCGAACGGGATGAATGATGTCATCAAGCCCAAGCCACCCGCGACAGCAGAGGGCGTTGTCGCTGGGCATGGGGGCCACGTGTCTACCTCGGGACTACAATAATGGCGGTGGGTTTGTAGTTTTCGCTTATTTCGGTTGTTTTTGGAATAATGCTGTGCATTTGGCACGTTTTTCGGTTGTCATTTAACTTAATGATTCATTCTTTCAACTCTCTCTTGTGAAATAACCTCATCCAGGGAATTTTAATAGCTAATTTAAGTCTTAGACTGACTCGAACGGATTTAAGAAATTTATCAAGCCACCCGCGACAGCAGAGGGCGATGTCGCTGGCCGTGGGCGCCACGTGTCTAGCTCGGGACTACAAAAATGGCGGCGGTTTTGTAGTTTTCGCTTATTTCGGTTGTTTTTGAAATAATGCTGCGCATTTGGCACGTTTTTAGGTTGTCATTTAACTTAATGATTCATTCTTTCAACTGTCTCTTGTGAAATAACCTCATCCAGGGAATTTTAATAGCTAATTTAAGTCTTAGACTGACTCGAACGGATTTAAGAAATTTATCAAGCCACCCGCGACAGCAGAGGGCGATGTCGCTGGCCGTGGGCGCCACGTGTCTAGCTCGGGACTACAAAAATGGCGGCGGTTTTGTAGTTTTCGCTTATTTCGGTTGTTTTTGAAATAATGCTGCGCATTTGGCACGTTTTTCGGTTGTCATTTAACTTAATGATTCATTCTTTCAACTGTCTCTTGTGAAATAACCTCATCCAGGGAATTTTAATAGCTAATTTAAGTCTTAGACTGACTCGAACGGATTTAAGAAATTTATCAAGCCACCCGCGACAGCAGAGGGCGATGTCGCTGGCCGTGGGCGCCACGTGTCTAGCTCGGGACTACAAAAATGGCGGCGGTTTTGTAGTTTTCGCTTATTTCGGTTGTTTTTGAAATAATGCTGCGCATTTGGCACGTTTTTCGGTTGTCATTTAACTTAATGATTCATTCTTTCAACTGTCTCTTGTGAAATAACCTCATCCAGGGAATTTTAATGGCTTATTTAAGTCTTAGACTGACTCGAACGGATTTAACTAATTTATCAAGCCACCCGCGGCAGCAGGGGGCGATGTCGCTGCCCGTGGACGCCACGTGTCTAGCTCGGGACTACAAAAATGGCGGCGGATTTGTAGTTTTTGCTTATTTCGGTTGTTTTTGGAATAATGCTGTGCATTTGACATGTTTTTCGGTTGTCATTTAACTTAATGATTCATTCTTTCAACTGTCATATGTGAAATAACCTCATCCAGGGAATTTTAATGGCTTATTTACGCCGTAGACTGCCGCGAACGGGATGAATGATGTCATCAAGCCCAAGCCACCCGCGACAGCAGAGGGCGCTGTCGCTGGGCATGGGGGCCACGTGTCTACCTCGGGACTACAAAAATGGCGGCGGTTTTGTAGTTTTCGCTTCTTTCGGTTGTTTTTGGAATAATGTTGTGCATTTGGCACGTTTTTCGGTTGTCAGTTGACTTAATGATTCATTCTTTCAACTGTCCTTTGTGAAATAAACTCATCCAGGGAATTTTAATGGCTTATTTACGTCTAAGACTGCCGCGAACGGGATGAATGATGTCATCAAGCCCAAGCCACCCGCGAAAGCAGAGGGCGCTGTCGCTGGGCATGGGGGCCACGTGTCTACCTCGGGACTACAAAAATGGCGGCGGATTTGTAGTTTTCGCTTCTTTCGGTTGTTTTTGGAATAATGCTGTGCATTTGGCACGTTTTTCGGTTGGCATTTAACTTAATGATTCATTCTTTCAACTGTCATTTGTGAAATAACCTCATCCAGGGAATTTTAATGGCTTATTTACGCCGTAGACTGCCGCGAACGGGATGAATGATGTCATCAAGCCCAAGCCACCCGCGACAGCAGAGGGCGCTGTCGCTGGGCATGGGGGCGGGTGTCTCCCTCGGGACTACAAAAATGGCGGCGGTTTTGTAGTTTTCGCTTCTTTCGGTTGTTTTTGGAATAATGCTGTGCATTTGGCACGTTTTTCGGTTGTCATTTAACTTAATGATTCATTCTTTCAACTGTCCTTTGTGAAATAAACTCATCCAGTGAATTTTAATGGCTTATTTACGTCTAAGACTGCCGCGAACGGGATGAATGATGTCATCAAGCCCAAGCCACCCGCGACAGCAGAGGGCGCTGTCGCTGGGCGTGGGCGCCACGTGTCTACCTCGGGACTACAAAAATGGCGGCGGTTTTGTAGTTTTCGCTTCTTTCGGTTGTTTTTGGAATAATGCTGCGCATTTGGCACGTTTTTCGGTTGTCAGTTGACTTAATGATTCATTCTTTCAACTGTCTTTTGTGAAATAAACTCATCCAGGGAATTTTAATGGCTTATTTACGTCTTGGACTGCCGCGAACGGGATGAATGATGTCATCAAGCCCATGGACTTTTTGGACTTGGACTTATTGGATGGACTTTTTGGGTGGACTTTTTGGACTTGGACTTATTGGATGGACTTTTTGGGTGGACTTTTTGGACTTGGACTTATTGGACGGACTTTTTGGACTTGGACTTTTTGGACTTTGACTTTTTGGGTGGACTTTTTGACTTTGACTTTTTGGATTTGGAATTTTAGGGTGGACTTTTTGGACTTGGACTTTTTGGGTGGACTTTTTGGACTTGAAATTTTTGGATGGACTTTTTGGGTGGACTTTTTGGACTTGGACTTTTTGGACTTTGAGGTGGACTTTTAGGACGTGGACTTTTTGGGTGAACTTTTTGGACTTGGAATTTTTGGACGGACTTTTTGGATGGACTTTTTGGACTTGGACTTTTTGGATGGACTTTTTGGACTTGGACTTTTTAGATTTTTTTTTTACTGTTGGACTTGGATTTTTGGACAGATGATTTGGATTTTTGGACCTATTCTTTGGAATTTTTGGACTTGGAATGCTGGTTTATTTGGACTTTTGGGGTTAAAAAAAATTGAAATATTTCCCCCTAACCATATCCAAACTAACCCTAACCTTAGTGTTAGGTATTAGGTTAGGGACCCTAACCACGTGCTATGATGGTTTAAAACCTCAAGGTTGACAAATTTGGAAGATTGTAGTTTTTATATGTAAAAGTGAACTAAAAAATGACACCATTTCCTATAAAAAATGATAACTTCCGGTTTAGAAGAGGATTATTTCCTGTTTCAAGAATTGGAATTGTCATTTTTGAAAGTAAAAATTGGACTTCAAAAATACATCACTTCTGGTCTGAGTCTAGTGATTTCTGGTTTGGATGTTCCAATTGTAGTTCCTTTAAAATAAATTGGACTACAAAAAAACATCACTTCCGGTCTGAAACTAGCGACTTCAGGTTTGGATCTTCCAATTGTAGTTCTTTTAAAACAAATTGGCCTACAAAAAAACATCACTTCCAGTCTGAGACTAGCGGCTTCCAGTTTGGATCTTCCAATTGTAGTTCTTTTTGAAGAAATTGGACTACAAAAAAAAACATCACTTCAGGTTGAAAATATTGTACTTCCAGTTTTGATGTTCCAATTGTAGTCCGTTTAAGAAAAGTTGGATTACAAAAAACGTCACTTCCGGTTAAACAATTGGAACTTCCGGTTTGGATGTTCCAGTTGTAGTTTTGTTAAGAAAAATTGGACTACAAAAAACGTCACTTCTGGTCAAAAATATGGAACTTCCGGTGTGGATGTTCCAATTGTAGTTCTTTTAAGAAAAATTGGACCACAAAAAAAAAACGTCACTTCCGGTTCAAAATTTGGAACTTCCGGTTTGGTTGTTCCATTTGTAACTTATTACAGAAAAATTGGATTACAAAAAAAGTCACTTCCGGTTCAAAATTTGGAACTTCCGGTTTGGTTGTTCCATTTGTAGTTCTTTAAGGCAAAATCGGACTACAAAAAAAATGTCACTTCCGGTTCAAAATTTAGAACTTCCGGTTTGAAAGTTCCAATTTTAGTTTTTTAAAGGAAAAATTGGACTACAAAAAAACATCACTTCTGGTCCAAAATTGGCAACTTCCAGTTTGGAAGTTCCATTTGTAGTTCTTTTAAGAAAAATAGGGCTACAAAAAATGTTACTTCTGGTTCCAAAACTGGAACTTCTGGTTTGGAATTCCAATTGTAGCTTTTTCAAAAAAATAAAAAATATTGGACTACAAAAAAACGTCACTTCCTGTCAACAATTTGGAACTTCTGGTTTGGAATTCCAATTGTAGCTTTTTCAAAAATAAAAATAAAAATTAGACTACAAAAAAAAGTCACTTCCGGTTCGGATGTTCCATATGTAGTTTTTTTTTTTAAAGAAAAATTGGACTACAAAAAAAACGTCACTTCTGGGTCAAAATTTGGAACTTCCGTTTTGGAAGTTCCATTTGTAGTTCTTTCAAGAAAAATAGGACTGCAAAAAAAAATGTCACTTCCGGTTCCAAAATTGGAACTTCCGGTTTAGAATTCCAATTGTAGTCCCCCCCCCCCCCCCCCCCCCCCAAAAAAAAGTCACTTCCTGTCAACAATTTGGAACTTCCGGTTTGGAAGTTCTAATTGTAGTTCTTTCCCAAAAAAATATTGGACTACAAAAAACGTCACTTCCGGTCCAAAATTTGAAACTTCGGGCGTGAGCAATAGCGCCACCTGGCGGTAATTCAATATATTAATATTGTCAGAAAATTATGAAATTAATACTATAGGTACAGTAGGCCCCCAGGACCCCAAATATAAATTCATAATTCATATTAATAAAGGATAAAAAAATAGGGTGAGGGTTAGGGTTAAGAAAGAAATAATTATTACTTCCCCTCCTAGGATGAGGGGTTTCATCCCTCCTCCTGGAGAGAAAGGGAAGTGCACGGTCCTTCCCCCTACGGTACTCTACATCATTTCCGTATCTCTCTTTGCGTATGGGTTGGCATGCCATTTTCTTCCATAGCGGACCTCCGTCCACCCATCATCCATAACTGTATTTTATATTTGTGGATATGTATATATATAATCAAGTTTGAATCTTTTCTTTATTAGGTCAAATTTGCCTTTGCTATATATGTAAACAAAAATCAAAAAAGATTATACAAAATAATTTTTTATATATATAAAAATATAGTTAAAAAAAAAAAGTATTTATTTATACTTATTCTTAACCAAAATTAAATCTGTGTGCCTCAACGACGTTTCGGCTCTAAGAAGCCTTCTTCAGGTCTGGCACACTTTAAATAACTCTGCTCAAGTATAACAAACTAAACTGAGATGTTATCTCTACGAGAGTTAACACACAAATGAGTTAAGGTGAAATCCAAACTGAAAATGATTCTCTGTAACTTAATTGTGATGTTATCTCTTTCAAAGTCAAAATGTTACTGAACAAGTTTTTTAAATTATTTCTTTCTTTGTTGTAGGTTTTATGCAGGACCTGTTCCCTGCCATCTCTCTGGTAAGTATTCCCACTGGTAAGTATTTTTCCTTTTTTAAATTCAGGTAAGTATACAATTTATAGTGTTCCACGGTAAGCAGGGTTTGGGGGCTAGGGTTACAGGGGTTTTACCATGATGGCCCCGGGGCCATCCTCAAATAAATTGAGAACGATAGGGCGTAGAGAGATGGGACCAAGACCGTTGTGTTCAGCGTGGTCTAATTAGGGGGGATAGGTGTCTTTTCCAAGTTTGTGCCATTCCGGCATTTCACCACAAGGGGGCGATGTTGCTCCATTGACTTTGATTGATTTTTTTTGTTTTCCATCCAATTCATCCATTTTTGGGATTGTGTGTGTTAGGGTTAGGGTTAGGGTTAGGGTTAGGGTTAGGGTTAGGGTTAGGTGAGAGGAAAGAAACTCCCAATAAGGGAGGAAGTGCACGGTCCTGCCATTACTCGAGCCCTTCCGCGCCTCAGAGTCTTCAGTGCCACAAACACTCCTCCCAATTTGGTCTTTCTTCTATCTTTAATTTAAGTTCTTTCTCTTGCATGAGCTTCTTTCTACTTAACTTAGTCTTTTCTGTCTCCTTTGCTTGGCCTTTCTTTTTCTCTCGTATCTGAGCTTTGTATGGTATGTGTTTCGCCTTTGTTATTCTAAATTAATTACCACCCCAGAGCGCTTTGTTGAGATGGGGCCCGATCGCGACGTTTCGGAGGTATTTGTCCTTCTTCAGGCGGGACCCCATCTGTCCTTTTCGGCATCCCATGAACCTTGTTTGGCTTCTTCTTTTTCTTTTTGAGTCTTGCATGTGTTGTTATTTTGCTTTCTCTTTGGTTGCAGTTTAATGTCATACCCAGGACGGTTCCTTCTTCGTTTTGAGCTTTGCATGTGCTGTTACTTTGCTTTCTTTCTTTCCTTTTCCTTTGGCTTCTTCTCTTGTCTGAGTTTCACTTCTGCTCTGCATGGCTTTCATCCATCTTTTGGCTGCGGTTTCTTTTCTTCTTTTGGGTGTGGTATTCAATTCTGTATTTTCTCTTATGGCACCCCCTTATCCTTTCCTCCATCTGCTTCTCCTCTTTCATCCGTTTTCCATCCAACTCCCCCGGCTATGTTCTTTTCCAGACTTCCATCTCCTCCAAAGTTCGCACAAGCACTGACACTCCCATCCCATAATTTAGCAGGTTTTACGCAGGTTGTAGAGTCTTGCCACCTATCGCAGGTTTTACGCAGAGCACACACCGTGCCACCTATTACATAAGACTACTCTAGTTTGAGGTTAGTCATCCACCCATCCAATCTGGGTCAGGGTTGGCTGTCTTCAGATTTGAGGTAAGTACAGGTAAGTAGCATAGGCTCCCATCCCACAGGTAAGTACGACGGTAAGTATATCACAATTAGGGCTACATCTTAATTTAGGTTCCAATACTCCGCAATAAGGGTTACATCCAATTAGGGTTAGCAGATTGACAATTCGGGTTTTCGACACACAGTAATTTGGTTGAGTTTAGGGTTTTCATACAGTAGGGCATTAATACACATTAATAGGTAAGGGTCACCTAGGTCCTCCGAGGGTTGGGTTTAGGGCCGAGAAGGCGGCACAGGCTGGTTAGGTGAGAGGAAAGAAACTCCCAATAAGGGAGGAAGTGCACGGTCCTGCCATTACTCGAGCCCTTCCGCGCCTCAGAGTCTTCAGTGCCACAAACACTCCTCCCAATTTGGTCTTTCTTCTATCTTTAATTTAAGTTCTTTCTCTTGCATGAGCTTCTTTCTACTTAACTTAGTCTTTTCTGTCTCCTTTGCTTGGCCTTTCTTTTTCTCTCGTATCTGAGCTTTGTATGGTATGTGTTTCGCCTTTGTTATTCTAAATTAATTACCACCCCAGAGCGCTTTGTTGAGATGGGGCCCGATCGCGACGTTTCGGAGGTATTTGTCCTTCTTCAGGCGGGACCCCATCTGTCCTTTTCGGCATCCCATGAACCTTGTTTGGCTTCTTCTTTTTCTTTTTGAGTCTTGCATGTGTTGTTATTTTGCTTTCTCTTTGGTTGCAGTTTAATGTCATACCCAGGACGGTTCCTTCTTCGTTTTGAGCTTTGCATGTGCTGTTACTTTGCTTTCTTTCTTTCCTTTTCCTTTGGCTTCTTCTCTTGTCTGAGTTTCACTTCTGCTCTGCATGGCTTTCATCCATCTTTTGGCTGTGGTTTCTTTTCTTCTTTTGGGTGTGGTATTCAATTCTGTATTTTCTCTTATGGCACCCCCTTATCCTTTCCTCCATCTGCTTCTCCTCTTTCATCCGTTTTCCATCCAACTCCCCCGGCTATGTTCTTTTCCAGACTTCCATCTCCTCCAAAGTTCGCACAAGCACTGACACTCCCATCCCATAATTTAGCAGGTTTTACGCAGGTTGTAGAGTCTTGCCACCTATCGCAGGTTTTACGCAGAGCACACACCGTGCCACCTATTACATAAGACTACTCTAGTTTGAGTTTAGTCATCCACCCATCCAATCTGGGTCAGGGTTGGCTGTCTTCAGATTTGAGGTAAGTACAGGTAAGTAGCATAGGCTCCCATCCCACAGGTAAGTACGACGGTAAGTATATCACAATTAGGGCTACATCTTAATTTAGGTTCCAATACTCCGCAATAAGGGTTACATCCAATTAGGGTTAGCAGATTGACAATTCGGGTTTTCGACACACAGTAATTTGGTTGAGTTTAGGGTTTTCATACAGTAGGGCATTAATACACATTAATAGGTAAGGGTCACCTAGGTCCTCCGAGGGTTGGGTTTAGGGCCGAGAAGGCGGCACAGGCTGGTTAGGGTTAGGGTTAGGGTTAGGGTTAGGGTTAGGGTTAGGGTTAGGGTTAGGGTTAGGGTTTGGGTTAGGGTTAGGGTTAGGGTTAGGGTTAGGGTTAGGGTTAGGGTTAGGGTTAGGGTTAGGGTTAGGGTTAGGGTTAGGGTTAGGGTTAGGGTTAGGGTTAGGGTTAGGGTTAGGGTTAGGGTTAGGGTTAGGGTTAGGGTTAGGGTTAGGGTTAGGGTTAGGGTTAGGGTTAGGGTTAGGGTTAGGGTTAGGGTTAGGGTTAGGGTTAGGGTTAGGGTTAGGGTTAGGGTTAGGGTTAGGGTTAGGGTTAGGGTTAGGGTTAGGGTTAGGGTTAGGGTTAGGGTTAGGGTTAGGGTTAGGGTTAGGGTTAGGGTTAGGGTTAGGGTTAGGGTTAGGGTTAGGGTTAGGGTTAGGGTTAGGGTTAGGGTTAGGGTTAGGGTTAGGGTTAGGGTTAGGGTTAGGGTTAGGGTTAGGGTTAGGGTTAGGGTTAGGGTTAGGGTTAGGGTTAGGGTTAGGGTTAGGGTTAGGGTTAGGGTTAGGGTTAGGGTTAGGGTTAGGGTTAGGGTTAGGGTTAGGGTTAGGGTTAGGGTTAGGGTTAGGGTTAGGGTTAGGGTTAGGGTTAGGGTTAGGGTTAGGGTTAGGGTTAGGGTTAGGGTTAGGGTTAGGGTTAGGGTTAGGGTTAGGGTTAGGGTTAGGGTTAGGGTTAGGGTTAGGGTTAGGGTTAGGGTTAGGGTTAGGGTTAGGGTTAGGGTTAGGGTTAGGGTTAGGGTTAGGGTTAGGGTTAGGGTTAGGGTTAGGGTTAGGGTTAGGGTTAGGGTTAGGGTTAGGGTTAGGGTTAGGGTTAGGGTTAGGGTTAGGGTTAGGGTTAGGGTTAGGGTTAGGGTTAGGGTTAGGGTTAGGGTTAGGGTTAGGGTTAGGGTTAGGGTTAGGGTTAGGGTTAGGGTTAGGGTTAGGGTTAGGGTTAGGGTTAGGGTTAGGGTTAGGGTTAGGGTTAGGGTTAGGGTTAGGGTTAGGGTTAGGGTTAGGGTTAGGGTTAGGGTTAGGGTTAGGGTTAGGGTTAGGGTTAGGGTTAGGGTTAGGGTTAGGGTTAGGGTTAGGGTTAGGGTTAGGGTTAGGGTTAGGGTTAGGGTTAGGGTTAGGGTTAGGGTTAGGGTTAGGGTTAGGGTTAGGGTTAGGGTTAGGGTTAGGGTTAGGGTTAGGGTTAGGGTTAGGGTTAGGGTTAGGGTTAGGGTTAGGGTTAGGGTTAGGGTTAGGGTTAGGGTTAGGGTTAGGGTTAGGGTTAGGGTTAGGGTTAGGGTTAGGGTTAGGGTTAGGGTTAGGGTTAGGGTTAGGGTTAGGGTTAGGGTTAGGGTTAGGGTTAGGGTTAGGGTTAGGGTTAGGGTTAGGGTTAGGGTTAGGGTTAGGGTTAGGGTTAGGGTTAGGGTTAGGGTTAGGGTTAGGGTTAGGGTTAGGGTTAGGGTTAGGGTTAGGGTTAGGGTTAGGGTTAGGGTTAGGGTTAGGGTTAGGGTTAGGGTTAGGGTTAGGGTTAGGGTTAGGGTTAGGGTTAGGGTTAGGGTTAGGGTTAGGGTTAGGGTTAGGGTTAGGGTTAGGGTTAGGGTTAGGGTTAGGGTTAGGGTTAGGGTTAGGGTTAGGGTTAGGGTTAGGGTTAGGGTTAGGGTTAGGGTTAGGGTTAGGGTTAGGGTTAGGGTTAGGGTTAGGGTTAGGGTTAGGGTTAGGGTTAGGGTTAGGGTTAGGGTTAGGGTTAGGGTTAGGGTTAGGGTTAGGGTTAGGGTTAGGGTTAGGGTTAGGGTTAGGGTTAGGGTTAGGGTTAGGGTTAGGGTTAGGGTTAGGGTTAGGGTTAGGGTTAGGGTTAGGGTTAGGGTTAGGGTTAGGGTTAGGGTTAGGGTTAGGGTTAGGGTTAGGGTTAGGGTTAGGGGTTAGGGTTAGGGTTAGGGTTAGGGTTAGGGTTAGGGTGGTTAGGGTTAGGGTTAG